>NC_138374.1:93307054-93336410 GCF_054177405.1 Leptonychotes weddellii | reverse complement strand
GACCTGCGCGGAAGGCTGATGCTTTACTGATTGAGCCACCCAGGTAACCTGATTTTCTCACACTTTTGACTACTGCTACCAGGATAGCCCCTGTTGTAGGCCGAATTGTATGTCCCCAAAAGATACTGGAGTCCTAATCAGTACCTGTGAATGTGACTTTATTGGGAAATATGGTCTTTGTAGATGATCGAATTAAGATGAGATCATTAGGGTGGGCCCTAATCCAATACGATTGTGTCCTTATAAAAAGCAGAAATCTGGACCTAGAGGGAAGACCATGTGAAGAGAAAGGGAAAACGCAGCTTATAAACCAAGGAATGCCTAGGGCTACCAGAAGCTGGGAGAGAGGCCTGGAATAGATTCTCTCTCACAGCCCTCAGAAGGAACCCACTCTGCTAACAGCTTGATCTCAGACCTCCAGCCTCCAGAACTGTTGTGAGATGATACATTTCTGCTGTTGAAGCCACACAGTGTGGGATACTCTGTAATGGCAGCCCAAGGAAACTGCAAACCTACAGGTTATCTACCTCAGTGATTTAATCCTCTCACCTGCCCCAGATGACCCAGTCCTAATTTAATTTTCTCTTCTATTCATGCTGTCCTAATTCCACTAGTTGCCACATTCCTTTGCCACTGTCACTGATGGAAGAGATCTTTTTTTACTTTATTTGCCATGTACTAAAATGTCATCTTATTTTTCTCCTCTAATATCCAACTCCAGTCCTCTCTCCACAACATCAAATTTTACTCTCTGCTTACTTTTGGTTCCCTGTGGCCTACACAACAGTCCTTTAAAATCCTTTAAATTGCCACTCAAAGCCCTGTAATCTGACCCCAGCCTACCCCCTACCCTCCAGGTTTCCACTAGCACCACTTCCTCATTGATTGAGCTACGTTCATTGACCCATTGATACCACAGATGCTTCCAATTTGTCTTTTTTGCCTCCCTGCTTTGCTTATGTGGCTTTCCCCTTACATATACAATTATCAAAATTGTAACTGACATCCAAGTCCCCTTTTCTATCTCACTTCTATAAAGCCCACACTGGTTACCCCAGCCCGAAATGAGCCCCTAACTCTGAATCTCTACCTCATTCAGTCTAGTTTATAACACACAACAGCAATTATAATACACAAACCTGCTTTGGCAGTATTTGTCAACAGTAGAAATCCTACTCTCGATATTTAACTTAAGAAGGTATTTGTATGAGTTTCAAATATGCACGAACAAGAACAGTGTAATAGCAACATAAAAAAAGTAGAAGTACAGGATAATATAACATTGTGGTATATTATCCTAATAGAATAGTATAATAGCAAACAAGAGTATAATAACAAAATAGAGATGTAAATTTCCATTAACATGGATCTGAGAAGATTAATTAAAACCCTGCCCCAGATGACCCAGTCCTAATTTATCACATGAGATATATATATATATAATACAGCATTCTTTTTTAATGAGTAATGTTTTGTTAAATAAAATTTTAAAGTAAGTGCATACTTCATCAGCACATGTTGAGATGGGGTTGTAAAATTTACATGAGATTTCCAAAAGTTATTGCAGTTTAGTCTAGGGTGAGGGAGAAAATGGTGGTACTCTGAACAATGTATTATTAATTCAACAATAAAACATTTTAAAACATTGATAATTTCATATATTTATATTGTTTTGGTTCTGTTAAGAAAAAATTGGCATTTATAAAATAGAGCCTTCTTTGTTTCAATATTATAGAGCATTCTTTATTTCATTATCTAGACAAAGTTCCCAGAAGTCAAGTACCATGTCTTTCTCAGTGTGAGAGCAACTTAGTATATCATCTTGTATATTATCAAGTGCTCATTTAATAGTAGTTGAATATGTCAACAGTAGAGATGGATTGTAATTAGATGAACCAAAGAACACTCTTTTCCTCCCCCCTCACAATTTGCCAATATTGCTCTGCTGCAGACCCTTCCACAAGGGTCTAGTTACCTCTGAAAAAGCCAAACTTCCAAGAGTAACATATAGGACCTACTGCCTCCAATAGAGAGCAAGAGAAAAAAACATGCCCAAAGACAAAAATATGTTCTCTTTGACAACTCTTTGCTGGTGACTAAAGACAGAGCAGGTTCTTGGCAAAAACAGTGTGTTAACAATAAACTCTCTGGGTCTGGGTAAGAATGGGCAATGTAATTCCACAGGCATTACAAAGGATTTAAAAATAGGAAACTGTTCCCGGGAGGAGTGGTCCTTGTGGATAACTGGAGCGGACACGATACATTTCAACTAACGATAAAAATTCATGAAGTCAGCCAGTATTTTAGTCATTCTTTTGTGTTCCTTTTCTCTTTTCCTAAAGCTCCTACTTCCATCGCTTTAGAACATTTTAAAAGGTTTCCTTCAAACCCGATTTTCAAGCAAATCATTCTTTCTGTAATATGTCATACACATTCATGTACGCACACACACCAACACCATGGAAGTCAGTTCTTTCTGAGAATACATATGCACCAAACTGAACTCTTAACTTTCTATTCGGTTGAATAGGGCGGAAGGTGAATGAATCCTATAATAACAGGATTATGATGACTGAAAATCCTTCACACTTCGACTGTGGAAGGTAGGACGACACACTTGTTAGTTCAGACAGTATCTACTGAACACCTGCTAAATCTCAGGCTCAGTGCTGAACAACCAGGGTACAATGCTGGATAAGCCCAGATAACACTTCTACCCCATGGAGTTTGTGGCCGGATAGCAGAGATGACAAGGAAATGGGCCATTGCACTGTGACTCAGCAGGAACCCTTGCAGAGAAAGTAAAAGGTGTAGTGAGAGTCTACAGACAGGAGCAGCTGACCAAGACCAGAGGTGCTAGGTAGGTCTTCTCAGAATTGGCATAATAGCAAGAGCCGGCAGACAAGGAGATATCCTGGGCAGGAGGTGGCATACAAGGAAGAGGCAGCAGCTGATACAAGGCCACGTGCCCTGGGGAAGGGAGGGGAAGTAGTTCCCAAGAGTTGGAGAGAAGTAGAAACACTGATGCTGAATGGAGTAACAGCAACCAGATCCCGAGAGGTGTTGTAACCCATGGTAAGAAGTTTAGAGTTCTTTAAAGCAAGGAAGGAACATGATTAAATTTGTCTTTTGGAAAGATTGGTCTTGAGAAAGCGTGCAGAATGTATTCAAGGAAGGCAAAACTAGAGGCAGAGAAGCCTTTTGGAAGGCTGTGGAGGGATTTGAGAGATATTCAGGGATAGACCCAACAGAAACTGGTGATTAATTGGATGAGGTAGGGTGACGAACAGGAAGATTCCAATATGATTTCTGGGTTTTAAAATTGAGTAACTGGGTAGTGCAATTCACTGAAGAGCATTAGGAAGTCGGAGGAGGAACAAGTCTGGGTGGCAGTTTGCAGTCATCTGTGATAATCAAATTAGAGATGCTTATTAGACAGGTGTATATGGTGCCTTAGATCTGAGCAGTATATGAATTCCAAAAGCATTAACACATAGATGATAATGAAAAGTCTGGAATGAATGAGGTAGTGCTTTACTGACTTCCTAATAGAGATACTCAATGCAACATGTGCTTAGGGAACCAGGAGAGAGAGAGAGTTCATTTTCAAAACCATATCCAGAATTGTGCAATCTGAAAGTCTAGATAGAGACAATATTAATTTTGCTTTGTTTAAAAATATAAATGTTTACTCTTGAATTACATATGACAGGACACTGAAGGCATGATCTTTTCTGAAGGTCTCAAAAGCCTCAATCTGGGCCAGAAAAAGGTATACAGAGTGAGATGAGAAGTCATAAGACCAGAACCTGAGGAACAGTAACTTTAAGGAATAGGCAGCGGACAAGAAATTGGCAAGGAGGTCTGAGAGGCAGGATGAAGTCATAGGAAGAAATCCAGGAGAGCCACTATCTCCAAAGCCAAAGGAGAAGATCAACCCAAATATTCCTGGCGATTGAAGTAAGAGAAGAACAGAAAAGTTTCCATCAGAAATATAAACAACAACAACAGAAAAAACGTTGGTAACTTGGACAAAAGCAATTTCAGAAAATTAGTAGAAGCAGAAACCAGACTGCAGTGGGTTGGGGAGTGAGTGGGTCGTAAGGAAGAAAAGATAATGGGCAAGAATCTCTGCAGTGAAGGAAGAGCGCGAGGATGTAGAGGAGGATAGGAAGTTTCTATGATAGGAAATTGAGCTTATTAATTAGTTTAATAGGAAGATGCCAGTAAGGAGAGAGAAAATGAAGAAAGAAATAGTTAAGAGAATTAAATGCAGAACCCAACAGGAGAGGGGTGGATACTGGTGGCACCCCCGCCCCAGCAGGTACCCTGGACCCTCTAGCTGCTGGGAGTATTGGCTGTTAACAGCCTAGATAGAGAATTCCCCAGCCAAAGAGGAGCTGCTTCACAGGAGACTATGCTTGCCTCCTCCCAGGTGCAGCTCCCAGACAATGACTGACTGACAGAAGAGTGCAAAAATCCAGCTCTTTGACCCAAGATGGGTCCAAATCCATGGCATGGTTCATGTTCCAGAGCTCCCTGTATGATTGGGCTGAGGTTAGACTCTAGCTGAGGCCATTGGCCTGCTTAGCCCCTTGCCCTGCCTTATCCTATTTCCCTCACCCTTTCTTCTAAAAGAAACCCTCTAAATCACAAATACTGAAATTCCTGTCAGAGGCACCACTTCTTGGGAATCTCCTCAAAGACAAAGAGGAACATATGCCCATGTGATAGAAAAGGAGAAGGGAAGGAGGTAAAAACACAAATTGGTTTGAGGATTGATGGCATTACATTGAGAGACCACTTCTCTAGTTTATGCTGCTTTCTTAATAAAGGAGAAGGTGAAGTGATGAGTCCAGAAATTTGACAAGACTTAGAAGGTATGAAATACTCACTGTGGAAGAACAGAGAACAGGAGACCACTTACTAGGGAGATATAGCGGGATTAGTTAGATAGGGTCTGTGAAAAAATACTCCCATGGTCACCTTCTTCCAAATCTAGTTAGTTATAATTCCTACTTAGAAGTAACTAAGGAGAAGGAAAAAGAGGAACATTTCTGTTGCTACTAATGACTTCAAAGTTGGTGATTCCTACCTAGATGTGGAATTTATAAATGTTATATAAGAATAAATTCTGTTAATTATAAATTGGACTTAAAGATGTTCTGCTTTCATCCTCAACATTCTTTGTAAAACTGTCATTTGCAAGGTCACCAATAACCTCCCAGTGGCTCTATCCAGTGGACACCATTCTGTCCTTACTTTCTTGACCTCTGAGGCAGGTGACATCATTTACCACTTTCTTCTTGAGACTTCCTCTTCCCTTGCCTTTGGTAAGTCAGCACTCACCTAGTTTGCCTCCAACTCTATGGATCCTCCTTCTCATACATTCATGGGTCCTTCCTTTGCTTCCTCTCTCCTAGGCACTGTTTCTCCTGGGCCTATCCTTTGCTTTTTTACTTCTCACTCTCTATATGCCCTTAGGGTGAGCACATTCACTCCTGCAGCTTTTTCTGCAGTGATAACTCCAAAATATATCTCTAGCTTAGATTTATCTCCTCAGCTCCAGGTAAATATATCAAATTGTCTAATGAATATCATCCCCTAAATGTCCCTCAGAGACCTCACACTGAACAAGTCTAAAATTCAACTCATCCGCCCTTTTAGTTTCCACTTCTTGCATTTCCCTATCATGGAGACAAGTCTCACCATTACTCCATATCCAACACAGAGCCCTAGAAGGGAGTTATCCTAAACTCTTCTCCAATTTCACATCCAATCAATCACCAAGTCCAGTAAGTTCTAATCTCTCCCACCCACTGTCCATGTCATTGCTTGAAGCCAACATATTTTCTCTTGTGGTTTTATGAGCAAAATCTTTACTGGCTAGCTAATCTCCACTCTTCCCCTATCTTCTTCCATTTTCCTTATGGAAATCTGAGCAAGCCATTCCCCTGCTTAAAACACTCCAATGGTGTCCAGTATGTTTGAGATAAAATCCAAATGCCTTAATATATTTTCAAAGCCTTTCATGATCTGGCCCCTTGCTTCCTGTGGGGCTTCATCTCTGGCCATTATTTCTCTTATATTGCTTTTCCAAATTCCCAAAGTACTCATAGCTCTGCACCTGTGTTATGTTTTCTCTTGGTTTCATGAAATTGCACAAATATTTCTTCTGCCTAGAATGCTTTTTTTCTGTGTATTTTTTTTTGCTAATAACTACCCATTATCAAAAATTAGTATAGATATCACCTTTTCCCGGAAGGTTTCCCTAGTATCCATCCCAACTGCTGAGTCCAGAGTTGGTTCCTGGCCTACGTACTACCTGAGCACACTCTGTGTCCCTCCAGCATAGCACGAATGGCATTATGCTGGTGACTGGTGGAAAGCTGAAACTTCACCAAAGATCCTTCTGATTCCAGAGCTCTTTCTCTAGCTATGGTCCAGCACTGCTTCTAATGATGGCTGAAATAGTTCTCAATATTGAGTCCCTGAAAGGAATTAAAATAAATTCCACTGTGGGATATACACATTGTAATGCAGAAAACAGCTACTTCCGTATCATAGCTGACTTCTTTTGATGAAACAATTAAGTGCAAAGGGCAACTCAATAATAAAATAAGCATTTAAAAAATACCCTGTCATTCACAGACTCCGGGACAAGTGTTATTGGTTGTAAGGAGGAGGTACAGAACAGGAAGTTCCAAATGCAGCAAAGCATTCGGGGCCCCTCTGATGGTACTCACAACTTCCTCAGAAGTTGCATGAATCTACAGCCAGGGGTCATCATGTGTCAAGAGACAGAGGGCTCCCAATTCTACCTTCTCACTCGGTAAGTTCTCATAAGCCCATAGACTCTGGCCGGCTATCAGTATACATGCCTCCTGATGAAGAGGCTCCTGATGGGAGAATTTTTCCTTGTTTTTGTTTGTTTGTTTTTGCATTATCATGTGTAAACTTCGATTTCAGAAAGTTGCCAGACCACTGCAATCACTGCAGTTGTCCTATATACACAGAGGCAGTCTCCTTTCCTCTCCCTTCTCCACTCCCCAGTTGGCTTGTTCCTCACCCTCTCCTCTCTTCTGAGAGTTGAGGCCAAGAAAGACACACCTTTTCAGCCAATCTATTGTGCTGTCTTTTCTAGATGGACAGGTCCAATATTTTATCTAAAGAGCATATTTTCTCTCCTCACTCTCTCTCCCTCTCCCACCACAGACATTAATGCTTTGAAGCCATCTGAGGATCATTCGTTGGCGGAGTGATCACATTCAGACTATGGCCTAGCAATGACTCACACTCTTGTGGTCTCCTGTGTTTACCATGGATATTCTATTCCAGCTGGATTTCCCTTTCCCCAAGAAACCTAGAGCTAAGCGATTTCTCCATTTTTCTCCTTCCACTCCAGCATCTCTATATGACCCTTTTACCACCAATGCACTCTTAAAGGGTGTGTGTGTGTGTGTGTGTGTGTACTCCAGACCCTGAATCCACAACTATGGACTGCAGAACAAATCCAGTCTGTGGCTAGTTTTTGTATGACCTGTGAACTAATAATGGCTTTTACATTTTTAAAGAGTTGTAAAAAAAAAAAGAACGAAGAGAAGAAAATGCAAAAAAGACCATGAATGGCCTGAAAGTTTAAAATATTTACTACCTAGCCAATTAACAGAAAAAGTTTGTCAACTCCTATTCTGTACTAAAATATGTTTCTAAAGCATGAATCTGAATTCAGATAGACATAGACTTAGAGCCCAGTTCTGCCACTTACTAGCTCTGTGACTCTGGACACATGATTTACCGTTTTCTTATCTGTAGCATAAAGTAATAATTAACTCTAATGACTGTGTGAAAGCAAAATGGCATGCTACAGAAAGCACTTAGCATAGTGGCTACTCATTAGAAAGCAGAATAAATAGTAGCTATTTTTTGCTATTGTTATTTTTTATTCAGTGAGGTCTATTACATTTTTTATACTCACATAAGAAAAACCGACACATGAGAAAGGCAACACATTTTCAGACCAATATGTGAACCAAATCTCTTAACTATCCTGTGATTGGATCCCTTCATTCTCAAAAAGAAGGGAGTGTAGGGGCGCCTGGGTGGCTCAGTCATTAAGCGTCTGCCTTCAGCTCAGGTCGCGATCCCAGGGTCCTGGGATCGATCCCTGCATCGGGCTCCCTACTCAGGGGGAAGCCTGATTCTCCCTCTCCCACTCCCACTCCTTACTCGGGGGGAAGCGTGATTCTTCCTCTCCCACTTCCTCTCCTACTCCCCCTGTCTTTCTCTGTCAAATAAATAAATAATTTTTTTTTTTAAAGAAGGGAGTGTCATAGCTATGGTTCTGTGAAGATTAGAGGTAAGACAATACTTCCCATATATGGCTCCAAATGTCTTGATGGGACCTCAGAGTGACATTTTCTATTCCTTTTCACCTAGACAGAAACCTGAGAGTAATCCTTTCTCCCCCATATTCATTCTCACCCCTGATATCTACTCAGTCACTGAGACTTACTAATTTACCTATTAATTATTTTCAACTTCAACCCCTTCACTTTAATGTCACTGTTATGGGCCTTCATTATCTCTTGCCCAAACTATAGCAGAGGTCTTTTGTTTTCTTGCCTACAGTTTTACCTTCCCCAAGCTGTTACCCACATAGTTACTGGACTTACCCATCTAAGCCATGAATCTGTCCAAACTCTCACCTTGCTTACAACCACCTCATCTCTTGTCACTGTCTGGCTGATACTTCACGTTCCAACAACATCAAACCACTTACTCCCCACCCACACCCAACCATGCTGTTTAGTGTATCTCTCCCTTTGCTTGTGTTATTCCTTCTTTTTAAATTATAAAAGTACTACATGCATGTTATAGATAATTTAGAATGCAAAAAATAATTACAAGAAAATTATATAGCACTGAAATTCTAATTCCTCAGAGATAACTACTATTGATCTTTTGATGTATTTGTTTCCATTGTTTTTGTATGCATATAACACACAATAACTTACCAAATTGGGGACATGCTATCTCTTTGAATCTTGAGCTTCTGATATTACATGATTATGTTTTCTGACCCACACAAATTTATTTTATTCAACTAGATATGCTGTCAAGTATCCTTGGCAATCATTGTTATTTAAGCTGTAATAAACCATAGAAAACTCACAATTGTGCCTTTCTCAGCCATTTACTCTTTGGGGCAAAACTTTTCCATCTCATTCAGAGGCATTTCTGTAAGAGAAAGAACAGCTTGGACACTGCCCAGAAAAGTGGCGTATTATCTTTCACTGGAGCATGGAATAAAAAAGAAATTCTGAGAGCATGAATCTTTCTGCCTCACCATTTTATCTAAGTTTATTTATAGAGACAAGCAGCAATCTGGTTATAGAGTCAAGTGGCCCTTCTAGGAGTAATACGGATATTTGAGCTGACTTTGATGCAAAATTGCACATACCAACTTAGACCTTCCTGACTTATGCCACTGCTCCTGCAAACACCTGTATGAGTTTCAGTAACACCTCCATTACCAAGAAGTCCTTAAGACCAACATGATGGGGGCTCCTAGGTGGCTCAGATGGTTAAGCATCTGCCTTCGGCTCAGGTCATGATTTCAGGGTCCTGGGATCGAGTCCCACATCAGTCTCCTTGCTCAGCGGGGAGCCTGCTTCTCCCTCTGCCTGCCACTCCCCTGGCTTGTACTTCCCCCCCCTCTCTCTCTGGCAAATAAATAAATAAAATCTTAAAAAAAAAAAAAGACCAACATGATGATTCTGACTCAGAAGATTCAGTCTCAAGAGAAACAAAGGCTCCTTAAGTAGTTTTCACAAAACAATTCCATAATAAAAGAGAGAGAGAGAGGAATGTACTCCCTGCTTTATTCTAAATGCAGATTATTAAATATTCTGAAACCTCCTGTACTAAATAAAACTAAATTCTGTTTAAGTTCCCAGGGGATGTCATGAGTAATAATAAAAATTGTATTTCTGAATTAAGATGGCCCAGGTTAACTTGGGTTTTGCCATTTTCTTGTTGTATGATTTGGAGCATTATATAATATCACTAAGCCTGGATTTCATGATTTGAAAAATGATGGTGATTATTTTAAAATAATCTAACAAATGAGGATAATAATAGTACCTGCCTCCTAAAACTGCCACACAGGTTAAATGAAATAAAATATGTAAAGTGCATGGCAAAATACCAAGTACATAGAAAGCATATGTTATTCCACTCAGCATTCCTTGAACACATTTGAAAATGGCACACTTTTTATTGTTTTTCAAATAATGTCTATTTAAAAACCAATGGAGCATATTTTCACAAACTGATCTAAACTCAGAATCAGGCTTGTTTTCTTTTCTTCTTTTTTTTTAAAGATTTTATTTATTTATTTGACAGAGAGAGAGATCACAAGTAGGCAGACAAGCAGGCAGAGGAAGAGGGAGAAGCAGGCTCCCTGCTGAGCACAGAACCTGATGTGGGGCTCCATCCCAGGATGCTGGGATCATGACCTGAGCCAAAGGCAGACACTTAACCAACTGAGTCACCTAGGCGCTCCCAGGCTTGTTTTAAAAAGTTGTAGAAAGGTGGAAGGAAGTAAGCAGGGCAAATGGAAAAAAGAAAGAACTTACAACTCTTTCTTTATTGTTTAAAAATTCGCCAAGAGAATGTATTATTTTGGAGGAGAAATTCAACTTTTAAAGATTAAAAGGGCAAATTAGACCTTAGAATTTTCATCCTGTACCACACAATCTTTTTAGGCGATATAACAAAAGCAGCCTCATGATTAGAAAGCCAGCACACACAAGGTAACGTATCAGGCCCTGAACGTGAAGGTAAATGGGGCAGTGCTTGTCCACGTAACAGAACTCTCCCTCAGCAGAGTTTGGGCTGCTTTGTCTCTATTCTTGTAACTCTACTCCAATATTTGAAACCAAAAGAGGGGTCAACCAACAATAACTAACAAAAAAAACAGAGACATACAGAAAGGACCAAGTGAGTTCATTCTACTTTTTTCACCTGGTATTTCTCCCAAAGACACTCTTGACAAGCTTAAAAGGAGGATGGATGGGTCATCTGTTTAGCCTCATCCTTTATTTAAAAAGCAAAACGTCAGCATTTCCAACTCCAGGATCTATTAACAAAGTATTTTCAACATTCAGCATTCTCACATTTGTCTCCCCCCGCCTCCCCAACATGTTCACACTCACACGCATATGCACACACACATGCACACACACACACACACACACAACTTCTTAAAACCCAAGTTTATTTTTAGGCCAGAGAGATTGGGTGTTCCAGATCAGGGCCCTGTGCTCCTGAGCAGACATTCTAAAAAGGCTTCACTGCCAGATATAAAAAGGCCGCTGTATAATTTATTAGAGGAACTTTCACAAGACTCTGATTACTTTTTAACCAGAAAGTGAAAAAAATATCCAAGAATTCTGATCAGATCCAGTATTGCACTTGGCACATGGGAATTTGTAGGGGCTAGGAATTCTTAGCAATCCCCAGCTCTCCAGCCTGTTCATCCACGGCATGCCATGAAGGAGGGTTCGATTCACTGGCATGCAGTCTTCTCTCTTCCCTGAGACTGTGCAATTCTGTTTCCCTAAATAATAGAGGAGATTGGGCCAAAGAAAACTCAAAACAATACACTCGTTTAATAGTTCTAATGGCTCTGCTGAGACCTGCCAATGAAAACGCTGGCTAAATTGTTCCAGAGAGAGGCTTCCACCGGAGCTAAACAAAACCTGCCAACTCTCTACCCACCACCTCCTCCTCACTGCCACTCAATTTTTGTTTCTTTCTTTTATTTTTTCTCATGTTGGCCTTTTTCAAGAGGAGTATGTAAAATACCCAAAGAATGTTCTCTTTTCAATATGTATTATGTTTGGGGTACAGATTCGTGTTTACTTTTCATGGGTATGGTGAGCATATTTTCAAACCCAAATCAAGATGTGGTTTTATAGTATAAGGGCACTTTACAAAACAGTAGAATAGAATATTTGAAATCATGACTGTCCTAAAAAATCCAAGGGTCAACCTTCATCATTAAGCATCTAAATATGTCAGATATCGTGTGTTCTATTTTCTTTCAAAAATCATTTTTGGGGAACTTGCCATTTCTTAGCACTGTACAAGGCACTTGGGATGACACAGACATAATTTAACTAAAAAGAAAAGGTCTCCGCCCTCGACAATAACTAACAAATAACCTCCACCCCTTTCTTTCCCAAGAAAAAGGGTCATGGTGACCCTTTTGGGCAGACCTAAAGAAGAGACTGTCAGTCGGGAGAAAAAGTGAAAAATGACAAAGAAGAGAAATTGGAATCAGAATCTTAAAAAAAGAAGCAAAAGAGTAGTCATAGAGAAGAGAGAATAAAGATATTCCTAACAAGGCAAGGCCCCCAACAATGGAATCAAGAGCTACCGTTGCACACTGAGACCACTCTTGTCCACTTTTGTATAAGAAAGGCAATTAAAACCAGACAGATGGAATTAGATCCCACGCCCTCTCACCTTCAAAAATCAAGAGGAAGTCACCAAATTCTTTCAAAATCCTTCAAAAGAGTATAATGCTACCACTAGGATTTGGAAGGTGTATTCAGGTTTTCTTAACCCATACAATTCCTATTAAAGTAAGAGTTCCCTATTTTTACTACAGTTCACGTGGCATACAAAAAAACTATGGTGCCATTTTTGGCTGGTTCCGTACTGATTTGAGCACAAGTATTTAGGCTTCGAGGAATCTGTTGCATTGGTTCCGTGATTCAAAAGGCAGAGAACAAACATGTGAAAAATATTGCTATGTACATCATTATAGAGGAGACACCCAGCAAGCAATAGGGAAGTTTTGACCTGAAGCAATGTAGTGAGTCATGTAACCCATCTGTACGAATCCAGGTTATTTCCCTTCCAGTCCATCTGCTGCAAATTAATTTTTCAAGGAATAAGTGCTGGTCATGTCAGTCTCTGTTCAAAAACCAACCATGGCTCTTCATTGCCCAATAATTAGTTTCAAAATCCTTAGTTCTGTGTTGAAGATCTTTTATGCTTTTGCTCTTCAGCCTTTTCTTTCCCTATCCTTCTGCAGATGCCCTGATCCAGTTGAATGACATTGCTCTCTATTCCCTCAATACAGCTAGAAATTTCCTACAAATTTCTCCAATTTTCACTCATGCAATCCTCATTGTCTGAAATCCCAAATCACCTACCAAGTCTTATCAATCCATCAACATCCAGATGAATCTTTATCTCCTTTACAAGTATGACCTAATTCCTATGTCCTCACTCTTATACTATACCTACAATGAAACCCATGCCCTATTTCAACTTGTAACCATATTTTACATTGTTTTATGTTTATATTTTTATTTGCTCCATGCCACACTGTAAGTTCATTAAACTTAGGTTACTTCTTTTTGTCTCCCATGAAGAACATGGGTTTTTATAGAATGCACTCAATAATTATTTATTTTCTAGGTCTTTATGTGCCAAAAATGTGTCACATAATTCACTGAGAATTTCTGAACTTTCCTGTGTATCACAATCACCACTGAGATTTGTTAAAATATTTGAGTAAAGTCCAGCCATCAGAATTTTAAAAAAGCTAATGATTCTGATGTACAACAAAACTTTTGAGGCCACAATCTACAAGATTTTAATAATGGAAAACATTTTGAAACAATGGTCCTAAATATTTAAGTTCCACTTAGAAGGGAGACGAACCATGAGAGACGATGGACTCTGAAAAAGAAACTGAGGGTTCTGGAGGGAAGGGGGGTGGGAAGATGGGTTAGCCTGGTGATGGGTATTAAAGAGGGCACGTTCTGCATGGAGCACTGGGTGTTATACACAAACAATGAATCATGGAACACTACATCAAAAACTAATGATGTAATGTATGGTGATTAACATAACAATAAATTTTTTTTTTAAAAGTTAAAAATCAGTCTACCAGTTCTACCAACTTTCCCATCTGTAAGCCATGTTAAAATCATATTCGTTTGCCCAATGTTCCCCCTCTGACCTTCTATCCAATTGGCTACCCTAAGTGACTAATAAGTACAGTGGACCCTTGAAAAACACAGATTTGAACTGCTCAAGTCTGCTTATATGTGGATCTTTTATAGTACAGAACTATAAATGTACTTTCTCTTATAATTTTCTTAATAATGTTTTCTTTCCTCTAACTTACTTCATTATAATAATACAGTATATAATACATATAATATAAAAAAAAATGTGTTAACTGACTATCCATGTTACAAGTAAGCTAATTTAGAGCTTACCCAAGTTCCAATACTGACAAAGGCTTCTGGTCAACAGTCAGCTATTAGCAGTTACACTTTTGGAGAGTCAAAAGTTATATGTGGATTTTTGACTGCATGGAGGGGGAGGTGCCCCTAACCCCTACATTGTTCAAGGGACAAATGTGAAGCCAACCTTCTGAGAAAGCATTTGTTCAGATAAATTTGTTAGCTATTTAAATTTAGAGCTTACCCAAGTTCTATTACTGAATTCTAGTCCTGGCTGGCTAGATTAGTAGTTGTATAATCTTAGTTTAAGCCATTTAAATCCACAAGCCTTGTTTTCCCTGATCAAAATATGGAAATGAAGAAATAGGCAAAGTCAATACTTTTTAAAAAATCTATAATTATCCCTGCAAAATGAGGAAGCGCCAAGGAAAGTTCTTCACTAATTTACATGACTGTCACTTTAGTGTGTTTGTTAACAGTGTCCCTTTCATTTTCCCTATAGCAGAGTGCATCAGTAGGAAGCCATTTTATGGAGGTGCCACAGAAGGAGGAAAGAGCATTGAGACAAAGCTGTTTCATGTTATTTACTCTGATTCCCTGGTTTCAGAATTGATGACAAACTTCATTTGGCAATCCTGGATCTGTGGGTTCTGGGTCTCCAGGATTCATTCCTGGTAATGTCAGGTTAACTCAGGGCATTTGGCTGCACCGTATAAGGTGCTATGAGTAACATCAGTTTTGCAACCTCATTTGTCATATAATTAAATTATTATATAATGAAAACTATGTACCACACAATAAAATGTTCATTCTCCTACTGTGGTACAGTATACTTAAGCATAAAACAGCCACAAGGGAAGATTGGAAATGACATGGAAAGGTCAGCCTTAAAATTATTTTAATTCATTTAGAAAAAAAAAAAACAATAAAAAGAACAAACCCAGGAAGAATTAATTTCCAAACCAAAGGGACCAAGGAAAGTCGAGTGGAAAACAGGAAATTAAGGGAGGAGAAAACAAATCCTGGGACAGGGGAATAGAAAGAGAGTGGGCCATAGAGATGGGACTATTGTCACAATTTCTTATGATAAATTATAGAAGGTTGCCACTGAGAGTCATTAAGATTTGCTATTATTCTAAGATGACTGGCCAAACTTTAGAATTCACAGCATCAGCATGTCATCGTGGTACCCTGAATGTTTGAGAGTGGCTATAGGGCAATGTTTCCAAACTGGATTGTGACCCATTATTAAGTTATAAAATAAATTTAGTAGGTTGCTAACCAACATGTATTTAAAGAAAGAAGAATAAAATGGAAAATATCAGCATGCATTATACACTGTTAACAGTAAGTATTGTATTTGGAAACTTTGGGGTTGCACATGACATAAATATGCACGTACTCATTCTGGGTTGCCATGCAAAATGTTTTTCTAACTGGGGGTCAGGATAAAAAAGAGTGACAGCTTCTGCTATAGGAGTGGGTTGTTCTGCTTTTTAAATAATATTCTGTCTTATTAGAGAGCTCCTCTTTTGCTTCTTGTCCTCTGACATGTGAGAATCCCAAAAATTTAGTCCTCAGTCCTTAGCTCCATTGTAGTACTATGCTACCCCTTGGAAATTTTAACTACACCTACCAATTCTAAGAAGATCTATATGAAATCTCTTAAATTCATCTTCTTCCAGACTACAAATAACTAGCTTCAGTCACCTACTGGATAGTGACTCACTATCACTCCCAAAATCAATGTATCTAAAACAAAATCACTTGAGTCCCAGTCCCGATACCATCATCTACTGACTGTGTCACTTTAGGCAAATTATCTAAGGCTTCAATTTCTTCATCTGTCAAATGTGGATAATAGCATTTTCTTATGTTAAATACAACACTGTATATTAAGAGTAATAGCTCTTGGGATACATTAGGTGTTTCATATTACCTAATACTTCCCTACTCCCTCAAACCAAATTCATCAGATTTCCAAATTTTTTCCAGACTCAACATTTCTCCAAGACTTGAACTATTGGAATAATTACTGATTTCTTGCTCTCCTTTCATCCACTATCACTCACCAAGTCCTGTTGATCCTATCAAGTCCAACCTGCTCCAAAATCTCAGCATCCCTCACCTCCCCAAGAGCTGACATCACCTGATTCCCAGACTGAACCCCATCCGTAACTCCTGGTTTTGGCTCTAGGCAGGGAAGTTTACCAGCAAACCATTCATCTCAGAGATGAGCATTATTAAGTTACTCTCATAAAGTACTCCTGCTGCTGCTCCCCATATTAGGTAGGTGCCCTTCAACAAGTGATCTACCTCTGTGTGCTTTCATGTCCTCATCTGTAAAAATAGAGATACAGGTTTTCTTAATCCATTTACTTACTGTGAAGATTAGATATAAATCACTTAGACCAGTGCCTGGCATAAAGTAAGTGCCCAGTAACTGTTTCTTCTTCTTACTCTTCCTCCTTCCTCTTCTCTTTTTCCCCCATCTTCATCTTGTTGGGTTTATTGTTGTTATTATTATGATTCTTACTCTCTTACACCTTGTTTCTAACTTATTCACTTCATTAAGTTCTCCATAGATGAGTGGTTTTCAAACTTCGTTCTAAGAGCCCCTGAACCCTATGAGGCTGCTCAGGAACTGCTGAAGAAAACAGCTGGGACATGTGTTGACAGGTCACAAACAGAGAAGCTCTGTTTGTTCCCTTTGGGGACTGTTTATTAAATTGATTTCATTAAGCAAAATAGCTCCATTGCTAAAATAAAATTTGAATAATCCTCTCTGAGAGCACTATCAGCACCCTCTGACTTAACTGTCTTACCCTCCACCCCACCCACCATGTTATTCATCTTGACATTTGATTTTCTGATTCCCTTTACATACAGGTCCCCCTTCCCTACCTCACCAAATTTCAAAGTTGAATCAGTCCCAGCACTTGGTTCCTTTTGCCAGGTTCCTAAGAGCTATTTAAAAAACAAATACACATAACCACAAACTACTAATTCTTGGTCTTGAATCTTGGTTAAAGCTCATTGCTGCCTAGCCATCCAATGTGTCTCGAGGAAGTTCCTTCCTCCATTAACTTCACTACTGAAAATCCTTACTCCATCTCTCAACCACCTACCAAGCTAAATCCCACTCCATCTTGGAAGATCTGCTTCCCAACTTCATGAGAAAATAGAAGCCACATGGCAACACTTCATTTACTTTGCTCCTCCCCAACTTACAAATGCTGCATCCATCTTCTCTTCGCTTTTACTGTCACTGCCTTCTTGTAGTTCAAGCATTTGTCATTTCTTCTGAGGATTACCAAAATAACCTCCATGATGTCCCCATCCAATCCAATCTCTATGTTTCTACAAAATGTTCATCTTGTCACATCATCCATTTAAATAATCTCCCAAAGGTTCCCCAAAGCTTAGCACATGAAGTTCTTCATTATCTACTCCTTGCCCAGTCTCTGGCATCAAGAGCCTTTCCCCCAATATATTCCTTGCTTCAGCTTTACACTCCTTGGTTGCCATGTCACATATGTATTCTTTTATACAAACTTATTTTGCCTAGAATATCTTTATTTAAGAAATAAACATTTTATTTAAATATATAAAATGTATTTAAAAAGGTAAAGGTAGAAATAAATATATTAATACATGTATTAATAACCTTTACCTAAATAACTCTTTCTTATCACTCCAAGTTCATCACTTAGGGGAGCTTTCTCTACATTCCTGTTTGATGCAGATGACTCACTGGTGTTGATTAAGTATTGATCATAGTAGACTGTAAGCTTTTTTTTTTAAGACTTTATTTATTTGAGAGAGAGAGTGAAAGAGAGAGCATGAGCAGGGGTAGGGACAAAGGGAGAGGCAGGCTCCCCACTGAGCAGGGAGCCCAATACGGGACTCGATCCCAGGACCCTGAGATCATGACCTGAGTCGAAGGCAGATGCTTAACTGATTGAGCCACCCAGGCATCCCAGACTGTAAGCTTTTGAAGGCAGGGCCATCCTCCCATTTAACTTTGTTTCCCCCAAGTGCTTAGCACATTGGTTGACATGTTTGATGTTCAATAATGTCTTAAGAATCTTATAGCATACTTTTCAAGGAAGCTTTTTCTCTCTTTCTCTCCAGTCTTTTTTGGATGATACACCCAAGTGTTTCTAGAATATAATTGACATACTCTGTCATAATACCAGTCACATTGCATAATAATTATTGCATTTGTCTTCATATCCCAGTGTCCTCACCAATGCCTGGCACATAGCAGATGTTCAATAAATGCTTAATGAATGAATATATTGGGGAGAATTAATACATGAATGAAAGTCTTCCTCATAAGACCCAGTCTCTGCTACATGTCCCAGTTCTAATCATTGAACTTGCACCTGTGTCATTGTCTCTAGATTCATTTCCTTTATTATCAGCTGAGTAGCCTAAATCACACAGAACTGGACTCCAGCCTTATTCATACATAGATCCCTTTCACAGTCTGAAATTCTAAAATCCATCTTGATATCAGAGGTTCTGACAGTCTTATCAGATACTAATTGCCCACCTGCCTATCTGCATGTCTGGACTTCCAAGGACTCATACATATACACTGAAATTTTCCATCATCTCTGTGATCACCCACTTGAATGTCCAATTATTTAATATTTTTATCTGTCATTAAATGAAAAGTTACATTTCTCTTTAACAGGGGGTAAATTCTTATTTGGTTGAAATTATGAAAATGATGTTTTACTTCTATAATTTCAGGCATTATCAGCTGATGGAACAGCTTTCTGATGGACTAATTTTCTCCTAGAGACTCTGAATTCATACCTCTTGTGTGTCTGCCTGCTCAAAAGGAGGCTGGCCTGATACTGTGTGTAACTTTCTGTTAATTATCAGAGGGAGTTATTGGAGTAAATGTCTCTCTCTGGGAATATACTATAAACCACAACAGATAGGGGTCAGGTTGGTCTGTTTACACCAATTCTTGATTGCTTTTCCATTGCTGGGGAAGACCTTAAGTTTTATGGGTAGCATAAATCGCAACTATAGTCTAGGATTCCATATTCAGCTCTTAACATAAAAGACCTGTCAAATGCAATACATCTTGTGAAGAGCAGAACCAGAAAGAAAAATTGAACTTTATCTGTAAGCAAGCTCTTTAAGAATTGGAGACTGCAAATCCTTTTTTAATACTGAGAGACAATTTCAATTCCAGATGAGAAACCAAATGAAAAGGCAAATACAAGATTATCTTTTTAAAAGAAACCTGAAAAACCAGCCCACACAGGCACATTGTATCTACTTCTATTTTGCTTGTGTTTATCAACCAGAGATCAATCTGTACTTGTATATGTTCAAGAGATAGCATTCATTCAAAGAAAGTATCCAATAGTAATCAAATAATGGCCTTATAAAACATACAAACACTCACAAAAGGCTTTTGTTCCCTATTTTATTATGGGTTTTGTTTTTGTTTTTGTTTTTTTTTTACATCATGCTCTATTCATCAATTAGATTAAACTCAAGTGGGCCCTTACTTATGCTGTCCAGATCCTACTACATTTCCCTGGTCCATTTATGCTCTTATTCACCTAATAACTATTTCATATCTTTTCTCTGCTCAAATGTCCAACACTTTCTTTTTCACATCATCACTCTCAGTTAATGACCTTAATGCCTCTTTCTCAAGGAAACAGAACCAAAAACATTCAGACAGCCTCCTGCTGTGATATCTAATCTACCTATCCCACCAGACTTTCTACTCTTCTGCAGTGAGCTGGGCAGGCTCTGACCTAAAATCAGTCCCCCTAATGCTCCCTAGATTCTATCCCCTTGACCTTCTCTAGGATATCTTTCAGAAGTTCTCCTTAAGACAGATTAAATTTTAAAACAACATGCTTCTAAGAGTATCTTTTCCTATGTTTTCCTTATAAGAAACAATAAATTACACTATGAAAATGGATACTTAAAATAACGAAAATAACATGTATGTCTAGGTTCTCTTAAAAATAACATCAAAATAAAATTCAGTTTATACATATCGACCAGATTAAATCAAAACTGGAGGTAGGGGAAAGTGCTTTGGACTGGGTCTAGAGGCCTGTGTCTAGTCCTTCTTCTTTGGGCAATTCACTGAATGTCTCTCTGCCTCAAAGGATTAGACTTAGAGATTTCTATGCTCCCAACCACTTCTCAGATTCCTCTCTAATAATTGCATTCTTTCAATCAGCTTTTTTGAAAGCAATTTATGGGTAACAAACTCTTGACTTAATCCAACTACTTGTTTTCAGAATACCCGTTTTTTTTTACCTTTTTAAAAAGTTTTTATTATAATTCCTGTATAGTTAACATATGGTGTTATATTAATTTCAGGTGTACAGTATAGTGATTCAACAATTTCATACATCATCCAGTGCTCGTCAGGACAAGTGCACTCCTTAATCCCCATCACCTGTTTCACCCATCCCACCCACCTCGCCTCTGGTAACCATCAGTTTGTTCTCTATAATTAGGAGTCTGTTTCTTGGTTTGTCTCTCTCTCTTTTGTTTCCCTTTGCTCATTTGTTTTATTTCTTCAATTCCACATATGAGTGAAATCATGCAGAATACCTGGTTATTTGATAGTATTTTGGATTTGATGCTAAACCAATGGATACATACAGACATAGTTGTAGATCAAATCTATACAGCTGAAAGTAGTTGAATAAGTAACAGGAAAATGCACCTTCCTGGTAGCTGAATCCCTCAGAAAACAGGGCCAACCTTTCTCTTGGTGCCCAACAGCACAGGTCGGTATGTACAAGCTTAATCACTAAAGAAATAGGAAGAAACAAAGGAAGCTCCTCAGATACAAGAGGAAAAACAGGTGTGATCTGAAGGCTACCCATGCATCCAATCTTATTGCCAAAAAAACAGAGCATTTCCTTCTGAGAACCTAGCCCAGAAATGTAGTGAGATTGCTCATTACCCTCTACTGTTTGCACAGGAAGCTTCCAGCTGTCCTTCTTAAACCTCAATGAAATTACACACATTCTTATTTTTCTATCCCTCAAATGTACTCACTTTTGATATCCATGTGAAATCAATTCAGGTATAAAACCAATGATAGGAATTTCCAAAACACTGTCTAAGTTTTAATTTTCTAAATCCCATGATACATCTGATAAACAGTATCCAAAATATATAAAGAAATTATAAAGCTCAACACTCAAAAAACAAATAATCCAGTTAAAAAACGGACAGAAGACATGAATAGACATTTTTCCAATTATATTTTAAGTGGCCACTATCATAAATCCTTTTGTAAAATAAATAACCACCTGCAATATTGGTCAGTTTTGCTTTTCTGAAATAGACACAGATACACATTACAGCTCATTCAGACATATCTACCCAAAGGGTAGAAGGCAGGCATATTCTTTAGTCATCTCAGCAATAGAAATGTTAAAAAGAAAAATCTCAAGATAAATTAACATAATCTTATGAATATAATGTTTAGCAGAATAAGCAAGTGTCACACGAATGCACATAGGACAATACTATTTAAATAAAGTTCAAAACCCGGCAAACTAAATCTATATTTTAGGAATACATACATAGATGATAAAACTATAAAGAAATTATTATCACAAAAATTAGAATATCAGGGAAGGGAGGGAGAAGGTGATATCAGGGATGGAAAGGTGAACACAGGGCTTTTTTAAGGTGCTAGTGATCTATATCTCACATGTGCGGTGGATGCTAACTTTGAATTATTCTTTAAATCAAATGTGTATGTTTTATATACTCTTCTCTACGTATAACATTTTTGTAGTAAAGAATAAAATAACACCAACTCTATTTTTGAAATCAATCAGACTTCTTATACTTTTCAGTTTGGGGAAACAGTAGGATAAGAACATGGAAAGGAGACTCATACTAGAACAACTATGAATTGTATCGCTAATGGATTGATTTAGTATTCTTATACAACTGATGGTTGATTGTGTATATGAGAGTGCATTTTAGGGGCTGGGAACTATTTATTTATCCACCAATTCATTGCTTCAATCAACATTTATTTAAAACCTATTATATGTCAGGCACAGTATTAGGCAGTAGAGATACAAAGATGAACAAGACATGAGCTCTATTCTACAAGAGAGTAGAATCTAGTGCTGGAAGACTAGCACCTTTCTAAATCACCAAAATGACAGCTCTTCCCTTCCTCCTCCACTCTTTGTAGTTGGAAGTTCTGATGCCTGTTGTCTTATTCTCTAGTTTCTAAGCCAACTATCTAGCAGGAGTTCTATCGGCAGCCTCAGGATCCATCACTTGGTGGAGTGAGGAATTGATCATGCTATCAGACTCAGTGTCCGTCAGGGAAGAGTGAACCCTGGGCTTCTGACTTCTATGATCTTAACTAAGTCTACTAGACAGTTTCCCTTCCTTTCACTAGTCTTGTACTGCTCCTGCCACCTGGGTTGCCCATTTATCATAGCCCTACACTGATTTGAGTGATTTTTCAGCACATGGATCCCAAATGTCTTCCCTGTATGGTATCCTGAAAGGCTCAGTGTCCCCAGATGCAGTGTCCACTAACTGGGCTACCTACTGCTGATACCCACTCACTTATCCACCAAGCAGCCTCCTGCCTAACTTCATGGGGCTTGTCCTGCAACCTGGTTAGTCCCCCAGTCCCAGCCCTGCCAAGTGCTCACTCTCTCTGCATTTCTCCTGAACAGTCTCACTAGGCTTTGCTCCTAACAGCCTAAAATCATGACAACAATGTAATAAATATAATAGGGGTGTCTACAGAGTGATACAAAAGCACAGAGGAAGGACTAGGGGTGGGGATGGGAGTAAAGGAAACAACCAAGTTGAATCTTAATAAGAAGTGTACCAGATGAAAGAACAAAGAAACTTTCCAGCAAGGAGGAACAACTTCTTCAAAGGCATAAATATGGAAAGAAGCCTGACATGTTTGGAAAACAATGAGAAGTTTTATGCATTCAAGGAATGATGACAGATGAGAATAGAACAGTAGATAAGAGGAAAATGAAGAAAGATCTTAAAGTCTTACCAACAAAAATGTGCCCTCTTTGGCATGCATTTCATTTATTCTTGTCACAATAACGATGAAGTAACTGACCTGAACCAAGGTAATGCATTGTGTTATGTGGGGATTAGTGGAGGCTCACTCACTCTCATAATTTATAAGGCTGAACATTCAAGGAACTCTGAGCTATTTTAGTATGACCTCAATCATTCACACATTTCCTTGGGTAGGTGATAGAAGCAGGTACGGCCCCTGCCCAGATGCAGTGATTTTTAATGTACTTATCAAAGGTCACAAAGTGAAGGAAGGAGACCAGGAGATGTTCAGCAAAGTATTGGTGAATATACTTAAATTGACAAACAGAAACCTGATCCTTGGAGAAATCTCCCCAGAGTTCTGTACACTCAATGCTATTTCTTTGAGTGCCAGGACAGTTCTCTCTCCTGTCCCCTTGTAGAAAAGGCAGCTGTTCAGGGAGGGAGGTCTTCAACGGGGACAGTCCCAGGTGAAATGAGGACTGGCTGTTTTTCTAGCCCAACCATAGTGAATGTTGGCTTTAACTCTTCCTGGCATTGCTAGAGTTTATACTATTCATTTCAATGGACTTCTGGCTGCCAGAACCTCTTTACTGTCCAGTGATCTACACGGCCAATAGTGAATCATCAGGGACACACATGGACCTGTTCACCTCTCTGAATTAGAGACACAATGACTCAACTGGCCAAGAGGAGTTTGTTCAGAGCAGAATGAAAAAGAGTAAAACATCAGGCCAGAGAGTGAGAATCAAAATGGAAGTTCTTGAGATAGATGTAAAATGGAACAAAATATCTCAAGCTATTAATTTGGTCAAAAACTTCCCTTAAAACTTTACCCCATTTTTATTGTGCTCTTGGACTTAGGTGAGCATAGCTGGAGTTGATAAGAACAGATTATTTTGGAAATTCTATTATATTGGACAAAGTATACCATCATATCCTTCCAAGTCTCTGTACCTCGGCTGCACTCAATGTCAAAACCCCAACCTCAAAAGGAATCTTGCATTCTTATGGCTTACCATCGTCAAGTATGTTAGTAATGGCACTTGCTTCAACACACCTTGGTAGCAAAAAGAAAAAAGGAAAAATGATTGATAAGTGACTTCTGGGGACAATCCTTGGCCCAAGGTCATAATTCTAGGGCCCATTACATCTTTAGAGATCAACCTTGGCCTCCTTAGATCAGTTTGTATATTTATACTTTCAACAAACATATTTAGCACAAATTTATTGAGCACCTACTATGTTCCTGATGCAAGATTATACAAGCTAAACTGTGTGAGATTCTGGTTGTTTCATCTATGAAATGAGGATAATACTCATCTCTCAGAATGATAATTAAAAATACGATAAATTCAAAATACTTACCTCAGTGCCTGACAAAAAATCAGGGCTTAATAGTCACTTCCTTCAATGATAGCAGTACAAAGGTATACTTTTCTGTGAGTTCCCTCAAGGAACTCACAGTGTAGACTGTGCCTAAAATCACCCCAGTGTCCTGGAAGTATTATAAACTGGAGGTAAGCTATAGCTACTTAATCCTTCATGGGCTCTGTGAGCAGAACCAATTCAGGACTAACCTTAATTCTCAGCGTTCTGGGTTGAGAACCCCAAGGAGCTTTCTCCTGCATGAATTCTAGATCCTAATTCTACCACCCCATTTAGCTATTAAATTAAAAGAAAACCATGGAATATTTTATAATTTAAATATAATTGATTAATGAGGCCATCAGGAAGTTGCGGTCAAGTGAAAATGAACTTGAATAATATCTCTGGCCTAAGACACTTCATAATTTGTAGAAAGTATTCTTAATTACTAATTTTGAAAGACAGAAAGTCAGAGAGAGTAATGTTTCCTGGCATGAGATGGTGTTGTATCCACTAGAGGCAGTTACTGCAAGAAACATGCCATAGATCCCTATATTGAGTCCTCACAGACAGAGCAAGTGAGTCACAGGAATCACCTATGTCAGAGAAAAATCACTGCCATCAACTGGTCTTTCGTGGAGTTTTGAATGGAATTTTAATCTTTACTCCTATGAAATTGGCTTTGCCAAAAACAACTGCCAGTGCTTTCTTTCTCTCTTTTTTATTTTTTTATTTTTCAGGTTGTATTTTAGCATAAGACCTGGTGTGCCAAATTACTTGGAAAAGTGAAGTCTGATTGGGAAGTACAGATGTAAACTAGTAAAAGTGTTGGTCATTCCAGAGAGTGGGTTGGGGAGCAAGGATGCCAGAAATGATGATGGTGAGAAGAGCAATTTGGCCTCCAGGTAGAATGACCCCACTTTGTCCATTACTGTACCCAAGACCTCATTTGGGTTTGTGGGTGAGCCTATTACATTCTTCCCAATTTGAGGCTTGTCATTTTCTATTACAATGAATGCTTACTGAGTTTAAAAATAAAATGACTATTCAATCTGGAGACATCTCAGAAGACCCCAAGTAGTCTTCAGATCAATGAACTACCAGTTGTCCTCAACCTCAGAAGAATAGATTCAGTTATTAGCATATTCATGAAGTGACATTCTCCCCTCATATGAATATATTAATGATGTCTTCTTCTAGTCTTTGAACAACTCCTTCTACTTTGGGGATTTCTGTTCCCTTGTCACCCATGAAGTAGGAGCTACTTTGTTGCCCCACCAATTTTCCTCCCTTTTATCCCCCTTTGTGGCATCTTTTATCTCTTTGCTGGTATCTCTGTATCTGAAGGCAGAGCGTGTCTTTAGTGTAGAGTAGATAAGGATATTATTATGCCTTTATTAAGAAAATATGGAAAAGGATGAATTAAGTAATGTCTATCCTGGGACAATGTACATGAATTTTCAATGAAAATAAAAGTTTATTTTACTTTTTATACTCAATCCCTTATAAGAGGATTTGCTTACAGAGTAAATTTCTATAAATTGAAATGTTTTCCCATTGACTTCTATTATCTAAAGAAATTTGACAGTGCCAGACAGTAACCTGACATCTTGAGAACTGAGTAAATATGTTCCCAAGAGCCACTCCTTTACCAAAAGAGGTATTAACAGAAATAGAGCAATAAAAGTCTTCCAGGAACATATGCTTAGCATGTGCCTTTGTGATCATCAGGAAACATTTTCATTGAGTGAACTGGCTCTCAGTATATATTACTGTATGTACATGGTTTTCCTTTCTGGGAATGGTAATAAAGTCT
This sequence comes from Leptonychotes weddellii, assembly GCF_054177405.1. Lineage (NCBI taxonomy): Eukaryota > Metazoa > Chordata > Mammalia > Carnivora > Phocidae > Leptonychotes > Leptonychotes weddellii. The sequence continues at coordinate 93,309,881 of NC_138374.1, read as the reverse complement.
CAAAAGTGTCTATTAGTTTATTTCTCTCTCTTTTGAGATAAGCAACTTCACACCAGTTTTTTGCGCTTTGCAAAACCATCTGCTTAGATTGAACTAACTCTATTATGTTGGCCATCATTGAGTGGATCAGAAATTAGAGTGTTGGGGCGCCTGGGTGGCTCAGTTGGTTAAGCGACTGCCTTCGGCTCAGGTCATGATCCTGGAGTCCTGGGATCGAGTCCCGCATTGGGCTCCCTGCTCAGCGGGGAGTCTGCTTCTCCCTCTGACCCTATCCCCTCTCATGCTCTCTCTATCTCATTGTCTCTCTCAAATAAATAAATAAAATCTTTAAAAAAAAAGAAATTAGAGTGTTAATTGAAAATGACCCAATAGAAATGTTCCATATTGGATTATGACCCATTGGCCCAACTAGATCTTCTCTGTTCAGAGAAGGTGAAGATAGAGGAGGAGGATCAAATAGAATATCTAGAGCCACTTTTAGTACCAGTGCAGAACAGTTACATTCTCACACTAGCCTCCATTACTTGAGGTCACCAGGCCACCTGATAGAGCTAAATTCAAGTAGCTCTCATGATCAATTCATTTTTTCATAAAACTCTAAAAATTGCCTAATAGGAGTCACTATACTGGAGTATGACAGACATCATCGATGATTTCCAGTGATCCTTGACACCTGGTATTCATACCCTTGTATAATCCCCTCCCCTTGAGTGTGGATTGAGCTTCATGACTCATTTCTAATAAGTACAGACAGAAGTGATGGGATGTGTGCTTCCAAGATTGGGCTATAAAAAGTCTGCAGCTTCCATCTTGGGTTTTCTTTCAACTCATCTGTTCTAAGAAAAGCCATTGGTAGGGCAGCCTTATGGAGATGCCCACATATCTTGATTGTAGCCTCCTGAGACACCCTGAGCCAGAAGCAGCCACTAAGTCACTCCCTTATTCCTGACCCTCAGAAACTGTGAGACAATAAAGGTTTGTCATTTTAAGCTTCCATGTTTTTGAGTAATTTGTTAGTCAGCAAAAGATATCATTTGGAGGGTTATATTTATACAGGGGTTGGCAAGCTAGAGCCTGTAGGCCACCAGCTATTTTTTGTAAATGAAGGTTTATTAGAACACAGTCATACCCGTTCATTTACACATTGTCTGTGACTGCTTTCACACTACAACAATAGTGTTGAGTGGTTGAGACAAAGACTGTATGGTCTGCAAAGCCTGAACTATTTACTATTTGCCTTTTATAGAAAAAAATGTGCTAATCCCAGGACTTACAGAATGAATTTGATTTGAAATGACCAAATAGTACTGATTTGGAAGTGGGACCACAAGTACTGATCTAATTTCTTCTTTTTGAAGATTAATATAACTATTGCTGTAACAGGTAGGTGGTCTGTCTAGTATCATATAACCAATAGCAAAGCTGAACAAGAGATCCAAGTTTCCTAGCTCCCATTCCAGTGGTCCCTTCAATACACCATAATATCCTCCCTCAGATAAGCCACCAAAACAGCATGTTGTTTTATCGTGAGTTTCCTATGTTACTTTATAAATCACTACAGGTCCCACTGCATTATTTCCTAATAGCACAGTAGCATTCACTAATGTGTCTCAAAGTCTTAGCAGATGACCTTATTACTTGATATATCTAAGCTAATTCAAATGTATATGAAAAAGGAAAAGGACAGATTATAGACTCACTGCAAATAGTTAGTCAGTTTAATTTCATTACAGTCGACCCTTGAACAACACGAGTTTGAACTTCACTGGTCCATTTACATGCAGATTTTTTTTTTTTTTATAAATACAGTGCAATACTGTAAAGGTATTTTCCCTTCCTTTTGATTTTCTTAATAACATTTTCTTTTCACTAGCTTATTAAGAATACAATATATGATACATATAACATACCAAATATGTGTTAATTGACTTATTGGTAAGACTTCCAGTCAACAGTAGGCTATTAGTAGTTAAGTTTTTAGGGAGTCAAAAGTTATACATGATTTTTCAATGCAGGGTGGCACCCCTATCCCCATGATGTTCAAGTGTCAACTAGATTTTTACCCTTGCCAAGGGATTGTGCAGTTGAAAGTGGTAAGCTAATGATGTATACTTACTGTCAAAAATTACCTGCTGGATTTATGTATAAATCCTTTCTGAGAGAAAGCAAATGAGCACCACCAATTTGACTTTCTTGTGTCCAGAGCAGACACTGATAATCAAATACAGCATCCTTTCCCGCTGAACCTTGCTGTAGTCTCACAATCCTTTTCAATACCATGCTGCAGGAACTTACCAGCATTCAGTTAAAGTTGGCACCTGGGTTAAAACTCATGTACCTTCTCTGACATAGACAACAACATTATAGTCTCTATACAGAAAATGTTGATATAAGTTAGTTTCAGACATCTTTTAAGATAATTAGTGACCTAGGGAACTTAATTACTATCTATTTAATGCTAAGACAGCTACAAGACCTATATGTGAAGAACAGAGCTAATGGTACAATGTATATGAAGGAGGATTTGTGACTGTGGTCTAAACGTACATCAGGGTCCAGCTTAACAGCTACTTTCTCCATAAACTTTTCCCTGATATGAAACCATATGTCCTGGCTTACCTGGGCAGTCCCAGGTTGTTTCTCTTATCCTACCATAATCATTATTATTATTCAAAGAAGGCATTTGTTAAATTAATGAATGCCTGGGATCATAAAATCTCTAACAGCTAAAATTATCCTTTATTCACCTCAGTAAATCTCACAGATAAATAGTACTTTGGAGAGGGGGGCGGAGCAAGATGGCGGAGGAGTAGGAGACCTGGATTTC
>NC_138374.1:93245958-93306554 GCF_054177405.1 Leptonychotes weddellii | reverse complement strand
GTACTGCATGGAGCACTGGGTGTTATATGAAAACAATGGTTCATGGATCACCACATCAAAAACTAATGATGTATTGTATGGTGACTAACTTAACATAATAAAATTTTAAAAAAGGAAAAGAAATACAGAAGGAGATAATAGAGAAATTATTAAAAGGATGTCTTTGAAGAAATAAGACTAATAATTTCCCATAATTGATGACATGAGTGCTTAGATTCAGAAATGACAATAAATCTCAAATGCAATAATAAAGAAAAATCTACATCAAATAAATCACTGAAACATATCACAGTGCAGAACACTGAAGGCAAAGATCTCAAAAATATCCTAAGAGAAAAGGCAGAATAAATACAAATGAATGGCAATGGATAGCTAACTTTTCAACAGCAGTAATGGAAACCAGGACATTCTGGTATCATATCCTGATAAGAGAAAGCAAATAGCCAATCTAAAATTATATACTTAGCAAAGTTATCTTTTAAGAAGTTTGGTAAAATAAAGATATTTTCACATAAATGAAAATTAAGAAAGCATATGACTATCAAACATTTAATAAAGGAAATCCCAAAAACTGTCTTTCAGGGATGAGCCAACCAATCTCAAAAGGAAGATCTAAAATTCAAGAGAGATGGTATCTATTAAAACATATATACATTAAAACATTTATGTATCTATTGATCAATTGATCAATAGATTGATCAATATCTCTATACACAATGCATGGCTCCCATTTGCTTACTGTTCAAATCCCTTCGCCCATCTAAGGGCTTCCCAATAGAACTTTTCCAATTGTCTTTCATACTCTTCCCTAGGAAATTTCCCCCTCCTTTCAAGATGTTCTCTTTTTTTTAAGATTTATTTATTTATTATTTGAAAGAGGGTTGGGGCAGAGGAAGAGGGAGAGAGAGAATCTCAATCAGACTCCTGGCTGAGCGCAGAGCCTGACATGGAGCTCAATCTCATGACCGTGAGATCATGACCCAAGCCAAAATCAAGAGTCAGATGCTTAAATGACTGAGCCACCGAGGCACTCCTCAAAATGTTCTAAAATTTTTATAGTGGCCAAAATACGTTTGCATATGACTATCTGTACATTGGTTCATATGTTTGCCTTTACCTTACAAACTCTTTCTCCAGCATTTCACTATTCATGGCTTAAGGGATTCACCTCTTATATAACCTCTTTCCTAAGAATAAGCCCACAGTGGTTTCTGTTTCCTTTCCCTCATCTTTACACGTATACATTCTCTGAGTCTATCATTATACAATTAAAATAACCAAATATCTATTGTACACTCACTATGAGCTATGTACTTTGCTAATCATAGCTCATTGTGAGTGTACAACAAAGATTTCTCCCTGACACACAATACAGAATGGTGGTTAATAACGCTGACTCTGAAGTCAGAGTTTAATCCCTGTTCTGCCACTACATGATGATTGTGAGTTAACCATCTCAATTTCAGTTTTCTTTATATAAAAAGGAGATAATAAAAATATCTAGTTCTTGGAACTATTGTGAGCATTGAATAAGATAATTCATACAAAGTGCCTTGTTCATTTGTAAGATAAATAGATGACAGATAGATAGATGATAGATAGATATCATAGTAATATATACATATGTTACTATGACTTAGGTAGTTTACCTGGATTATCCTGAATATTTGAGTTTTGAATTCTAGATCATAGAATCCTAGAAATAAAATTGGCATTAAAATTCCATGGGAATTACTAGGAATACCAAGGTCTAGGGTCTAAGGAAAAGGACAGGACCAGAAATTATGACTATAGGCATTTCATCTCCAAGAAGTGAAAACAAAAAACCAGTTCACTCTACCCAGATTCTTGGCACCAGCTGGGAGAGGACTGCTGCCTCAGAACCCTGAGGAGCCTTCTCTGCTGTCCTGCTCTTTTGCCCACAGTTGCCTGAACTCAAGGCTGGCCAGAAACCTATGACTTCTGGTCTCAAATGCAAAGATAAATTGTGCCAATTCACACTGACCATTTCCAGAATTCGAACCAAGATACTGCAAAAGACTGAGACCGTTAGCAATGGGATATGAACCTGAGGAGTTAATGAGATAAACCAAAAGCCACAGCAAGCTGAGTTTAGTTTTAAACTAACACTATAAGGGTACAGGAACTCTTATTAATCTAGCAAACTGGTAAAAAAGATATGAATGGTACAAATGCACTAAGATTTAGAGAAGCCTGCAGCCTTTGCCTGAGTGCCTGAACCTGCCCCATCCCTGGCAGCCTCCGAGCTCCACTTCCAGCCCGTATGCCACTGTACAATAAATCTTTTTTTTTTTTTTTTTTAGTTTACTTTAGTAAGCCTCTGTTCTTTACAACCACAAAAGCCCAATTAAAATGTTTGGCAAGAATCTTGGCTAGGGTGCCTGGGTGGCTCAGTTGGTTAAGCGACTGCCTTTGGCTCAGGTCATGATCCTGGAGTCCCTGGATCGAGTCCCGCATCGGGCTCCCTGCTCGGCAGGGAGTCTGCTTCTCCCTCTGACCCTCCCCCTTCTCATGTGCTTGCTCTCTCTCATTCTCTCTCTCTCAAATAAATAAATAAAATCTTTAAAAAAAAAAAGAATCTTGGCTAATCTGTGACATCATCTCAAACAGGCTTTATCTGATCGGAGGGCCTGAACAGTGGTCCCCTCCTTATTAGAGGGGAATGCATTCCACGACCCCCAGTGGATGCCTAAAGCCATGGATAGACCAAACCCTAGACATACTATGTTTTGTCCTATACATACATATCTCCAATAAAGTTTAATCTATAAATTAGACACAGTAAGAGATTAACAACTAATAATTAAATAGAATAATGATAACAATATATGTAGTAAAAGTTACACGAATGTGGGCTCTCTCAAAATATCTGATTGTACTGTACTCGCCCTTCTTGTGATGATGTGAGGTGATAAAATGCCTATGGGATGAGATGCAGTGACGTGCATGACACGGGCATTGTGACGTAACATTTGGTTATTACTGACCTTCTGACGGTATGTCAGAAGGAGGATTATCTGCTTCTAGCACAGGTGGCTGTGGATAACTGAAACCACAGAAAACAAAGCTGTAAATAGAGGGCAACTGCTGCATCCCTTGTGAAGAACCTGTTCCTTCCCTCAATTACTGTCTCCCAGCTAATAAGGACTCATCTTACTTCCTGGCTATTGTAGTTGACTGCTCCTCTGATCACCAAGATTTACTCCATGTTTCATACTCTCAGAGCCATCTGGGAGCTCTGCTACTCAAGTAATGACATAATGAATAAAATGGCTTACAGCCTTTTGCCTCCACAGCTAACATTTTCACACTTTCATGGGTATCTTTAGTTATTTTTACTTACTTCTGAATATGGCAATTCTACCACAGTAATGAGACGAGTAGGAGGGATTACTCAAGTGTGTATTCTGAATACCCTTCTTATACAAAGTAGCACACCATACTGTACCCAAACTCTTGCCCAACACTGTCATTTCCCCCATGTCACTGACTTTTCATTTATATACATGCTAATTCATTTAAAAAATACCAACGGAGTATGTTACAAGAACTATGAACAAAGAGCCTGAAGTCTTGTGCAAGAGACAGACAACAATGGGTAATTACAATATAGTATAATGAGTATGTACTTGGGCAGGAGTTGGCAAACTTTTTCTGTAAAGGGCCAAATAGTAAATATTTTTGATTTGTGGGCCATATAGTCTGTTGTAACTACACAATTCTGCCACATGAAAGCAGCCCTAAACAACAGTAAACAAGTAGATGGGGCTGCATTTCAACAAAATATCATTTACAAAAACAGGTGATAGGCTAATTTGGCCCACAGGCCATAGTTTGCCAACCACCATTCTGAGGTGAGAACATTCTTTTATTCAACAATTATTTAATGAACACTTCTTAGTCTAATCCTTTTGCTCTTCTATGTGCTAGGGTAAAATAGTAATCCAGACACATAAAAACCCCTTCTCTAATGGATCTTAGAAAAGTGGAGAAGATGGGTATTAATCAAAATTATATTTATATATATATAATTTATCATATATATACCATATACATATATATATTAGTGATAATTTCTAAAAAGAGAAATAAAACAGGAAAGAAACTATGAAGAGTCAAAGGAGTCTGTGAAATTTTAGATAAGGTCACCAGGGATGGCTTTGCCTAGAAGATGACTTTGAAAAAAGACTGGAAGGAAATGGGAAAACCAGCCACGGAGAAATCTAGAGGAAGTACATTCTAGCAGAGTGAAAAGCCACTGAATAGCTCATGTCGTAGGAGTCCGTCTGTCAAGTCCAGGGACAATGAGAAAGCCAGTGTGGCTGGAATAGAGTAAATGAGGAGAGCAGCGTAGGAGATGAGGCCAGAAGTAACTGGTGCCAGATCAGATAGGGTACTGTAGGTTATAGTAGTTCTACTGGCTTTGAATGAGCTGGGAAGCTGCTGGAGAATTCTCGGCAGAGGAATGACTTGATCTGAGTTATACTAATAGGATTACTCTGGCTGCTACATAAAAAACAGACTGGAGATGGGGAGGTATGAGCAAAAGGGGTTGAAACCAGTTAGGAGGCTATTGTAATAATACAAGTGAGAGAGGAGGGGGCCAGAGCAGAGTGGTGGCAGGAGGGGGAATGAGAAGTGATACAAATGAGACAGCTACTTGTTATTTGAGGACAAAGGAATGGTCCCAAGGAGGAAGTGACATCCTAACTGAGACCTGAAGGATACGTAGGAATCATCCAAGTATCAGGCTAGGGGAGTCGGATCCACGGCTGTAGAGGTCCTGGTGAGAAGTGAGAGATGTGCTGGTGTTCAGGAAATTAATGAGTCAGCAGCGTCCTCCAGAGGATGGCACTCCAATGTAACACATCCTCAGAAAAACCCCCAGTGCCCACAATGACGTATGCTCTACCCTCTCCCAAACCTATTTTTCTGGGTTAGGGGGAAGACCCACCAACAAGATTTAACTTCCCTCCAGTTTAACTAAAGTAACATCCAAACAGGGTTCCCAGAGTACAAGAAAAAGAAAACGTTTGTAAGTGTGCAGCATTCTTTGAGATTCCTAGGCTTAAATTCTAGGAAGGGATCCCTAAGTGAAATCATCTGAGACAGACTGGCATCTGATCAGGGTACAGGGCCAGCACCCAACTCCTAGGAAAATACCTAAGTATCTTCAACAACTGAATGTAGTTGGAGACAAGGGTCTCTCCTAAAAATTTTCTAAGAGGAAATATTTTTAACCCAGACATACCACATGGCTCTCTCAAGTCTGCCTATTTGGCTAGGAAATAAACACAAAAAGGAGAAAAACAACCTCTCCCCCACTTACCTGGGGAGAAAAATTCATTGAGCCAGGCGAACAGAAAAATTGTGGACTTCATTTACCCTATAATAGGGTACCTACTGGGACTAGGGAGAAACTGGCCTATAGGAAAACAAACACGAGACATTTCTATGTGTAGGTAAGCTTTTTAAGTTTACCTGAAGTATTTTATTTCTTTCCTCCTATTATCTTTGCTATGCAAAATGGGTAGGAGAAGGTGAGACTCATCTCTTGAGAGTTTACACTGCTTGTGCATTTTGAAGGGGAGGGATTGAGAGGTTTCTTTGTTTCATTTTAAAGTTTCTCCCCCATTTCTTTTCTCTCTGCCCTCTTCTACCCCTTATGCTTATTTTCCTTGTGCTTTTTTTTTTCTTTTTGGCTCCAGGGAACTTTGAATCCCAACTTCAAAAGAAACCTATAATGAAGCCTGGCTGATGTTTAACAGACCCGCCACTGCAGGGGCCCAGCCCAACCATTTCTTTGGCTCAACAGCCACAGAGAGTGGGTGAGCAAAGCACAGCTAATCCTGAGCATCCAAGTCTGTGCAGCGCTGATTTCTCCACCTGTTCCCTTTGATGGCACATGCATCTGCCCTCCTGCCCCTGGATACAAACCCTGTAGTGTACAAGTGCAGACGCCACTCTCAGCCATGCCCCTGCAGGGCACCTCCCAGCCCATCCTCCTGAGGACCCTTCTAGAGGGAAGTGAGCCATGTCCTAGCACTACCATTTCCAGCAGTCCTTCTGCCCTAAAACTCCCCAGTACCAAAACTCAGGGAATGAGGCAGAGAAGAGACAGTGAGTCACCAACACACAGAGACCTTAGCCTACCACAGCCTTCAAAAAACAAATGTACAGCATCCCATTATCTGCTTCACAGCATGGTCTGACACTAGGTGATTTATTGCTTCCTTAACCTATGCTCAGCCATTTGTTTTTATTTGGTGATTTTTCTCCCCATGATAATGATATTATGAGATCTGACATATAGAATCCAAATGGAGAGGCAAGCACACTGTTCCTAATTCAAATGGATACTAAGCTCGATGCTGAGGCAAAAAGGAGAGAAAGAACAAGGGACAGAAAGTAGGTTCAGAAGCAAAGAGCCCTTCATCTCTGAGACATAATTTTAGAGAGAAAAATAACAGAAACAAGTCATGACCAAAAAAAAGCTGAAGCATGCAAAGGTTGGGGAAGATGAGTTTCCCTCAAGGCATGGAGATTCCCTTGGCTTGGCTTCCTAGGATACACCATAGGGAGTGGTCAACATTTGTGATTTTATTAGGTGGATTCTCAACCCCCGTCCTTCCCTCAGCTCTTATAGATGCTCTCCCAGGGTGGCTACTATGTACAAAGAGACATCTGGCCATGTAGCCTTCCCTACCCATAAGCCAAGTTCCTCTATCTTGATAATTCTGTTCAACTGGCTGGGTAATGTATCTATAATTCATATCTCCTTCTGACCAGCCCAAGTCTGATAAATACTCTCCCTTTGATAGGCCCATCTGGGCTACAGATGTTTGATGCTGGATTCCTCAGGCTCTCTGCTCCTCTCAGAGCCTTTGGGAGAGGAACTTCTTTGGGCTAGATTTCTTGCTGAGGGTGGGGAAAGGGAGAATGTTGAATGGGATTTGAAAAATGAGGATTGTTCATATGTCAATCATTGTACTTGCATGTTAGTAATCTATCTGTAGGTGTGTCCTCCACTACTCAACCAACCTGTAAGCTCCCGAGAGGACTCTGTCCCTGGCACACTCTGTTTGCTCAAAAAATGTCTGGCATAGCATTTGTTAAAGTTGGATTCCTTCAGAGTCACAGTATAATGGAATTGTGAGCTTGAGCTCTGTGATTTAATTGTAATAACTGGACACTATATACAAATAATTTAGTTCCAAGACAACCACTAGCTCAACCAAGTCACAGACTCATAGAAATCCAGATATCTGTCTCTATGAATCCAAAGGCCTTTCAAACAACCCAAGCCATAGCCCAGAAAAGCAGTCTGCATTTCATATTCTGCTTTCAGTGCCTTGGCCTGGATTTAATTTTGATAAAATAAATCCAGGGAATTCTGAAAAAATTACTAAAACTCTCCACTAAGTTGTTAGCACCTGCTCTTTATATATTCTTTATATTTGTCCCTCTGCTTAGCTCACTGTGTCTGGCACATCAAGGACCTTGATAAATAATTGTTTTTCAAAATATGGTTCTTGCCAATAAGAGTTCAATATTTTTAATAATAAAAATTCAGCATAAGGAATACAAGGCAGAGGATAGAAGGGGAAAAGTCTATATATGAAATAAATATATGGGAGTTGGGAAAGAAAAAAGCTCTCCTCTCCACTATGCAAATTTCTTCCTCCAAAAGAAGAAATTCAGAGTTAATTATCCTTTTTTAGATCATGATAAGTAGAGATCCAAAAGCATGTTTCTTATTGTGAACAAGTGCTAGATATTTGAGGAATAACATGAAAAGACAGCATGAAAGACAGATAGAAACTAAGATGGGGGGGAGGGAAAAATAAAAGTCAACTACAGATGAGTCAGATATAGTGACCGGGGGGGAAAATCAGAATATATCTATTTTTAGCCTTAAAAAAATTTTGTATCCTTAAAATAAAAATAGATTAATATAGAAAGTCAAAAAAATAAGAAGGTCTTAAAAATATGATTGCTAAAATTAAAAATTCAATAGAAGAGTTAGAAGATAAACTCAAGGAAATCTCTGAAAGAGAAAGAAAGAAAAAGAAAGAAAGAAAGAAGGAAAGAGTCGTTAAGCGTCTGCCTTCAGCTCAGTTCATGATCCCAGGGTCCTGGGATTGAGTCCCACTTCGGGCTCCCTGCTCAGCGGGAAGCCTGCTTCTCCCTCTCCCACTCCCCCTGCTTGTGTTCCCTCTCTCGCTATGTCTCTCTCTGTCAAATAAATGAATAAAATCTTAAAAAAAGAAAAAGAAAGAGAGAGAGAAAGAAAGAAAGAAAAGAAAGAAAGAAAGAAAGAAAGAAAGAAAGAAAGAAAGAAAGAAAGAAAGAAAGAAAAAACATATGAGAGAAAAAAGACACAGAATAAGTTCAGGAGATCCATCCTCAGGAGCTTAAGAGGAAAAAAAGAGGACAGAGAAAACTTAATAAAAAGTATCAAAGTAATAATTTAAGACAATTTGCCAAAGGTAAGGGCATGAGTATCCAAATCAAAAGGACCATTGAGTGCTCAACAAAAGAAAAATAAAAGGCCAACTCTAAAAAAATTATCATAAAATCCCTAAAGTAACAAGGCTAAGATTCTAAACAATTTTTACAAGGAAACAAAACTTCCCCCTCTAAAAAGACACACAATTATCAAAAGAGAAGCTAGAGGCAACTAATGAATTTTTTCAAAAAATCTGAGAGAAAATGTTTTCCAACCCAAAATTTTACACCAAGGCAAACTATCAATTTTGTGTAAAGGCAAAACAAAAACATTTCGAGAAATGTTTCTCAGAAAAAGTTATACCTACAACATTCTTTCTTAGAAAGTTACTTAAGGATATCTTCCAGTAAAATAAGGTTGTAAATTAAATGTCCAATAAGGTAAGGTAATAAAAAAGGAGATAATCATACAGTTCAGGACACAGTGGCTCCAATCATAAAGCAGAATTTCTGGGATGAAAACTATGCAGCAGACCTAGATAACTGGTCAAAACTGGAAGAGGAGGGGCACCTGGGTGGCTCACTCAGTTAAGCGTTGACTCTTGATTTTGACTCAGGTCATGATATCGGGGTCCTGAGCTCAAGCCCCGCATCCGGCTCCTGCTAAGCATGGAGCATGCTTAAGAGTCTCTCTCTCTCCCTCTCCCCCTGCCTCTGCAACCTCCCCAAAACACACTCATGTACTCTCTCTTGCTTTCTCTCAAAAAAAAGAAAAAAGATTGGAAGAGGAGAGAAAAATAGAATGAACTAGAAGGAAGAGCTCCAGAGAATGAAAAAGAAGACACATTCTATAGATTAACTGATAAGATAAAAACAATTGAGGATATCAAAAATGATGGAGGGAAGAAAGGAAGAAGGGAAGGAGGGAGGGAAGAAATAGAGACTCGGGCGCCTGGGTGGTTCAGTTGGTTAAGCGACTGCCTTCGGCTCAGGTCATGATCCTGGAGTCCCGGGATCGAGTCCCACATCGGGCTCCCTGCTCAGCGGGGGGTCTGCTTCTCCCTCTGACCCTCTTCCGTCTCGTGCTCTCTGTCTCTCATTCTCTCTCTCAAATAAATAAATAAAATCTTTAAAAAAAAAAAAAAAAGAAATAGAGACTCAAGGGGTAGGGTGGGGGATGGGAGGAAGCTATACCAGGAAAGAAATATAATAATAGAATCATAATTTGTTCTGCAGAAGAAAAAAAAATCATAGCCATGATCTTGTAAATATATATAACTGATTTAACTAAAGATAGTCAAATAACTATATTGGAAAGATGGAGGGGAGAAGAAGGAGACAATATAAAAGTTAAAGTCTCCTCTTTATCATAAGAGCAAGCCAATGCATAACGTTTAAAATCGATGAATCAAGTAATATAAATACAATACTTGGAGACATGGAGGTAATTATCAAAAGAGACAGGTAAAATAATCAAGTATGGGAGCAAGGCTAGAGGGTGGAGAAGGATGGGAAAAGTTAGGCCGGAGACCACCATTCTTCCTTATGTCTTTTGACACAGTTTGATATTTGTAACCGTGAGCATTTATTACTTTGATTTAAATATTTTTAACTATCAAAAAAGCATAAAGAAATGAAGCGGGGGAAATCGGAGGGGTGGATGAACCATGAGAGACGATGGACTCTGAAAAACAAACTGAGGGTTCTAGAGGGGAGGAGGGTGGGAGGATGGGTTGGCCTGGTGGTGGGTATGGAGGAGGGCACGTTCTGCATGGAGCACTGGGTGTTGTGCACGAACAATGAATCATGGAACACTTCATGTAGAACTAATGATGTAATGTATGGGGATTAACATAAGAATAAAAAAAAAAAAAAGCATAAAGAGTTCATTTTTATTCCACAAAGTGAATTTTGCATGTCGGGGTAGGGAGGTTTGAAACACGTCTGGGTCTAGGGCTAGGAAGGGATGAGTTGCCATGGCAACTCTGAGTCAGTAAAGGGAATAAGCTACAAACACCTAGTTAAGGGTAGTAGCTGTAGGTATTTAGAGACATAAAGGACCACTAAGAAGAATGGTGCCTGGGTACCTGGAACAACAGCTCTCTCAGTCATGGCAGTGGGTTGTTGTAATCAGCTAGAAGAAAAGTAAGAACAAGCCAGATTTCCCTGTCTCCCCAAAGAGTTGGCAACCACTGTTGTTAGTGAGGTTTAGCTTCTGCTTAAGGTTATCAAAATCTAAAAACCAAACCCAAACAGAATCTTTCTTATGTGAATATTTCTGGGAATGCGATCAATTTCCCCTATTATTATTATATAAACAATGGCTTCCCATCTGTCAGGTCTAATAATGACAATAATTAATGTTAGTTTAGGACAATTTTTTTACATTGAAAACTTCAGTCCCCAAGCACTTCTCTATTCCTTATGTCATCTGATTCACAAAACAGCCCAAGGATATAAGTAATGCAAAGTATTACTGCAATCACCCTCTTTTTACAGACAAGACATCTGAATTTCAGAAAGTGACTTACACAGTTTATATAGCTAGTTAAGTAGCAAGGACTCTCGAATTCAACTGTGTCTTGATTCCAAATTTTACACTTAGTCTTTTAACATCACATGCCTGAACTACAAGCCGACCTATTAATTAGTGTTAACTGACTGCCCACACACAGGGATACCACAAATTACTATACAAATTGTGGCCAAGAAACACAAAGGCAGCCATCCAGGTATTGGGTGGAAGCTGAGATCCAGTCTTCCCACCTTCGCCAACACTACACCCTAGCTCAGATGTGAGCCTTTTTATAATTTGTACAAAGGTACCAGTTATGTCATGAGGAAGCCTTGCCTGCATACACAAATTAACAAGTTTACCACCCACCTCTCTCCTTTCTTACCTCCCTCTAACACTCCCCAACCCCTGCATTGACTGTAATGGAAATCCTCTTACTGGTTTCTGTCTCACAACAGAAGACACATCAGATCCATTAATTCATTAAAATAAACATGAGACAAATGACTTTATGTTGGGGCTATTCTAGGCACTAAGTAGGTAGTGGTTAACAAGGGCCCTGATCTCATGGAATGACATTTCAGGCAGGAGAAAGACAAACTATTGTACAAGAAAACATTAGAAGGGATGAGTGTTACACAAAGAATCAAAATTAGTCGACATAATAGTGATTGAGTAGCTTACTTAACTTAGGGAAAATCAGGAAAGGTCTCTTCAGGAGGTGACATTTCAGTCGATATAGAAATGACAAGAGAAAACCCACCAAGGGAAGGTCAAGGGAAAGAGATTTCCAAGAAAATGAAACAGCTATTGCAAAGCCTGCAGGCAAGAACAAGCTGATCTGCTCATTGGAACAGGAGAGAGGCTGCACAGAGAGGGTGTGAGAGTGATTGGGGGAAGAAGCACGGAGGTAGGCAGCTGTCAGCTTGCAGCACACTCTGTGAGCCAGGTGGGGGACGTGGATTCTATTCTAAGGACAGTGGGGAGAAAGAAAGTAAGAAGGGGAGTAATAGGTTCTGATTTACCCTTTACGAAGGATCTTTCTGGATGCTGTGTAGGGAATGGAATCTAACAGGGCAAAGAGGAAGACTGTGGTCGCCTTAAGGAGACATGGGGTTAGTTATAGAATGTCTTGTGTTCCTAAAACTGCTGAGCAGCCCAAACTGCACCAGAGACCACAGGCAAATGAGGCCTCTTCACAGATTTGTGTTACTTTGCTGGGAACCTACGACTATAGGAAGAACACTCAGGTATAATTGGTGCTGATTGGTTTCTGCCAATGTTTACCTTATTTGCTCTCTGAAGAGCCCCTGGCTTCCTCTGGCAGACTAAGCTGTTTGGCTCTCCTGTGCCTCAAGCACCTGGGGCATACGTCTTCAGGTACATGTCACACCATGTACACGTTGTCTGCTCCACAGAAAATGAGTTCTGTGAGGGCTGTCCCTTGTCTTTGCCATCCCTGTGTCCCTAATTATCTAACACCTAGGACTTCACAAAAGCTCAATAATGTCTCATGGGAGGGATATTTTATTTGGGGGCTGTGTGAACCCCCTTTTCTTTCCAGAAACCAAAAGCATAAAATGATGTAATAAATGCATCCTATAAGTAGGACACCCCAAGCCCCAGTCCCTTACCTCTTGGGTGAGTCAGGGTCGAAGCAGGTCTTGTGCACATCAGTCACCTCGGGGTCACAGCAGTCCCCATCGTCAAAGTCATTCAGCATGTTGTTGCACTCCACGTGGCAGAGCCCATCCCTGCGGTTCCAGGAGTAGCACCTGCCATGCAGGCGGCAGTCACCCCCGTCATAGCCTGTCAGTGGGTGTTCGCACTCAGGGTCACAGTGGTCATTGCCAATCTTGCTGGGCTCACAGTTCACAAGCACAACCCGGTGGCGCAGGGTGGAGTTGTGGACCTGGTGGACACTCAGCTGCCAACTGATGTTGTAGCGGCTGAAGGCATGGTTCAGTGCCTTGTGCTGCCGGCTGATCTGCTCCTCGCTCACGATGGGGTTCAGGCCCTCGTCATCACAGATGTTCACCACTTGGTAGCGGATCACCTTCTCTCCCTGGAGGGGCTGGTGCCCATTGTAGTGGGAGATCAGCTCCACATTGTCACAAACCGTCCGCCCACAGAGTGGGGGCTGCAAAGGTGACAGAATCTCAGGCTCAGGCTCAAAGCCCTGCAGAACCTCACGCCGTGGATACTCCCCATCCCTAAAGGGGGCCCACTGTTCTTCCAAGGGCTCAAAACTGGCTGTCAGGATCAGGGTGCTCAGTTCCTCCACTCCAGTTGGATGCTGAGGACTGTGTTGGAGGTGGCTTTGTGGGAGGGCGGTCGACCAGAAGACCAGTGTACCCAGGTGTCCACGAAAATAGTGGCCATCCTCAGAGCTATCCCCCCCCAAAAGCAAAGAGCGACAAGACGCCATGAAGGGGCTGTTCAGGGGACCAGACTGCTCTGGACTACTAGCCACCCGAGTGCCATCCACATACAGGGCCATACGCTGTCCATCATAAGTGGCTGCCACGTGTGTCCATGTGCCTGGTTGGTAGCGACTGTGGCCAGTCACAATGGTGGCTTTCTTCACACGGTCGGTGCGAAGGGAGAAGAAGAAGCAAGCATCTCGCCTTCCCATGTCCTTCCCTGAGCGGATCCCTAGGGCCCAGCCCTTGTCACTGACAGTGTGGGAGCAGTTATCAAACACACCTGGGAAAGAAGGAAGAATCGAGGGGAGAAATACCAGATACAAAGGAGATGGAGAAAAGGAGAAGAAAACCCATATAAATAGCAAGAATGTAGGTTTTTAGTGGGAAAAAATAAGTGATACAGGTTCCCCACCTGAGATGCTTATCCAGTACCCCATATCGGGCCATCCTGGCAACATCTATCCCCCAAATGAATCTAATTTGAGATTCCATCCAATTTAACTCATTCTGGTATTTTTCAATAATCAAAATGGAAGCTAAGAAGGGGATGTCTAATGCAAGTGACAACCATCCTCTAGAGTTTGTCACAAAAGTTCCTCACCCTGAATTCACGTCTTCCCTCCCTTCCTCAGAAGCCATGGGGGCAATCAGTTTTTAGAAAAGACAATAATCTCCTATTCCCTCAAAAGGTCCTTTTTCCTCATTTGAATACTGAAATTATGATTCTCATGGGGGAAAACAAGGAGTTGGTGAATAGGGAAATCCCTCAGAGAAGACTGTAACAGGTATCATTCTCAGTCCACTGTTCCCTCTAGTGCAAGGGTGCCCATCCACAGTGAATAGCCGTTCCCCAGAGTAAGCAAAATGGTACCGCCCCATCATCCTAGATGAAAAAATAGTCAAGTCAGTTATAAGAATAGTTGTCCTATAACCAATGATGCCCACCACAGTACAGAGGTGAAACTCTACCAGAGAAATGAAGCTGAAGCTCCTTACCATACACTACCTTACCATCTTACTCAGAGGGCACAGGACTTTTAAGTCCAACTGAATAAACAAAGGGGGGACTACTTGTAGATAACTAGATCATTAATATGTTGCCAGCAGGAAAAAGGAGTCAGATATAACACAACCACAGATAAAACAGGAATCCCAAAGGTGATTTGGATGCCTTGAATGTTCCCAGAAACTCATCTGTAGTTATGAACCCACCATCCCCCCAGCACCTCTTCTAATAGTATATAAATAGAGTCTCAGGAGCAGATTTTACTTGTAAGTTACATAGAGGCACTACATTCACACCAGAAATGCTTAATAAGCATTGCTTTATATAATAAATAAATGATGGAGAAGTCTGCTAGCCTCTGAATCACATATCTGAGGCTAACACCAAAAGTCTTTCTTCCCCAGACTGTTATATAATTGTATTTATGCCCCTGAGTTCCTATAAAATCCACCCAAAAAAGAAAATCTCTATGGAGAGTCAAGACTTAAAAGCCATGAGGCCTCCTGTTGTGATTGCAGTCAAGTGTTTTAAAAGTTGCTACTGTTTCATAAATGACAGAATATCTTTTCTTCTGTCTCTAGCATAAATCAGTAACTTGTGATTAAAAAAATAATAAAACAGGGGCGCCTGAGTGGCTCAGTTGGTTAAGTGGCTGCCTTTGGCTCAGGTCATGATCCCAAGGTCCTGGGATTAAGCCCCATGTCGGGATCTCTGCTCGGTAGAGAGTCTGCTTCTCCCTCTCCCTCTGCCTGCCACTACCCCTGCTTGTGCTCTCTCTTTCTGTCAAATAAATAAATAAAATCTTTAAAAAAAAAAACAAACCCACATTTTTTCAACAAAAGCAACTCTAACAATCAGACTTTGAAGTACTGGTGAGGACTAGGTATAATGCAATGGTGATGTTCCAGTTTTGTTTGTTCAGGTGGGGGGGGGAGGTGTTTTTACACTGAGATCTGTCTGATAAAGGAGCATAAGAACTGCTGCTTTAACAAATTCTTGTATGGGGAAGACTTTCAAAGGGCAGACAAATCTAGTGAGATGAAGAGTAAGTTCCCTGGTTCAGAGTTTCAATTTGGTTAACTTATTTTGATAAGTACATTTAGCCTTAATTATATCCATCTGCTGACCTATGAACAAATGTACTACAATATTTAATATCGGGACCATGAAGTTACTAAGCTCTCGACTAGTATCTGCTAGTTTTTAAGAGGAAGAATTGGAGATACTATTTTATATTTGTCGCATATAAATAGGTGTATCTACAGATCTTTCTTGACTTATGATGGGGTTACTTCCTGATTAACCTATCGTAAGTTGAAAATGAATTGAATATACCTACCCTACTGAACACTGCAGCTTAGCTTAGCCTACCTTGTATGTCTCAGAATACCTACAGTAGCCGACAGAAATCGGCTAAAATCACCTAAGACAAACACTATTTTATCATAAAGTGTTGAATATCTCATGTAACTTATTGAATACTGTACTAAAGGTAAAACACAGAATGGTTATATGGGTACAGAATAGCTGGAAGGGTATCAGTTGTCTACTCTTTTTTTGGTCATTTGGCTCAATGCAGCCCAGCATCACGAGAGAGTATTGGGACCATATACTGGTCCAATATGGGACCATACAAGAAAAGATCCAAATTCAGAATTTAAAGTACAGTTTCTACTGAATATGTATCACTTTCACACCATCATAAAGTCAAAAAATCGTAAGTTGAACCAATATAAGTCAGCGCCTGTCTATATGTGAGCTGAATTACAAATTATTAGGCTTCACATATAAATTACCAGATAATTAACTTGTTACCTACCAGGCATCTAGTTGCAATTTTGAACACTTTTACTTACTGTTATTAGAACTTCTGGTTAGTATCAATAAAACAATTGTTTCTCCTTATTTTTCTCATAGGAAGCTATAAAATTATTGATAGTGTGTCTAAAATGATATTTCTAACTTCTTGAGACAATACATAGAAGATGTAACTTTATCATAATAGTCTAGTTCAGATTAATCTAAGTTTTAGTAATGATATTAGAAAGGATTTATTAGACAAAAGAACTAAAATAGTCATTTTAGTTGGGAGTTGTAACAAGTATGATAGAAGTATTACTTTTTAAATGATTATCAGAGTAATTATTCTTTGCTTTCTAATTTAATAAGATGTCCCAAGTTGCATATGAGAAACCTCACTAAGTGCCTAGATAACTGCATTTTATTTGCTGTATTACCATTGTTCATCTATAGGAAGAGAATAGTTTTTGAAGCACTGCCCTGCACTCATTCCATGTCAAAAAGAAAGAAAGAAAGAAAGAATTCTCTAACCCAATTATTGTAGACTGAATATTTATATCCCCCTAAAATTCATATGTTGAAACATTAATTCCTATTGTGATGATATTTGGAGATGGAGCCTGTAGGAGGCAGTTGGGTCAGGAGGATGGAGCCCCATGATGGGATTAGCATCCTTTTAAGGAGAGGAAGAGAGCTAACTCTTCTTGCTCTCTGCAATGTGATGATACAAGAAGAGGGTCATCTGCAAACCAGGAAGAGGATTCTCACCAGACACTGGATCTGCTGGCATCTTAGACTTACCAGCCTCCAGAACTGAGAAAAAAAACTGTTTTTGTTTAAGCCACCTAGTCATGGTATATTTGTTAAAGCAGCCCAAACTAAGACCCCAATGTTATCACCTAGCTGCAGATCAGAATGACAAGTGAAACTTTCACAAATACACTTCTTTTGACCATGTTGAGAGCTGCTGATCCACCACATTTACAAAAGAAATCACTCTTCTCACTACTGCCCAGTGGATGGAAATGCAGAAGACAGAATTTGGGAGTCATTGTATTTCCAATCAGTGAAGAAGAATTAGAAAGACTACTATCAATGGTAAGTTAAATCAGACATGAACATTTGGAAAGCTCATCTGAAATGGATTCACACCATTTGTTTAAAAATCACATCTGATCAGGCATTTTAATACAACCTATGTAACCATTGTATGTACTTGTACATTAATTCAGCAAACTAATGGAATGAGAGTAGTTAAAAGAAATAAGGGCCTGTTATAAATAGTGCACAGATATGATGCTATTAGGGAATGTGGCTAATTGACTGTCTAGGAACTGATAATTAATTGGGGCTTTTTATTACCTATAATAAAACTCATATTTAAGACCACTGAAATGAAAATAAATATCCTCCGCTCCCACTGAAAGATCTATTATTCCAAAAGAGGAAACTGCGGCACTGAAGCATGGTGTGGCTTACGTCTCCCTGATAATCACCGCCATCAGCCCTGCCTCTTTCATGAAATCTTGAGTACAACCTTGTGAGGATTTTCAGATTTTCCAAAGACAAAGTAAGTAAATATTTCTGTCCTCCTGCATCTTCTACAGTCTGTACTAATAATCATCCCTTCCCCCAATCTGGAGGATGTGGATAGAAAATTATGATTCTCTTCTCTCTTAAGACTGAATAAACCAATATAGTGAGGCTGAAATTGCACCCTCTGCTCAAACATAGATTTAACTCCAACATTGAACCTATAACCTGATGCTCCACACTTCAGCCCTAGCTGGTGGGAAGAGGATCATGCTTGGTCACTTGAAGGACTGTCACCCTACTAAACAAAGGGTTCACATTTCATCTCACTGACTTGCTCCTTCTGGGAAATGAAATTTCACTTGGAATTAGTCATTTCAGTTCATCAAACATTTACTGAACATCCCATTCATGCCAGACATAGAAACTCATTTCAACTTTGGAAGAAAAAGCAGTCTTTGCCCTTGAGGAGTTATACTCTCATGGGTGGGTGGAAACATTAAGAGATAATTTCAATATATCAAAACTTAAGATCAAGGAATACATAGGTGAGTGAAAACAGAACCTAATCTCAACCCATATAATTTGGAGAGAATTTCCTGAGGGGAAAAGACCCAAACCTACTCTTGAAGAGTGAGTAAGAGTTGGCCAGGCAAAAGAATTATGGATCACTCCACACAGTGGGGACAGCAAGATGGCAGGCATCATGGGTGGAAACAGGTCAAAGTAGGTCTTGCATAACACAGTAAGGGTCTTGGACTGAATAAGTTAAGGAATAGCTGGAGGTTTTCCTACTGTTGCCAAATGCCTCTGATATCCCGAGAGCACACAGAGGAACTGCAGCAGGAAACATCCCATGGCTGGCCTTGTCCTGAACACTTGGTCCAACTTCAATTAAAGAACTTTCCAAAGCTTGCAGATGGACAACTGTGGCACAAGAAAGACATGAACACTACAAGAGTTCCATGTAGTTAGTCCACCCACGTACTTTCTCAGTAGATATTTATGAAGCAGTACTAGCTGCCAGTCTCAGTATTTGTGGTGGGGTTTTCTAGTGATCAAATGGTTATTTGACATCATGGAGAGTTCAGTACAGTGCAGAAAATAAGCCTTAAATAAGTAACTACAATGAGATATGCTGAAAGTGAGAAGTATAAGTAGCTACGTGAACAGCAAAAGAACCTCTTTATTAAAACATGGAGATAATATGGCAGAAATTCTCCCTAAAGTTATTAAATGCCAACTTTCTAGCACTGACCCATCTTGTTAATAATTTGACGCTATCCAAATCTGCCCATGAAACTAGGGCTACCTTGATCACCAGTCAAACTGTCTGAAAAGGTTAGGAAGACCCAAAGCCAAGGAACTCCAAGATGTAAGTTCAAACATTCCCAAATCAAAGGTCCTGACAGCTCACCCAGAAACATCCACTGTAAAATTCCTTGTATCAAATACCCAATTCAGCTGAATCTTCTAAATTGGGATGTGGTATTCTTTTTGTGAATATTTTTTCCCTTACTTCTTAGCATGGAAAGATATCTCCCATTTATATAATACTTGAGCTTTCCAAAGCAATCTTGTGTAACTATCATTTAAATGGTAAAGCCATCCTGTGAGCTAGGCAGGATAACTATCACCAGTCTCATTGTATAGATGAAGACACTGAGAGTCTGAGAGGTCGTGTGTCAGGCTGGGTGCAGACAGTACACTAGAGCTGAAGTGTCATGATTCAGAGCCTAGAACAGATTTCTATGATAGAGGTTCCAAGCATGAGTCAGTGGAAGTTTCAGCCCCCAGGCTACTTAACATGATATGTGACCCCAGAAAAATTATATCACCTTGCTGAGCCTCAGTTTACTTATTTGCAAATTGTACCTGTAAAATAAAATCTGTCCTTCACTGGTCTCTTCAGCATCTTTCAGTCCCAGGCCTACCTCCTGAGGTTTTTGGGAGAATTAAATAAAAGAATACATGTGAAAGATCTTCACACAGTGCCTAACTCATAGAAAGTGATGAACAAACATTAGCTATGACAAGGAGGAATTTGATGATAAAACATTAAAGGGAAGAAGAAATCAGGTATAAAGCCAATGTTATGCTGGAAAATATTTAACAACTGGTCCTCTGAAGAAAAGAAAAGGGAAAAAAAAAACAAGTCCTGATTTGTAGCATTTGCCAATTTTTGTAGTACAAATATTTCTACAATGGCCAATTTTAAGTTACCAATATGATGTTGCTGAACATGGGATTGGGAAGAGATATACAGTTGATTCTGATGAGCCTGTCTGAGCCAGTTCCACCATGATAAAGACTGAAATCAGATGTAAACTGCCAAGTGTCTCCTTCTCCCTCTGACTGTTGAAGTGGCTATGTGTACTTTGCTGCTGAGCTGATTTTTTAGAATTTAAAAGGAGTAAATGTCACTTTAGATTTACTATAAAGCTACAGTAATCAAGACAGTGTGGTATTGGTGAAAGTGTAGACAAACCCATCAATGAAACAGGACAGAGAGCCCAGAAATAGACCCACATAAATAGATTCAACTGATCTTTGACCAGGAGCAAAAGCAATACAATAGAGCAAAGATAGTCTCTTCAACAGATCGTGCTGGGTCAATGATAACCACACACAAAACAATAATGCTAGGCATACGCCTTACACTATTCATCAAAATTAACTCAAAATGGATTATAGACCTAAATGCAAGGTGTAAAACTACAAAAACCCTAGATGATAACATTGGAGAAAATCTAGATGACCTTGTGTTTGGTGATGACATTTTTAGCTATAACACCAAGACATGATCTATGAAAGATGTAATTTATAAGCTGGACTTGATTAAAAATAAAAAACTATTGCTCTGCTAAAGACAGTGTCAAGACAACCAGAAGACAAGCCACAGACAGGGAGAAAATACTTGCAAAAGAACATCTGATAAAAGACTGTCATCCAAAATACACAAAGAACTCTTAAAGCTTAAGAGTAAGAAAAGAAACAACCCATTTAAAAATGAGCCAAAGACTATAAGAGATAACTTACCAAAGATATACAAATAAACAGGCATATGAAAAGGTACTCCACATCATATGTCATCAGGGAAATGCAACTTAAAACAAGATACCACTACACATGTATTAGAATAGCCAAAATGCAGAATGCTAACATCAAATGCTAGTGAAGATATGGAACAACAGGAACTCTCATACATTGCTGGTGAGAATTCAAAATGGTACAGTTTGGTGGTTTCTTGAAAAATTAAACGTACTCTCACTATATGATCAAACAATCACACTCCTGGATATTTACCCAAAGAAAATGAAAACTCTGTTTACACAAGAACCTGCACACAGATGTTTGTAGCAGTTTTATTCATAATTGCCATATTTTGAAAGCAACCAAGATGTCCTTCATTAGGTGAATAGATAATAACTGTGGTACATCTAGACAATGGGCCATTACTCTGCACTAAAAAGAAATGAGCTACCTAGCCATGAAAAAACATGGAGGAAGCATAAATATATATTACTAAGTCAAAGAAGCCAATCTAAAAAGACTACATATGGTATGGTTCCAACTATATGGTATTCTGGAAAGGCAAAACTATGAAGAAAATAAAAAGGTCAGTGATTGCCAGGAGTAAGGGGAGAGAGATGAACAGGCAGAGCACCGAGGATTTGGGGGACAGTGAAAATAATCTGTGTGATATTATAATGATGGATATATGTCATTTTACTTTGGTCCAAACCCATAGGATGTACAACACCCAGAGTGACCCTTAAGGAAACTATGGACTTTCATAATTATCACGTGTCAGTGTAGGTTCATTCTTGGTAAATAATAAAATGTACCATTCCGGTGAGTGACATTGATCACAGCAAAGGCTATGCATGTGCAGGGGCAGTAGATATATGGGAAATCTTGTACCTTCCTCTATATTTTGTTGTATACCTAAAACTTTTCTTAAATAAACAAGTCTTTAAAAAAAAAAAGTAAAGGGTAAATGTTGCCTCCACTTTGGATTTTGAGCCTCAAAATGGCTACCCATTTTAAGCACCCAGTGACCAACTGTGCTGGTTAAATAAAAGCTGTCCATCCCAGACCTGCTGTCCAGCCCCTTCAACCAAAAAGTGGGATCACAGAGCAACCTGCACAGCTCATCCACACATTCTCAGGAGGGACACCAGGCCTGCTTTCTTAACTCCATCAAATAGGAGCAAGACAGACTTTGATTTAGAGGAAAAATTTCCAAATCCCCATTTAAGAGACTTCTCTTTCTTTTCAGACTAGCAGAGTAGAGACTGACAAAACCAAGGCAGCATAAGCCAACACACTATATGTGGTGAAACCCTTAGCTTTTGCAACATTGAGATTTTACAACTTTGGATGTATATGTGATAAAAGCAAATGTGTTATAACTGTTGTTTATTCATCAAAGTCACATTCTTGGGAGGAACAGAGGGACCGAATCATCAATATGATTTATGAAATCACTCAACACTGAACTGAACTATGATAGTCCATGGGTTGGAAAAATGAGATTGAATGATGTAACTTGAAGAATGGTGATGGTACTGAAGCCAAACATTTGGACCATGTCATTTTAAGACTTTAAGAATCACTCTTCCAGTTCTTGTTTGGAACGGGCTTCCATTATGTATCAATGTTGACTAAATTTAAAATTGTCCAAACACCTTGCCCTGTATTTAATCTAAGTTTTGAGAAAAAGGAAAGTAAATTGAGGGAGTATATCCTATTCATTGTATTCCTGTTTCTAACTCCAAAACTCATATTTACAGACCCTGGATATCTTAACAGAGATGTGGGTCTTCAGGAAAAATCATTTGCATCCAGTTCTCTATTATTAATTGTTTGGGAATTAATAGAGTCAATTACTGTCAAGGAGAAAAGCCTTCTTCAAACGAGGATACAGTCTCCCTGAGTGATTATGAGAAATTCTAATAGTAGTAAACATCATAGCGAAAGAGTTACAGACAACCGCTTACTAGGTACATTTTAAAATGTGGCCTCTGTAGAGAAATAATCCTGCTTCTTTCCACTTCTTGGGTTCTTTCTTTGCACTCAGGAGATCTGTTGCTCATCACAAGAGGAAATAAAGGGACCTAAACTACCTTTAATTAAATGTCTACTATGCTCCAGACACTGGGCATGTGCCACCCCTACTAAACCCTACCACAAATGTATGCGTTGATTTTATTATCCTCATTTACAGACCAAAAACCAAGGGTCATAGAAGTTAAACAAGTCATCCATAGTCTTACATCTAGTAAGGGCCAGACACAGGGATCAAAACCAGGGCTCTTTGACCAAAAAGCCCATGCTTTTTCCACTGCATTAAAATACTTTGAATCTGGGACACCTGGGTGGCTCAGTCAGTTGAGCATCTGCTTTCGGCTCAGGTCATGATCCCAGGGTACTGGGACCAAGCCCCACGTCAGGCTCCCTGCTCATCAGGGAGTCTGTTTTTCCCTCTCCCTCTGTGTGCTTGCTTTCTCTCGCTCGCTCTAATAAATAAAAAAATCTTTAAAAAAATAAAAAATAAAATATTTCAAATACTAAAAAATAGTATCTATTTATTGTTTTGAAGCAAGAAGAGCAATACAGGCTGGTGAATGTGGCATTAACAAATATGCAGACCACTCCTTGAAGGTGATTGGGATCTGACTCTTCAAAACCTATGGAGGCTAACAGCCATGCCCCCGAAATAGTTTGGAGGACCGAACTGACTAGCTGGCTGGTTAATTATGTCCATGTTGCCCAAATGATAGACTGACTTGCTGAACATTTGGTAAAATTTCCGGGTGGTCCTGCAGGGTTTTCTGCGATACATACCATTCAGGAATCAATTCTAGAGGACCCTGAGGCACAGGGAGAGCTTTTCATCCCAAAGCGAGGACAGCAACTGAAGGCTGAAGAAGGTGGAAGGGAAGCCAATATCAAGAACACTCAACTGAAAACTCCCTTCCAAGCCAGTGGCTTCCATCTCCACCTTCTTTTCTTGGTTTTCCCACTAGGTGTGTAACTGGTGGAGGGGACCCTATATTAGAAGAAAATGTAATAAAACAGAGGAGTGGGTGGTCCAGGTTGAAGCTGCCCCTACCTCTCAACCAACCCAGTCAAACTGCTCTGCCCGCTCTCTGGTGGAGAAGGATCCACCAGAAATCTTCCCTCTCCCCTTCTGGGATCTTCTGTCCATTGGTTTTGACAGAAGGGAGTCCCTGACCACAAGACCAGATAGAGGGAGTTATGCTTCAACAGTGCTCCTGGCATCATAATTATAAGGCAAGTTATCATATCCTCCCCAGGAGTTATAAAAGTCAATGTAAGGGGCGCCTGGGTGGCTCAGTCATTAAGCATCTGCCTTCGGCTCAGGTCACGATCCCAGGGTCCTGGGATCGAGCCCCGCATCGGGCTCCCTGCTCAGCAGGAAGCCTGCTTCTCCCTCTCCCACTCCCCCTGCTTGTGTTCCGTCTCTTGCTGTCTCTCTCTCTATCAGATAAATAAATAAAATCTTTAAAAAAAATAAAAATAAAAAAAATAAAAGTCAGTGTAAAGTAAAAAAAGAGGGGAAAAAAAAAAGAATCTTCTGAGAATGGTCAGGACTCAACCTGTCCTTGGCATTCTTATTTTATGGTAATGACAAAAGGGGAAAAGGAGCATCTCATACCCTTTTCCTCAAAACAGAGGAGTATCTGTGTTTCAGGAACATTGTGTGAACTTATTTCAGAGTGTTGAAATAAATGGAGAGGCTAAGAAGGCCCAATGCTGAGAAAGGTGCACAGAGATTCATACTCTTACACCTCCCCAATTAAACCCTGCTCTCCAGTCAACACACCACTCTTCAACATCAATATTCTAGCCCCATTGAAAATGTCATCTAGCTCCCTTTGTCTGAAATGCCTCCCATCTGTGGGCATGTCCTTCAGAAGTCAGCCACAGGTCCATTTTGTCTAGGAAGCCTTCCTTGAGTGCTCTCGTTAGAGCACTCCTTGCTGAGCCGCACGGTACTGCTGCTACTTTCTTTATTCCATCAAGCAATATGAGAGCATTGTAAGGACAAAAGCCTGTCTCAGACACCTGTGCATTTCCCACAGGGTTAAGAGAGGAATGGGTTTTAGTTCCTGCATTGCACTGACTCTGTTCCAGAAGTCAAACCGAGTCATGAGTCTTGACTCAGAGGAGAAACATTCCCCACCACTCTGGGGTAGAGGGGGAGGGGGGACAGACGGTGTTGCCCCAAAGCCCTGCAATTGCATCTGAGCTAGAGGGATGATGTAAGGGGGACCAAGCATTCTTTTTTTTTTTTTTTTAAGATTTTATTTATTTATTTGAGAGAGAGAGAGCACATGAGAGGGGGGAGGGTCAGAGGAGCCCGATGCGGGACTCGATCCAGGGACTCCAGGATCATGACCTGAGCCGAAGGCAGTCGCTTAACCAACTGAGCCACCCAGGCGCCCGGGGGACCAAGCATTCTGTGCACTGTGTCATCATGAGTGCTTAGACTTTCTCGTGATGCTAGACATGCTTTCCCCCAGCCCTCACATAAAAAGCTGCTTCCTCCTGGGTCCTACACAGCTGGATTACAGCACATGTGGTAAAACCTATTGAGAGCTTTTCCTGGGCAAATCCCCGTTGTGGAGAGAGCCCCTATCCATGGCAGAGCCCCATAGAAGAGACCATTTAACTACAATACAAACCAAGGTGGTAGAAAATAACAATAAGGTTCAGACAGAAATACTGCCCTTGGCACTGAGATGGCCATAGAACCTCACTTCCAGGAAAGCCCCATGGCAGAGTCCTTTCTGCACTTCTGGGAGAATCAAAGTCAGGAGTGAGAGTTCTGCTTCTCCAAGAAGGCCCAGCAGCTTCCAGGAAGGTGAGGTTCTATTCAACAAAACAGAGGAGTCATGCACAGTGTCATCAGCTCTGGTAACTAAAAAAACATGCTGTATGGTGCAAGCTTGTTTTATGAGAAAAATGAGCAAAAAACAGAGCCAAGTTAGGTCATGACCATAAATCAACCTGATACAAGGCAAGGTCTTTTCTCAGGATGTTATGCCTGTGCCCCCCGCCCCCCACCAACACATCTATCTACTGCTTTCTGCAGAAATACTTACCCAACACCCTGCCCCCCAGAGAGGCCACAAGGGGAACAGAAAGGACCAAGGAGGAGGAGGAGATAGGCCATCCATCAAAGACCACACAAACTGGCAGAGAGCAGGGCCATGTCAGCAGGAAGAGGAGAAAGTGAAAAGAGAAGCCCAGGGAGGTGTTTTTCAGCTGCTCCAGATCACTTTCCTTCCAGACAGGATTAGGCTCAGCTTTTTATCTAGGAGTCCAAGCTTTTATAAATTAGAGCACAGAATAGGAAAGTCTTCCTGGGAATGTTTCACTCCCATCTTCCTAGCAATTTTTTCAAGCTCTCCTCCTAGTCCACTCATCCCTTTAATCACGCTCTTGCTGTGCGCAAAGATGATGGGAACCAGGGTGGGGGGCTTCCCCAGCTCTCCACAAGCCACTCAGGCAGGGGTGAGGGTCAATGTGGCAGCTCACTAGGGAGAGGAGAGAGCAGGAAAATACAGAATGAGGTGGTCGGAGACAAGAATCCAAAGGCATTTACAACCTCAGAAGCTATGGCCCGCACACGACAACCACAGAAAGTAGTGAGCAACGTTCCTGATGCAAACTGTCAATAAATGTTAACTACTTTTTGAGTTATTTTTGTTACTGATGGAGGGGTGGGAGATGCGGGAGCTAAATCCAAACACCACCAGCTTTTACCTTTCATCAGTAGTATCTGCCTAGAGTTCAGGCTGAAAGTGCCCACAGACCTCATAAAAGGCCAACTCGAGTACAGAGCTGTTCAGATTCTACTGTGGGTATGAACACCCCAGAGGCCTGAATAAATGCAGATTCTGATTCAGCAGGATTCGTGTGGCACCTGAAATTCTGCGCTTCCAACAAGCTTCCAGGTGAAGCCAATGCTGCTGGCCTTCAGACCATACTCTGAGTAGCGGGCCTCTAAATGAGAGCAGATCAAGATCTGGGTCTTTGAGAATGGGCCTCTATTGGCAGTGGGTGGGAGACAGAGCTCCACTAGTGACTTAAATACATAAATCTCCTCCACTCCCACCATCATTCCACCATTTCCTTCAGACATACACACACGCACACACACGCTCACACACAAACACAAGCAGACCCCACAGACAAGTCTGCCTTGTGACCATGTGTGTCACTTCCCTCTGCTCACATATCACCTGCACAATCATATTGGGTGACAACAATAAGAGACAGAGGCATGGTGGGTATAAAGACATGAGTGGAGAAAAGAAAAAAAAAAGGACATGAGTGGAAAACTCAAAAAAGAAGAAATGAGAATTTTCAATGTTCAGCCTCAAAGACACACAAATTAAGACAAAATCGAAATTCTTGTCTCTCAGGTTGGTAAATGATAGTCTCTAGAATTAGTGACATGGTGGAAAAGCAAGCACGCTCAAGCAACCATTTGCCAAAAATATCCATATCCTCCAACCTTGTCATTTCATTTCTGGGAATCACAGTAAGGAAATAATTAAGAGGTATATTATTATATCTCCCCAATGGCATTATTTATAATAGAAAAACAGTACAGTCCACCCAAACAATATAACACTATTCTGCGCTTAAAAATAACATTTTGGGGATGGTAGGGAATTGGATGAAGGGGGTCAAAAGGTACAAACTTCCAGTTATAAGCTAAATAAGTACTGGGAAAATCAAGTACAACATGATGACTATAGTTTACACTACTATATGGCATATTTGAAAGTTTCTAAGAGAGTGGATCTTAAAAGTTCTCATCACAAGAAAACATTCTTTTTTCCCTTTTTCTTTTTTTTATATCTACATGAGATGATGGAAGTCAACTAAACTTATTGCAGTAATCACTTTGTAATATATGTAAGTCAAGTCATTATGCCATATACCTTAAACTTACACAGTGCTATATGTCAATTATATCTCAATAAAACTGAAAGATAAATAAATGAGTAAATAAATAACATTTTAAAAAATAAAATAGCTGCTGGTAAAACTCAACAAATGTCCAAGAGGGCAACATACGAAGACCCTGAATTCTCCTCCTCCCCCAGACACACTAGCTCTACAGTACATGTGGAACAATTTCTTCTCTTACAAACCTATGGTCTGGCTGAGGGACAACTACACAGCCAGCAAATGAGCGGGTAGGAGAGGCTGGGACACAGTCTTACCATAAATCCCACCCTCAGCATAGCAACCCACAACCAGGAGGGAATTCAAGCCCCAAAGGTTCTCTCTGAGGAGCAAAGGGTCCCAACCCCTCATTGGGCATCCCAACTTTTAAGACATACACTTGAGAGACAAGCCCCCAAAACATCTAACTTTGAAAATCAATGGAGCTCGTGTCCCAACAAGACAAGACTAGCAATCTGAGAGCCCACCTACGAAGAACTGGTGCGCTCTGACTCACCTGCCCAGGGCCCAGCGCAGAGGCAGCCCATGGCGCCCAGACTTCAGTGAAGGAGGCTCACCTGCTGATATTAAAGTGCTGGCCAGAGGGGCAGGTGTCCAATGTACCACACACATCTCAGCCGGCCAGAACGCGTCCTAGGGATGCAGACTGGCAGGTGCTCTCTTGGCCCTGTCCCCTTACTGCACCCCAAGCACCAGTAGCTCCCAGGAAGGAGTTTTAATACACGTCCGGTGCCCTGATTTCTAGCAGCTGCCACCTGGGGGATGCCTCTCGATCACGTGGCTCTCGGCCAGGGGAGCTTGTGTTCCCTGGTCCCATGGGACTGTAATAATTGGTGTCACCCAGAAACACATACCCCTGTCTGGTGTCCCGATTTCTGCCGCTGTTGCCAGGGAACACCTCCACATCGTCTGGCTTTGGTGGCCAGTGACTATGCTCATGAGTCCCACAGGTCTGTACCAGTGGGCCAAGGGTTCTTAAACAGCTACCACCCGGAGGAGGAAGCAAGCGGCAGCAGACCAGGAGCTCTGTCTTTCTGTGGAGGAGGCCTCTTAGCTACCCATCGTGAGTGGCCTGAGGGGCAGGCTGCTAATTAAGCATGCATCTCAGGGCTGACTAGAGTCCTTTCCAGAGACCACTGAACGGCCGGCACTATCTTCAGGCTCACCCTCTGCCATGCTCTAGAGCGCCAGTGTCTGGTGGGGAGCTTTATATGCACCTGGTGCCCTGGGTTTTATTCTGGGGGGAAGAGGAGGGTTCCCATTCCTGAGATCCACAGGACTGTGGCAATGGGAGAGACAGTCCTTGGCAGGTGGTTTCCAAGCCCAGGGCACTGTACAGAGAGCGAGACACACTCCCCAGTCTTTCTGGGAAGGAGGCCCCTTTGCTTGCATTGGAGCTTTGGCCGGAGGGTTAGGCCTCAGGTTTTGACACACATTTAATGGCCTACAGAGCTGCTCTCAAGGAACGTGGGCTGTGGACCCCATCCTGGTGCTCCCTCTGCCTTGCTCCAGATCGCCATGATCACCCAGAAAAGAGCTTGTGCACTCATCTGGAACCCCAGTGTCTGTGACTGCCAGCCATGGTTGTGAGATGTTGGTGCCAACGCCATCCATGACCTCAGTACATTTCAGCACGTTTAAATTATCTTTTTTTTTCCCCGTATAAGGAAATAAATATATAATTGAAGTGTAAGAAGTGTTGAAATGTTCCTTACATCAACTCATTCCCACGAAAAAAAGAAAACAGTCTCCTAATTAGTAATTTTAGGCACACGGATTTCTTTTCGGGGGGGAGAGGATGTCATTGCAACCATTTTTAATAACCTTTGAGAACGAACAGTATGAAATTCCCTGTGCATTCACATACTCTGCTGGTCCTGTGGCTATGGAATTCCGTAAACAGCCCATCAAAGACCAAACGATAAAAGGCTGGTGTGCATAATGAGCATTTGTGATGGGAGAGCTGGGGGGCCGGGGGGGGGGGGGCTCCCTTTCCTCAGCAGAGGTGGAGAGCTGCCTGCAGGTTTTTCTTTCTACCAACCTGATCTCCCACCTAAACTAAAGCAGAAAAGCAGGACCTTGGAATTCCAGCAACACAACAGAAAGGATAAAATCCCCCAAATGCAGAAGGTGGGCTGTGCAAAGGCTAAGAGAATGGTAGGAAGTCCCACCCCTTAGAGAGCCTGGCATATCTTGAATCTCTTAATCCTTGAGAAGACACCTTAGTACCAGGCACAGGCTAGTCCTGAAAGAGACAGAGACACAGTGACACCCACAGCCGGATGCTTCAGCCCTCCTTCTGCAACCTCATCCCCTTTCTATCAAGGTCCCTCTGAGAACTCTTAAAATTCCAGCTGAGCAGCTCCCGACACCAATTTCCTGTTTTTCCCTTTCCTCTGCCAAATAAACAATTTTGAGATCTCTCTCAAAAATTTGCTTTGGCATTTCACTTGCCAGGTACAGTTTACAGAATCAATGCTGCCCTAAGAAGCAGTGTTTAAATAGTGTTAAATATATACTTGATGATTCAGAGGCATTGCAGGAGTCTTTATTTAAAGGAAACTTGGGGCAGATCCTCGTGCCGTGAAAATAAGCTCCCAACTTAGGTTAGCTGGTTGCCTATTGGGTTTTCATAAAGTGAGACATCATAGTACGTTCAGAGCATTAGTATTTGTCCAACGTGTCTCCTATTCACTCAATGACCACGTACTGCCTGTGTTGACTTAATAATATCGGGAGATTTTTGCCTCTGCCCTGTGGTCACAAATAACCCACGGAGACTCTGGCAGCTTTCTAGGAAGCCAGTTATACTCAGGGACCACACAAACCCAAATACTCTGCCAATCAGAACCTAAAGACGCTTTTCCACCAGTTTCAAAGCCTAAGAAGCCAGAGGATACAGAGTGTGTGTTCTCAAATTAAACCTAGGTGAGTCTTCAGAGCCCAGTGTGCAAAGAGAACACTTAAAGCTGACCTATGAGTCAACCCCTACTGTAACACAGCTTTGGCTGCCTGGCCTCTGTGTGAGAAAGAGAAAGAACAAGGAAAAATAGGTGATGACTTGACATTTTAGGTTAAATGAGGACTAACGTCATATTTTTTTCCTTTTCTTATTGCAAGTCTTTCTAAAATGTTTTCTTCTGCTTTCCAGTAAGAAATTTAAATTAACCAAGGGCAATCTGGAAGAGTTGAAATAACACCAAATTGGGAACCAAGAAGCTTGGAATGTGATCCCAGTCTACTGCTGTGTGATGTCTGAAAAGTGCCTTTCCCTCTCTGGGCCTCATGCTCCCATCTGTGAAGGAGAGGCTGGGCTGGGTTGTCATGAGGCCCATGTTGTTCTGAGCATCTGTGCCTGGGATCTCTAGGCTCATCCCGAAGGACTGCAAGGTTCTCATCCTTCTCATCCTTTCTCACTGTCAGACATCCCGTGATGGGGGCCACAGAAGGTGGAAAGGACGGAACTGAACCCACACCTCAATGGGCAGGTTTTGTTCCTACTAGATCCCTCTTTTGAATTCATCCTGCAATCATGTGCCTCTGTCCCCTAAAAAATGGAATAACTAAAATATTGTGGTTAGTTGAGGATACTGGTTAGTTGGAATCCAGTGACTCGAGGTTTCACTGCAAATAATCCCATGCTAAGCTGTGTCACAGAGACAGACATGCATATCTGTGCACGGGAGATCAGAAGAAAAGAGAATTTGCAGGGACGAAAACAGGCAGAGGAGGCATTGGGGGAGAGGGGCATGAGCCCGCCCTGACCCAGTCGACTGGCAGTGTCTTTGGGTCCTTCTCGTGCCACCACATCACCACGGAAGGATGAAAACAGCAATGGGCATTGACTGAGCACACACTATGCCCCAGGCACAGCTCTTAGCACACGATGGGCATCAATTTATTTAATCATCACAACAATTGCATGAAACAGAAATGGTCGCGATGCCAATTTTATAAATGAGGAGACTTTAGCTTGCCAGGTTCATACAGCTAGTAAAGGGCTAAAGCCCAGACACCTGGCTCCAGATCCTGACTTCCTCACCACTATGTTAAGGAAAGAATTTAGATGGTGGAAGAAGAGGTAGAACATTTCAGGTGAGGAGACAGCTTGTGCCGAGGCCAGGAGCTGGTAACAGCTGGGTCATGTGCAGAGGAAAGACTTCCCTGCCTCAGGAATATGGTTGATTCTGGGGAGCAAGGAGAGGTCAGATTCTATGTGTGGAAAGGGGCCATATCATTCCGCATCAACTCATTCAACTCAAAGTGCCCACTCCACTCCAGGCCTCGCCTTGACTGCTGGGGTGACATACACATGATCAAGATCTGGCTAAGCCCCTAGAAGCCTGCAGGCAATCAGATGGCTCCCACTGCTGAGCCGAGTAGCTTGAACTGGAACTGGGCATGGGAGCCACCGTGGTGTTGGATTAGAGTAAAGGAAGGCTGCAGTCTAGGAGGAGGTGGGGCCCAGAGGAGGGATGGCGACAGAAGTGCCAGGAGCAGCAAGGTAAGCAGCGGCCTTCCTCTTTCCTGCCCAGCTTTCTGCAGCTCAGCAGCATACAGCCCATCTCTCCTAAATTCCCAGACCTTGCCCTGGGCAGAAAGCCAGAAAGCCATCTGCTTATGCCCCCACTCCTCCGCCAGTGACTGGCTAAGGTCAGGCCGGTGACACTCTGCACGCTGTCCAAGGGTGCAGTAAGACCACCACACCCAGGGTGGGAGTCGTGCCCAAGATTACCTCCAGCCACAGGATGCATGCCACAGGCTAGATTATAAGGATTATAAGGATATTCTATTGTGCAATTATGTCATATTATTAATGTGCCTTGAAATAAACAATGTCTAAAATAGATTTCTGCTGTGGTTAGGGTTTATTATTATTCTGCATAAAGTTGGAACTTCTTTCAAAAATAGTTCTAGAATACCTACTTTGTGTTCAATAAATATCTATTGAATAAATAAATTAGTGAGTGAATAGATTAAAAGTAATTGAGCTAGGTACTGCCTGTTTTATGTTAAAAGAACTTCACGTCCTAAAAAAGACGTTTGTGACAATTCCAGATTTTGAGAGAACCAAAGAAGGGGCAAAGGCTAGAAAGACTTGGAACCCAAGGAAAGCTCCCAGGTCCCTTGCTGGCTTCTCCCACAGATTAACAAGATTAACCTTCTCTAGTACATCTCCCTTCCTTTCCCTAATGTGAACAGAAGCACAGAACAAAAGTTCTAGGGAGAGAATGAGAAAGAGATCGTACATGTACAAACCAGAAGAAGCAAATAAATAGAACAGATAATTTCTGAAAATTTAGAAATAATCATAGTTAAACCAAGTTGCAATCCCATCCAAATTTTCTGGGAGACTAGATCCTGGTCAATATTTATCAAGGGTCAATAGATTTCGGGAGCTGAGGAAGTTGAAGTGGGGGAGAAGAGTAATCACTCCTTCTAGTTAAGGTTGAATGAATTTAGAACCTCTTAGACATCTTCCAAATCAATAGGACTTCAAGATTAGCACATCTTCCTGTGCCTACCTCCAAACAGAGTAATTCACTCCACAGTTTGTAAGACTAAATCTTGCCCTTTGTTTATTCACCCATTCATTCGTCCTCTCATCAAATATTTGTTGGGTGAGTTTTATTTATTCATAATGCACCAGCTGCTTTGGGTGCAGGGATGAGCAAAGGATAGCCGGTGCCCTCAAGCGGCTTACAGTCCAGTGGGGAACTAGCCGAGAAGAGAAATGGCACAGGAGTAGGGTTTGCATGTTCACTGAACCTCAGCCCCCAGCACAGTACACGCAGTGAGAACTCAGCAGGTACCTGTTGAGTAAATAAAAAGTGGGATGGGAATTACAGTAAATTGATCTGAGTGTCTGTAAGGCTGACTACAGGCTACCAGGAGAATGCGGTAGAGAACAAATCTACATCAGTGAGACCAAGGAAGATTTCCTGGAAGAGATCATTCTAACTAAAAAGCCAGGGAGTGACTAAGAGTAAGTCAGATGAATGTGGGTCTGTGGGAGTGGTTTCCTATTGGGAGAAAAAGTGCAAAGGCCAGAGGCCTGGGAAAGAGTGGTAGATCCGTGTCACTGCTCATAGTTTGGTATTGCTAGAAATTCACTGAGTGTGTGTTTGTGTGTGTGCGTGTGTAAGCAGTGACTGTGCATGTGTGAGTGTGCATATACACAGGTGCACACGTGTGTACGTGTATGGGCATGGGTGTGTGAGTGGGAGTCTATTCTGGAGGGCAGTGATGAGTCTGAGAGCATCAGTAGGGTCCCACGTAACAAACTAAGGGAGCAAAACTTTATCCTGAGCACACAGTGGGGTTATCCAAGGGTTTAGGCCAGAAAGTGATTTGAGCTGCTTTGCAGTTGAGAAAGCTCCCTTTGGTGCAATTAGCTGAAGAATGAATTGGTCTCTCAAGTGAGAGACGTGCAGACTTACTGTGGCCAAAAGGAAGGTAGCGGCTGTGGGATGAATAGGACAGGTCCAAAAGATACCATCACAGTAAAGCCGCCATTATTTGGTGACTGATTCCCAGTATTACATGTGATCTATACTGAGGGACATGGGGGCAAGGGGTCTCCATGGGGGAAAGGAGCTCTGAGTGCTGGCCTGTGTGGATAGAGCCCTTTGCTGAGAGCAATTAAAAAAACAAAAACAAAACAAAACAAAACAAAACAGGAGGCATGGATTGAGATGGAAGGGTTCAGTTGAGCTCCTCGTTACTGCTCCTGCCATCAAAGGTAGAGACGGCTTCACACAGTGGATGAGAGCATGTCCTCTAGGAACAGAGCACTCAGATTTGAACTCAAGGCTGTGTGACCTTGGGCAGCACCCTATTCTGCTCTGTGCTCCGGCTCCTCCACCTATTTCCTTGACTTATTCTGAGGAGCACGTGTGTTCATGCTTGTGCAGCGACCAGATGCAGGCCTGGCACAAAGTACTACATGGGTTATTGGTCAAACGAAAATGTCTTCAGTCATGTCCTGGAATGACTGAGCCTGCATTCATTCGCATGCTTCACATTTCTGTTACTTCATCTTCCACGATTCTCCTGTGCGTTTATGCTGTCTTTTGCCTTACTTTACCAGCGCTTTATTACAAGGCCTTCAGACTCGGATCTCTCTTACCTTGAAATAAAATGTCTGAGCCTGTATGTGCTTCTGACCTCCATCCCCTCCCCTCAGAGCTGAGTTTCCGTGCAGAGCACACAAGACCCTGCCCTCTGCCTTCACTTTCTGACCATTCATTCATATCTCCACTCACTGTAATGTGGCAGCCCCCCACCTCAGGCCCCTAATTCTGGAAAAACTGCTCTCTCTCAACCCCCCGATGATATCCTCACTGCTGTATCCAGTGAGCCCAGCTCAGGTCTTGCTGGCTTGCTGGCGGCCCCGGCGCCATCTGACACGTCCAAAGTCCTATCCTTT
Source organism: Leptonychotes weddellii (assembly GCF_054177405.1). Taxonomy (NCBI): domain Eukaryota; kingdom Metazoa; phylum Chordata; class Mammalia; order Carnivora; family Phocidae; genus Leptonychotes; species Leptonychotes weddellii. The sequence continues at coordinate 93,271,362 of NC_138374.1, read as the reverse complement.
TCTCTTTTCCCCAATTCTGCTGCCTCCCAGGCCTCCTTCTCTCCCTCTGGTTACCAGCTCTCCTTCCCCAGCTTCAAGGAGCCCTCAAGACTCATGGAGGCAAAACGAGCCCCTCCCAGTGGCTGGGCTGTGATAACTGGCTACAAGTCTGCTCCCACTAGGCAGTGAGCCCTTTCCAGGTACAGCCCCTGCCTTCCCCATTTTTGATTCCCCAGCACACGGTTAAATGCCTGAAACTTCACCTACTAGGAGCTCAATATGTTGGATGAGTGAATAAATCACCCAACTACTTTACTTCTTCCCTAGCCTTCCCTAAATGTACAACAATTATTTGTATGAAAATTAGCAAATGCTGAGTCACCACTTGAATGATGATTCACTAACTGATGAACTTTTCAACTCCATGACTTCTTCCCCTCTGATTAGTAACTGGACTTCTAATCTGGAAATTAGCTATAATTACTGGTCTTGATAGCCCCACTGGTTGCCATGACAATTGCAAATGTTCGAGATTTGGGGTTCCAGTGACCCCTATGTGTATATTTGGGCAGAACCACTTCTCTTCACCACTCATTGCTGACTCATAAAGAGAATTGGGATGTTTTGGTTTGCCCACTGTTGCTTTATTTCCTGGATGTTCTCTTTGGAGATTAACATAACAATAAAAAAATTTTTTTGAAAACAAAGCACTCTCATTAAGAAAGGTCAAAAAAAAAATTCAAAGAGTAGGATTGTTTTAAAGTAGGTAGTGAACATGAGAAAAAGAGGATGCTGTTATTCCTTGGACAGAAACTTAGCATAAGATACGCTTTCTAGAAGGTGCTAGGGTCATGGTGTATATGATATAAGCATAAGGGATTTGACGAGCCCCCAGGGTAACCCAATTCCATGTACTGAAGTGCAAAAGCATGGAATTTATGCACTTGTTTATGGCGTCAGGAACTGAAGCTAAGGGATGTTCCTGGCATACAGGCTCAGAATCCAAACTAAGGTGCAGCCTCTCTCTCCTGTTTATTTGACCTCCTTGAGGTATAGACTAGGATGGGAACAAGAAGGAGTCAGGTGCACATACTCCTGGTGCCCAAATTCTGAATGACTCAAACGGGCAGCCCAAAGGAACAATAAAGAAGAGCATGAAGGAGGGAAGAAGGACAAAGCATTGCAGGTGACAGGCAATGGTCAAATTTATTTGGGCTGCCAAAGGTGATTCCTAGTTTCCAGCCTTGACCCTGACATTCCTAAACATTTCCAACCCGACAACCTGTGGTCCACCCAAGAATGATGCCAAGAATCCCCACGGCGGGGGGTTGGGAGCGGGGGAGTGCCTGGGTGGCTCAGTGGTTATGCATCTGCCTTCGGCTCAGGTCATGATCCCAGGGTCCTGGGATTGAGTCCCACATCAGGGAGCCCGCTTCTCCTTCTCCCACTCCCCCTGCTTGTGTTCCCTCTTCACTGTCTCTCTCTCTCTCTCTGTCAAATAAATGAATAAAATTTTTAAAAAAAAATCCCCATGGGTTCCGTGTCATCCTTGAGGACCGGGCAAGGACACACAGCTAACAGCGGATGTGGAGAGAGCAGCTAATGGCACCACCCAGGTTGGTCAGAGCCCCTCCCCATGCACTGCCTCCCTGAGATGGTGAAAGGGCCAAGAAGCGAGGCAGGAACTGAAGGGCGGGGGTGAGGACAGGAAGGGCAATGACACACAGGCACCAAAGCTAGAGTGTGACTAGGAGGACAACCACATGGTCATGCTCACAGGAAATCCCTCTGTGCTACCAGCCGGAGGGGACTCTCCTTCCGCCATCCCCCCACAGACACCCGGATGACTCCCAAGTCTCAGATCTAACCCTTGTGAGTCAGACCCCAGGCCCTGAACTGAGTGGCTCACAGGGAGGCAGCAATGCCCCCAAAGCTGGAACCCAGGAGAAGGTTCAGGGCATTGATAAGGGAGCCATGTGGGCTTTATTTTCCCTCCTCCTTCTCTGTTTTTCTTCCCCTTTGCTTCCTGAAGGTGCTGCCTCATCACAGTCTGATGCACTGGTGACTTCTGAGGGCCCAAATGTTCCCCATATGCATGTCGTTTAGGGCCCATGTGTGTGGAAAGTAACAGAAAGTAATGCAATTCCAGCCAAAGGGGAACTCCTCCCATGCAGAGCTGGGGTCAGGGAAGAAAGGGCCATTTTAAGATGCCTTTGAGAAGCTGGAGAAGGAAGCTTGATGACAGCATCCTTCTCACCCATGAAGGGCTCCCTGTGATTGCAGAGACCTCAGCATGGGGGTCCAGGTGTCTCCACTCCCTGCACAAGACAACAGCACATTTCTCAAAGATCACCAGGTGCTGTCGGATGGAAAGACTGCTGGACCCCTAGTCATCAGTGAAGTCTCGGGAGCCCTTTCCACTCAGAGGGCCGGAAATACAAAACCAAGCCCTCCTGAGTGGCTGGGGCTTGCAAAATGGTGCAGCCGCTTCTGAAAACGGTCTGGCAGTGTCTCAAAATGTGAAACGTAGAGTGACCCAGCAATTCCACTCCTGGGTATAGACCTGAAAGAAACGAAAACCTAAGTCCACTCGTGCACAATGCTCGGCAGCTGTACTTACCATGGCCCAGTGGAGGCCCCCACAATGCCCATCAACTGAAGAATGAATAAACAAGATGTGACATAGAAAGCTACAGAATATTACTCAGCAATCAAAAGGAATGGAGCTCTGCTACATGTTAAACATGATGAACGAAACTCCAGTGCAAGAAGCCAGATTCAAATATGAAATGCCCAGAAGGAGCCAAACCATCCAGGCAGAGAAGAGACTGGTGGTTGTCTCTGGTGGTGGTGGATGAGGGAAGGTGAGGAGGGAAACGGGGAGTGGTTGCTAACGGCTACAGTGTCTCTTTTGGGTCGAAGAAAACCTTCTAAAGTTAGACTGGGAAACATTTCACAATTCTTAAAAAAACAAAACACAACTATTAATTGTAGAGTTTAAACATGACTTGATGGTATGTGAGTTATAACTCAATGCTACTTTTTTAACAAAGAAAATACATAAATACAAACTCCCTCTGGAATGCTCAGACCAAGAAAGTGAGCAGGACTTGTTTCCTGAGGGAAATCTCCGGGAAGTTTTGTGTTTACTTGAACAGGAGTTTCCCCACCACGGCCACGGCCATGGCCACGGCCATGTCTGTGGGGCAGCACAGAGCCAGGAAGCGAAGCCACAGAGGGCCGCAGAAGACGCAGCGCGTACAGGAAGCGCCCTCCATACCACAGGTCAGCAAAGGATGGTCGCAGGCAAAATCTGGCCTGCCATCTATGCTTGTAAATAAAATTTTCCTGAAACACAGACACGTTGATCCACTTAGATACTGTCCACGGCTGCTCGCACACTCTCACACCACAGAGCTGCGACAGAGACTGTAGGGCTTGCAAAACCTAAGCCATTTACTACTGTTCTTTTACAGAACAAGTGTGCTGACCCCCGCTCTACACTCCCCAGTCTAGAGTCTTGCTACAATATGGTCTACACGGTAGCCAGATCCCCCAGGAGTCTGTCAGAAATGCAGACTCTCAGGCTGCCCCATACCTACTGAATCAAAGTCTGCACTTGGGTTCATTAATTGTGTCAGTGCAAACAGCAGATGCCAAGACAGGATTCACGTGTAAGGATTTCATTAGGGGGAACAACTCTGAGAGAGAAGAGGGTATACGCCTGGGAAGGCTGGGAGAGCCATCAGCCCGTGCTGCCAGTCTGACCTCGAAGGAAGGACGGAGGGAAGGGAGGTTCAGTGGAAGCCCTGGAGACCACTGTTCAGGCTAAGGAATGTTCTGCAAGCCCTTCAAGAGTCTTCAAGCCGGAGTTGGCTGTCAGAGAAGTCCTGACTCTCAGGCACTGGTGTGCTTTGTCCCCACCACACCAAAGCGTATGTGGCCTCAGTGCAAATGTAGTGATGAAGACAGAGCATAGCTCCTGGGGGTCTCTGGTCAGTGAAACAGCCAGCAGTTGGAGGTCTGTGAGGCTTATCCTCAGTGCATCCACTGCCAGGCGTGTGCCCAAGGCAGCCCTTACATCTTAAGAAGAATCCCAAGTGATCTCTATCAATATTAAAGTCGAGAAGCAACGCTCTAGAGCATGAGCTGGCAAACTGTTTCTACAAAGGGCCAGACAGTAAATATTTTAGGCTTTGTGGGCTGGACTGTCTCTGCTGCCATGCCCCAAAGCTGCCATTTAGCATGCAAGCAGCCACCGAGGACACACGGTGCGGCTGGGTTCCAATAAAACTTCATTTATAAAACAGTCTTCTGCTTTGGGCCAGATGTGGCCATAGTATACCAACCTGTACTCTAGAGTTGTGGGATTTAAGCTTTTTTAAAATAACTAAATTCTTTCTTCAGAGAAATGGATAAGAAAGGGAGGAGTTAGGAGGGGAGCCCCACACTGGGCAATTCTGCTCAGAAGCCCCCGAGGCAGCTCTGCAGACAGCAAAAGCAGATTTGAAAGCCACTGCCCTATTCCCCACAAAGAGCCTCGAGATCCAGAAAGTTCCTCTCACCATTCTTCTCATCCCTAATGGGCATCCAGCAATCTAAATTTCTCCTTCATGTGTCCTACAAACAAAACTGAGAGTCTAACACTGTGCTAGATATTTGGGGATGACAAAAGTGAATCAGACATGCATCTGGCTCCTGAGGAACTTTCAGTAGATAGAAATGAGACCTGTAGGGGCACCTGGGTGGCTCAGTCATTCAGCATCTGCCTTTGGCTCAGGTCATGATCCCAGGGTCCTGGGATCGAGCCCCCCATCGGGCTCCCTGCTCTGCGGGAAGCCTGCTTCTCCCCCTCCCACTCCTCCTGCTTGTGTTCCCTCTCTCGCTGTGTCTCTCTCTGTCAAATAAATAAGTAAAATCTTAAAAAAGAAAGAAATGAGACATGTACAGAACTGATAAGGCAGGAAGCAACGTGCACGCCAGGAAACCACACCTGAAGGGTTATGGAAGCAGTGAAGTAGAGATCACCCTCACTGAGGGAATCGGGAAGGCTGCCTGGTCAAGGGGTTCAGCAGTCAGCTGTAAAGAGGGGCAGAGTGACAGCCCGTTTCACTTCTAACACTAGACATCGCCCCCACTTCTGGAGGGGCATATGGGCACAAGATAAAAGCCCCTCGTATGCAGATGCACAAGATAAAAGCCCCTCGCTGGTATACTATGGCCACATCTGGCCCAAAGCAGAAGACTGTTTTATAAATGAAGTTTTATTGGAACCCAGCCGCACCGTGTGTCCTCGGTGGCTGCTTGCATGCTAAATGGCAGCTTTGGGGCATGGCATCAGGGCACAACATGGCTTGTCTACACAAGCACTCTCATGTATCTCATCCTCACCGTGAAAGGGAAACCCAGCCCCAGAGGCTGACAACAGCCTTCACATCCATGGTTCATGCATACAAAGGGTAGGGGTGCTACAGCTTTGCTGCACATCTGGACCCCGGTCAAGGAGCAGGGCTATAATGTGGAGGAAATGGGTAATTCCTCAGGGTCCCATGAGGGCAAACAAACACTCTGACTTTGATCATTGTTGCAATATAGGAAGAGGCAGCTGAGGAGGAAGGTCACAGAATCCTCATCTCCTGAGGAGCTCTGAGGAAGGTATATGGCTCTTCCCCTGTCATTAGAACTGGATAAAGGGGGAGATAGCACACATGGTCCTTATTTGAAACTCTCTTCACATCTACGTTGACACTTCTGGGTATGGGAATCTGTCTTCTGTGAAGCTCCGTGTCCACACGAATGAAACTTCTTACCCTGAGTACACAGCTCCCTTATTGGGAGAAGGGGATGTCTCGGTACCCCATAAATTCACGTTTCTTAGATGTCATTCAAAACATACCAAAAAAAGCCATCAAAGTGCCCTAAACAAGGGGTTTTTAACCCATGGTCAGGAGACACTGGCCATCAGGAATCCAAAAAGCTCTGAAAGCTATGTAAACTATGTGAACATGTATGTTTTTCTGGGGAGTAAGCATAGCTTTCATCAGATTCTCAAAAAGGTTTGTGATGCCAAAAAAGCTTTAGTGCCATTGTCCAATTTATTCAAAATAGTACGGCCCAGGCTAAAAAGAACATGTGATTTAAAAAAAAAAAAATGGAGTTCTTTTAGGCATCTGATTCTACAGTGTTCTCAATCATCTTGAAACCATCATGTGAAAAATCCTATTTACCATCATTCCTATTTCACAGATTACCTAACTAAATTCCTAAGAAATTAAAGTTAGTACCTCACCTAAGGAAAAATTATAGGTTCGTGAGTAGAGCCAAAGATAAGTAGGTTAGCACCCACTGCTCTTAGTGATGACTATCTCCTGCAGTTAATACCACATCATAAATAAGTACCACCGGCCAAGCCCTGTGTCGGGCACTTTACATATATGATTTATTTAAACATCACAACAACTCTGTAAGACATATCTCATTTCTTGACTTGAGGAAACCAAGGCTCAGAAAAGTTCAACAGACTGCCAAAGATCAGAGCACTTATAAGTGTCAGAGACGGGACCATAGTCCAGGTCGGCCTGACTCCTCTGTTCTATACTGGCATCTGCTCTGAAACTTGGATCCTCACAAGAGAAAAACGGGTCTTCAAGTGAGGGACAGTTTCTTAGACTCTTTGTACTCCCCACAGTGCCTCGCTGGGCTTTGCATGGCAAGGCCCTCAGTAAATATTTGTGGAATGAAGACACATGGACTCAAGCTCTGATCCTGACATGGACTTACTGACTCAGTCCCCTGCAACTTGGAGCTGCAGGTGGTTACTCAGCTGGGCAACTGCAGGGAACATTTGAAATCAATTATGGGTGAGGAGAAACCTATTAAAAGTTTCTCTTCTGTGTATGTTGGGGTTGAAGGAGGGGAAAGGAAGTTGAGAAGGAGGGAAAGGAACAGGATGGTTTCAGGCTTGGGTGCTGGAGCTTAAGGATTTCACATCAGGATGGGACAGGATTTGGCTTCTGTCCGCTGCTGAGTGAGTTCCAACAGCCCAACCAAATGGGCCTGTGACCTCAGGCTACTCCTCCGTGGCCCCACATCCCTGAATTGCCAGGTCCCTGAGTAGTTAGTTTTATCGAGACCCCTACACTGGAGCACTTGCATACAGTCCTTTCCTACCTCCCATTGCCCTGCTCCAGAGCACAGGCCATAGGCAACTTTGGAAGGCCTTACCTTGGGGGGTTGGGGGGTGGGGAGCAGCACCATCATGCCCCCTCTAGGGGCCAGAGAGAACCTCAGCATCTAAAGTCTGTGAGGCGGCCATTGTCCTCGGCCCTGAATAAAAGGATCCCAGCAATCCATTCTGGAGTCCAACTTCCTATTTTGGAAGAATGTGGGAGTTGGGGTGGAGGGAGGAGGTAACTCCAGTTGATTTTGTTTTCTTTACTAGTTGCTGCAAGTGCAAGTTAGTCACAACCCCACAAAATGCCACTTTAGCCCTTTCACATAGGCCCTGCAAAAGGACTTGTATGAAGCCAACCCTAAGGGATGCCTACCAACAACACTCTGGGAGGGGGTGATAAAATACAGCCCAGAGGCGCAGGCAGGGACGGCAATCCAAGAAACCAGACACATTCCCCACCCACTACGTGGCTTCCAAACAGCCGCCTACTCTCCTGTGCATGAGGCAACACTGCCACCTAGTGCCCCATGTGGGAAGTATTCCCTGAGGCCCCACATCTCAGGGGGTTCCTTCACAGGGGCTGGTGTGGTTGAATTCTCTGCTGAAGGGGAAAAATGCCCCAAGTTTGGGAGATTGAGAACTGGGATGCTGGGTCTAAGGAGGTAGAAGCTGAGGTTTGAGAGCCATTGGAAAAGAGTATGGGAGTCAAGCCTTGCAGCGCCTCAGATGATCCTCAGCGGAGCAGCAGAACTTCAAAGGCTGGATTATGTTTAGCTCCCAGGAACTGGATCCAGTTGTTATTCTGCACAGGTGAAGGCCCACCAGCCCAGGAACAGGCAGTGATCAGCTACAGGCCCAGTGCTGGATAAGAGAGGAAGATGGTCTGGTCTGCTGATAGGAGTGAGTAAATTCATGCAAATCAGAGACCTTTATGGGGGGAACTACCTTTGGCTGCCTCATGGCCCTCAGCAAGGGGGCCCGCAGGTGAAGTGTAAGGAGCTAAGCACGGTGAACAAAGATGTCTATGCCCTTGGGAGCCCGGCTGCTAAAACCCTGAAGAATGAAGGCCTTGTTCCCAGCCCCCATCTCTCCCAGACTTTTACCCTAAATCTTTCCTGGGTATGTTCTGATGTGCACAAGTCTAAAGAAAGATATAGGGTGGAAGGTGGAGAGGAGCTAGACCTGGGTATTCCCTGCCCTCCACCTTCCTGGTGTGGACCTCAAGGGGAAATACCAGTACACCACAGGGGCCACTTTGATTAGAAGACAAAGAAGCCTCAGAGACTAGACTGTCTGCAAAAGACTTCCTGCCTAATTTTACATGCTTCCAGAGGATTCAGAGGGGCACTTTGGAGAAGGGTCTGAATGTGCTGTGGCAAGTGGGGAGAGGGTGGTTGGCGGTGGACAGGTGGGTGAGGGAGGGAGGTGTACGGGGGGCAGGTGGAGAAGTGCAAGGAGCCATGCTGTAACTGGAATCAGCTCCTGATGCTACTCTCTGCAGAGCGCGAAATGGGACATGGAAGGGATAGGACAGAAGTCAGGTACCCACTGTCCTGAATCTGTTCCCTCGGGTTTGAGTTTTAATAACTGGAAGCAATAGCCTCTGAGAGCCTCGCTCATATATTCCTGTTGGATCCCTCTCTAATTCTTCACAGCCAGGGAACTGATCCCAGGTCCCTCTGTTGCTACTGCAGGAGGAGGGGTAAGCGGAGTCGTGGGTCTCGGTCTAGACGGCAAGCACACAGTTTCCCTGGCAGATGGGTACTAGGAAGCGAGATTAGGCAGCAAGAAGATGTCATCTGGGAAAAGCTGCGAAGCTGCCAACTCTGATCAGATAATCATCTCATTATTTCTTCCATTTGGCCCCAGAATAAGGATTTCCTTCTACTTTGTCTCTGCCCCCACCTTCTTACAGCCCAGCCCCTTCTCTCTCCCCTCCCCTCACCCCCTCTCCCACCCAAAAATAAAATAAAGCAAAACCACAAGACTCTCGAGTGCTCAGTGTCTGGGAATCCCAGCTTCCAAAAGAGAAATCACAGCCAAAGAGGGGGAGACAGCGTGTCCAGAAGGGATGTTCCAGCAACACCCCATTGAAAGAGGCTCCCTCCTTCCAGATTTCTTTCTCCAGTCTGAAACTTATTTGCCGGCATCCAGCAACCTGAGAAGTTTTTAATTTGGGAAGTTGTCAAGCACTTCAGGAGCTCTGGGGTTTCATTCCTGCTCTGCCTTGGGCACACCTCTCACTGTTTCGTTTCCCCACCAATGTCAATGGGACAGGCAAACATCAGAGAGCACTGTAGATAATCCAAATTAACGAGATTAAAATGGATCTACAATGTGCCTAGCCTTGTGTGAGGTCCTGTCATGGAGGGATCCAAAGGGATCATGACACCCTAAACGATGACCTGTCCTGTCTAACCCCCAGCCCTTGCTTGAAACCAACCCCCCCCCCCCAACCACCACCACCAGTAAGGCAAGGGAGATAGTTATTCCTAATGCCACTCTTTTCCTTGTCCTTCTGGGTGACTTTCCATGAAAGCCAAGATCTGGGCATAGTGGAAAACACACAGAGGCAATGTCCTGAGGTATTACCTCTGATCAAAACCATAGTTATGGTTCCTTTTTAGGTCCCTCATACAAAAGCCAAGGGCTAGACACCAGGGTCCCCACTTGTAAGTGCCAACCTCTTCCAGCAGACCCTGCTGTTCTTAGGCTGGATACATGTTAGGACAAGCAAACAGGACTCCAGGACCCGGGCTGGATAGTAGCTTTCTGCTAAGTTCCAGGGCTGCTCAAGGGAAAGGGAACGGCCAGGGCTTAGGGCTCCGCACCTGGCGGCTCAGGCAGCCTGGCCCCGCCCACCCGTGGCTCGCTGCGCAGGTCCCGGTCCTGACACGTAGCTGCCAAGTTGTCTGGCTCTCTCAGACTGGACTCTGAGAAATGGAGTGTGACGCTTCTTCCCCACTGACAACGAACCAGAGATCTTCCCCTTTAAAGAGGGGGTGAGGAGTGAGCTGAAGGTCTCTTAAGTGCACGCGCCATGTACAGAACCACAGGAGATCGATACTCATTGGGACAAATGCTCTTGTGGTCACAGAGCCATTATCGTAGATGATGTCTGGAGTCCTGCTGAGCTGACGAATAAAGGCCCTTCCCCCTCTCTCCCTGGCCAGCCCCTCCTGGCTCTCCTGCCCCTGTGCCCTTCCTCTCCTCGCCCCCTCGGTCTAACCCAGGCAAACACAAAGCCAGCCATACCCAAAGGACCACAGAAAGCCCAGGCGCGGGCTGTTACCTGCAATGATGGCTGGGTTGTTCTGTCCTCCCTCTGGTCTCACCCAGGCTTCCACCGTGAAGGCCTCCCGGGGAATGTCAGCCGGCACTTCGGGGCGCAGCAGCAGCCGCCCCCGCCTCCCCGAGAAGTACAAGACCGGCAAGCCTCCGCGGGGGTTAAAGGTCTCTGCTTCCCAGTGGGGGTCCCCTCCACCCTTCTGGATGCTGTCCGCTGTCAGACTGGTTCTGCCCCCGTGCCCAAGAGGATGCTCAGGCCGAGGCTGGAAATGCCGGAGGGGGACACCGGGGTCTCCCCGCACGCCCCCCGCCTGCCCCTTCACCACCTGACGGCGATGCCTGGTCTTGGCCCGGCCGTTCCTTCGGCTCTCGGGTTGGGGTTCCTTTGGGCCCACGAAGGTGCTGGTAACGGTGGCGGCCGTGGCCGAGTGCTCCTGAGTCTCAGCCTCACCTGGAATCTCCTTGGATCCTCCATCGCCAGGATAAGTGTCACTGTCTCTCCGCAGCTCAGCCCGCCCAGGAGGATCATGCCAGTTCCACGAGGTGGCTGGCTGCTCAGCTTCACCCCTCGGCCCCCCACTTCTGGCTGGGCTCGTGGCCAGGCCCCCCGCGGCATCTGGTTTACTGTGTCCTGCATGGCGGGTTCCCTGACCCCCCACAGGGTAGGGTATCAGGTGGTCCCCAGGCCTGCTGGGGTAGACCCCAAAGAGATGATGCTGGGGAGCAGCTCTGGGTCTTCTCAGCTTGGCCCCCAGCCAACAGCGTTCTCCTTCCAACAGCACCTGGTTCAGGTGTCCCCTCTGAGCCACGGATCTCTTGCGTGGCCAGCCTGGCTCAGAGCTGGCAGTACTGAATGCCCACCCAGCCAGAATCACCAGGCTGATTCTCAGGATCTTTAGACACATCATACCTCCCCCAGCTCTTTATACAGAACCAGAAGTCAACTTCTGGGTACCACACAGGAATGATGGGGAGAAGAGAAAGAGACGGCTAGCAGTGGATTCGCAGTCACCAGGGAAACGGTTTTGTTCACAGACCAAACTTTTAGGAGCAGCCCCAAAAGTGTGTCTCTTCTGGCTACCAGCCGGTGAGTGCTGTGCTTCCCTCCTTCTCCCCTGACCTGGCTCTCCTGACTCTAGTTCAGTCCTTGCAGAACGAAGTTCATTTCTCTGGGTTCCTTGGAACCTCCTCCTAGAGAGCTCAGGTTTCTTTCTTTCTTTCTTTCTTTTTTTTTTTTTTTTTGGTCCCTTCTTCAGTAGCCCCTCCCCCCACCGATCCTAGAAGAGGGACACACAGACAGGAGCCAGATCCTCTCACACACACACTCCCTCACAAACACATACCGCTCCCTACCTGAAGTCATGAAAAAGACACTAGTCTTCTCATTTTCATTCCTTTCTCCTTCTTCCTTCCCTAGGAGTTACGTTCTTTCTGTAGCCCTTATCCTAAGCTACATCCACCTTCGAACAAATCGTTAGAGGAACTTGCATCCAGAGGCACAGAATTTGATGCTTCTATCTAACACTGCAAAAGGAACCTGGGGGCACAAAAATCCAAGCTGGTACTTAGCTTTTGCTCTCCAGAGGTCCTCCTCAGCCAGAGCCCAGTCTGCCTGTGCAGGTCAGAATGTTTCCCTCAGCCTGGTGCTTGGGCTTGTGGAGTGTTGAAGGTTTTTTAATCCCCTTCCAACTTGTTGGTATGTTGCAAGTCTCCGTAAAGTTCTCCTTGGGGATGCCAGTCTGGTGTCCTAATAACCTTATGAGTCTGAGAGCCCTTGACTTCACCTTCTGGGAGTCTTGTGGGTCCCTGGGCAGATGGGAAAGAGAGCGAGAAGAAGAGCATGTACTTCAGGGGACCTGTTCTCTCCGGTGTCTCCTGCTCTCCTCTCTCCTTCTCTCTCTGCCTGTAATTATCTTCTTGTTTGTTTCATTTAAAGACAATGATGATGTCAAAGCTAGTAAGTTCGGTGCATCACTCCACCTACTCCCTGTCCCCTCCTTCCTCCTGAAAACCTCCCCACCTCACCGAGGCACAGGGGACAGACGCTACTCCTGGTTTCCCTAGTAAACATCTCGGGCTTTCTCTCTCAGCAGCTGCAGCCTACACAATCAATAGCAATCAATACTGTCTTGGAGCACTCTTTTCGGTGTGTATTCTCTCTCTCTCTCTCAGACACACACACATACTTGCACATGTGTTGTGAACAGATCTGCTTACTGTCTAATAAACCCCCCACCAGCCATTCAGGGACCACTTGCTTCTCTTTCGTTTTGCCACAAGCCTCCTGTATTTTTTGCCTTATTTCAATCATTTGGGATTCAAAAGAACAATACCCCAAATTCGCTTTACATTGGACATTGGGAGAAAGAACAAATCAATTAGCCTACTGTAAGAAGCATTACATGGGAATGCCATGAGTTCGTATTACGTAGATCTTCTTATTCCCTCTGAAGTTTCTCACTCTGAAGTTACTAAAAGTCTCCATATGCTGAGTGAGCAAATAAACAAATGAGATGCTCAAAATAAGTAATTTACAAAAATGAACAGCTAGACCGAAGCAACTATTTTTTTTTCAATTGATTTGAAATGAATGGAGAGGATGGGGAAGTAAATAATGTGACTCCAACCTCTGTAATAATGTTTGCCCGGAGACTGGCTATCTCAGAGTCCCACCCCCTAAACACATGGACGTGTACACACACACACACACACACACACACACACGGCATGGTTCTGAATTTTTGACACGGGTGAGGATGTCTGACCACAGGTGGGTACAAAACAGGTATAGAAATATATTGGGTCCTTCCTTCACTAAGAAAAATTACTTGCAGTTCTAAAATCCCTGCTTGTGTCGCCCACACATAAAACATGCAGCCCACACACTTTGGAGTAAGATCGCAGTGCCTCTTTTTCCTCGAGACTTCTCATCATCTTCTAAACTCCTCTAGCCCTGCTAATAACTGACTTGTTTGCGTTCAGCATGCTGTGCCCTAATCACCCGCCCCCTGGCATGCCCTGTCTCCCTGTGCAGCATCCACTGGAGCCTCAAAGCAAGTCCCCAAAGAGGAGATCAATTCAGGCACGTGGACATTACTAAACAGAAATCTCTCAATCCTGGACTGTCCTTTTCCCTTTTCTTGTTTTCCTGTCTCCCTTCACTCCTTCTGACTTAGTCCTTCTTTTTCTTTTTCTTTCTTTTTTTCCCCCTGAAGTAGCCAAAAGAGTTTGGGGCTTTGGAAGGGAGTAGAGGGAGATGTAGAGAAAGGCATAAAAGAAGAGGAAAGGGGGGGTGAATAGGGAGAGGAAGAAGGGGGGGGGAGAGAGAGAGAGAGGAGAGAGAAGAGAGAGAAACACCAGGAAAGAAAAGAAGGAAGGAGAGGAACCTTAGTGTAAATGAAGAAAAGATCCTCAGGTAAGAAAAGAAGAAAACTTCCCCCTCCTTCATGCCACCCCCATGACCCTCAGAAAAAGGTTCCATACCATTCATTTCAGGAAGGAGGGATAACACAGCAAGGAAGAATTCCGCCTGCTTTTCTGTCCCTGTTAATGTGTGAATGATCTTGCAGTCCCTATAGGTCTCTCCTGGCTCTCAGCTGCTAGAAATCCATTCATAAGGTTTCAAGAAGCTATACAAAACTCAAGCTTCCAGTTTAGTTTCTCTCTCTCCCCTTCATTCCTTTGCTCACCACTCTCCTTCAGCTCTTGGCAGTCCAAAGTTTAAAAAAAAAATGTTGAACCATTTCTGTGTTTTCCTCCTGTTGTAACTTTTGCTGTGACATCATAACCCTGCCCACCAACACCCCACCTCTCGCTCTCCTTTCCATCTCACCCCCCATCAGCCCCAGACCCCCCAAAGCACCCCCCCACAGAGAAGAAGGGCTCCTGTCAGTTCCAACGTGTGAAAACACAAAGCTACTAGAAGGTGCCCCTCTCTCCCCTCCGCCCCCCTCCCCTCTCCCCCTCCCTGCCTTACCCACCGCTCAGCGGCTCTCTCAAGGCTTGTAACAATGATCCCATCTGTTTGACATGTGCGGAAAGGTGGGCTGGATTCAAATAATCTGTCAAGTGGATCAGATAAAAAACCCAGCAGCCCCCTCCTCAATTCCATCACACACACACATGCACATCATGCCCCAGCAAAAGTGGGAGAGAAGTCGGCCGTGCACAGCACCCACCCTGGATGCCAGGGAGACACCACACATGCCAAAGGCAACGCACATTTATATATACATAAATTCTGTGGCTTATTTGTTTGTGACAAACACCGGCACCCCAAGCCCCTACCCCTCTTCCCCAAGTCCTGCCACTCCGCAAGTGCACAGATTGGAAAGCTGGTAGAATCTGTTTTGAAATCTCCAACGAGAGGGTTTTTCCCCCTTTTTTTTTCACTCCCAAGCACTATCTGTGGCGATCAGACTTGAGCAGGGTTGCCAGCAAATGCAGGAGGCCCCTTCTAGGGTACAGGCTTTCAAACCAGCGAAGCCAGAGGGAATGGATTTAAGGACACACGGCAGAAGCTGGCTGAATTTATTTTATTTTGACGGGGGTAGCTGGGGGAGGAATATCATTTCTGAAATGCCCAAGCAATGAAGGGAGAGGATATGGATTTCTTAAACAGTTTTTGCAAGAGGAGCGGTGTCTTGTTCTGCAGGTAAATCTATAAGGCGAGAAATTGGAGCTTAGAGATAAACAAGGACCGGAGGGAAGGGGAAGGAGACAAGAGAGGGAAGAGGGGAGAGGGGCAGGGGATGGGGACCTGGGGACGGGGAGAGAGGGAAAGAAGGGGAGAAGGACAGAGGGGCGAGGGGAAAGGAGAAGGAAGGGAAGAGAGAGGAGGGAGGAAAGAGGAGGAAAAGGGGAGGAAGGGGGAGGGGAGGGTTGAGGAGGAAAGGAGTGAACTAGAAGGAGGAGGGGTGGGGGCGAAGGGAAAAGAGAAGAGTTTGGAAGGAGGAAGGACTGAAGAAGAAAAGCAGGGAAGAGAGGAGGGAAGAATGAGACCGAGAGGAAGGAAAAAAGAGGAAGAAATGGTGAGGCACATAAAATATGGAGACCAGGAAGGCAGTTAGATCCATGATGGTTAAACATAAAGAAATCAGGGGGGCAGGTGAGGAAAGCCACTACAGAATGAGGCAGGGGTTGGGTTTTCTGCACAGAAAACAAAGGATACACAGTGGAGGGGCTCACTCCAGTGATCAGACACATTTTAGAAAAGCAGATTGCCAGGGTTCAACATTGTCTCTTTAAGTAAACCCCTATTTCCTCCTCCTTCCCTGCCTACACCCTTCCTCCAACACCCACTTCCACCTTCCTTCATTCACTTCTTGTTGCCAGCATTATCTTCCCCTGGAGAATTCTAGAGTAAAATTCAGAAACCCATCCCCCTCCGCCCCCAAAAAGCCCCCACCCTTAATACTGAGTAGCCCCTTTTTTTTTGCTTCTGTCCAGAGAGGGCCCTGCCTCCTCTTATCTAAAGACTGAGCTGTTTGTGACAATCTGCACTTTGTTTCAACCCAAATTATACTATGGTTCCCTTAAGCCCAGGACCGCAGGGCTGTTTCGCTTGTATTTGCTGCCATAGTGGGGCTGGTCAGTTTCCATTAGCATTGTCATCATTATTATTAAGAGTGCTGGAGCACAGGGAGGAGCCAGTCCACACTGGCGTCCACCTGCAGTATAGAGCATTAGTGGGGAGAGAGAGAGGTGGGGGGGGTGGGGGAGAGACCCCTTAATATGGTCACTGATCCTCTCTCACTTTCTGATTCCAAAATCTGATCCCTTGAGGGAAAAGCTCAGCTGGGAGCCAGCCAGGGAGCATAGTAATAAAAGCCTCCCAGAACACAACCAAATGCAGTATCTATATATAGGAGCTGGATCTGTTTTCGCTACTTGCAGTCTAAAATGACACCCGGAAACAAACATTTCAGCAATATGTTTATTGGAATCTTATTCAGCTAGTGCTGGAAAGAATGAGCTTCTCTGAAGGATTTCACTCGAAGGCTCGGGGTTGTTGCTTTCTGTGCCCCTTGCTCCGGTACTCTGAGCTGGGAGTTAGTGGCTCTTAACATTCATGGGGTCACTTGAGATGCCTTCAGGGTGACCTACCACAGCCCCCTCTTTTATGGGTGAGGAAACAAGGGAGAAGTCAAACAAATAACAGCAGGGCCAGATACAGCATCCAGGTCTCCTGAATCCCAGTCCAGGTTTTCCCTCCTCTGGTATGCACCTGTCTTGCTGTCTTGGTATCCACAGGCCAGTTGGATGGGAGGAGGGTACCGAAGACTGGCCTCTCTGGATCCACATCCAGGCAAAAGTGCCCAGGGAGTCTATGTTGGTCATATGTGTTCTGTAACTCAGAATCACATAGCACTCAGAAGGAAATGCAAATCTGCATTTCCAACTCCTCCCTGTGTGTTTTGAGCCAAGAGAGGCCCTATCTTTTTGTCAAACTGTTTGGTGCTCCGTGTGTTAGATAATCATATTTTTTTCCACAACACCATTACTATTATAAATTATTATCAATGTTAATGATAGTGTTTTTGCAAAGTGCATTTCAATCCAAATACATCAAAGCATTTCATCCAAGGTTAGGTTTCCCCACCCCTTGGGGGGTTGCATGGCGGAGGCAACATGTCAGAGATCTATCTCCCCTGGTGACAGTCCCTATTGGGAAAGTGTTTCTTGTAACATTTCGAGCCTTCGGACCAGCTTGTGGAGCCCTTTGGCTGGGGAGAGTTTCACAGTGATGCTGGATCCTGCTCTACTCATCAGAGGCAAAAAAGCTCTACGGGATTTATGCTTCAATCAGCATTGCCTTTCCAAGTGGAGTCTGTTCAAAAGACAATCTCGTAGCAAGAAAAACAAGAAGACTCTATACTTGCTTCTCATTTGATCTAATGCACATCTGTGTGCTTTCTTTCTTCCTGTCTATAACGATACAAATGCAAGTCAAGTGTTATGTCCATTTTACAGATAAACACACTGAGGCTGAAAGCTAAGCAACTTACCCAAAGACCTATAGACACTAAGAATGCAGCCAGGGCAAATCTGAAATGCATTATGCTAAAGTGGAAGAAACCAGACTCAAAAGGCCATGTCCTATATGATACCATTTATATGACATTCTGGAAAAGGCAAAACTATAGAGACAGAAAAGATGAGTTGGGGTCAGAAGCTGCTAAGTGTGGGAGAAAAGTTGAATACAAAAAGCACAAAGGGATTCTGGGGTGATGGGACTGTTCTCTAGATTTGCTGTGGTGATGATGCATGACTATGCATTTGTCAAAACTCAAAGAAGCATTGACTAAAAAAGGTTATTGTGCATAAATTATACCTTGGTAAACCTGCGGTAGTGGGAGGGGAGAAAAATGGAGCCAGGGGTAGGGCCAGGGTCTTTTGATTCTGAATATAATGTTCTTCTGTCTATATCCTGCAGGTGTCCAAAGACCAAAGGAGAGTGTGACAGTGCTTGGTCATGGATTGGGGCCACTCTGTACCTAAACTCTCTGTTGATCCTCTCACCTAGCCTCTCAGGGAACCCTGTGGAACCAGACTGAATGGAGCAGAGCTGGCTTCTGGTCCCAGCTCCATCAACCCAGATGACCCTAACACAGCAAATAACCAACCACCAAACGATCACTGGCCAACAACTAGGCCCCCACTCTGCCATTCAATAGCTGCCAGACCTTAGGCAAGTCAATTAACTTCTCGGAGCTGCCTATAAAATGGGGAGATTGGAATAGAAGACCTTTAAGTTTTCTTAGAGGTCACACTTGAGATTCTCTCATTTTCAGCCCAACACTTTTCTAATTGTTTAGAAAATTGTTTCTAATAGTTAAAAAAAGAAAAAAAAATAGGGGCACCTGCGTGGCTCTGTTGGTTAAGCATCCAACTCTTGGTTTCAGCTCAGGTCATGATCTCAGGGTCGTGAGATCAAGCCCCACATCAGGGCTCCACGCTGAGCATAAAGTCTGTCTGAAGATTCAATCCCTCTGCCCCTCCCCTTGCTTGTGCTCACAAGCGCACGCGCACTCTCTCTCTCCCTCAAATAAATAGATCTTTTAAAAAAAATTTTTAAAAATTTTTAAATAAAAAATAAAAAAATAACCAGCCAGTGCCAGTTAAATATCTTCCCCTGAATATCTCAGAGACTCAAGCATACATTAGCAATGGACACCCACAACATTTATTTTAATCCTTAAGGAAAGCCACATATTCAAATATAACTCCACTGTAACACTGATATGCATCAACAGGGGAGTTTTTGAGCTCTGTTATTATAGTGACAAAGGTGTCCTCTACAATGTGCCACTGTATTATGTTTAGCAAATCAAATATCAGAACACATGGTATTAGTATGAAGTATTTAAATCAGAGAGGTTTTTAAATTTGCTACTGTGCTAGAATCTTAAAATTTGGTAATTCCCTCAAGATGGTAATAATAACATTATTAATAATAATAACTGACATTTATTACTTATAAAATGGCAGGCACTGTTCTGGTCACTTTATATGTATATATTAGTTGATTAAATCCTCATAACAGTTCTGTGAGGTAGGTTCTTTTATTATCCCTATTTTCAAATGAAGAATAATAATAGCAATTAACATTTATTAAGCACATACCATGTGTTCAGTGTAGCATCTACTAGTCAATGTAAACTAAGCCATGCACATAAACTACCTCATTTAATCCAGCAAGTAACCTATGAGATAGCTCCACCGTGATCCTCATTTTTAGATGGGAAAACCAAGGCACAGAGAGTTCAAGCAACCTATCTGAGCTTATTCACCTTGAAAACAACCGCCTGTCTCTAGAGGCCATGCTCTTAATCACTATTCTGCACAGCCTCTTCATACCGATGATGATTTGACTCCCAGTACAAGACCAGACTTTTCCTGATGAGGACATCCCAGTGGTTTTTCTGAAGTAGAGGACAGATCTTCCTTAGGTCTCTTCCAAAAGCCTCCCCTGATTGAGGGTCCAGTGCCTCCAAGAAATGTGGCCCCCTCTGAAGGTGCAGCCAGGTGCAGGCTCTGCTTCTGCCAATGCTAAGGTACCTTCCACAAATCCCCATGGACTCCTGTTCTCACCATCCATGCCCCCCAGATCCATCATGTCCCCAATGAAAACTAAGAGACATATAACCAACCAGTTATAAATGGAAAGCCAGTCACTTCTCCAAATCATTAACTCCATCTGGGAGGAATCGTGCAAGATAGATAAATGTTGGGTTGTCTATTTATTATAACTAATACAAACTTTTAATACTAATAACAGCTATTAGCTGATGGTCTATTAACCATCACAAAATATATATTTCCTATGTTAAGGTCAGCTCTGATAAAGAACTCCAGGTTTTAGGCCAGATTCTAAATTCTGAATGGTACTCATGTTATTTAATTGCTGAAATGTGGTACATGTGTAAATATTTCAAAATAAATATGGTCCCCAGATGTCTTCAAGAAAGGGAGCAGGCCTATGGAAAAGGAAATTTACCCTTCCTAAATGCCCACCCAGCCCAGCCTTTCCATAGATCACAGCCACAACTGGAGGCAGAAATGAAAACCAAGGCAGTTTGAGCCCCTAAGCTTGTCAGATGCCCCCCACCCCAAGTCATTCAACACAGACCCTATCCAGTAGGTGCCACGAAAAGTTCAAGTTTCTTTTCTTCAGGCTAAACTCTAGCTAATGTGGTATAATTGAGAGGGTACGCTCTGTAGGTGACAAACATGGATTCCAGTCTGGGCTCTGCCCCATGGCCAGTGTGGTCTGGGGCAGATTTCAAGGCTAGCAGTGAGGATAACAGTGTGCCTATACTCCAGGTGAGAGGCCATAATAAGGCACATTTCTCAGCAACCTATCCGGCACAGAATAAGTACTTAATAAACATTGGTATTACTAAAGAAGTCAACTCCTTCCAACGTTCTACCCTACAAGTTTCTGATTTTAAACTTTCAGTCACCCCCAAAGATCCATTTGGATGTCACTTCTTACTCTACTCAAAGGATCAGCCTTTCCTGCATCCTCGTTGGTCATTTGTCGAAATCTATCATTTTCAATGCTGCCAGTCCCACAGGTCTCATTTTTATAGTAAACATTTTGTACTGAAAAACTCAAAACATGGTACGACCCACCTTCCATAATTACAAAAAAAGTCAATGCTCTATCTATAATATAAGAAGAGAAAATAAGGTATAATGAAATCAAATGAATTTCAACATATATGTATTTCTGATACAATTACATTAGAAGATCAATGAAATAATCAAATGCTTGAACCTCCTTCTCATGAATAAGTATGGATTTAAGAGAATAACAAAATACTCAACAAACATTACAGGTATTTTTCTTTACATTGACATTTGGAAATCAGGGCTGCCAAAGCATATGAGTACAAGTTTACGGAGTCGGCATGACTGCCAGAGCTCCAAACGCAGGACAGACACGCATATATCCGTGGCTCAGATACCGTAAGCAGCTTTACCATCAATGACATGTTTCCAAAATGGGGAACAACCCTTGGTAAAATCTGCAAACAAATCAAAAGGCAATCTTTCTTCGATAACATGGAAGTTGCATTCCTGGGAAAGTATATTTAAAGTACCAAAACAAAAAACAAAAAACAAAACAAAAAAACTTCTGTGATTAAGCATTTGTGTTTAAAATAAAGTTAACTTCTAGACTTGGATCATTATAAATGGGTTTTTCATCTACGTGAATGCTCAGCCAGAATTCAAGAGTCAAGCAGGATGAGGATTCATTTTGCAGAACTATCCATGCCCTACAGGGCAGTCTAACATCCCTAGCACCTGCCCACTGGATGCCAACAGTAACCCCCAATCATTGTGACACCAAAACCACCCTCCCTGTTTCCCAATATGTCCCTAGGGGGCAGCACTTCCCCCATTGAGAACCACTCATCTAACCCAAGGCCAAAATATTATGCAAACAAACCTGGTTGAACGTTATATATGTATTTGCTGGTAACACACTGCCAGGATCCACAAAGGAGAAAGTCATGTGGAGGCTTCTAACTGCATTTTTTTTATGGTATTTGGTGAGAAAGCTGAAGTGTCTATTCTGCAGTAGTGGTTTGAACTGAGTATGCCTGGTGCACACACATAAATGTACAGAACACATTCTACCAAATGATCACTTTTCAAAATATCATCTAGTGAGCTTCTCCCTGCTCATGTGTCAGTCCACTCGGTTCCATTAAGTTCCCTCTACTTAAAATAAATAAGTAGAAAACAACATCCAGGATTGTGAATCTCAAAACTCAAATCATGGATTCTGATCCTTGGGCCCCAGTGCCACATCATGTGCCTCAAATTATCACTGGAGTGGTTCTTAGACTAAAGCAGTAAGGTTTCAGAAGCCACGGTGGAGATGCTGGTAGTCTCCGGAGGATGAGTACCACATAATGCTGCCCGTACATTCCACCCGTGGAGTCTCTGACTTGTCACTTTTCTGGGGCTGGACTGAGGAGGTCAGTTTATCTAGCCATATGGTTAACAGCTTCATTTTAACTCAACAGTTTGGCCTCATCTTACCCTCTGAACTAAGTCTTCAGGGAAGAAGCAATTATGTCATTGTGGCTTTACCTTATCTTTCGGGAAACATGCTAGGTGTCAGCCATCACGCTAGATTCTGGGGACACACTGACGATAAGATACAAGCCCTGCTCCATATTGCCTCACAGACTTGTTAGAAATTCCCGAACAAGAACACACTGTACGGTGTGGCTAAAAGTATATTGTGGAAGTCTGAATGAAGTGCTACCAGACACCAAGGATAAAGTAACCAATGGTTCATGCAGTCATCAAGGGGATTTCACAGAGGGGGTGATTTTTGAATGGAGTTTTACATGAAAACTAGGAGTTTTCAAAGTGAAGGGCATTTCTAGAGAGAATGGTGTATACACAATGCCCCATTCACACTTCATTCAAGCCTCCAGGATAGGATTTATTGCTAAGTCCTATAGTTTACCGATGGTTTTCTGTCTTTCTTTCCAATGACCCTGCCATGAAATCTAGGGTGGTACCTGTGTCTTACTACTTATGTATTTCCAGAGGTCCAAAAAAAAACAGGCTTAGCTGAGAAACCGTAAGAAATGTTGATCACTGGGGAGAAGAAATTCCTAGAGAGAAGCACATGGTCCCTCCTTTTCCTCCTCTTGCTGTTGAAAAGCCTGGAGCCCTTCCCAGCTGACTAAGACCAGAGAGGGCCTACAGAGGAGAAATAGTACCCACACCTCTCAGAGATACAATTTTTTAAAAATACTATTTAAATAGCAAAAGCCTACCTGTTCCTCATGTCTCCTTCCAGCATTAGACTCAGCCAAGTCCAGACCTGAAAGAAAAGCATAGGCAGATACAAAAAAGGAAACAATTAACAAAATGAAAAGATAACCTACAGAATGGGAGATAATTTTTGCAAGCCATATATCTGATAAGGGGTTAATATCCAAAATATATAAGGAACTCACACAACTCAACAGCAAAAACAAACAAAAAACCTCAAAAAATGAGCAAAGAACCTGAATAAACATTTTTCTTAAAGAAGACAGACAAATGGCCAACAGGTATATGAAATGTCACTCATCATTAGGAAAATGCAGATCAAAACCACAATGAGATATCTCACACCTCACACCTGTTAGGATGGTTATTTTCAAAACAACAAGAGATAACGAGTGCTGGTGAGGATGTGGAGAAAAGGGAACCTCGTGCACTGTTGGGGGGAATGCAAGCTGGTGCAGCCACAGTGGAAAACAGTATGGAGCGTCCTCAAAAAATTAAAAATAGAACTATCCTGTGATCCAGCAATCCCACTTCTGGGTATTTACGCAAAGGAAATCAGTTATCTTGAAGAGGCGTCTGCACCCCCATGTTCATTGCAGCATTGTTCACAATAGACAAGATATGGACGCAGCCCAAAGGTCCATAGATAGGTGAATGGATAAAGATGATGTGATTTATATATACAAAGGAATATTATTCAGCCATGAAAGAGAAGGAAATCCTGCCATTTGCAACGACATGAATAAACCTGGAGGATATTATGCTAGGTGAAGAAAGTCAGACAGAGAAAGACAAATACTGTAAAATTTCAATTTATATGTGTAATCTAAAAGCATCACACTGGTAGAACCAGAGAGTGGACAGTGGTTGCCCGGGGTTATGGGGAGAGGAAATGGGAAGACATTCATCAAAGGGTACAAACTTCCAGTTATAAGATGAGTAAGTTCTGGGGATCTGATATACAGCATTGTGATTATAGCTGATAATATCGTAGACTTGAAATTTACTAAGAGAGCAAGTACTTTGACCATTAAAAAAAAAAGTATGGGGCACCTGGGTGGCTCAGTTGGTTAAGCGTCTGGCTCTTGGTTTTGGCTCAGGTCGTGATCTCAGGGTGGTAAGATCAAGCCTAGAGTCGGCACAGAGTCTGCTTTGGATTCTTTCTCCCTCCCCCTCTGCCCCTCCCACTCCCACCCCCACGCTCACACTCTCTCTTTCTCTCTCTCTCAAATAAATCTTTAAAAAAAAAGGTACTGGGGCACCTGGGTGGCTCAGATGGTTAAGCCTCTGCCTTCGGCTCAGGTCATGATCTCAGGGTCCTGGGATCGAGTCCCGCATCGGGTTCCCTGCTCAGTGCAGAGCCTGCTTCTCTCTCTCCCTCTGCCACTCCCTCTGCTTGTGCTCTTCTGTCTATCTCTCTGTCAAATAAATAAATAAAATCTTTAAAAAAATAAAAAATAAAAAAAAATAAAAAAATAAAAATAAAAAAATAAAAAAAAAGGTACTATGTGAGGTAATGAATGAGTTGATTAACTTGATTGTTAAGCATATCACAATGCATACGTATACTAAATCATCACATCGAACACCCTAAATGTATACCACTTTTATTATTTATGCTTCAATAATGCTGAAAATAATTTTTTAGGCATGCCACCACCAAAATGTTCTGTGACTGCCTGTCCGGCTTGAGTTCTCCTAAGGATGGAGCAAAACCTAAGCAGAGTCACAGTGGAATGAAGGGCAGGAGAGCAGGTGTCCCCGAACAGTGCAGGGAAGGGTGCTTCATCAGAGGAGGAGCACCCCCTTCTGAGTGCACAAATCTCCTCACCACGTGTCCAACCCGTGCCAGAGCTTGCTGGGGACAACCCACACTGTACTCAGCTGGAGTCATACCCAGCACACTGAACACTCCTCTCCCCTCGTGGCTGTCCTCCCTCCCCAGACTATGAGCTGCTTACATGACCGGGCCTCTTCTTATCCAGCCCCGTGTGCCCACAGCCCAGCACAGAGCCTGGACTACAAAATAGGAGCCATGGTCGATGTTTATAGAACTGACAGAAATAGAGGCCGGGTGTGTGAGGATTCTGATGTGCTGAGGGCGGCAGCATCCGGGGCTCCCACTGGGTCAGGCCACCATGATGCGAGTCTCGGCTCCCCCTTCCACCTGCCCCTGGCATCCCCCTCCCTGGCTGGGACCAGTGCCACTCAGCCGGCCCAGCCCATGCCCCACACTCCTTCCCAGCTGAGGCAGCCAGATGAGGAGGCTGAGGCCAGATGAGGAGGCTGGCACAGCTCTTGGGCTTCTAAGCTTGGCTGTCGGCTTTGGCTCTGGTCGCCAGGCAGACGGGTACATGGGCATCTGAACTGAAGGTGTGGCAAGGGGCTGGCCTATCCAGCAGGGAAACAACAGGCCTCTACTTAGCACCTGTGAAAATCAAATCCCAATTCCACCAGCCCCATGTGAGCCTCAGGCCTCGCCAAGGTAAAAGATGTCGGTGAAACGGAAAGGATTCAGATAGGACTGAAGTCTCCTCAGGAACCTGAGGGATAATCCGTAAAGGCCACGTAAACAGGCATAACTGTAACCAGAACTGCTTAAGCCTGTGAGGCCGAGCAAAGCCAGGCTGTAAGACATTCCTAACCAGAGTCTCAGG
>NC_138374.1:93226232-93245458 GCF_054177405.1 Leptonychotes weddellii | reverse complement strand
AGGGAAGGGAAGGGAAGGGAAGGGAAGGGAAGGGAAAGGAAAGGAAGGGAAGGGAAGGGAAGGGAAGGAAAACTTGGCTTCTTAAGCACTGACCCAAGAATGAAGATAAGAGAACACAGAATGTGGCATGTGGACAAGGTGCAAGGTGTCTTCCAGTTCTGTGCACCAATATCTGGTGCTCCGGGCAGCTGTGCAGGAATTTAAGTCAGAGTATGGGATTAACTGAGCATCCCCTATATTCAGAGAACCACGTAAAGTATACGCTTGATGAAATGGCATGAGAATAACTCAAGTCCTAAAGAATAACAACAAGGCAGTGGACACAGAGGTGCAAGATGGTACAGCAGAGATGACATTTGGATCCCTTCACCTTCTAACACCTGAGCCTTGTCCACTGCTTTGGAGGGAGGGGGCAGTGTGCCCCCACTGAGTCAGCAATAGGGGGCAAAGCTGAATCTGTACCAAGTGCATTCAGAGCAAAGGAGCAATCAGAGCACACAATTATTTTTACAGTTTGCTGTCCCTCATTATCAACTAAGACTAGGAGATTCTATTAAAAAAAAAAAAAGTCCCTTTAGAAAAAAAAATCTACTAGGAAACAATCTGCTATACCTCAACGGGGCCATGAATGGAAGAAATTAAATGCATGGGCTCTGGAGTTAGGTAAACAAGGTCCATGGCTATCTCAACTATTAAATATATGCCTTCTCATCTCAAAGCCTCTGTTCCTCATCTACAAAATCAGAATGGTAATTGTACCTCCCTCATGGGGTTGTAGGCAGATTAAATGAGATAATGTATGAACAGAGCTTAGCAATGTCAGTGCAGACTACATATCCAATATCTGTTAGTATTAATACCACCTGATATTGATTCTTGCCTCCAGTTCTTTCCTTCCTCCTCTGTCTGCCTTTGCAGTGCCTTCTCACAGTGGCTCTGGGCTTGGCCAGTGGGATGTTAGTGAAGGAGACCAAGCGAGGCTTGAAAAGCATCTGCACACTCAGGTGTGCTTGCTCTTGAGGCCGGACTGTGGCCTTGAGAACATGCTGAGGCTACCCTGATAGAGGGGAACCATGAGGCAGGATGAGTGATCCCCGTCACCCTGGCTGAGGTCATCCTAGATCGACCCATGCTAGCCAACCCCCACACAGGTAAGCACATCTAACCTGGATCAGCAAAGCCAACCCACAGCTAACCTCAGAAGCATGAACTAGTTTAGCAGAGGTCAGCCAAGTCAAATGAACTAAACCCCCCTAACCTAGGAGCCAAATACATCTATGTCATCATGTGCCATTGTGTGTGCCTTGTTAGGATATTGTTATGCAGCAGCATCATGGCAATAGATAACCAATACACTATCATTATTAACATGGTCATCGTCATTATTGTTATAATCATGACTTTTCAGAGAAGCACAAAAAGGCTTACCCATACCTTACTTAGCTGCCACAGGCAAAACATCTTCCTCACAACCTGCTATTCTTTCCAGAGAAAGAAAAGAAAGTATTAGACAAATGAGCAAGTAGCTGCTGCTTCCCAAGTTTCTGCCTTCTTTTCCTGACAGGTTGGTGCTAATGATGCTATTATTTTTCTTGTGAGCAGAGATGCCCATGACAGTGAAACCTCACAGGCTGCTATGATGAATTGCTAATTAGTTTAATTAGCGAAGAGCCCTTTTTCCATCAACTTAGATTCTAGCCTTCTATATTCCCACAGGGACTTCACGGTATGAGGTCCTAAGAAAGCACCTGTCAGGAGACCTTCAAAATGAAAGGCACGAGATGAAATGTGTCCTCAGGGCCTCCAGCCTTCACCTTCAAATAATAGCAAGCAGCACTTCCTCTGTGCCAGGTGCTATACTAAGTATTTTCTGTGCAATATCTCATTTATCCCTCACAATAACCCAAAGAGCAAGAACCATTCTTATCTCCAATGTACATAAGAAAACAGAGGCTCAGGGAAGTCACATCACTGTTTCCAAGGTCACAGGGCTAGTGAATGACACAGCTGGGACTAAAATCCTGGTCTGTCCACTCCCCTTCTTATGACTGTGCCACGTGCTGTTTGCCTAGCCCTGAGGACGCCCTCCCCCTCCCTCAGGCCAGGTGCTCTTCTGCTCTCTCCGCCCCCCTCTCACCGCACCGTGCTTTCAGAAGAAACCCCAACACTAGCCCCTGGACCTCTCATGTGCCTTTAGGCCACCGTGCTTCTCTCCCCAAGTCATTTGCGGGGTATGTCTGTTCTTAGTAGCATTCGTTTAACTGTGAGTGAGAGCAAACCCTAAAGAACTGTAGGCTAAGCCAAATGGGACATATTTAATTTAGCTGTTATGGAGATGAAATCTAGAAGTCAGCAAAATAGTAATAATAAGTAACTATTATTAATTATTATAGTATTATTAGTAATCATATATTAGTAGTAATTATATTAATAATAACTAATAAGTATAGGCTTTCCAGTCATCAGAAATCTGGGTTCTTTCTCTCTTGTTCCATAATATCAACATGTGCTTCTGCCTCATAGCCCAACATGGCTACTTGAGCTCCAAGTATCACATCTATATTCCAGCCAGCAGTGTGGAGGAAAGCAGAAGAGCGATGGTCCTTTCTTCTAAGAACATTTTTTCTTGTGTTTTATTCTTTTAACTTTATCTCTTTTTCACTTCATTCCTCATTTTTCTCTACCCTGGGGCAAGCTGTCTCATTCCTCTCCATTTTCCACTTTTTATCACAATCTTCTGCAATCTCCCTCTGATCTTGAGAATGGAAACAGGAACAGAAGAAGAACAGTAAAGAGCAATTTTGCATTCCAATAAGCAAGATATTTAGCAGTTTGCAAGAGATTTAGTCGTAATTGGAGCAGAATAAGAACAAATAATTTCCACTTCAACAGTTTGCTTATGCTCCCTCTTATCCTTACCTTCTTTTTCTTCTTTTTTAAAAAAATTATTTATTTATTTGAGAGAGAGAAAGAGAACACATGCACACAAGCAGCAGGAGAAGCAGAGGAAGGGGGAAAGAGAGAATCTCAAGCAGACTCCCTGCTGAGCGTGGAGCCTGAGGCGGGGTTCAATCTCACTCACAATCCGGAGTTCAGAACCTGAGCCGAAATCAAGAGTTAGATGTTCAACTAACTGAGCCACACAGGCGCCCCCTTATCCTTCCTTCTTTCCAAATCCCTCAAAAGCCACATCTCTACGTGTTTGCAGTTGAATCTCACGCAAAAAAGTTTCGGGCATTTCAGTTGACCAGTTGACCCATGAGAAGGCAGCTCTGAATCTGGGAGTTCTTGCTACTCCCAGAGATAAATTACATGTGTGGGTT
This sequence comes from Leptonychotes weddellii, assembly GCF_054177405.1. Classification (NCBI taxonomy): domain Eukaryota; kingdom Metazoa; phylum Chordata; class Mammalia; order Carnivora; family Phocidae; genus Leptonychotes; species Leptonychotes weddellii. Next base: position 93,242,135 of record NC_138374.1, on the reverse strand, counting down.
GCTTCTCTTGGGCACACACTTCTCTGCTCAGATTCAGGTACACCACAGCTCAGGCTGGAATAGGCTTTCCGGCAGTTAACAATCCTAAGTAAAATAACCTCCTTCTAATTGTGAGTCTATTATATCTGTTGAAATCATCAAATATCTTCAAATGTTTTATTATTTTTTTTCCTTATCTAATGGCAACCTGACACTTACTCGTTCTTCCCCCATTCTAAACAGCCAGACTGGTTCTTCCAACCTGGGCAGGTTTGAGGCACCATCTTGCTGAGGCTGTGGGAAGCTATGAATCATGGAGATTGGGAGGGAAGTCAAAACTGGAAGAGAGGCTGGGGTACCTGGGTGGCTCAGTTAGTTAAGCATCTGCCTTGGGCTCGAGTCATGATCGAGCCCCATGTCAGGTTCCCTGCTTAGTGGGGAGTCTGCTTGTCTGTCCCTCTCCCTTTACCCTTCCCCCCCCCCCCACTCATGCTCTCTCTCTCACTCAAATAAATAAATAAATAAATATTTAAAGAAATAAAAAACTGGAAGAGAAGCGAGTGAGTAGTCTAGGCCCAGGGAACACCCAGAAGTCAGCAGTCAACCTAGACCCTAACATTAGAAGCCAGGCAAAACAGTCAGGGAGCTAATGATGATCAAATACACTAAGGCAAGAGGGCAGAAATGCAAGGAGGTGCCAGAGCTGAAATGGGCAATTTGTCTCCCTTCTGCTGCTTTGCTGAGCACAGTTCTCTAGACCAACAAGGCAACAGAAATGCAATGCAAGTCCTACGTGCAATTTAAAATTTTCTAGTAGCCACGTTTTTTAAAAAGTAAAAAGAAAAAGGTGAATTAAAATTTAGCAATACATTTTACGTAATCAAATAGACCCAAAATATTGTCATTTCAAAATGTCCATCAGTATTTTTTAAAAACTGATTCATGTGACTTTTTACATTCTAAGTCTTCAAAATCTGGTATGTATTTTACACTTATGTCAAGTGTCTCTTTGGACCAGCCTCATTTCAAAAACTCAGTAGCCACACATGGCCAATGGCTGCTATGTCGGACAGCACACATCCAGACCCTCCGCTCTGAGTGGGGTCCCGGAACCAGCAGCATCAGCATCGCCTGGGAGCTTGTGAGAACTGCCGCATCTCTCAGGCAGTTCCATGGAATTAGAACCTGCCTTTTAACCAGATCTTCAGGTGACAGGCACATTCGAGTTCAAGAAATGCTACCATAGGCTAAGGCCGCAGTCCTTTAGAAGTAAATGTCATGTGGGGGCGCCTGGGTGGCTCAGTCGTTAAGCATCTGCCTTCGGCTCAGGTCATGGTCCCAGGGTCCTGGGATCGAGCCCCGCGTTGGGCTCCCTGCTCAGCGGGGAGCCTGCTTCTCCCTCTCCCACTCCCCCTGCTTGTGTTCCCTCTCTCGCTGTCTCTCTCTCTGTCAAATAAATAAATAAAATCTTAAAAAAAAAAAAAAAAAGGAGGTAAATGTCTTGTGGTGAGTGTTTCCCCGAGGTATTAGCATCACCATAGAAGTGGCAGGGAGGGGGTGCAAAATTTCCTCACTCTTCTGGTTGGTGGCTCAGACAAAAATAATTTAACTAAATAGCATTACAGTTGAAGAACAAATAGCTCCAAGTGCAGTGGTCTAAAGAACCAAAGACTTCTCTCATTGTCTCTTCAGCTGAAGACCTTGGCATCCAGTAACCTGGGCTCAGCCTCATAAAATGGCTTAAACACTCTAGCCCTTTGTCCAAGGCAGAAACGATGGACAGAGTCACAGGGAATATGTAGAACAGAATCACTGTCACCCCCAAAATTACCCCCTTCATGGCCTGCCGAGGTGGCTAAAAGCCTTACCATTTGACTTAGACCTTTGGATCGAGGCGTTACTTTGGAAACCCGAGACAACGTGCAAAGCTCATCTTTGGAAAGAGGTGCCCCATAGACATCTACCTACACCCTAGTGAGAATTAGTTTGTGGCACACAGGCAGGAGGAGAGGAACAGGAAGCCGATCTTTGGACAGGAACAGGAAAAGTACTGAGGTATTAAGTGCACAAACATTGACCCCGAGGGAGGACGGAGGGCACATAAAGGGACAGCAGTGAGGAATCAGATGCAAATTCCACAAACCTTCATCTTGCTTCAGTTTGCTTCATTGTAAACCACCTACATGATTGCCATGAACAAATCCATGCTAATCCCACCAGTGCAGAGGTCACTGGGCAAGCAGGGAAGCTTCTAGTCCCTCGGAGGGGGGGGGTAGTGAGGAGGGGGAGGGGGTGTTCAGTTCATGTGTGTGGAATCCAGTGATAATGCTGGTGCTGGGAAGCAGAGATGGAGACAGACACAGAGGCAGAAGGGGATCTAGGGAACATGGAGCAGAAAAAGTCAGGCGAGGCCACAAAGAAGACATGACGTGGATGTGTCATAGCTCCTGCTATGTCCGGAGGGAGAGGGGGAGGCTGTGTGGACCCATGGCCAGGTGGGCACAGGAAGCCGGGTTGCCCTTCGGGCCCTTGGCCATCATTAAAGGTGAGGACCCTGGAAGGGCAAGACGGACTTCCCCTAGCACACATTTGTTAGCAGTGGCCAGGAGGAGAATCAAACAAACACCACTGCGAGTAAATCAGTCACTGTTTGAGCAGGTGCCCTTTTCCGAATGAAATTGCGTGTGTTATTTTTAATATCGCTTGTCCATCTGCTCTGGTTGTTTCCTCTGGCCCAAATTGGAAGGCTCCGTCGCATTACCTGGATGGAGATTTGACCATGCAGTCACCTTCGCAGAGCTGCAGGGACGTGCTTGGCTTCTCTAATACACAAACCCCAGGAAGTATAAATAGAAATGTTGCTTTTATTTGTAGACTTAATGCTTATGGGGAAGCTGGCTCAGAGGCATAAAAGCTTACCTCTTCCAATTCACTGAACTTTGGGCCCATAATTCTTGCAGTTCAGAAAATTAAATAGAGGTCAGCAATTTATGCCTAAGGTACCGGAGGTGGAGAGCCAAAGCAGGGCTATTAAACCCAGCAAATGTGCTTACGTGCTTTCAATTTTCTCGTGTTGTTCTGCCGGGGTCTTCCACAACCAAATTGCTGCTGGTTTATGGATTGAAAAACCTCAGAGTGAGAGACAGCTTTTCTTCAGCACCTCTGCCAAATGTCAGGGCCAGTTGAGAGCCTGGGAAGCCCTCAGCCGGGACGTCTCTAGGGAGCCCAGGTCCCGAGATACAGATGGGCTGCCATTAGCATCGACTTCAGTCAGCGCCCAAATGCACCCGAGGGCCGGCTCGGGTCCAGCAGGAGTTCCATAAAATACTAAAGACTACCCACTCGGTTTTATACTTGTAGATTTTTTATGACTGACTTGCGTACTAGCCATACTCCAGTTGGAAATAAAGTCCTGGGAATTGGTATAAAGAGAAACATTGATGCCTAAAACCTCTAATCAATGTCAGATATCGGTCGGTTGTTAGTGACCTTAGCACATCCTTGTAAGGAGCTCCCAGAAGTGCTAGAAAGGAAAGCTCCTCAGTCTCTCCTATTAAGGCAGAAGAGTGACCAGTGTGCTTGAGAAAATTAACTGGAAATCTAGATTTTGTGGGACAACTTGGAAAAGGCAAATACTACTTGAAGAAACATCCTCGGTGCCATATCCCCAGCACCTAGGATAGGTTCTCAGTAAATACTGACGGACCCCAAGACTATAATTCCAGGCTTACAGCTGTCTTTATACCATGCTTATGAACATCTTAAACATCCTAACACCCAGACAGAGCCTTTTTTTAGAGTCCATCCTTATTCAGAAAGTCATGCATCTGGCAGCCTTGGCCTTTGACACAACACACTGAAAACCAATGATGGTGAACCTTGAACATCCCACAGGGTCAAGTTGGACTAACTTACATCAACAGTAATGCAGAGCTACTGGAAGTAGGCAGGATCCAAGTTGGACCTGGCCTGCTTGCCTGCTGCTAGGAGCCATGTTGTTGCAAACACCCCTGTTTACATCAAAAGAGCTCCATATTTGCTTGGCAAATAATTCAATACAAATTAGAACATTCAGTTCCAGTTTGGCCTGGTAGCCTCATGTAGACAGAGCTAAAACTTCAGTTGCCTTTTATGAACTACCAAAGTGGCCTAAGGTACTGGGCTTGATGAGACTTTCATGTGGTCACGGAATTGATTCTCCCGGTTGGAAGCAAGAAGTAGAGATGCAAGAAACTGGAGAGAAGAAAAGTGGGAAAAGAGCTTCCTTAGCCCAAGAAAGTTCTGGATTCCAGCTCTTGAGGCCCGGTTTCTCATACCAGCCCAACCCCAGCATCTGAGAGAAGTCCATGAAATATACACCCGTAATATAGACTCGTGCATTTTTCCAACTCTTAGAATTTACAAACAAAGAAATTAAGATCCAGAGATTTGAAGTGACTTGTCCAAGACCCAAAGCTATTTGGTAGAAGTCTTTGTTTCTCAGTCTCAGCCTCTTTCTACCACAGGATAATTTGAGGGGAAAAGGAGAATCTCCTACAGCCCTCTAAAGACGTATCTGGGTCTTAGGCTTCACAGATTTCACAGCTCCTGACTTGAGACAGAGGTCAACACGCGAGGAAAGAGTAAGGTTTCACTTCCCTCAGTTGAAGTTACGATTCCTCGGTCTGGCCATCTCCAATCACCGGGGGCATCTTGTCTCCCAGAACTGCGGGAAGCAGCAGGGACCTGGGCCCAACTGATCTATATGCTAAGAGCAAGTAGCTCACCGACCCCTGAATAGGGCTGAACTGTGAGCCTTATCTTCTTTTGCAGTGCATGTGACATGCCCACTTACAAAAATGAAAGAGAGAAATTTCCAGAATGTGTGTGAAGTCATGTTGTTGAGATTTTTAGCCAGTTCCTGTGCATCAAGCATTGGAATCTCTCCAGGCCATTGGTATTACTTCCCCTGGCATTAAAGAAGGGATGAGAGAAGAAAAACTCTAAAGAAATATGGCACAGATGGCAAAAATCAGGGAAAAAAAAAAAAGAAAACTTGGCCTCAAGAGAAAGTAAGTAGCAACGTGGATGTGAACATGCTGGTAAAAAAGGCAAGTGGCTATCTTGCAGGGTTAAAAAAAAAAAAAAAAAAAAGCCTGGTGATAGATCACCATGCCGGCAAATGTTCCACGGTATTGAAAACAGAGCTAGCCACAAAATCATTTTTTCTCCAGGTTTTTTGTTTGGGTTGGAGGATGCAACATCAAGGGCACATTTGGAGGAGATGTGTGCGGTGAGGGAAAGCAAAGCACTAGCTCCTGTAGCAGTTCTCCAGGCTGAGAGCTGCTCTCCTTCCCTCCTCCCCACACCATCCCCCTCCCCTCTCCCCAGGATCCAAGACAGTGCCTTACTAACCCCGGGTAACTGAAATGCCCAGCACTTCCAAGCACAGACCTGGGGGAATTCAGCAGAGCAGATCCAGAGTCCTCTGATTGTCTGCCTCCCCTGGTTAACTGCAGGCTGGAAGGAGAGCCTCAGAATGGGCTTTCACACACAGGAAGCTGTGTTCTGACACTTGGATGAAGCTGACTTCTGATCATTCTGACTGATCAGAGAGATCAGTCTCTGGCTCTTCCTGAGACTTTCAGGGGCACTCTTAGAACGAAAGGGGCTCCTGGCCCCACTCTCACTTTTCCTACCAGACTTTCCCACCATAAACACACTCCATCAAATTAGCTTTTGTCCCAATTCTAAGTCACAAACTAGGGAAAACTTAAACATGTGTTTCTTTCTTTAATCCTCTGCACTGCATTTCAACAAATACTTATAGAGTGCCTACTATGTGCTAGGTTATCTTGGAGGCTATAAAAGATGCACGGCATGTGTCCTGCCCTCAAGGAACCCTCCCGTAAGCAGAATGAGTTATTACAGCAGTAACTGAATGCAGGGGGCACTTAACTGCAGGAGATCAGAAAGGATGGATCAAGGATGTGTTCCCGAGTACTTGAAGGGAGGGTGGGAGAAGGGCATCCCAGGAAGTAGGCACAGCAGCAATCGGGTGCTCAGAGGCGGGAAAGCATGGGGAAGCCCTGCTTGGCTAAAGCACAGGGTACATGCAAGAAGGTATGGGCTATCAGCCAGAAGAGGTGGATTAGGGCTAAAAGCAGAAGTCTTGACTGTCAGACTGAGAAATCTGGACTGGAAGGAAAGGAAACTGGTGCTGCAGGCTAAATCAAATCAATCAGACAAAACAAAGAAATAGTTGTGTCCAAAAGTTCATTTGAATGGACAATTGTTGTTTTCCTTTTCACTCCGTGTCTGGGGCCACTGTGCCCCTGAAGGTACCATACAATGGAAAGAAAACCACCATGTGGGCCAGACACACTGTATTCAAATAGTGATTCTGTGATGATTTAGCTCTGGACCTTTGGACTACTCTTTGCAGCCGGTATGAATTAGCTCACCTCCTTAGGTAGAAGAAGCATCATATTGCTCTCTTTTTCCAAGTCAAATTAAATCTGCCTCTGATCTTAGCAGGCAAGAAATGTATTCTCTGTAATATCTGGGTTGGGGGAAGGTCAGGGGATGAGCTGCCCTTCCATGGAAATGTTCAAGAATCTCAGAAGATATGTGTGTCCAGAGAACATGGGAAAGGGCCTCTGTTCTTTAGTCTGTCTCAGGCACCCTGAGTTCTTAAAGTCTGAGCCCTGAGGGTCTGTTTGAAGATGGAAGGCTCCATTTTCTCCATGCCAAGGCTGTCATGATGATGTTTCATTATAGATCCCCAGCCATGGCAGTAGAGGGTGACCAACTGTTCCGCTTTACTGAAGCAGTTTGCAGGAAGCAAGTCTTTCAGTATTAAAACCTGGAAAACTAGGATGAATTGGGCACCCTGCCTGGCACTCAATGCCCAAACCAATGGCATTCACATGCCACCCCACGAGAGCCCTGGTCCACCCAGAGCTCTGTCAGGGAGCATGATAGGACTTATCACTGCCCTATCTCTCTCAAAGCCAGTTCTACTTCTTTAAATCAAAGCGTCAACCTGAGGAGGCATTTCTTCTGAATACCTGGCAACTTCTTTTTTTGGCTTCAAAACAAAAAATCATCAAACAACTCCAGAAGCATGGGAGTCCAGAAGCCTGAACATACAGGCCTGACCGTTCTATCCCTAGGTATGAGGAGGAAGGTGTGGGGATAAAAGCAAAGGAACAAATCACTCATTTATTCTTCTAAGAGATTAGTCCATCATCCTGCCAAAAACTACGCATCGAGCGTATACTCTGTGTTAGGCCTTGGGCTAGATGCTTGGCATATGGTGGGGAAGAGATAGACAATAGCCCTCCCGTCATTGAATTTACATTTCTGTCATTATTCTGAAACAAGAAAGAAGCAGGAAGAAATACCTCAATTATCCAGCTGCACACTTGATCTAGATAAGCCTTATCTCCAAAGTGGTGATGATACTACCTACGCCATCAAGTTGTCACTATGGTGCCAAATGTGAAAATGCGTGGAAAGCACTCGCCACAGAGCTGCCCGGAAGGATACTGAGCAGGAGAGCCACAGCGGTGAGCTGCGCTGTCTAGACTTGCTACTGGGAGCTCCAAACTGCTTCCCTTTGATACTTTCTTCAATTTCTGCTACAGCCTTGCTACATTTCTGAAGTCTTTAGATTATGAGCTCCATTGCCAGATCCTCTTTCAGGTTATCTCTTGTAATTCCCATTTCACAGGACGCTCTGGCAAGGTACACAATTTGTTCAGGTTGCACAGTTAGGCAGAAAGTGAGAACCTGAACCCACATCTTCCAACTCCAAGCCTGTACTGACACACCCTGTCACACGGCCCTCCTGGCAGCTCCTTTGAAAGACCTCTTCCCTGAGCCCCCTGGTCTGGAGCTCTCCTGTTAGGGGCTGGGGTGACAATGGCAGAGGCTGTGGATCAAAGGCTGGGTAGCTGTATTAGTCAGGGGAGGGTCACTGCTGTAACAAGTCTCCTCAAAACCTCAGTGTTGTAACTCGGGAAAAGTTTATTGCTCCCATAGGACTCTCTGATGAGGATTCATACAATCATTCAGGGCTTCTTCTGAATCTTCTAGGGCTTGTCTGTCTGCTGCATTCAGCCTGCAGATGGGAAAAGTAAAGGGGCCCAAAGGATTATACCGGGATTCTTAATGGGCTAAGCTCAGAAGTGGACCCATATTCTGTTAGCCAGAACTCAGTCACAGGGTCACCCCTAACTGCAAGGAATGCTGGGAAATGTAGTGTAGCTGTGTGTCCCTGAGGAAAAGGCAACGGGGTTTAGTGAACACCCAGAAGTCTTTGCCAGGGTGGGCAATAGGATTTGAATGGCAGCAATGTCCTAAAGATTATCAGTTCTTGGAACACTCCATCCACAAAATGGAAGCCTCCAGAGACCGGTTCCTTTGCAGGATTGTTGTGAGGACTAGAGATGTGCACAGAGCTCCAGGGCCAGAGCCCCTGAAGAGACAAAGCAAGGTGTGGTGACACTGACATGACCTCAGGCTCCCCTCACCAGCTCTAGGTCACTGGCCAGGTCTGATGATCTCTGTGACCATGGAACTACATCTCAAAAGTATGGATGCCAGTAGTCTCCCTCTCCTCATGAGAATAACAAGGAAGGTTATTTGAAATGAGTGCTGTCTCAGGGCACCTGAGTGGCTCAGTCAGTTAAGCGTCTGCCTTCGAACTCAGGTCATAGTCCCGGAGTCCTGGGATTGAGCTCCTCATCGGGCTCCCTGCTCGGCAGGGAGCCTGCTTCTCCCTCTCCCACTCCCCCTGCTCGTTCTCACTCTCTCTCTCTCAAATAAAAATTTTTTAAAAAATGAGTGCTATCTCAAAATCCCAAGATAAATGGGTACCGATTTGCATTCAGAGAAAGAGACTTTGAAGACACAACAAGTATATTGTTGGGAGAAGAGCAGAAGAGCACTAGGTGAATGCCTACAGAGAGACCATTCTTCCCTTCCCAAAGCTGCCTGTGTGGACTCTCAATGGGCCTCTACTAAGTGATCCATTTCTGAAAAACGCCAACAGCTAGGATTTTTGAAATTATAACCTTATTTTAAAGATTAAGGCAGTGGTTCTCAAACCTGGCAATATATCAGGATCATCTGAAGAAATTTTCAAAAATACAGACGGAAGGCCCTGAAATCTGAATTGCTTGATGTTTCCTGGATAATTCTGAGGCAGTCAGACTGGCAGTGTTCCATTAACCTCATTAAGAACCACTATCCTGGGCGCCTGGGTGGCTCAGTTGGTTAAGCGACTGCCTTCGGCTCAGGTCATGATCCTGGCGTCCCTGGATCTGTCCTGCATCGGGCTCCCTGCTCGGCGGGGAGTCTGCTTCTCCCTCTGACCCTCCCCCCTCTTGTGTGTTCGCTCTCTCTCATTCTCTCTATCTCAAATAAATAAATAAAATCTTTAAAAAAAAAAAAAAAAAGAACCACTGTCCTAACGTATTAAAAGAAATCCTAAACATCTTTTTGACATACCTATTTATCTACCTTATAATTTGTTAAATAAAGCGGAACACTGCCCTCGTGTATAATACTTTTCAGAGTGTTGAACTATACAAGCAAAAGCACTGGAATGTTAAGTATAGACACTTCACATTTGACAGATAAATGCTTGAACGTAGACATGGGGCCTGTCAGAACCAAAACAGTTCTACCAGGTGAGTGATTGGACATTCACTCATTCAGCCAATAGCTGACAAATTATTATTGAGCCATTTGCCAGGTACTGTGCTGGGCTCTAAGCATATAAATAGGAATAGGAAATAGTTCCTGTATTTCGGGAAGACAAAGACAAAAAAGCAACAGCCAGACTCGCTTCCTGTGAGTACCCAGCACAATGACTCCTGAAATTGTAAGCTCGTAACATTTTATTGCGAGCAAATGCAGCTCCATAAGGAAGGGCCATACTTCTGCTCTCTTAATCACATTTCATTCCCCTGGAGTTAATGTGTTTATTCCATGGTGAATAGTCTCATTATTCATTGCAAAGAATATAATGCCATATCAAAGGCTGCCTTCTCCAGGAAGCCTCTCCTGATCACCAGAGCCAAAAATAATAGTTTCCTATGTGTTTTATTTACTCTAGGGTCACACCTTATCCTTGTATATGTATTTTAATGTCATCTCCCTTCCCTTATAGTGTTGACTCGTTGTAATGCTGTTTTCTTTAAAATATTTTCAGGAAAAAAAAAAATCCATTGAAGTATGCTAGACATAGAGCTCTCTTTCCCCGGACCCGAGTACCAACCCACAAGAGCTAGCATGGCAGCCTGATGCCTGCACCCTCGGCCACCGCGTGTTGCTGCACCACATTGCAAATGCTGGCCACTGGGAAAGGGTGCTACCATGCAACCTTGAGCTGAGCACATCCTGCAGTGGGTGTGGCTTATCCAACGTACACTTTATCTCCACCACTATAAACACTTTATGTTTATAGATCAACAGTTTTGACACATAATGACTGAGAAAATGTCTGCAAATTATAGTACTGGAAAGAAGTACGCAAAGAGTAATATGATGTACACTGAAATTTAAATCTGGGGGCAGCTTGAGAACTCTTCAAGGAAATGGCCATGGATGAGAAAACAGAGTCAAAATCAGCAGGCTATTAAAGATTCGTGGGAGCTCTTTGACATAATGAGGGGCCTAAAACATCCCTGTTGCCTGAGAGGGCCATGAATGGACCTGCAGGAATGCTGCAGGTCACGACTTCGGAGAATTGGGAGGGGAGAGAGAATGGGATTCCACAGGATGGTGCCATGAATAACCCATACAGCTCTGACCCCGTTAGAGCTCCCCATTCCAAGAGGGCATCAACCCTGCCAAACTGGATAGGTATGATTATCTTATTTTTCCTACTGAATTGTAAATTCTTTTTTTTTTTTTTAAGATTTTTATTTATTTATTTGACAGAGACACAGCGAGAGAGGGAACACAAGCAGGGGGAGTGGGAGAGAGAGAAGCAGGCTCCCCGCGAAGTAGGGAGCCCGATGCGGGGCTCGATCCCAGGACCCTGGGATCATGACCTGAGCCGAAGGCAGACGCTTAACGACTGAGCCACCCAGGCACCCCTATAAATTCTTTTAACACAAGATTCTATGGCTCATTCATACTTGACTTCCTACGGAATCTACTATGGAGTCATGCCATGAAAATGAATGAATGAATGAATTTCTCAATGAAACTGTATACTCACCTTCTCTGACATGTCACTTAGAAAACAAACAAACAAAACCTCACAAGTTCTGAGCACAGATAATTTTTGTCAGCAATTTTCTGAGTGTCAAGGCCTCCTCAAAGGAGACCAGTAAGACAAAGAATGTTGAGCTGGTGCTGAATCAGGCTCAGGATGGAGACAGAGGCTCAAGCTCCTCACAGTCTGACTTTCAGGGAGCAGAGATAACCTGACAGTCTCTGGGTTCCCAGTTAGGCCCCATATTCAGTTGAATGAATGAGACAAATTAGGGGAAATGTAGGGCTCCTCCAAGGGAGTAGTTTTGTCCAGGCTAGAGAACAGACTGCTCTGGAAGTTCTGAGGAGATGGTGGGGGTGGGGGTGCAGGAAGGAGGAAGGAGTTGCTGCCAGTTAATACACATCAGATGGGTTTAGACATCACAAAAAGACCTTAGTAGGTCTCATCAGCCCATTCCACAGCTCTGCAAGCACAAAATCATTTGTATTTGGTTTGGATAAGGTGTCCTAGAAAACCAGGCTGGAGATTCAGCCCACGCTACCCACGGAGAAGTAAGAACACCCACACACACAGAAGGGTATGTCCTGAAGTCGTGCACATCCAGGGTGTTGGGGAAAATTCAGCACGATGACAAGGGATTCTTCATGTCAAGGCAGGATGTTGCCATGTTTGCTCCTAAGAGGCTGTTTCCCCATGCCCAAGTTTGCAAAGCCTGCAAGGCTGTTCTGCCTGCCTGTCCCTAGTCTAGGGGGGAGGCTGATGTGGGATGGGAGAGACCCTGTACCAAGAAACCCAGAGAAGAGATTCATAAACTCTTCCCTCCTCACCTGGGCAATGTAGGGGGGTTACAAAGAAAGCACCACCCCACAGGACCCTTAACGGGGCATTATCCCCACCCTCCAAGAGGAAGGAAAAAGAGGAAAGGCAGTGAGTCTGGTCTGGTCCAGGTTTATTATGTTTGATTTTCCTCTCACTCAACACATACACACACACACACACACACATATACAGTGAGAGGGAGGGGAGGAAAGAGACCAACATTGGGCATCTTTGCAGGAAACTCTGTGATTTTAGTAGGGTATAAAGTGGAAGAGTGAAATGTTATTACTATAACAACTGACATCATAGCTGCTCTTTGGAGGGCAACCGTCTTTACTCAGTAAATACCCTGATAAGCAGCTTAGGACAGAGAGTGAGACATTGAGCAGAAATAGATAACTGTTCTACATGAGAAGATGAAAGGAATTTGTGTTTCCAGGCGAAAGATGGATGATGGATGAAACTATGACACAGAATGAGGCTCGGCCAGTGTTTGGAATGACAGTGCTTCTGAAGCCCCCGTGCCCGGCACCCAAAGACATTTTAAGGAGGACAGTCTCAGGTTCAATTTCAAGTTTGTCCTGCTACAATTTAAAATCCTCTTTTTATATTCCCAAACTCCTTATTAAAATCTACTAATCACAAAAATTGCTTTGATAAGTAGAAATTGTGGCATCGAAGGGAAGGCTTACATTTCATGCTTAGGTTGACATTTTGTGAATTGAATTTTGTGTTTAGGTTGATATTATGTGAAACAGAAACAGCATAAAAGGGACAGTGAGATGACCCATAAATGGAGGAAGCAAGAGTTTGGAGCCAGTGGGAAAGAGGAGAAAGTAATCCCCTTCGAAATTCACAGTAATCCTGGGGAGCCTTTTGACCTTTCATAGCATGTGAAATTGGAGATTTGATCCAATCTCATCTAGATCTCAAGGAGAAGAGAGGACCCAGCTGACATCAAGGTTACGGACTAATAACAAAAGTCTGCATAGGCTGGGGTTCTCTGGTTCAAGTCTACTCACTATTGTGTAAACTCTAGGTCTCACCTTCACTTCCATCAAGGTCTCCCCAAATCTTTCTAGAAGTTCCTCAGGTGCATGTTGCCCACATATGTCAGAATAAGGACTACCTGCCTTTCCTTAGTGACCCTTACTTTTCCTCCTTCCCTGTTTGTCCTGTGGGAGTGCCTTCCCACTGGCAGCTGGCTTAGGTCTTACCACAGCTGTTGCTTCCAGTTGCTGTCCACCCCTCCCCTAACTAAGCTGCATTCCAGGGAAGTCAATCATCTCTCTGAAGTGTGGCAATTCCCCATGTTTTGATTATCTATTTCTGTGTAACAAGGCACCCCAAAACGTAGCGGCTTAAAAAAATAACAACTTATTATTTCTCGTGATCCCATGAATTGATTGAGCATTTCTTCTGTTTCACATGTCAGGTGGGGCACTAGGATGACTGGATGATCAAAAATGGCCTCATTCCCAATGGCTGGATATGAGTGCTGGCTGTAGGCTGGGAGTTCAGCTAGGGCTGGGGGCTGGTGGCTTTGGTTTCTCTCCAATTGGTTTCACCACATGGTTTCTTGGGATTCCTCACAGTATGGTAGCGGAGTTCCAGGAAAGGTGAGAGAAAAAGCTATAGATCTTTTAAGGTCTGGCCTCATAGCACCATCTCTGTCATGTTCTATTGGTAAAGTCCAAGAGGAAGTAAAATATGCTCCACTTCTTGTTGGGAAGAATAGAATGGCAAAGGGAGGAAGGAAGAAAGTTGTAGTCAGCTTTAACCTACCATGCCACCCTATACTCATGCTCTCTCTCTCTCTCTCTCTCTCTCTCTCACACACACACACACACATACACACGTCCTTATATTAAATCCCAGAGGCACCCTCTACTTCCAACCTCATGCAGAGTCTGTATGAGAACCACTTGGTCTATTTCTATTGGCAGCTCCCTAATCCTTAGAAACAAGTCCAGGAGAGCCTGGTAACAGGACCAGTTTACTGAATTAATCCTTCCCCGGCAAGCAGTCTCCTCCCCAAACTCCCTTGCCTTTTTGGTCACCCACCCTTCCTCCTGTGACCAGCCCATTTATCACAGGGCTTGTGTGTTCTTTTGAAGCGTTCATTTCATTGGCTTACTCAAAAAACTGAGTTCACCTTAATCAGAAAGATATGCATGTGCCATCTCTGATAAGAGGCTAACTGTGAAATGTCTCTGCTACTTATCCAGCATTGGCACAGAGATGACAAGATCTTCAAAGTGTCATGATAGCTGTAAATCACTGGAAGTTTCCCAACTCCAACTCAGTGCAGCAATTCTGCTCTCTCAAAGCGTGGCTTAACTGTCTGAACCTCAGCTACTTTCAAAAGACTCCAGATGAGTCAAGTTCCTGAACTCAATTGAACTGGTGTACTTCCAGAATTTCTGGTAGTTCTGGGAAGCTAAGAGGGTGAAAAAATCACCCCCCCCCAAAAAAAAAATCCCCAGCATGGGTACTTTCTCTGACCAGCCTTGTGTCTAGACCCAAGACCAACAAGATGGGTAGGGAAAAAAGACAAACAGAAAAAAGATAGGAGATGGGATTAGTCAAGGAGGAAGAAGAGGAGTATAATATTTCTAATTCCACCTTGTCCCTTGTCTAGAGAAAGGCTAATGCTGCTCAGGCTGCAAAGGGATGACTTTCCTCCAATTCTCCCTACAGGCAGTTAAGACTTTGGCCTTGGCCAACTGCTAAGAATGGCCTCAAGGACAGTTAAGGATTAAGCAAATTAACCCAGAGATAAGGTGCAGTCTTTTCCCAGACCAAGCTTCTCCATTCAAACTGCTCTGCTCCCCACTCACCCTAGAGAAGAACCATAGTCAAGAACACTTGACCACAGCTGGAGGGACAATGACAGAGTTTCTTTCCATTGTAGTCTCCAGCCAACTACTGACTTTAGTTTCACTGATGGGTTATGAATATTAAAAACAAAAAGATACTATCAGCAAGTACGGGGAGTTTGTGATAAATCACCATGTTTGGTTTATATTAATTGCAATTCATTGTGCAGGCAGATGATGGATATCCATGGTGTTTCCATTTTCTGGAGATTATCAGCAGCCAAATCTTCCAGGTGGAAAAACAGGAGCAACTCAGGACAGTGAATGGTGGGTTGTTGATTGCTCTATTTCATTAGTTCTTCCTATCATCATCCCATAGAGAGGCAAATTTCTAATTCACATGGATATGGACCTTCATCTGGAGACAGGAACAGCAAAATAGGTTTTCCTCTAATGAGAAAAATTGTGTAGAGCAAAGCACACAGTGTTTTATGCTGTGCACCTTTGCTACTGCTATTAGGTCTCAAGGTCATGGTCTTTCCCCTTCCTATCCCCCTCTATTCCTCTACCTTCTTCTTCACCCATCCAACTCAGACTCTATCTTCTCCAAAAGCCTCTTCCTACCACCTATATGAGGCAGGCACTGTTCTTTTGTGCTTCTTTGTTCCCTTGCACACCCCCACTACTGCACTTATGCCAAAGTGTTTAAGTTACTTGTTCATGTGTCTCTTGAGAAGATCAGGCTGATAAAGCACTTTGTCTTATTCTGTTTTGCATCATATATCCTAATCCTCTGTCTGTCACATAGAAAGTACTGCATCTACATTGAACTGAATGGACATCTAACATGCTGTGTAACTTTCACCATCCTCTTCCTTCTCCTCAATGTTACCAAATAAGTCCTATTACTATGTCTCATAGTCATGAGGCAAAATTGAATGCATCTCAAAGAAGTTTTGAGCCTGCCTAAACTTTGCTCTCTAGATAAATGTGTGTGAACATTTATATCATTGCAATAGAGTAGCAGTACTTTCCTATTAATCTCGACTTAATCTTTGAGTTGCTTTTTTTTTT
>NC_138374.1:93213143-93225732 GCF_054177405.1 Leptonychotes weddellii | reverse complement strand
CACCATTTATTGAAGAGACTGTCTTTTTTCCATTGCATATTTTTTCCCTGCTTTGTCGAAGATCATTTGACCATAGAGTTGCTTTTCCTGTAGGAAGTCATCCACAGACTCTCCTGAGTTCCTATTGAACTGAAGGCAGATGCTGTGAGATAGATGTATGTCCATTCTGGGAATGCTGTGCCCCTGCTCTATGAGATTAACTTAGGACTTGCCCTCATCAACCCTCTACATACCCACTTCCACTCACACACAGGCTCATAAACAGAAGTGTGCCCCTTTACAAATAATTTCTGATTTTTCTTTGAAAAGCCCACCTAAAGCTTTTCAAAATCATAAGGAACCTCAATTGGATTTCAAATGCATGGAGTTATTTTTTAATTGCACTCAAAAAAATTATTCTCTGCTTAGCTTCCTTTCAAAGTTGGCTAATGCCAAACTTCAAGGTGCTAGAGTTTTCAGGTATCTTCTGGTGAGTTTCTTTTTTCACCTGTCAAGCTTTCCAAAATCAAGGGTGATTCCACAAAGGCTCTGCAGTCTTTCTGTTGACATTCCAATAGATTGAGATGGACCTTAGAGATTCCCTGCATTTGGGTTAAATTATCATGGCCATGTATATGAAGATTTTCAGATTATGTAAAATGTGCATATATTTTTCTAGAAGGACTAGTATATTAACACATAAATAGGTAAGGAGGTACATAGGTCGATAAATAAATAGGATTTCCCTACTAACTAGCATTCTGAGATGACTCATTCCTCCCCTCTAGGCCTATTTCTAGTTCTCTGCAATTGAGGGGGGTTGGACTAGTTGGTCACTAAACTCTGCTCAAGGCCTCTGAGTCTATGAGGTAATCGGCGACCAGCTCTGAAGTAATCTGTGATCAGTCTGATGAGGGAGCAGAAGGCTAGCTAAACTGACACCCTGCAATGCCCCAACCACACACTCCTGGGTGGGATGTGTTTGACATTCCTCCAGGAAGCTGCCAATTGTCTTAATGTTAATGTCTTACTAGAGGGAAAAACAACCTTAACTTGACAATGGCAAAAGCCTCCAGTATTTCGTAGGTCCTCTTTAGCATATGAAAGTTCTTTTGAAAACCTCCCTTTTTCCCTACCCCCAACTCCCAAGTACATAATCAGCCAGCCCTCACAACCCTGGGGCAGCAGCTCTTTCTGCCCACCGATTCTGTCCCCATGCTTTAATAAAACCACCATTTTGCACCAAAGACGTCTCAAGAATTCTTTCTTGGTCGTCGGCTCCCAACCTCACCCCACCAAACCTCACCTATATTCCAAAACTACATCAAGCCTGCCTTCCCATCCCACTGTCCCATTCTCACCACCGTTGTATCTGTATTTCCTTCTGACTTCCTTCATGGATATTCCCAAGGGAATTCTAGATCTTCTGACATCTGCTTTCTCAAATTTCATTTCTTTATTGCCTTGGAATTCTAGCACTTCTCAGTTCATGGCCCCTTCCCCTGACAGGGGCTGATCACCCTTCCATCAGTAAATGCTTTCTTCGCATTCACAAGTACAAAGACCCCTGACTTCCTTGTTTCCTGTGGCAAATCATTCTGAAGTGCCCTGACAAGTTAATGTAACTTCCTTACGTGCCTCCTAGCTCACCGACCTACAGAAAAGCAGAGCCTCTGGCTCAGCCTGGCTCCCAGTCATCTGTTTCTAATTGCATCGGTCCCCATATTAGCCATAGGCTTCAGTTTCACAGCCTGGGATGAGCTGTCTAGGGAGACTGCCTTCTCTACCTTCCCCAAATGCCTCCAGCCTGAGAGTGGCTGTCATGGATATCCCCTCACACTGATAGTTTTCCTTTTAATATTTATAAACAGGAAAGTATTTTTCTCTCCCCCACTTGAAATGTATATATTCATTCATTAAAAGGCACTGACATTGCTGAGGTAATGGCCTTGCCAGCAGATTTACAACAGGAACTAGCTCACTGCCTGCAGGCCTGTACATTTTAATATAATTAAAAGGCTTCTGTTTGGAATCTTAGCTAATTAATATTCATGCTTTCCCCCTTCCACCTGCCATTCCCAATTTGCTGTCTTTTAGGAGATTGATCATGGCCCAATTAATCCTACCACCAGTCAAAGCAAGCAGGCAGAGGAAGAAAGGAAAAAATGCCATTGCAGTGTTGGCTTCCTAATGAGAAAAAAGCATTTTAACTAATGGAAATATTCTCTTGGTTTATGAGGAAAGTTTAGGAAGAGTCTCCTTAAACATGGGAATTTGGTAGGACTGGAAGAGTTGACCAGGGATTGTAGATAAATTGCTCACACTGGAGTGAGTTCAATTTGTGAATCTTTAAGAGCTTTCACAAGTTTCATTTGTGCCAGAAATCACAGAACAGGAACTTGAAGAGGCAGGTAATAGATTTTTTTTTCCTTAAGTAAAATAAAGTGAAAATGGTGATGAAAGTTGTCACTATTCAGTACCTGAGAAGACCATCCACACAAATAAAAGTGGTTCACCTTCAGGGACCTTTGAGAACCAATCAGATTCCTAGACATAATCACATGGTCACTTGCTTTTCTTTGCTTCTGCCATCCTTCAACACCAAAGCTTACAAATGGGAACAGTTTTGCCTTAAAAAAAAAAAAAATAGGGGCGCCTGGGTGGCTCTGTCATTTAAGCACTAACTCTTGATCTCAGCTCAGGTCTTGATCTCAGAGTCATGAGTTCAAGCCCTGCACTGGGCTCCATGCTGGGTGTGGAGCCTGCTTAAAAAATATATATATAGACTAGAGAAGGGGCCTTGATAAGTGATGAAGATAAGGGTATTAATGGTTAAACTTTCCTCAGATATGTGAAAGCAGAGGAGAGAATTAAGCTTTCTCTACATGACTTCAAAGCACAGAAATGGAGATCTTAGCAGCACTTGTGAGGAAAAGTTCAAACACCATGGACCTGAGCTTGAGGGAGATATGAAAAAAGAAATGGCTTTAGGGCTTTGCCTTCCCCACACAGTGCTCTTCCCAATCCTGAGTGTCTCAGGCACATGTGGTCTAGTGATGAGAGTGAACCCAAGAAAAAGTCTCTCAAGCAGAGCACCTCACATTCAGGCTGACTGATGTTGGCCAGTGGCTTCACCACTGAGTCTCAACCATAAAATGGAAAAACAAGGTCACCTTCAGAGGATTGTTGTGAGGACTAAGTGAGAAAAAGCCTTGAAAGTGGCCCGTTGTAACAGGCTCAGTAAAGAGTAATTCGGTTGTGTATCTACTCTGGAACAAAGTTTAGAAGTGACAGCTCTCCATATTATAGTGAAGACCACTTTTCCAGAAGGAATAAAGAAAGATGGGGCAAAGACCAATGTATTCTCTTGGCCACAAAAATGTATAACAAGGGCAAAAAGCCACAGTGGAGTTCATCATATTTAAGCCTGTCTCACCAGTACATTGGGTATTAATAATGGAACAAAGAGGGGTTAGGGAAACAAGATAAAAATAAACCAAAAGCACTGGGTTTATGCAACAGGTACATGTAGTTTGTTCTCTTGATGAGTCACCGGTCTGAGAAATCTGTTTAGGTTCAGCAGGAGGTCCATGAACAGGCTGCAGCTTAACTGTCCTTCCACCACAGTTGCTCCCATAGTGAGCTTGTGGCTTTTACCTTTTAAAAGTCTGAGCGATCACATCCTTCTGGATGAGATCGTGTAGGGACTGTATTGCTGACCCATCCAACCAGAATGCCCTCTTAACAGTTCCCAGCTATCAAACTCTCACTCATGCTTCAGGGCAGTTAAAGTGTCCCCTCCTCTGAAAAGCCATCCCCCCTAACCTGGTCAGAACTAATCCCTCCTTACTTGGGATCCCCAAAGAATACTCCTGCTCCATTCACATCTACCACTAAAGTCTCTCTACCTCAATTAATGATGAGAATACTTGCTAACGTTTATAGATGTTCCAAGTACCAAACACTGTGCTCAGTGTTTTATGGGCATTAGCTCTGTTAATCCTTGAAGGTATATTTTTTTATTCTCTCCATTTTGTTGATGAGGAAACTAAAGTTTAGTGAATATCATGAATATCTTGCCCATGGTCACAGAGCTGCTAAAACAAGATTAGGACCAAGGCAGTCGGGACTCCAGAGCCCCCAGGTTCTTATTCATTGTCGTCTCTTTAGCAATGCTTAATAAACATTAAGAGTTCAACAAAGATTAGTACACAGAATAAGGATCCTTTTGATGGGATGTGGAAGCAAATCTGACCCATGGGTCCAGTCTGAAATGGGCAAAACCTACTACAGACATGCATCAGAGGAAGAAGCTTTCTGTGGTCTGTCATCTTTGCCACCATATTCCCACAGAGCCTCCTTTTTGGTTCTAGCCACACCTAAGATTTTATGCAAAGTCCAAACTTTCCTTGAAACAGATTCAACCCGTGAAGAAGGCTGTGGAAAAAATAAGTTTATACATCTTTTTTTCAGTCTTATATTTTGTCAAAATGTTATTTTTGGTGATGAGCCTAAACTGCAGCGAAACAGAGGTTGAGTCCAAATGACTGGAAGCCTGAGGGGGTTTCTCTACTGAGGTTTTGATTTATGCCAAATCCCTAAGTTGAAGGGAAAGACCTCAGAGGCTGACCCGGGTTAAGGTCTGAAGGATCAAGGCGTATCTTGTGGTTTAAGACAGGCATCCATAAAACTGTGGTAATGAACCTTTCTTGCCCATTCCTGTGGAGATCCATGTGCATGAGAGCCCTTAGTGCGAGTATGCCGTGCTTTTTGGAGAAAGTTGTTACGGCTGTGTCTCCTCCAAGATGTGCTCATTTCAGTTGCCTGTCTTTAATTGAGCCTTGGGAAGATGCTTGAAATGCATCCTCTTCCTCCTCCTGCACTGCCAGCAAGAAGTGGACAGCTATCTATCAGAGGATGCAGTATGTAAATGAGAAGGGAGTAATTGTAAGGTTTCTAATAGGTCTTTCAGGAAGAACTATGACAGGCAAAATAGCTTATAGATGGTTCATCTTTCTCCTTTTGGAGATGAGGAAGTTGAGGTCAGAGGGAGTTTGTGGAATGAGGGACTGGCCAACTGTACCAACATAACATGGCTCTCCTAGAAGAGATGGGAACTCAGATCTTCCAACTTCTCTTGATATTTTGCTGTGATTTCTTTTCTCAAAAGTTAGGTTGTGTTTTTCACTTCAATAAATGTTTCATTGAGTAAGAAGTGGAGGGGGAGAACTTGTGAGGGTAAGAGAAAAGATGTAGATCTTCCCTTTGAAACAGCTGAAGAGCCAGGGAAACACTTTGTTGCTGGTAGTTAAAAAAAAAAAAAAAAAGGCCAGAGGGGCAGTAAAAAAAATTTTATTTGAAAATTTAGAAAAATATAAGCAAATAATAATTTATCCAACAAGCTATAGAATATGAGGGAAAAAATAAGATCGTTCATAATCCATAGAAGGATTGGGTTATGCCTAAATTTTGAAACTGTGAAAATTCATCAGCCTCCCGAAAAACATCTGGTGATATTGGTACTCAGTCTGGTGCCCAGAAGCACTGTTCTTATGACTCAGCGTTGCACCTCTTATGCTGCTCTTATTCATCTGTACAGTGGCTGAAATGTCAAAGTTCCATTATGTTTTAATAAGGTTTTTTAAACTACTTTGATCAATTTTATTGAAAAATTTCCATAAACTAAAATGCCCATTTTAAGTGTATAGTTTAATGAGTTTGACAAATACGTGTGTGTGTATATGTCAGCATAATCAGCACTATAATAAAAACATTGAATATTTCCATCTCGCTAACAATTTCCTTCATGTTCCTTTGTAGCCTTTATAATCAAGTCCTCCACCCCTTGTTCCATCCAACCAATGACCTATTTTCTACTCCTTTAGATTGGTTTTATCTATTCTTCAACTTCTCATAATTGGAATGATAGCATAAGTACTATTTTGTATCTGGCTTCTTTCACTTAGCATAATGTTTTTGAGATTCATCTATGTTGTTGCACATATTAGTAGTTCATTCCTTTTGTTGCTGAGTGGTGTTCACTGTATGGATATATCACAATTTGCCACCCAATGATAGATATTTGGGTTATTCCCAGTTTGAGACTTATGATTTGAGACTTATGATTTGGGTTGCTATGAATATTCATGTGCCATTCTTCATGTGGACATGTTTTCATTTCTCTTGAAATGGGATTATTGAATCATGTAATAAGTATATGTTAAACTTCACAAGAAACTGCAAAACTGTTTTCCAAATTGTAACCTTTTGCATTCCCATCAACAATGTATGAAAGCTCCAGTTATTCTACAGTCTCCCCAACACTTAATGTGGTCATTTTTTACAATTTCAGTCCTAGAAGAGTTGTAGTGGTATGTCATTGTGGTTTTAATTGCTTTTCTTTCTTTCTTTTTTTTTTAAGATTTTATTTATTTATTTGACAGAGAGAGACACAGTGAGAGAGGGAACACAAGCAGGGAGAGTGGGAGAGGGAGAAGCAGGCTTCCCGGCGAGCAGAGAGCCTAATGCGAGGCTCGATCCCAGGACCCTGGGATCATGACCTGAGCCGACGGCAGATGCTTAACGACTGAGCCACCCAGGTGCCCCTAATTGCTTTTCTTGATGAGAAATTATATTGAGTATATTTTCATGTGCTATTGGCCATGTATGTATCATTTCTTATGAAGTGATATGAAATATTTTGCTACTTTTAATGGAGCCATCTTTATTCTTGTTATCAAGTTATAAGTGTCCTTTATATATACTGGATTCAAGTACTTTCCTGAGATACTGTGAGCATTTTTACTCAGTGCTCAATGCTCAAAGCAATATTTTACTTTCATCTTTTAAAGAAAAGATTTTAATTTTAATTTTTAAAAATTTTAAATGTAATTCATAATTTATGTTTTATGCTTTGTATGTCAAAAAAACATTTTTATCTCAAGGTTGTAGAGATGTTTCTCCTGTTTTTCTCTGGAAGTTTTAAGTTTTATCTCTTAGATTAAGTTCTATGATCCATTTCAACTACATTAATGTTTATTATATAAAGTAAATATCTATTATATGTATATATTTATTATATTTATATATACTACATTATATAAAGTATATAAATGCTGACTTTTTTCCATGTGAATATTAGTTCCAACATAATTTGTCTAAAAGATCATCCTTTCTCCCATTCAATTTCTTTAGTTCCTTTGTCAAAATTAATTGACTATATACGCGGTAGATCTTTATCTGGACTCTATTTTGTTTCATGAACTGTCCTTACATGAATACCACACTGTCTTAAATTCTGTAGTTGTGTAGTTATAATTGAAATTAGGTAATGCAAGTCTTTTCCTACTTTGTTTTACTTTTTCAAACTTTTTTTTGGCTATTCTAGGCCTTTTACATTTCCATATAAATTGTAGAAGGACTATGTCAATTTATACAGAAGAGAAGAACCATGATTGGGATTGTATTGAATCTGCAGATGAAAGTAGGGGAGATGTGATTTACAAATACTGAGACTTTTGATTCATAAACATGATATACCTCTCAATTTATTCTTTAATTTCTCTCATCAATGCTTTGTAGTTTTTATTGAACAAATATTGAAAATATTTTGTTAAATTATTCTTAAGTATTTTATGATTTCATGGTTTTTTTGTTGCTATGGTAGTGGTATTGCATTTTGAGTCCACTTTTCCAATCTGTAGCTCATATGAATAAACACAGTTGATTTTGTTATCAATCTTGTATCCTGTGACCTTGCTAAATTTACTTACTTGTTCTAATAACTTTTTTTTTTCCAGATAACCTAGGACTTACGGTTTGCTAGGTCTATTATAACAAATACCACACACTGGGTGGCTTAAATAACAGAAATTTATTTCTCATAGTTCTGGAGATCTGTTGTCTTCAGGGACTCTCGCCTTGGTTTAGAGATGGCACCTTTCTGCTTTGTCTTCGCATGGTGTTTTCTTTGTGTATAAGCTACTGACGTCTCTCTGTGTCCAAGTTTCCTCTTCTTAAAGGGCACTGGTCAGATTGGATTGTGGTCCACCTTAATGGCCTCATTTTAACTTAATCACTCTTTAAAGGCCCTATCTCCAAATAGGGTCACATTCTGAGGTGCTGGGAGGTGAGGGCTTCAACACACAAATTTTGAGGGACACAATTCAGCCCATAACAACCATCAGGTTATCCACTAATAAAAACATTTTCTTCCTCCAGCCCATAACAACCATCAGGTTATCCAGAAATAAAAACATTTTCTTCCTCCTTTCTAATTGTGTGCCTTCTATTTCTTTTTCCTGCCTTACTGTACTAGCTAGGACCATCAATAACATGTTAGATAGAAGTGTTGAGAACAAACTTCCTTGACCTGTTCACAATCTTGGGTGGAAAAGTACTCAATTGCTCCCCAATTAAATATAATGTTCACTGTAGTTTTTTGTAAATGTCCCATTAAGTCAAGTTAAGAAAATGTACTTCTATTCCTAGTTTGTTGGGGGTTTTGATCATGAACGGGGGTTGCATTTTTTCAATTGCTTTTTCTGTATCATAACCCTGGTAACACACCTTGTTCTGAAATCTACTTCTTCTGATATTAATATAGCAGTTGGAGCTTTCTTTGATTAGTGTCTTTATGGTATATCTTTTTCATCCTTTTATATTTAATCTGTGACTATATTTAATGTAGACTTTTTGTAGATAACATAAAAAGAACAAGAACAATTAGTTCTTGTTGTTTTATCCATTCTGACAATGTCACTCTTTTAACTGAAGTGTTTAGAGTTCACATCTAATATGATTGTTGATATGGTTAGGCTTTAATTGACTATCTTGATAGTGTTTTCTATTTGTGCCATTAATTCTTTCTTTTTTGCCCTGTTGTTCTGCCTTCTTTTGGATTAAATATCTTTTCTGATTAGATTTTACCACTATCATTGGCTTATTAGCTCTACCACTATGCTTTTTAGTTTTTGGTTTGTGCATATGCACGTGTGCTGCTTCTTGGGTTTAAAACATACATTTTTAACTTCCCACAGTCTATACCTTCAAATGCTATTACACCCCTTATGTCAGTATGCTTCCATTTCCTCCTTCCCATCCTTTGTGCTATTATATATTTTACTTCTGCATAAATGATAAACCTCAAAATGTAATATTATTTTTGCTTTACTTGATTATCTTTTTTTTTTTTAGTTTTTATTTAAATTCCAGTTAGTTAACATACAGTGTAATGTTAGTTTCAGGTGTACAATATAGTGATTCAACACTTCATACAACACCCGGTGACTCACCTCAGCAAATGCATTCCTTAATCCCCATCACCTATTTCACCCATCCTCCCACACACCTCCTCTCTGGTGACCATCTGTTTGTTTTCTATAGTTAAGAGACTGTTACTTGGTTTGCCTTTCTTTTCCCCCTATGATTGTTTATAGCAGCATTATCAACAATAGCCAAATTCTGGAAAGAGCCCAAATGTCCATCGACTGATGAATGGATATAGATGTGGTATGTATATACAATGGAATATTATTCAGCCATAAAAAAGAATGAAATCTTGCCATTCACAATGACATGGATGGAGCTAGAGAGTATTACGCTAAGCAAAATAAGTCAGAGAAAGACAAATACCATATGATTTCACTCATATATGGAATTTAAGAAATAAAACAAATGACCCTAGTTGATTATCTTTTAAAGAAATCTTAAAATATCTGCTAAATTTACCCATATACTTGCAATTTGTAGGGCTCTTTATTTCTATATATAGTTCTAAATTTCTGCCTCAAGAATATCTTTTTAACAATCCTTATAGTTCAGTTCTGGATACAAGTTCTTTTAACTTTTGTTTGCCTGAAGAATTATTATCTCACCTCCATTTTTAAGTGTTTCCATTCTAGTTTGACAGGTACTGTTGTTTGCTTTTCTTGTTCTGTTTTTGGTTTTGGTTTTGGTTTTGATTTCAGCACTTTCAAGATGCTGTTCCATTATCTTCTTGTTCACACAGTTTCAGATCAGAAAAGTATGGTAATTGTTATCTTCATTCCTCTATCCATGTTATTTTTCTCCTCCACCTGCTTTTTAAGATTTTATCACTGGTTTTTACCAATTTGATCATGTGATATATCTTAATGTGTTTGTGTGTGTGTGTGTGTGTGTTCAGCATATATGAAATCCCTTAAGCTTTTCAGATCTGTGGGCTTACAAGTTTCATCAAAATTAGAGTATTTCAAGCCATTATTTATTTAAATATTTTTCTGTCCTCCCCTATCCTTCTGGAACACAGTTACATATATGCTAGACTACTTGAAATTTTTTCTGAAATTACTGAGGATCTCTCTGTTCATTTTTGTTTTGTTTTGTTTTAATCTATATGCTTCATTTTGGATACTTTTTATTTTTATGTTTTCAAATTCACTATTTTTTTCTTCTGCAATGTCTAATCTGCTATGAATTCCACCAAGTGATTTTTCATTTCAGATGTTTTGTTTTTCAAAACTGAAGTTTCTTTCTATTTTTCATTTTTCTCATCATGTTCAATTTTTCTTCAACTGCTTATGTATATGTATAATAGCTATTTAAATATTCTTATTTACTAATTCATCTCTGTCATTTCCTGATATGTTTCTTTCAACTTATTTTTTTACTGAGTATGGATCATACTTCCCTGTTTTTACATGACTGTAGTTTTTTATCAAATGCTGAACTTTGTTATTTTTATGTTGTTGAATGCTGGATTTGGTGGTCTTCCTTTTAAAGAGTGTTGGACATTGTTCTGACAGAATTACATTACTTAAAGATCAGCTGGATCTTTTGACAATTGTTTTTAAGCTTTGAGTAGTCTTTACTCCATGGCTCATTTAGCCCCACTATTAAGGCATGACCCCTCTAAGGTCTCCACCAAATGGCCCAAGTTTTCAACAAGGACTCTCTGCTCTGGATGCTCAGAATATGAATATCTTCCAGCCTAGCTTTGGGGGCACTTCTCCCTATACATGCACAGTGAAGTCTTCAAACACAGACCCAACGGAATCCCTATGAAATTTTTGAAACTGCCTGTGCAACCTCCTCCTTTCCAATAGTCTGTCCTGATAATTCCAGTAACCTCAGCCTTCCCAATCTCTAATATGTATCTCTGCAACTCAGCAATTCTGCAATGCTCTGCTTTGGATCCCCCTCTTGGAACCAGAGTGAGGAAAGGGTCTCCAGGCATAAAGTTGGGCAATCTTAGGTCCATCTCATTTGTTTCTCTACTTTCAGAAGTCACAGTCCTGCACTACCTGTTTTCCAATATCCAAAACAGTTGCCTCATGTATTCTGCCCAGTTTTTTAAGTTATTTTTGGTGGAAAGGGAAGTCTGGACCCAGTGACTCCATCATGGCCAGAAGCAGACATTTGTTCTCAATATGTTTTTGTTGTTTTTAAAGCACAAAAATATTGATTACTTAAATCTGGGGACAAAATAGCCTAAAAGTGGTTGAAATAGAATGAAAATATAATAAAATGAATAAATAGAATGAAAATGTTATACATGTCAATGAATATTGTGTTATATTATTAGTGGGTTTTTTGGTGATTTGATTTAATGAATTGGGGAGGAAGGAATTAGGAAAGACAGGGTCATTGGAAAGCCATTTCACAATCAGAAGAACTATTTTATTACAAATTGTCACATTCTTTGACTGTTCCTTAGGTTGCTCCCTATATCAGGCAGAATAGGCTAAGTCATTCTGTAGTTCCAAGTGACCTCCCAATAGCAGTTACTTAAGATAACAGTTTTATTTTTCACTCATGCCAACCATCCATTCTGGATAGGTTATAGGTTATAGCTCTGGTTCATGTCATCTTCATTCCATAACCTAGCAGAAGGATTAACATCCATCTGGGACATACACAGCTTTTATGGAAGAGGAAAAAGATTTATAGCATTCTATAAGATGGCCCTTACAACTTCTGCCTTGAAATGTCACACTTCTGACACTGCATTGGCCAAAGCAAATCACACGGCCATGTATTACTTCAACAAGCCAAGGATATAAAATCCTTCAACAGGGAAGGCACCATAGGGAAAATTAAGATATTTTATGATTAATATAACCTACCATACTCCTACACACAGCATCTTTGTCTTGGATTAGCTCTTAGAAAATAGCTAGACAGCATCAGGAAATGTAGCTAAGCATTTAAATGTGGTTTCCATCCTGGAAATGCACAAAGTCTAGGCTTAAATGACTACTATGAGCTATTAAAAGAGTAAAGGGAATCTATATCTGCTGATATGTGAAGATCTCCAAACTATATAAAGTGAACAAAAATAAGATACAAACTAGTGTTTATTATATACTTTCATTTGTGTAAAGAGAAGCATATATTTATATATCTGCATGCGTATGTATGCATGGAAACATTCTAAAAGAATGCACAAGAAACAGATGCTTCTAAAGTAATATGCAGGAAAATGTTTCTCTGGAACAGAACATAGGAGTCTATACTGGGAGAGCTATTCCTATCACATACCCTTTTGTACCACTTAATTTTTTTTCAGTGTATTTATTATTTCCCTAATGACTCCTTAAAAATTCATGTACACTGAAGATTTTTTTTTTGA
>NC_138374.1:93203067-93213043 GCF_054177405.1 Leptonychotes weddellii | reverse complement strand
GTCCACCCCTCCGATTTCCCCCGCTTCATTCTTCCCCTCCCGCTACCTTCTTCTTCTTCTTTTTTTTTCTTAACATATATTGCATTATTTGTTTCAGAGGTACAGATCTGAGATTCAACAGTCTTGCACAACTCACAGCGCTTACCAGAGCACATACCCTCCCCAGTGTCTATCACCCAGTCACCCCATCCCTCCCACCCCACCCGCCACTCCAACAACACTCAGTTTGTTTCCTGCGATTAAGAATTCCTCATATCATACACTGAAGATTTTATCAGTCAACCAATTTCCCCAGCAATGTTCCAGAGCATCATAAAGGGTAAATGCAGAATGACCATAACAGAGATCAGAGATCAAAAATTAACTCTTACTCCTTCACAATTTCCAGAGATCGGCCTAATAAAAAGGAAAATGTGAAATGAAACTTTCAAGTTACCTCCTTACATCCTGACATTGATACTGTGGGTTTTCAGCCCATGCAGATGAGAGAGATTTAGTTCATGATCCTAAAAATCAAACAGAGTTTAATGCTAATTTGTGCAACTCCTTTCTTGCCATGTTTTTCTCCCTCAAGAACTGCCACTGACAAGCTACTCCTGCTCCTGGCCTTCTGCAGGAAGAGTAGACACACAGGATTACGGAGTCAGAGAGCTCACCCCAAATCTGTAGGGGATGCCATGGAACCCCAAAAGATGTACAACAACCATGGGTTTCTCTATCACTTCTCAAGTGCTCATTTGTCTCTTCCTACTTTTAAAAGCAGTAGATGTTGGGGTGCCTGGGCGGCTCAGTTGGTTAAGCATCTGCCTTCGCCTCAGGTCATGATCCTGGGGTCCTGGGATCGAGCCCCGCATTGGGCTCTCTGCTCAGTGGGGAGGCTGCTTCTCCCTCTCCCTCTGCCTGCTGCTCTGCCTGCTTGTGCTCTCTGTCAGATAAATAAATAAAATCTTAAAAAAAGAAAAAATTCTTCTCAATAATGAAGCCACATAATTAACTTCAAGAACTCCAAGAATAGATCATGCTTCAATTGGATGTGAAATAAGTTGCATGTAAGAAAGACAACTTAGTCATACCATGCACAAGCCTTCTACAGGACTGATCTACTTTTTATCTGGTGAGACTGCACTGTTGCCCTAGTACTTTATCCACCCTATGCAAAACATAACTAGGAATTTTTTTTTTTTTACCTGAAAAGTTGACCAGATGCAGTATCTATTTCATCAAGGGTGAAACAGGGCAGAGGTGGAGACTATTAAGAATAATATACAGAACATTATTTAGCATAACTCAACAACAAAAAATTTTTCCAAGAAAAAAAATGATCAATAATTGATCATATCAATTGTATTAACCATTTCAGGGAAAGAGTAAGTGCATAAGAATGGCTGAGAATACAACTAATCCAACTCTGTCCTTATAGCTATGTGATAGATGCTTGTACCATATCAAAAATCACTTTCACTAATATCATTTAAATGTAAAGAAATATGGACAAGAACCTTGTCTGAGGTGTCATCACTTTATCTTAATGCTCTCAAACCATTCTTCTGAAAGAATGGTGTGGACAGCTAGCATGTCTTGAATTAGATGTTGGAAGGAAAGTGGATAATAAAACTCACATTTTTTTGTTGTTGTTGCTTAATAGATCATCCCTACATTTAACAGTAAGTGTTAGCCCTGCTTATTTTTTTATTTATTTATTTTTTTTAAAGGTTTTTTATTATTTGAGAGAGAGAATGAGAGACAGAGAGCACGAGAGGGGGGAGGGTCAGAGGGAGAAGCAGACTCCCTGCCGAGCAGGGAGCCCGATG
Source organism: Leptonychotes weddellii (assembly GCF_054177405.1). Lineage (NCBI taxonomy): Eukaryota > Metazoa > Chordata > Mammalia > Carnivora > Phocidae > Leptonychotes > Leptonychotes weddellii. The sequence goes on along the minus strand of NC_138374.1, from coordinate 93,211,232 downwards.
CGGGACTCGATCCCGGGACTCCAGGATCATGACCTGAGTCGAAGGCAGTCGCTTAACCAACTGAGCCACCCAGGCGCCCAGCCCTGCTTATTTTTTAAAAGAGCTACATCCAGACTTAAAACAGAACTTACACCAGAAGTGATTCGTTATGCTAGTCTATGTTCATCACTTTTTACTCATTTATTCCACAAAAGGTTGTCTTTTATTAGCAACTGTGAAGCTGCAGTGCATTAAATTTATAAATGAGATGTTGGTGTTACTATCACAAAAGGTTCAGAGGAAAGCTGAAGAGTATGGCATTACCGTGGTGACCTGCTGTGATGGTGACCTCCCCAGGGGCAATGGGCCACAGAAAAACCATTAGGAAGCTCTCCTTCAGGGACATGTTGTTGTTTCTTACTTAACCACTTAAAGAATGATCACAGCCACAAAGTCAAGGAAGCAATCACTCTTCTCTATTTCAAAGAATGAAATGGAAGTCTCTGGGCTCTTCTACAACCATTTGTATGTAACCTTGAGAAAGGCTTCCCCATGTCTGGTTGGAAAATTACATTAGCAAGAAAGAAAAGGTTTTACAAATGCCAAGGGGTACAGCAGTTCATTATTAGCTTGTTTGCTCCCATTTTAAGTTCCTGTAGTTTTGTGTTTCATCCATTTGGAAATAGAGGAGGATCTGATTTGGGGGAGTTAGAGAAGAGTGGCCTGAGGGATGGGGATGGGGAAGGAAGGGACAGGGCAGCTTCACACAGAAGAATTCTGGAGCAATAATAGATTTTCTCACAAACCTCTACCATTCCTCTTCCAAAGCTCTGTTTGTAATTGCCATTCAAACTAAAAGAAACAAGTAAGGGGATCACTAAAAATATAGGAAGATAAATTTGTTAGAACCACATTAAAACTATCTTTTAAGAGATAATAGAACTGTGAGAAAAGACTTTTCCATCAACTCTGGGAATTTGCTTTGCTGCCACTTCTGTGCTTTTAGCTTTTGGATTCAGTCTTACGAGTGGGTATTTATTTATTTCCTTTATATTTTATAATATATGTGTGCATGTTGTCTGAGGCATCAAACATTTTATGGTTATTATTTAGAAATGAGTACAGTTGACAATAGCCAGTTAATGCTAGCCCAGCAGGCTTCCAAGTACTAATATACTATAATAGAAAACCAATTTGTTCAGACTATTAGCAAAGTAAAGCATGTATTCGTCAATATTTTAAGTGAGCTGCTACAGGATGATTTCTCAAGGACATTAGCCAATTAATATTGCTGACGTCAACAGTAACCATGGTTTAAATTTATGCTATCACGTACATAGGTTAGGGGAAATTGGTATTGAGTCATTATCAAAAGTTAACCCCAGCAAGAACTGGTTATATTTGATTTATTGCATGGCTACAGAATGTATTTCTAATCTAAGCCAGAAATTTTCCAAATTCATGTTGCTGGTCAAAAGAAATTTGAGACAAATAGACATAAATTGCAATTACTGATGTATGACAGTTTAAAGCTAATAAATCAGGCATGAACTAAGTCAACTGGTTATGTCTATACGAACACATATTTAGAGGTATAAATTTTCTTTAAAAATCAACTTATGGTAAAAAAAATTTTGGAAATAAACTACATAAGGAAACTGAATTTTTTTCATTTTGTCTCCTTTCAGATCTAGAGTCACTTTTTTCTTTTGTTTAGGAATGTAGAACTATACTACGTTTAATTTGGTTTGTCCCTAATACCAGTTTTTTCTTATTTTTGAAACAGTAATACCTGGAAATGAAAAAACACATAGGAAATTTTTCTAATGGGGAGGGATTGGAGGGAAAAAAATCTGGTAAATTATCCTATTTTTACTAAGTTAACAAAACCTCACAACTTTCTGCATATATATACATATTTCTAAATGTGAAATTTTTCCAAGGTGTCACTTTTCCTTTGACTCGAGTACATTTATCCATGGGCAACTAAACACATCCTCATTTATCTTAGGATTATTTTTTCTAATTAAATTGCAAAGTGGCAAACATTTCAAACCTAGAGCAGGGTGTTCTCATTTATTATTGAAAGAACATGGTGATCTCCAAATACATCCATACATACACACAGAGAGACACATCATGGACTCAGACCCAGGGAAAGGTTGCAAGTATTTGCTCAGTTACCATGAGCTAAGAGAGGGACAGTAACTTACTTACAGTCTTCAAAGATTATCATCCACAAAATAAATTAAGGCATGGGTTGGCTGACTACCCAGAAAGGATGGATTGTGACAAGGCCAATGGTAGACAATTCTCCTCTTTACAGTGGGTCTTTTCAGCCTCAGAACTCCTTTTTGTGAATTGGAGAGGGGAGCAGTACGAAAGAGAGCTGATGGAAGGAACTGTCCACCATTGTCTCCCCTCCCCAGTTGGAAGCAAGATCTGGGCTCACAGTCAGATTTGAGGGATCATAACATTCATAGAGATCAGAACATTCAAACCAATTCTGTCCTTTTATACACTAGATTTGTTTAAATATACATCTCCTAGCCCAAGGATAAGCTCAAAATCACTAGCCTAAAATGTGTCTTGCAGAGTTTTGCAGTCCTCAGAATAAGTATGAGGCAGAATCCTGAATATGCAAAGATTAAGTTATTATCTATTCTGGGATCATGGCATGACTAGCCATATACTCTGAAATTCTAATCAATTAATCTGAACCATTATTTATTATTAATTTACTATTCTTTAAATACAAGGATTAATAAGATATAATTAAAGTCAATTTAGTACATAATTATTTCCCCAAAATATGTGGTCCCAAAGAGATTGCTGTGAACTAGAAATCACAGGAAATCCATGGTCCACCTTGGCAAGAAACCAGTTTTTCATTCAGCCAAGCAGTCATTTGTTCATTCATACAGTCATATCACCTGTGAGTCAGCCAATATGCCAGAGAAGATGTTCTAGCTTGGTTGCCAGCTAGAGAAAGGTAATTTAAATTAGCATAAGACTCTTTAGAAGCAGAAACAACACAGAGGAGACACAAGTGGTCTGAGAGCACAGCCACCATCACCATGAGCCTACCCAAGAAACCCAAGAGCAAGAGGACCCTGGAGGAGCTGCAAAAGTGGGAGGAGGAAGAGTTTAACACAAATCCATTCTCCGTGCTCACACAGTCAGTCAGGAACAACACCTACCTAAGGGCTCATGAACTGTGGCAATAACAAGGAGCTCCTGTGCTGTGTGAAAGCCACTGACAAGCACTGCAACACAGTGCTGGAGAATGTGAAGGTGATTCAGACCAAGGTCCCCAAGAACAACAAAGGTAAGAAGTCCAAGCCAGTCAACATGGACCCCTACATCTCCAAGATGCTCCTGTGAAGAGACTCAATCATCATGGTCCTCCAGAACCCACTCACTGATGGCAAGTAGGGGCCTCCACCCTGCTGTCAGAAATTAGTCTGCCATCCTGCAAAGGCCTGTCCTTAGCAATGGAAATAATACACTCCTGTGTTTTTTTCCTTTATAAATACACAAATAAATAAAGTTTTGAAGGAAGAAAAGATGGAAGGAGAGAGAAAAGGGAGGAAGGGAGACATGGAGAGAGGGAAAGAAGGAAAAAGAATACACTGGCTTAAAAAACCAAAATGTGGAAAGGACAGCCTTAGAGGTGCTTGGTACCAGGGACTTCAGTGATGCTTCCTGGTATTTCTTCTTGTGATTCTTCTCTCTGCTTCTCTCTGTGTGCTGGTTTCTTTCTGACCAGCATTTCCAACATGAAGGCTGGCCACCTGTAGCTTCAGACTTATATCCTTATAATCTCAGAAACCAAAATTTCAAGCTCTGGTTAGAAAAATCCCAGGAAAAATCTTCTTGTCCTGACTCGTAACAGTTGCTCTCTCTGGGATGAATCTCTGTGGTCAAAGTCTCATAAGCAGTTAGCAACTCCCAGAGTAGAGCATGGCAAGGAGGAGGTCCAAGAGAAGAGAAGAATACTATCTCCAAGAGGAAAGAAGGATACTGTGCAAACAAAACAGAAAATGTCCACCCTTCTAACTCAACCTATAATGTCCACCAGATTGTGAAGACACCTTTAACTTGAGAATTAGAAAGAATAATGGAAGTCCATGGCTCCAGCTTTTCACCACTGTGTTCAGTTCTGGTACAGTGTTCTGTTTGTTTGTTTGATTGATTGACTGATTGATGAGAGAGAGAGCGAAAGAGAGAGAACACACAAGCAAGGGGGGAAGGCAGATGGAGAGGGAGAGAGAGAATCCCAAGCAGGCTCATGCTCAGTGTGGAGCCCAACACAGGGCTCAATCTCACAACCCTGAGATCACGACCTGAGCTGACAGCAAGAGTCAGACACTTAACCGACAGCCACCCAGGCGCCCTCCTGGGTACCATGTCTTAAAGGAGGCCTGGACAAATTAAAGGAGTCTCCAGAGGAGTAATAGCATTCGAAGCTGTACCTTACAAGGTTTGGTTAAAGGTATTGAAACTTAATATCTTGCAAAAGGAGGACGAAAGAAATGCAGGGGGGCAAAAGGCATCTCTTTCATGCAGAGGAAGGAGCATATTTACTCTATGCTGCCTAATTATAGGGGTCATAAATATATCTACAGGATTCAGAAAGGTAACATAAGGGCATGAAACTAGCCAGATATTTGAAAAACAATAGTGCATGTGTGATAATTAATGGCAAGTGACAGCTATAGGATATGGAAATCCATAGGGAGTGGAGGGCTGTGGACAACTGCAGAACTTATGCCCCATCTAAAGGAAGCAGCCCCCACTCAAGTCCATATCACTGTTGCCCTGTAGGAATGTGGGTGCAATATTGCAAGATCTTTCTTTTTCAATAAGAGCCAGAAAACCTGATTTTTATGTAAAAATCTCTCAGTGTCTTCAATGTTGGGTCATTATTTTTAAAAACACCATGTGGGCCAAACAAAATACAATGTTGAAAGGGATCTCCCTTGCAGCCTCAGTTTGAAATATCTGCTCTATAAGGTAGAACTAGAACTAGTGGATCAAAGTTCTTAAGAGACAAGTATTTAGTCTTTATAACTTATATGTAGTTTAGTAACAAGAACTCGCCAATCATGATGTAGTAGATGCTTTGTGATGTAGTAAGCACATACTAAATAGAAGCTGATGACCATTATTAAGGAATATTGTAGAAATGAATCCTGGTCTGACTACTCATAATAAATTCTACAGATTGACTCTGAAATTTTTGAAATGAGATCAGAAAACATTCTCTGAAAGAGATCCTAAAGAAGTAGAAGACAACATCTGAGGACTATATAATCTACTTTGGATTTAAACGCACTGCTGAGATAGCAGCAACTCTGAAAAGAAAAGCGACCACTTTCTGGAAGGTAGGACATGCGGAGAAGTGAATCCGAGGTGATATTCCGGAAGACAGACAGCGGGGGAGGGGCCTCCATCAGCCACTACCCGCAAGTGATAGAGCTGTGGAGCACAAAATCAGAACTTTTAGAAGTCGGCTCCGCTGAGGGACGTCGCTCCAGTGGCTAAGCGGGGGGTTGAACCCTCGCTGGGACAGTGTGGTCTCAGGATCCTTGGGGTCACAGAAAGACCGGGGATGCCTGAGTGTGGCAGAGCTCCCAGGTATCGGAGCAGGGAAGCCAGCTGCAGAGACGGAGCCAAGGAGTGGGCTCTCACCTCCGGGTTGCCATAAACTGGGATCCGTGGCACAGTCGGGCCACTGCTCCTCCAGCAGGGACCCAACAAGTGGCAGATCCAGGGAGACTCCCCTTCCTGCCCCAGGAGGAGCGGCACAGGCATGCACTGCAGGGATCTGCTGGGTTTGGAGACTCCACACGGGGTCAGGTGCCAGAGATAGAAATGCTCGGTCACAGGCCGGGTGAGAACAGAGTGCGGCAGGAGACCGGGGAGACAGGAGTGATTGACTGCTTTTCTCTGGGGGCTCATTGAGGAGTGGGGCCCCGAGTTCTAGGCTCCTCCCTGGCGGAGACTGGGAGGCCACCATCTTCACTCTCACCCTCCAAAGCTGTACTCAAAGCTTGCAGGGAACAAAAGCTCCCAAGAGCAAACCTGAGCAGATTACTTAGCCCAGACCGGCAAGGGTGGGGCAATTCCACCTCCGGCAAAGACATTTGGAAACCAAGGCAACAGGCCCCTCCCTCAGAAGATCAGTGAGAACAGCCAGCCAAGACCAAATTTACCAATCAATGAGAACAGCAGAACTCCAGCGCTAGGGAAATACTGCACATAGAATTCATGGCTTTTTCCCATGATTCTTTAGTCTTTTAAAGTTAATTTTTTTAATTTTCCTTTTTTTTTTTGAATTTTTCTTTTTCCCTTTTTCAACCAAAATCTTATCAATTCCTTTTTTAAAAAATCTTTTTTATTTTTCATTTTTAGAGTCATATTCTATCCCTTCATAGTAGTTAACCTTATTTTTGGGATATACATATATATATAGAGAGAGAGAGCGAGCTCACTTTAAAATTTTGGGATACAGTTTCTTCTAACAGACCATAATATACCCTAAATCTCTAGTGTATGGCTTTGTTCTATTCTCCTGCCTGATCACATTCTCTCCCTTTTTTTTTTAATCCTCTTCTTTTTTCAACCAACTTCTTATCAATACCTTTTATAAAATCTTTTATAATTTTCATCTTTACAATCATATTCCATCCCTTCACCATATTTACCCTTATTTTTATACATATATAGGCTTTTTGTTCTTTAAAATTTTGGGAGGCACTTTCTTCTAACAGACCAAAATACACCTAAAATCTACTCTGTGGCACTGATCCATGCACCAGTCTAATCATATTTGATCATATTCTGGTTTTTTTGTTTGTTTGTTTTTTATCTTTCTCTTTTTTTTTTTCTTTCCCTTTCTTTTCACCCGGTTTCAGGTCTCTTCTGATTTGTTTAGTGTATATTTTTCTGGGGCTCTTCTTACCCGTTAGCATTTTGTTCTCTCATTCATCTATTCTCCTCTGGACAAAATGACAAGATAGAAAAAATCACCTCAAAAAAAAGAACAAGAGGCAGTACCGACTGCCAGGGACCTAGTCAATACGGACATTAGTAAGATGTCAGAACTAGAGTTCAGAATGATGATATTAAAGATACTAGCTGGGCTTGAAAAAAGCATGGAAGATATTAGAGAAACCCTTTCCGGAGAAATAAAAGAACTAAAATCTAACCAAGCTGAAATAAAAAAGGCTATTAATGAGGTGCAATCAAAAATGGAGACTCTAACTGCTAGGATAAAGTAGGCAGAAGGAATGTTGAGAAAGGAAAGCAAAGCTGGCATCATCACAATTCTGGACTTCAAGCTCTATTACAAAGCTGTCATCATCAAGACAGTATGGTACTGGTACAAAAACAGACACATAGATCAATGGAACAGAATAGAGAGCCCAGAAATGGACCCTCAACTCTATGGTCAACTAATCTTCGACAAAGCAGGAAAGAATGTCCAATGGAAAAAAGACAGTCTCTTCAACAAATGGTGTTGGGAAAATTGGACAGCTACATGCAGAAGAATGAAATTGGACCATTTCCTTACATCACACACAAAAATAGACCCCAAATGGTTGATAGACCTAAATGTGAGACAGGAATCCATCAAAATCCTAAAGGACAACACAGGCAGCAACCTCTTTGACCTCAGCCGCAGCAAATTCTTCCTAGAAACATTGCCAAAGGCAAGGGAAGCAAGGGCAAAAATGAACTATTGGGACTTCATCAAGATAAAAAGCTTTTGCAAAGCAAAGGAAACAATCAACAAAACCAAAAGACAACTGGAGAAGATATTTGCAAATGACATATCAGATAAAGGGCTAGTATCCAAAATCTATAAAGAACTTACCAAACTCAACACCCAAAGAACAAATAATCCAATCAAGAAATGGGAAGAACACATGAACAGACATTTTTCCAAAGAAGATATCCAAATGGCCAACAGACACATGAAAAAGTGCTCAATATCGCTCGGCATCAGGGAAATCCAAATCAAAACTTCAATGAGATACCACCTCACACCAATCAGAATGGCTAAAATTAACAAGTCAGGAAATGACAGGTGTTGGCGGGGATGCGGAGAAAGGGGAACCCTCCTACACTGTTGGTGGGAATGCAAGCTGGGTGCAGCCACTCTGCAAAACAGTATGGAG
>NC_138374.1:93065284-93202567 GCF_054177405.1 Leptonychotes weddellii | reverse complement strand
GATGGAATATTATGCAGCCATCAAAAGGAATGAAATCTTGCCATTTGCAATGATGTGGATGAAACTGGAGGGTATTATGCTAAGCGAAATAAGTCAATCAGAGAAAGACATGTATCATATGATCTCACTGATATGAGGAATTCTTAATCTCAGGAAACAAACTGAGGGTTGCTGGAGTGGTGGGGGAGTTGGAGGGATGGGGTGGCTGGGTGATAGACACTGAGAAGGGTATGTGCTATGGTGAGCACTGTGAATTGTGTAAGACTGTTGAATCACAGACCTGTACCTCTGAAACAAATAATACATTATATGTTAAAAAAAAAAAAGAAGATAGCTGGAAGGGAAAAATGAATGGGGGGAAATCGGAGGGGGAGATGAACCATGAGAGACGATGGACTCTGAGAAACAAACTGAGGGTTCTAGAGGGGAGGGAAGGTGGAGGGATGGGGTTAGCCTGGTGATGGGTATTAAATAGGGCATGTACTGAATGGAGCAGTGGGTGTTATATGCAAACAATGAATCATGGAACACTACATCAAAAACTAATGATGTAATGTATGGTGATTAATATAACATAATAAAATAAGATAAAATAAAAATAAACACACTGATGAAAGAGACAGTGGAGAAAACCAACATAACACAATATTTCTAAGTGTACGCAAGAAAGACCACACTGAAGATACATATATAATACATGTCCTGGCAATGGGATAGGATTTTAATGGACATAAATCCAAATCTCTTTCTGTGTAGTTCCAAGAAGAAAAGGAAAAAAAAAAAAAAGGTTTCCTAGACCTGTGACATGTTTTAGGATGTTTGGACTGAGGGAAGTGTGGTTTTGGGGGTTACGTGTTCTGGATTTTTATCCCCGGTCTGTTACTCATGAGTCATATCACCATGGACAAGTAACATCCCCCACTCTCCAAACAACTTGAATGATTTGCCATCATTTCAAATTCAATATTGCTAAAATAGTATTCCCACTTTTTTTTTCTTCTCAAACTCCCTTTCTTGATTTCCTCATGTCAAGGGAAGCAGCAAAATCTGAACTCTTCCTAGACTTCACTGGCCTATCATTTGCCCACTATCATGAAGGGAGGTCTCTGAGATGACAGCATGAGCAATAAGCTAAAGAGGAAATTCAAGTTCTTGGAATAGTGGACAAGGTAAGGACTTTCCACTTGAAACCAAAAACAATGAGGTGCCTACAATAAGGAAGGTCAATTGCCGAGCCACAGGACTAGTAAAGGTATACTCTGGGCATTATAAAAACCAAACGAAAGCTCAGAAATTATGTCTACAGAGTCCAGACAAGTTCTAAGACAGTGCCCACCTCTTCCAATTTTGCCTGTAGGATTTTGGGCAAGGGAGAAGCTTCCATCTTGTAGTGGTAGCCATGTCCCTCAAACTTCAATGTAAAGTATGTATCTAACAAACTCAATGATAACTTTAGATGTATTTTTTTTTAAGATTTATTTATTTTATGAGGGGGAGAGGGGTAAAGGGAGAGAGAGAATCCCAAGCAGACTCCCCACTAAGCACAAAGCCCGACGCTGGGCTCGATCTCACGACCCTGAGATCATGACCCGAGCTGAAACCAAGAGTCAGATGCTTAACCAACTGAGCCACCCAGGTGCCACTTTAGATATATTCTTAAGAGGGAAAAAGATGACCCTTATTTAAAATGCAGCTATGTGACTCCTAACACTGCCAATGCATAGCCTGGATATATTTATTTTTTTAAGTGACTGCAGAAAAATTAGTTGAAGGGGATAATGGTCAATGTCACCTTAACATTTGTTTAAAAGTGGTACACATAAATTTGTCTTCAAAATTTACTGCAAGATTCATTTCCCTTTTTGCTAAAACGTAACAAAGATGCCATAAGACTAAAATGCTTAGTCTGAGAGGTTATACTGTTGCTTCTAATATATAGGAAAGCTAAAACAAACAAACAAACAAAAACTTTTTCAGACAATTAAGGTCACACATACAGTTGTTGACAAGCTCTTACTAGTAAAATGTTTCTGCCTTTCTCAGTACGATTGCCCAGCTACCATATACATGATTTGACTAATAACTAATAATACACAATACCTGCATTTTAACTGAGAGGCAGTTTAGCAGAGTGGATTATAGCCTGGCCTCCCATAGCCAGGCTGCCTGAATTGAAATCGCAGCTCTACCACCTACTAGCCGGTAAGTCTCTTAACTTCTGTATAGTGTCCTCCTTTATAAAATAGTAAACCTACATGTGTAGTGAGAATTAAATAATATATATAAGATGGTGCCCAACACATAGTTAGCGCGAGGTAACTGTGAGTTATTATTATCTCTTGCCTCATAGAATCCATGTGTCCTGTAGATATTCACTAGGCTCCTTCCTCCGTCCCAGACACTGTACCAAGCACTGCACCAGGCACTGGTTTATGTGTAGTATTTTCTAAACTAGCAGCAGGAGTTTCATTAATGTAGGCAGTGCATTCTCAAGTACAAAAACTAAACAGTAAAGTGGAAAGAGGTGCAAGCCTCCTTCTATCTAATGCATAAATTAGATACTACACTGAGTATGTTTCAGTGGGAGGTCACCCATAATCTGTTTGCAAAATTTGCAGTTAGACAGTGACCCACTCAGGTGGCTTTTGCAAAATCTACATTAAATTTGCATCTGGCTTAAATTTCTGTTTTAGTTGATGCTTCTAATTTGTGTTTTGGGTTAAGGCCCAGCTCCCAATGTGTGGACAGAGAGCTACGAATGAGGAGGTCGAGTTATCAGAAGGCTGGAGGGTGGGGCGGGGAAAGGAGGGGAACAGAGTTTTGATGTGAGTATCGTGTGCCAGTTCTCATATGCCTATAGCCCAGGCCAAAATCTGCCCTCAGTTATGCATGCACAGCTTTCATTGACGTCAGTAAGAACTGTGCTCATGTAACAGGAGGCAGAAATTTGGCTCTTTGATTTTAATAGAATTAAATGCCAAAAGTTTTGCTGATGCAGGTTGCAAATTTAAACCCCAAAGGGTCAAGAAAATGCAACTGAACATTGTTCTGTTGGCAATCTCATCTTTTGCACAGGCCATGTAATTAAGCAAGACCCGAATTTCTCAAGCCTGACTTGGAAGCCCCTGATACTATTATGCCTATGAGTTGTGTGTGGCCTCCAATTGCAGTAAGACCTTTAAGTATGATTCCAAGATTTTGTCTGTGGCTTCAGATAAAAGGCTAACACATAGCCCAAATTCATTGTCAGTCGCAGGATTCCATTCCCGGTCTGAGTTTTAACAATGCTGAAATCAGTTGGTGGTGCCGAACAGACTCCACTCCCCACCTTAGATGATTTGAGAATTATGTAATGAAATTTGGGCACTTAGCATTCTTAGAGTATTCAGTTTATGTTTCAGTCTAATTTATGTTCAGACATATCCATAGCTTTGTCTTAATATTTGTGTGGTTTTTAAAATTTAATTTAATTTTATGCAGTGATGTTAACAATTGGATCTCCCAGACCTGAGCATCTGGTAGTAAGTTTCTGAGTGGCAAAACATAATTCAAGAAAAATATAAGGCCAGGCCAATGACTACCCCCTCCAAAAAAAAAAAAAAAATCCCTTAACTAAGAGTGGAGATGTTTTTGGTTCCTTTAACCAACTACTCAGAGTTCTGTTTCCTACTTTGGGTCCAGAGAAGCAGTCTTTCTCTTGAATGGTTATTGAGAACTTAAATAGATGTATGCCTAAGTGGGTCTCCCATGCTGTGAGTTTCCTTGTGGATGACATGACCTAGCAAAGCCTTCTTGGTCACTTACCACTTCTCATTCCCCCCTTTTCAGGGGAGGAACACATTATATGAATGGTAAATCTGGGAACAATAACAGAATATACCTAAGCTCTTTGGGATCTTCCTGCCTGCAGAGAGCATATATTCTGTTCTGTTCCCAAGCTACAGATTTTGCCCCTGAGAAGGGAGGCTGCATTACCTGTGACTGAGGATGAAGTCTTATATTCAGGAGACTGATATTCATGAATCCATCATATATAAACCACATTCTCCAACACCTTCAGAAGCAACAGAGCTTCCATCTTGACATTTTAATGAAGGGGCATTGGTGGACAAGCACCAAGAAGTTACTAGCTAATGTCTGAAAACGACCATTTAAAAACTAACACACTAAGAGTATTACTTAGAAATAAAGAAGCAAACATGAAGGGGAAAAGAAGAGTCTGAAAGTGGCTGCCCTTGAAAATCAGATTGGGAGAAGTGACATGGGGTAGGGCAACAGGTCACTACCCTCAGTCTCCTTCAACATTCAACTTCATTTTGACATTTGGTAAACAGTTCATGATTCCATGCTTAATATATCATGGAACAATAACATATCAGAGTAGGAGAGACTCCAATAGATCTTGTCCAGGGTTTTTTAAATTGAGAGTCACAATTGGTTAGCATGTCATGAAATCAATTTGTTGGATTGTAACCAACATTTTGAAATCGGTGCAATGCAGTGAAATAAATGGAATAGATCAGAGAGCACTGGGATCTGGATCACAATATAAAATACATTTTTATTGTGGATTACAATAAAAAGTGTTTGGAATCTATTCAGTTTTCCCAACTTCCTACTTAACCCTCAGTGAGTTTCCTTAACTATAATACCCACTTTATAGACCAAGCCAAGCAGTTCTAAATGAGAGTATGCATATGAAAATGTTTGGAAACTATAAAGCTAAAACCACATTTAAGGTATTATTTTGATTATATCACCATCATTATCATCATGATCATCAACATCATCATCATCATCATTATTACTGTTATTATTATCAGTGGAGAGATGTCCAAGCTAGCTGACCTTTAATTTTGTACATTACTTCAACATGAAAGCAGCGATAGCACCAGCCCAGCTATACCCACACTCTTCTAAGAAGCTACCAATGCCATGTAGGGTATCGGCCAGAGCCCCAGATTAGTCGGGGTAGCACTGATCTGATAGCATATTTAGGCTGCATGGAAGGGTAATGGTTATGACAGACCTTGGAATTATACAGACTGGGATCCAAATTTAGCTCTGCTGCTGATGAACTACACAACTTGAGATAAATCATTTAACTTCCCTGAGTCTTAGGATATCATCATCATTATCGTCAATGTCATCAAAACAATGACTTTTGTTTTATATTCTGGAAACACAGAGAAGAAATGTTCCTCACTCTCACTAGAGAAACTGCAGAGCCAATGAAGAGACATAGGTGCTGCCTGAGCTGAGAGAGAGCAGGGAAAGGAGGAGAAAGAGCAAATCTAAGCCAACTCTGTAGCCACCTAAGCATGGCCTGTGCAAGGCGCCAGTGAGACCCACAGCGGGACTCTACCACCCATGCTGTGTAAGTACTACTGTCTCTACTAGCTTTACAGACATTTCTTGTTCTCAAGTCTATATCTTGCTATTTCCAATCTCATGCATTTGACCCACTAGCATGGTGACTTAGGATTCATGCTGCCATGTTCAAGAGCATCCTGTGGGTATCCACCCACACACTTGTCCAGAAAAGAAGAGTCTGGGGTCTGCTACATTTGACAAGCACTACATGTAAGGGATGGAAGACTTTGGCTCATGTTCCAGTTCTGCCACTTTCTCATGTGACCTTTGGTAAGTCATTTCATCTCTCTGATCTTACTTTGCTGCTTCAATAAGATCAGATGAAACCAAGCAGAAAATCAAGACTCAAAGAGCAGTGAGTAAAAATTTGGGAATATTAATGATATTAATGGAAGCAAAATACATAACCACTGTGACATTTTTTATTTTAGAAATGTTTTTAGGGTTGCCTTGGTGGCTCAGTCAGTTAAGCATCTGCCTTTGGCTCAGGTCATGATCTCAGGGTCCTAGGATCCAGCCCGGAGTCAGGCTTCCTGCTCAGCAGGGAGTCTGCTTCTCCCTCTCCCTCTGCCCCTACCCACCCCCACTTGTGCGCTCTCTAATAAATAAAATCTTTTTTTAAAAAAGAATTTTAAGGTTTTATTTATTCATTTGACATAGAGAGAGAGCACAAGTAGGCAGAGCACAGACAGAGGGAGAGGGAGAGGGAGAAGCAGGCTCCCCGCCAAGCAGAGAGCCCAACATGGGGCTTGATCTCAGGACCCTAAGATCATGACCTACAGCGAAGGCAGAAGTTGAACCAACTGAGCCACTCCACTCTGGCGCCCCAAAAAAAGAAATGCTTTTAAGTAAATAAAAAAATACTGTTCTTTTGTTATGTTGATCTTTACTATTTGAAAAGAAACCTTGATTCCCTGCCACAAATACACTTCTTATCAATTCAAATAACTTCCTTTGACATTCATCACCTGTCACAATCTGGTTCTACCTACATTTTTTACTTCATTTTCCATCATTCCCCCTACTCTGTTCATCCTATGCTGAAGCTACACTCAGCCTTGGCTCTTCCCAAACATGTCAGACATATTCATAACTCCCTGTTTCTATTCATGCAAATGTCCTCTCTTCCCTAATTCCATGCTTGCATTCAAGCCCAGCGGAGTAGTCACCCTATCTGTGAAGGTAGCTCCCAACTCCTCCCCAAGCAAAACTAACCTTTTCTACTTCAGGATTCCCATTAACACTTAATCCACACAGATAGTGTAGGGCATACCAAAGGATATCCTCACAGTTCTATTTCCACCACCACCCCCACTAGACCATCAGCACCTTGGGGGCAGGGACTATTCACCTATGTTTGACTATTTAGCCTTTCCATAGAGTCTGGCACTTACCTAGCATAGAGTAAATATCTATTCAAAGAACAAAGTTATCTTAACTTTTCAAGATTCACAGCCTTTGATAAGGTTATGAAGGAGATTCTCATTCTTTCTCCTTCAGGCTGCAAAGCCAGAGGGGCCCAGCTCTTATGAGTTACAGGCAGAGCCAGCACTTGGGATCAGGTGGGGGAGACTAGCATATGGTCACCACACATTTTGTGGTAAGATAGTCTCTAGTTTGGACTAAGAAACATAGTAACAACAACAAAAAATCCCTATTTTGGGTATGTTGGGAATCTTGGGGTTCAGGTAGACTATGGGACTCCTATTACAGCTATAGAATAACCATAAGGTAGAAGAGTCAAGTGGTTTGGGTCCTTTGACCCTACCCATCCTCCATCAAAGTGCAGGGCCCTCACTAAGAAATACTGAACCATGATCAAGCCAGCTAATTCCTGATGCCTGTATTGTCTACTTGGAGCCCCAGTCACTTCAGACAAACATAAACCCCAAGCAATGTGCATGGACTAATGGAGTCTTTCTGCATCTCTGGGGGGAGAAGATGAACACACACATGAAATGTTTGGAAGAAAATGAACAGCAATATATAACCAAGGACCAAAGTATGCCAAACAGACAATAGGTCTCCTAGTTTATGATTCTACATCTGTATCACACAAACATAAGCTGGTATGGTTTTACAGGCTAACAGAAAAGACAACCACTTTTGTGGTGGAGTTCCAACATAATAGGAAAATCCTTCCCACTCCCCCCAGCCCACTTCCCTATCCCAAAACACTTCCCTTATCAGGCTAACTGATAACTGAAGATCCCAATTAAAAGTCTTCAATTCCTTTGAATTGGTGTTTCTTATTTTTATTAAATGCTTCTGAAAGGATAATATATTCACCATAGGGTAGCAGTTTGTCAAATCCTTTCAGATATAGAAGATGGACCAGACAGGTCCCAGGCCCTCAACAGAAGAAAGGCCTATCATTAATGGAAAAAAGGAACCAAAGAAAAAAGAAAGGACACCTAAAAAAAAAAAAAAAAAAGCTTTGCCTCTTTCCCAAACTTCCACAGGTACTTACCCTAAAGTAATACAGCCCAAGCAGCACATGTTCTGATGATGGGGACCCTCTTTTCCTGGAGTCTGGTCTAGCTAGAATAGATGAGATCAGGAAAAAGGCACTCCTGTCTGAAATTGTTTCACAGTTCAAGTAAGCCAATTTGTCAAATATTTATTGAGTATCTACTATCTGCTAGGCACTTTGATATGATCTGGAGATAAATATAGCTGACTAAAAATCAGTCCTGGCTCTTAAGGAATTCATAGTTCAGTGGAGACACAGATATATAAGCTAATAAGTTCCATATAGCACCATAAGTGCTATAATCAATATAAAGTTCAAATTTCAGGGGGTCATCAATGGACCTGAGCTCAAGCGTTTCATTTGTTTGCACTTAAAAAAAAAAAAAAAAGACATCATAAGGAGACTCAGCATACCTAGACTACAAAGAAAATAAGCCTAGCATGATAGCATGATCCTGGCAGTCTGCGGGGAGAGTAGACACATAGGATTAGCAAGTCAGAGAGCTCAACCCAAATCTGTAGGGGATGACATGGAACCCCAAAAGATGTACAACAACCATGGGTTTCAGGCATTTACCTACCAACTATGACATGTCACCAGACTCTCCAAAGAGCCAAGAGGACCAATATCAGTAATGTCTCCAAGTATTTGTTTCTGGATGAGGGCTACTGTTTATGAAGAATGCAGAAAGGATATTGGACTCAGGGCCCTGGAGACTGCAGCCCTTGGGAAGCATCTAATTAGAACCCCATATATTAGGGTGAGGAGGGTGCTAAAACCAGGGTTGTTCAAACTCCAATCCCAACCACTGCTGGTCTTGAAATCAATTAGCTTGACCGCAATATGCAACTGTTTAATGATATAGAACAGAACAAAATAGAAAATATCACAGCTTATCACACACAATAATGGTAAGTATTGTTTTGTAAAACTTATGTTTCAGTTACATTCATGAGAGTGGAGGTTTGTTTGTGTGTGTGCATGCATGGACACATACTGAGTCATCATGTAAAATGTGGGTGGTGATCCATACATAGTTTGCGAAACACCACCCTAGACAGCATGAGGCCCAACCTCACGATCCAGATGAGGGTACTGAGATCCAGAGAAATGAAAATACTCGCCCAATTTGACAGTTTGTTAGTGACAGTATGAAAACTAGAACCCATTATCCTGATTCCCACCTCAGTGCTTCCCCATACCCTATCACAATGTACACGGGGTCTTGATGGGGAGGGCAGGGATGGTAGTAGGTAAGGGAAGACCAAAAGGGAGGATAAGGATGGAAGAGCTGAACCTTTGGGTCTCCTTTTACCAACTAGACACAAGCTGCCCTGGGCTTCTTTCACACCATGTATGAGCAACCATATTCCACCCACAAGAATAGAGATAATTGGTAGTATTTACCAAGTGCTTCCTATGGGCCTTGCACCATACTAGGTACCTTATATATCAACCATATATAGATAATTTTATCATCCCAATTATTCAGGTGAGAAACAACATCAGAGATTTGGGGTATTGGTCCAAGGCCATGCAGTATCTTGGTGGCAGAGCCAATACTCACACCCAAATCTAATTTCAAAGTCACTCCTTTAAACTCTCTACACCAAAACCTGTTTCCAGATATATTTCAACCCTATTTCCCATATTTTAACCACTCTCCCCCTCTATATGTACTTCTAAGTTAATTTTATATATTATATAAACTGATACATATATCTGTGTGTATATCTGTAGAGATATAAAATCTCCAACCCTCATTATACTCCACATTTTGATTCATATATTATAGGATAAAGTTAAAGCATCCCTAAGAAGCAATAGCCTATGACTCAACCAACTCTACCATTCATTCTTATTTTAAAAAAAGAAAAGATGCCTATAAAAGTTTATTCTGGAGAATGAGAAAGACCTGGGCCTATTTTCTATCCACACAGGACACCTGAAGAAGGAACAGTATCATACAGAGAGGAAATAATAGAATAGTAACTTGAGGGTTTAATACCTTCAAAGACAGTTTTATCAGGGTGCCTGGGTGGCTGGGTCAGTTAAGCATCTGACTCTTGATTTCAGCTCAGGTCATGATCTCAGGGTCATGAGATTGAGCCCCGTGTTGGGCTCCAAGCTGGACATGGAGCGTGCTTAAGGTTCTCTCTCTCCTGCTCCCTCTGCCTCTCTGCCCCCTCCCCACCACACACTCACTCACTCTCTCTTTCTCTCAAAACAAAAAAGATACTTTTGCTGCTCACCCTTAAAACAGGATGGAAAAGCATCCTTCCCTCCATTTTTCCTGTTCACCTGCCTAAAATCCCTGATAGGATTCCCACATCAACCCCATTGCTTGAGTTGGATTTAGACATGGCTTCTTAACACCAGCATTTCAGTTTGGAATCCAGAGCCTGGACACCATCATTGACCCAACTACGCTTCTTTTGATCCCCTCCAGTCCCCCTTATTGTCTCTCTTGGGTTAGTTATGCACATATCTGACCCCTACTTGATTCTGAAATCCTTTTGAACAGGAACTACATTTTATTTATCTTTGGCTCCACTGGGTCCCAGCAAGGACCTTGAATATACTCACATTCAATAAATGTGCTTATTTGAGTTAAAACAAGGAACGAACCTGACCGGTGGTGTGTGGAATGGGCTGTTTATGCTGTGACTACCAACCCCAGCTCTGGCCACTCCTTGGCTTGCCTGCCCCATTATGTCTCAGTGTGCTTTGTCTAAAACCAGGGTTACAGGGACTGTTAAAAGTAATGAACATCTAAAATAAGAATAAAAGCTTCCAGGTTTAGTTCCTCTAGGATTTCTCATAATTGGATTGCTATTCATGGTTTAGAACTTTTGCTTTGGAAATTCACCAACTTGCTTTCCAATTAAGATTCTGACTACCGGGGCGCCTGGGTGGCTCAGTTGGTTAAGCAACTGCCTTCGGCTCAGGTCATGATCCCGGAGTCCCTGGATCGAGTCCCGCATCGGGCTCCCTGCTCAGCAGGGAGTCTGCTTCTCCCTCTGACCCTCCCCCATCTCATGTGCTCTCTCTCTCATTCTCTCTCTCTCAAATAAATAAATAAAAAATCTTTAAAAAAAAAAAAAAGATTCTGACTACCTGGCCACAGTAGCCAAGGTCCATGTGGACTCCAGCCGAGGACAGCAGCTGGGCATCACCTCTTCCAGGAGTGAAGACGCCTTAGCAACAAGGTAGCCTTGAGGGTAGATACAGAGATTTTGAAGCTGCTGGCTTTCTGAATGCTGCTGGAGTTAGAGTATGTTTTCAAAGAGACACATGTTAGATTATGGCTATTGATCAAATGGCCTTGGCCAGAAAACCCAGACACTATTAACATTGAGGGCCATGTTTTTAGAATTGCTCATGCTGATTCTCAATGATCCTCTACCTCTGTATTTTCTAAGGTATGTCTTTAAATGGTTGATAACAAATTATCTGGAGTGAGGGGTAGATTTTTTAATCTCTCCTCCTTAGGATCTGGGAAAGGTATTTTGGCCATTTCCTCCTGGCCTTTGATCTCACCCTTCTCTAGACTTGATTTCACCTTCTCTAGACTTGATTCCACTTCAAGTATTACTTCTTTCTTCAATCTATCCTCCTCACACTCCATATTAGCCCCTTTTCTTTTACCCATAAACATGATCAAGCTATCTGGAACCCCTTTCTTCAAAAACCCTCAATGGCTCTCAAAGTACACTTTCCTTATCCTGACCTGCAAAGCCAACTACAATCTAGGCCCAATGTGTCTTTCCACTCTCCTCTCCCACTGCTGCTATCCCTACTCATAGAGATACCCAAAATGGACTGTTCACTCATTTCAAACCATACTCTGTGCTATTCCACTTCTAGGCTTTGCTTGTGATGGTTCCTCCATTTTAAAGCTTTCCATTTGCTCTCCATCCAGGAGAATTAAGATATTACTCAAATGCCACCTTCTTCATGAAGTCTTTCCTGATTCCCTAATTCAATATGATCTAAGTTTCAAATCCCAATAACCCTTGATACAAGAACTTTTCCTGTGGTATATATCCCATTCAACCCTGTACTGTGGATATGTCTGTACCTGTTTAAGTATTCCTACTAGACTGTACATTCAGCAAGGACTATCTGCTATTACATCTCAGTGACTTTCACACATATTACCAGAGTACACACCAGAGAAAAAAACAGTATGGTGTTTCCTCAAATATTTATAAAAATATATTTCTTGAATCTATATCTACTATAAGCCAGGCATTAAGATTAAATCAAAGAGCAATCTATTTTTGCTTTTGTTTGTCTTGCCTCAGGAGACCTATCTAGAAAGAATTTGCTATGGCTGATGTTAAAGAGGTTACTGCCTTCTCCTCTAGGATTTTTATGGTTTCAGGTCTCACATTTAGGTCTTTGAATCCATTTTAATTTATTTTTGTGTATGGTGTAAGAAAGTGGTCCAGTTTGAGGGTGCCTGGGTGGCTCAGTCAGTTAGGTGTCCAACTCTTGGTTGCAGCTCAGGTCATGATCTCAGGGTCATGGGATCAAGCTCTGTGTCAGGCTCCATGCTTAGCAGGAAGTCTACTTGAGATTCTTTGCCTCTCCCTATCCCTCTGTCCCTTCCCTACTCACTCTCTCTTTCTCTCTCTCTCTAAAAGTAAGTAAGTAAATAAATAAATAAATAAAATCTTGTAAAAAAAGAAGAAGAAAGTGGTCCAGTTTCATTCTTTTATATGTTGCCATCAGTTTTCTCAATACCATTTGTTGAAGAGACTTTTTCCCATTGGATATTCTTTCCTGCTTTGTCAAAGATTAATTGACCATATAGTTGTGGGTTCATTTCTAGGTTTTCTTTTCTGTTCCATTGATCTATGTGTCTATTTTCCTGCCAATACCAAACTGTTTCAATTACTACAGCTTTGTAATATAACTTGAAGTCTGGAATTGTGATAATTCCAGCTTTGCTTTGTTTTTCAAATTTGCTTTGGCTATTCGGGGTCTTTTGTGGTACCACACAAATTTTAGGATTGTTTGTTCTAGCTCTGTGAAAAATGCTGTTGGTATTCTGATTGCATTAAATGTGTAGTTCCTTTGGGTAGTATAGATATTTTAACAATATTTGTTCTTCCAATCCATGAGCATTGTCTATTTCTTTTTTTTTTAAGGTTTTTTATTTTTTATTATATTTCTTTAAAACAGAACCAAGAAAAACCAATTCTTATGCCATTCATGTGAGCCCTTGGATCTTGTTAGCCTGAAACCACCCCTGAGCTTTTTAGTTCCATGAGGTCATAAACTCCTTTTTTTCCATTCATGACAACTGGATTGTAATTTTCTTCACTTTTATTTTATTTATTTATTTGGGAGAGAGAGAGAGAGAAGAGAGAGCAGGGGGAGGGGCAAAGGGAGAAGGAGAGAATCTCAAGCAGACGCTGCACTGAGCACAGCCCAATGCAGGGTTCGATCTCATGACCTGAGCCGAAATCAAGAGTTGGTTGCTTAACCAACTGAGCCACCCAAGCACCCCTGTCTTTCTATTTCTTTGTGTCATCTTCAAATTTCTTTCATCAGTGTTTTATAGTTTTCAGAGTACAGGTCTTTCACCTCTTTGGTTAGGTTTATTCCTAGTTATCTTACTGACAAAATAAAAAGTTTCTGCACAGCAAAGGAAACAATCAACAAAACTAAAAGGCAACCTACAGAATGGGAGAAGATATTTGCAAATGACATATCTGATAAAGGGTTAGTATCCAAATCTATATAGAACTTAGAGAACTCAACACCCAAAAAATGAATAATCCAATTAAAAAATAGGCAGAAGACATGAATAGACATTTTTTTCCAAAGAAGACAGATGGCCAACAGACACATGAAAAGATGGTCAACACCATTGATCATCAGGGAAATACAAATCAAAACTACAATAAAATATCACCTCACATCTGTCAGAATAGCTAAAACTAACAACACAGGAAACAACAGATGTTAGTGAGGATGCAGAGAAAGGGGAACCCTCTTACAGTGTTGGTGGGAATGCAAACTGGTACAGCCACTCTGAAAAACAGTATGGTGTTTCCTCAAAAAGTTAAAAATAGAACTATCCTACAATCCAGCAATTACACTACTAGGTATTTACCCAAAGGATACAAAAATACTGATTCGAAGGGACACATGCACTCTAATGTTTATAGGGCATTATCAACAATAGCCAAATTATGGATACAGCCCCAGTGTCCATCAACTGATAAATGGATAAGGAAGATGTGGTATATATATGTACAATGTAATATTACTCAGCCATTAAAAAATGAAAACTTGCTATTTGCAATGGCATGGATGGAGCTACAGAGGATTATGCTAAGTGAAATAAGCCAGAGAAAGAGAAATACTATATGATTTCACTCATATGTGGAAGTTAAGAAACAAAACAAATGTGCAAGGAGAAATAAAAAAGAGAGGCAAACCAAGAAACAGATTCCTTTTTGTTTTTTTTTTTTGAGAGAGAGAGAGAAAGAGCGTGTGCACACACGCAAGCATGAGTGAGGAGAGGGGCAGAGGGGGAGAGGAAGAAAATCTCAAGCCAACTCTGCGCTGAGCACAGAGCCCAATGCAGGGCTCATTCTCACTACCCTGAGATCATGACCTGAGCTGAAACCAGAGTCAGAGGCTCAACCGACTGAGCCACCCAGGCACCCCGAAACAGATTCTTAACTATAGAAAACAAAATGATGGTACCAGAGGGGAGGCGGGTGGGGGGATGGATGAAACAGGTGATGAGGATTAAGGAGCGCACTTGTGGTGATGAGCACTGGCTATTGTATGGAAATGTTGAATCACTATATTGTACACCTGAAACTCTATGTTAACTAATTGGAATTTAAATAAAAACTTAAATGAAAGATTATATCAATGATCAAACTAGACAAAAATCTCTGTTCTCATGGAACTTGTATTTATGTATTACAGTGGGGAAAGACAGATAATAAACAATACATATATTTAGATGTCAGAGGTGGTGAGTGCTTTGAAGAAAAGTAAAGTGTGGTAAAAATTTCTTTTTTTTCTTTTATTTATTTGAGTATAGTTGACACACAATGTTACATTAGTTTCAGGTGTACAACATAGTGATTCAATAAGCTGGTACATTTTGCTATGGTAACTACCATCTGTCACCATACAACGCTATTACAATACCATTGACTATATTCCTTATGCTGTACCTTTCATCCCTGTGACTTACTCATTCCATGGTTGGAAGCCTGTATAATTATAAGAAAATACTTCCCTGAGAAGGTAACATATAACAAGAAACTAAAGGAGGTAGGAGAGTGAACCATGTGGCTTCTAGACACAGGGAAGAACAAGTAGAAAGATCTGAAAAATATATGCCCGGAGTTTGAGAAGTAGCAAGAAGGCCAGAATGGCTGGAATGGAGTGAGAGAGATAATGGGGAGACATATCATTTAGAGCCTCATAAGCCATTATAAGGACTTTGGGCTTTTATTCTGAGCAAAATGGAAGTGAGTGAAGGGTTTTGAGCAGGTGCCTGCTGTAATCTCTCTTTTATTTTTATAAGGTCATTCTAGCCATTCTGCTGAACAGAGATTGTGGTGACAAAAGGATCAAGGCAAGGAGTCTAGTTAGGAGGCAATGCGATTATCCAGGTGAGAGAGAGCTGTGACCCAGACCAGGGAGGTAGCAGTGGAGGTGGGCCAATTCTGGATACACTTTGTAGGTAGAACCAATAGGATTTGCTGAAAGGTTAAATTCAGTGTGTGAAAGGAAGTGAAGCTGGTTCCAGAACCTGAGCAACTGCAAGAGTAGAGTTGCCATTTGCCGAGAGATAGGTTTAGATTTTGTGCCATTTACTGAGAACTGGGTTGGGAGGTCTGGAAACCCTCACCTTAGTCCTCATGGACTAGCTGCAGCCCACACCATCCAGTTTCAGCTTATGGCCTCTGGCAAGTTTCATTCCCACTGCCAGGCTTTCTGTTCCTGGAGCAGCCAAAAGCCCCTCAAAGAGCTCTGAATCTCAGCTCGGGGGCGGGTTTCTGCATTTGCTACCTGTTTATCCCTTAGCATCCTGTTTTCCTTCTTCTCTAACCCACTTTTTACTAGTGCATAAAACAAAACATTAATAAAAAAGAATCCTTTGTACTGTGTTTTTTTATGTTCAAATCACTGGTGTGGTTTCTAATTGAGTCTTGACTGATACAGTCAGGGAGAGGAAAAAGAATCAGCAAAGGAGCAGTCAGTAAAGGACTCAGGTGGAGATGGGCAGGGCCTGGAATCCAAGTGAAGAAAACACTGTAAGAAAGCGGAATGAGGCGGGTGCCTGGGTGGCTCAGTCGGTTAAGTGTCTGCCTTCGGCTCAGGTCATGATCCTGGAGACTCAGGATCGAGCCTCGTGTCAGGCTCCCTGCTCAGTGGGGAGTCTGCTTCTCTCTCTGACCCTCCTCCCTCTCGTGCTCACTCTCTCTCTCAAATAAATAAATAAAATCTTAAAAAAATAATAAAATAAAGCAGGAATGATCCGATATGCCAAATGGTGCTGATTATCCCATAAGAAGAGGATGGAGAATTGACTATGGGACTCAACAATGTGGAGGACACTTGGTAACCTTAAAAATAGTATATATAAGTTTTACCTGCCCACACCTTCCCCCTAATTCATGATACAATACCAGTGCCCTGACTATCCTTGGGAAACCGTCCATTCTCCTCTCCCATCACGTATGGTTTGAATAGGCTTAAATTCAGAGCTAGGCATGCAATCCAAGCCTGGCCAGAGTACTGAACCCCTTGATTATTGTGATTGGTTCAGGGATAAATATGTAACCCAAATTGGTCCAATGAGATTTATATCCAAGACACACCAAGACCTGAGCTTCCAGGAAATAGGAATCCTTTTCCCACTGAACATGAAGCTAAAAAGACAGACTATAAACCCAGAGATGTTGGTAGTCATCTTGCCACACAAGCTATACAGGCTGCCTGAAAATGGGGCCAACACAGAGAAAACAGAACCAAGAAAAACCAATTCTTATGCCATTCATGTGAGCCCTTGGATCTTGTTAGCCTGAAACCACCCCTGAGCTTTTTAGTTCCATGAGGTCATAAACTCCTTTTTTTCCATTCATGACAACTGGATTGTAATTTTCTTCACTTACAACCAAAATAAGTCATAAGCAAAATAATAACACTTAATCAGTGATTATAGGATAGAAAACAACTGATGAGTGAAGGGTCTTGCCCAAAGTCTCTGTGGCCAAGCTGAATCTATACGCCAGGTCTTCTCACTCGAAACAACAGTTCTTTCCATTATATTGAACTCCTCTGTAACGAATGCAGCATCACTCATGACTGCCATTATTCAGCTTCGGGAAGGAAGGGATTTGGACTAGTAGATTTCAGTATGATTGAAAGATTTTTCTAAATTGTGTTGAACAGCTGTTCTTTTCCCCTTATGGCATGAGAATTTCTTATAGTGAAGAAAGGAGAATTTCAAAGTATCATAGTAGTGAGGCATTTTGGCCAAGGGAACTAGTAAAAACTCTTTATTTTGAAATTAATTGAAAATATGTAGAAATCGAGTCTTTTTTTTTTTTTTTTAAAGAAATCTATCCTTTTTTGAACATCCATTTTTGTCCAGGGTCAGAGCAATATGAATCACAGCCTCAATTTTTCCTTTACTTCCAAATGCTATAACTGATTTGCTCCCATCATTAACTCAGCTGCAGACAATAAGCTATTTTGACAACTGGTCCCCTTCAGCAATGGGTAGCTGAGGAAGTCAGCTTCCTCAGCGAGTCACAAATGTGTGTTAAACCACTGTTTGTCTTCTGGAAACCTTGCCCTGACCACACCAGGAGATATCCCTGGTTAGATATAAATTTAGATAGATGTCTGTTAGGTGGACAGATGACTCTGTCTCAATGCTGCCACATGGCATTGTCCCAGAGCTGTGTCTGAGCCCCAGGCACAGGAGGATGGCGTGATGGCCCTGTTGCCGAAAAGGTGCTTTGTCTGTGTCTGTGTGTTTTAAAATCTCAGAGCTTAAATCAACCAATGAAATATTCATGGGGTTCTAAAGTAGTGGGCAAGCTAACGGCTTTCTTATGGGAATATCAATATTCTTGGAGCCAGTCTTAATCCAATATTCAGAAAGCTTCTCTTCCCCCCTTCGTCACTTTGGGTTCAGACTTATTTTCAGAAAGCCTCTGCCCTTTCATAATCCTGCTGCATTAACAGGATGAGTGGTGGTGGGTGGGCCAACAGCACAGGGAGATAACATGAAGAAGGCACTGTGGGGTGTAGGTATAGGTGGAGGACAAGGAGGAGTGCTCTCCCACACGCAATCACAGGTACGTCCAGGAGAGACATTTAGTGTGGCTTCCCTGGGAAGCTGGAGAATGTGTGCATAGTCGGGTGAGTAGCTTTAGTGTTTTCGTCTGGTCTATGATTCCAGGTGTGTACATAGGATTTTCCTTCCTGGCGAGAGCCAGAGGGAGGGGTGGAGAGAGGGAGAAGGGGAGGTCCTAACCAGTGTCATGGAAGGAAATTACTGCTGGAGAAAGAAAATATTTTCCTTCATCCATTCTCTGTCATGTGTGGGTGCCCCTCCTGAGGGTAACAAGAGGTACAGGACGAGCATCTACAAGAATAGAGCTGGCCCAGCAGACAGCTCATGTGCTACACAACGACTTGTGCCTGTCCCCTTCCCCACCTGGCCCTTCAGGCTGGCCCACCACCACTCCCCAGCAACCACATGCCTGCCCTTAAGGTGGGGTGGAATTCAACATTCTCCTTTTCCCTTCTTAGCCTCTCAGTTCAGACTGCCAAAAAAGGGGCCAGTTAGGATGGTGGTTTCCTGATGTGGGTACCTGTCCCTCAAGACTGGAATAAAGCCTGCCAACTCATTCCAGGTCTGCCCGCCCAAAAACCATGGAGCAGCCTTCTCCCCAGGCTGGTCTGTGTTACTGAGACTTCTCCAGCACTGCCCTTTCGGGTGCCCCAGTTGCTGGGGAGGCAGAGAGACTTCTTGGAGACTGGTGCCCAGAGCAGTACTGCCAAGCCAAGCTGGGAACTGAGGAGGCCCAGTTATAGGTGTGGTAGAGAGAGGTAGGTGGGAGCAGCAGGACTGTGGGGGGAGAAGGCTGCTCCCCACACACACCCTCTCTCCCACCAGCTGGCTTCTCTCCAGCAAGAGTAAGTGAGCTGCAGTGTTCCACATTAGGCCTCAAAGGTTGTCAGTCAGCTGGAAACCCTACCCCATGGCCAGGAGAAGGTGGAGAGGGGCCCCTAGCCATGAGCACTTCCCTGTGTATTTCTCTTCTGAAGGCTAATTCTTCAAATCCAAGCTTGAGAAAATAAATTTGTTTAGACTTCCTATGCTCTAAGGGTGATGTCCTGTAAACTTGGGGAATAAAGCAACAGGAGTCACTTTTACAAATCAAGTCATGGTATTTGATCTTGCATGCAGAGGTTTCCTGACCACAGCGCTTGGAAAAGGGAAGCTCCTAGATGCAGTGAAGAAAGCAAGGTATTTGGATTCTCTCTAGAGAAGCCTGAACCTTATTAGGTACTAAATAACACAGGATGACCAGCAATAAAAAGAAAAGTACAAGGAATGGAGAGGCCATGAGAGGATACTCCCTTATTCATGACATTTCTATAAGTCAGCCCACTCTACGATTACCCAGCAAACACTGACAGGAATCCCTGAGGGTCCTCATAGCCTGCTAATCTTGCACTATACCACCTTCTCTCTAACACTTCTCCCTGTCTGGCAATAGCTAAGTCAGGGGGTGCTATTTGTTTGGGACACCAGCTTATTAGCCTGGTATGCACAGACTCAGTGATGCGATTATCTCACAATTGCAAAGATCAAAGCATCACTACCTTCCCTTTTTTAAAAATGATTCTGCTGAGTCCTTATGAACTGCTAGCCCCCACCATCCATTCACTAGAACCTTCACAAGAAACAGCCAAAAGCCCAAACAGCCCAAAGAAATGGTTCAAAATGCTGTTGAGGTATGCTCTCACAGAATCTGGCTTTGTGCTTTCATTTACTTGCTGTGTGGCCTTGGAGAAATTACTTTGCCTCTCCAGGCCCTTAGCTTCCTCATTTTCAAAGTAGAGATAATAATGGTACCTACCCCCTGGGTTGCTGTGATAATTGAATGATATAATATATGTAAAGATTTCTAGAACACAAAGAATGTGCTAAAGATGTGTTAGCTGATATTATTAATATAATAATTACTGATGCCCCCAAATATTTGTTGAGTAGAATTCTTGTCAAGTTCCTGGGGAGAAAATGTCCTCATTGGTTGATTAATGTGGAGACACTGAAGCAGCTGGTCTGCCCTCAAAGCCCTATGTAACTTAGACCCCATTTCCATCCAGCTTGATTCAAGTTCACCAAATGGATAGCAAAGTTTAACTCTATGATATAAAGAGATGACTGTGATATCAGGGCTCCTGGGTGGGTCAGTCAGTTAAGCATCCAACTCTTGATCTCAGCTCAGGTCTTGATCTCAAGGTTGTGAGTTCAAGCCCTGCGTTGGGCAACATGCTGGGCATAGAACCTACTTTTAAAAAAATCTATAAATGTATGGAGAAGCTTCATCGGAGATGCAACAAGACTGCCCCCTATCTTTGAACACAGTATTGACAGGCTGAGCATGAGAAGCCAGACCAAGTCTTGCTGGCCAATCCATCCTGCCTAACCAATTGCTCAAGAATATTGTGGCATAATACTGATAGCTTAGATAAGGTCCCTATCCACACATTCTCAAACTGAGGTCCACACATTCTAATGGAGGTAAAAACAAATCCACTATCTGAATCTACATCTGGCATTTGATGTGATGCAAATAACGCCATTAGGTTATGATCATTGCTGTGTAATGCATCCTGCTAACATTTTATGTTCTTTCATTTAATTCTCATAATATCCCTACCAGTAGGTAGATTCTACTTTTCTCCCCATTTTACTGATGAGGCAACTGAAACTCAGAGAGGTTAAGTAACTTGCCCAAGAACACAAAGCCAAGTAGCAGAGTCAGGGACCAAATCAAAGTTTACCCGACTCCTGAGCCTGGGATCTTAACTATTAGCCTTTACTCCTACTTACATTTAAACCATTATTAAAAGGAATCTATTATATCAGAATATAGTCCATTGGAATGGTCTTTGAAATCAATATGGATTCTTAACAAAGATTTCTCAATCTCTTCTTGTTGAAAATGAAGTGCCTCTGATGGCTCATGGCCTGTAGTCTGGCATGTGCTTCTTTCTTTAGTCTTTTCAATAGCAGAACCACAAAAAATATTTGGCCATAAATCCCCGTCAAGATTAGCATGCCAGCAGTTCCCAGATATGCTGCATTAGCATTGGTTATGTGCTATAACAAATATGTATTGAATCAGCATAATCATCCTATGTCTTGAAGAGTAGATAACTAGACCGACAATCTGTGAAAGGTTTGAATTTTGTTATTGTTCATGCTCTCTACACCCTTATTTCAGGCATACGTCAATATGGAAATCCTTATAGCAGTTTTGTTTTCTTTCAAAAATGGGTTTGGCCCCCTTAGTGGAGTGACAAAAATAACTCTGCAGGTCTAGGCAGTCTACTTTATTGTAATTAAATAGAAGAATATAGATAATGGAGTATATGCATATAGTGAGAGTTAATAGTGTTACAAATAACTTTTTTTAGGTATGTATATTTGTAATGAATCACAATATAAAATACATTTCTTACTGTAGGTCACAAACAAAAATGCTTGAAATTCATGATTTTAAAATTTTAGACTCACATTTCCCAACTCTTTGCCCCTCAAAGGGAAGCACTAGCACTTGGTCATGAGAAGGAAGTACAACAGGTCCATGATCCTGAGACGAAGTGATAGTGGAGGGGTAGATTTTGATAATAGGAATAAAGGAATCAAAAACTGTCTTTCTCATGCAGAACTGATTTCTTGAGAACATTGAGATGGGACTGAGAGAGCTTCTTGAAGCTGCCCTTGAAGCACCAAACAAGATAGTGTCCAGGGGAAAGGAAAGATGGAGATTACTTAAGGATGACCATAGCCCATGTAAAAGTTCTTGTCAAACCCTTGGAGGGTTTTGAGGTTCCTGGTGCCTCATCAACATGGCAACAGGGCTGAGAGCACCTGACTCCAGATTTCCCCAGGCAAATATCCAAGTATCAAAAGAGGGGCATAGACCATGGGTTCCACACTGGTTTCACATCGGAACCTTTTCTAAAAATACAAATTCCAGAACTTCCACCTTCTTATACAGAATTATAACCTCCAAGGAAGGACCCAGATATCTGTCATTATTAAAATCTTCCCAGAAAATATTGATACAATCATCCCAACCAAGTTTTCCAAACCAACAACTGGGCCAAGAGACCAAGTGAAATAAAAGTCCCCTTGAAGTAAGGGTTCAGGGACCTTGTTGGCTTTGCAGTATACCAATGGGAACAAATTTCAAGCAATCATACTGGTAGGTAGGAGTTCTTGAGTCTAGAAAGGAGTAAGGGATGGGTTAATCCTCACGTGGGAGAACGCCTAGAGTCCCACTTAGGGCCATACATGTGGGAGCACTAGCTCACTGATTCTGGGTACCTAAGAATAGCACCCTGTCTATAGCTCTACTTCCAGGTGGTCTGAAGGTACCTGAAGTTCCAGGCACCTGTTTTGACCAGTACAGAGCCCTTGGATCCCACACATTAGTTCTGGCAATCTTTAAGGATGCTTTGATTTCTAGGAGTTCTTTGTCCCAAGCATACATTGTCCAACAAAAATTACCAGAAGTCAGTGCAAGGAATAGGGCTAAGGATTACCATGGTAGGGGAACACTTCCCTGTCTTTCTTCTAAACAAAATCTCTAAAGATCCCTGTTATTAAAGTCACAAGGAAGGTGAACTCCTTCCAAAGGCTAGTGTTCAGGTAATTCTAAAAGGCATGCATCTCAAGCTTAGATGAGGAATAGAATTTCCTAGTGGAGTTCCATTCTCTCCAAGGTAGAAGAGTACTTCTTTTCCCATCTGTTAAGTGCTATATGCCTGGGAAATCTGAAAATGGAGAGGGCAGAAGACCGGCCTCTTTCCAGAATAGTAACACAGATGCCCATTCTGGCTAGCCTTGGCACAGAAGCCACATAGTGCCAGTAAAATCTCCCCACATTGGCATCCAGAACACACAGGGCTTTTCCACTAAAAACAATCACTGAAATTCATCAGAACCATGACGTTTCTGATTTCTAGTTCTCATCTTCCATACCTAAGAGGGTGTGCTGGTTTCTCACTTAATGTTGCCACTGGAATGGAAATGTCTCATACTTCCCTGCCATAGGTATAAGTGACTACCATTTCCAGCCTGACATCTACCCCAATTGCCACTTTTTGGACCTCCTCAGACAAAGCTGATGGCCTCCATGCTCTCTTCCTACTGACCTAACCCACCCAGACTCCTTTGTCAAGTCCCATCGCAATAAAGCACATCACCTAGAAGCAAGATAACGGGTTTTAGGAGACAATGAAAGTCACCATCTGTTTACCTTATGATGGGGACTTAAGTGATCTTGGATGCTCAAAACCACAGATACGGCAGAAAACAAATGATATTCAGCAAATACTGGGAATCCCCAGTGTGCTGGGCACTGTTACAGGTGCTGAGACACAGGGAACAAGATAAGCAAGGTCCCTGCTCATAATGAATGTATAATCTTGACCCTAAACACAGTGCTTGTGGATATTTTTTGAACCACATCTTACATCATTAGAGGATTTAGATGTTGGTAAGATTGAGATGGAGGCCTTCTTAAGAATGTGTTTTCAATATATTCTCTTTAACCCTTTTAAAAGGATGCTAGCCTGGTCATCAGAAAAGATACTAAAGGGAATGAGAAATGATCAAAGCTTTATAAAATAGTCTTTTCTTCAAAACTCACAAAAGCCTTTTAAAGTTGTAGCACCAAATAACTACAGTAACTCAGAAAATCCAATACCTTAATAATATTGAAAAATTGCACTCTCTGCAAGCCCAGTCATTTCTCCTGATTTCTATTTCCCATTTCCATTATAAGTACCAGTTAGGTGTTATAACAGAGATAATTCAGCTGCTTCTCTTCTCATTTTTGAGACTTTCAAAATGAAGTGGATAAATGGCCATGACTCTTTCTCTCCTCCTTAAACCAATTTCCTATCCCATCCTCCAAAAAGCAAAGTGAAAGAGCAAACTAAAATTACTAATCTCTCTTAAAAGGGAAATGCAAATCAAAACTACAATGAGATATAACCTCCCACCTGTCAGAATGGCTAAAATCAACAAGTCAGGAAATGACAGATGTTGGCGAGGATGCCTAGAAAGGGGAACCCTCTTACACTGTTGGTGGGAATGCAAGCTGGTGCAGCCACTCTGGAAAACAGTATGGAGGTTCCTCAAAAGGTTGAAAATAGAGCTACCCTATGACCCAGCAATTGCACTACTGGGTATTTACCCCAAAGATACAGATGTAGTGATCCAAAGTGCCACCTACACTCCAATGTCTATAGCAGCAATGTCCACAATAGCCAAACTATGTTAAGAGCCCAGGTGTCCACCAACAGATGAATAGATAAAGAAGATGTGGTATATATATACAATGGAATATTATGCAGCCATCAAAAAATGAAATCTTGCCATTTGCAAAGACGTGGATGGAACTAGAGGATATGATGCTAAGCGAAATAAATCAATCAGAGATAGACAATTATCATATGATCTCACTGATATGTGGAATTTAAGAAAGAAGGCAGAGGATCATAGGGGAAGAGAGGAAAAAATGAAACAAGATGAAACAAGAGAGGGAGACAAACCATAAGAGACTCTTAATCATAGGAAACAAACTGAGGGTTGCTGGAGGGGAAGGGGATGGGAGGATGGGGTAACTGGGTGATGGACATTGGGGAGGGTATATGTTGTAATGAGCACCGTGTATTATATAAGACTGATGAATCACAGACCTGTACCCCTGAAACAAATAATATATTATATGTTAATTAAAAAAAAAAATCATTCACCACAATCAAGTGGGATTTACTCCAGGGATGCAGGGGTGGTTCAATATTTGTAAATCAATCAACATGATATATCACATCACAGGGTCCATTTCTGGGTTCTCTTGTAAATGAGAAAGGATAAAACCAGAGGATCATGTCAATAAATGCAGAAAAAGCACTTAACAAAGTATAATATCCATTCATGATAAAAACTCTCAACAAAGTAGGTTTAGCAGGAACATACCTCAACATAATAAAGACCATATCAGAAAAACCCACAGTTAACATCATATTCAATGATGAAAAACAGTAAAACCATATGAAACTAAAAAATGTAATGTTTAAAGTGGACAAAGAGCTTTTTCTTAAAAAAAAAACAACAGCTGTTCCTCTAAAATCAGGAACAAGACAAGGTTTCCACTTTCACCACTTTTATTCAACATAGTACTGGAAGTACTAGCCACAGCAATCAGACAAGAAAAAATAAATACAAGGCATCCAAATTGGTAGGGATGAAGTAAATTTTTCATTATTTGCAGATGACATGATACCATATATAGAAAACCCTAAAAACTACTCCACCAAAAGACTACCAAAAATAATAAATTAATTTAATAAAGTTATAGGATACAAAATTAATATGCAGAAGTCTGTTTTATTTCTATACACTAATAACAAAATAGCAGAAAGAAAAATTAAGAAAAAAATCCCATTTACAGTTGCACCAAAAAGAATAAAATATCTAGGAATCAACTGAACCAACGAATGAAAGACCTGTACTCTGATAACTATAAAACAATGATGAGAGAAATTGAAGATGACCCAAACAAATGGAAAGACATTCTATGCTCATCAATTAGGAAAACCAACATTGTTAAAATGTCCACACTACCCAAAGCAAACTAAAGATTTAATGCAATTCTTATCAAAATACCAACAGCATTTTTCATAGAGCTAGAACAAACAATCCTAAAATTTGTATGGAACCACAAAAGACCCCAAAAAGCCAAAGAACCTTAAGAAAGAACAAATCTGGAGGTATCACAATCCCAGATTTGAAGTTATACTACAAAACTGTAGTAATCAAAGTAGTACAGTACTGGCACAAAAATAACTACATAAATCAATGAAACAGAATAGAATGCCCAGAAATAAACCCACACTTTTATAGTCAATTAACCTATGACAAAGAGGCAAGAATATACAATGGAGAAAAATACAGTCTCTTCAACAAATGGTGTTAGGAAAACTGGACAGTTACATGCAAAAGAATGAAACTGGAACAATTTCTCACACCATACCTAAAAAAAACTCAAAATAGATTAAAGACCTAAATGTGAAACCTGAAACCATAAAAATCCTAGAAGAAAACATAGGTAGTGATTTCCTTGACATTGACAATAGAAATATTTTTCTAGCTCTGTCTCCTCAGGCAAGGAAAACAAAAGCAAAATTAAACTATTGGGACTATACCGAAATAAAAAGCTTTTGTACAGCAATGGAAACCATCAACAAAATGAAAAGGCAACCTACTGAATGGGAGAAGACATTGCAAATGATATATCCATTAAGGGGTTAATATCCAAAATATATAAAGAACCTTTACAACTCAACTCCCAAAATCCCCAAATAACCTGATTTAAAAATGGATAGAGGACCTGAATATACATTTTTCTGAAGAAGATGTACAGATGGCCAAAAGACACATGAAAAGATGGGGCACCTGGATGGCTCAGTTGGTTAAGCGACTGCCTTCGGCTCAGGTCATGATCCTGGAGTCCCGGGATCGAGTCCCGCGTCGGGCTCCCTGCTCGGCGGGGAGTCTGCTTCTCCCTCTGACCCTCCTCCCTCTCATGCTCTCTGTCTCTCATTCTCTCTCTCTCAAATAAATAAATAAATAAATAAATCTTTAAAAAAAAAAGACACATGAAAAGATGCTCAACATCACTAATCATCAGGTAAATGCAAATTAAAACCACAAGGAGATATCATCTTATACCTGTCAGATGGCCAAAATAAAAAAAAAAATTAAAGAAATAACAAATGTTGACAAGGATATGGAGAAAAAGAAACTCTTATGTACTGTTGGTGGGAATGCAAACTGGCGCAGCCACTGTGGAAAACAGTATGGAGATTCCTCAAATATTAAAAATAGAAATATGAGGGGCACCTGGTGGTGTTGGTTAAGCCTCTGACTCTTGATCTTGGCTCAGGTTTCAATCTCACAACTGTGAGTTCAAGCCCTGCACTGGGTTCTGCAGTGGGTGTGGATCCTACTTTCTTTTTTTTTAATAGTTTATTTTTTTTTCAATTTAAATTCAATTAGCCAACATACAGCACATCATTAGTTTCAGATGTAGTGTTCAATAATTCATCAGTTGCATATAATACCCAGTGCTCATCACATCACTTGCCCTCCTTAATGCCCATCACCCAGTTGCCCCATCCCCCCACTCACCTCCCCTTCAGCAAACCTCAGTTTGTTTCACAGAGTCTCTCATGGTTTGTCTCCCTCTCTGATTTCTTCCCATTCAGTTTTCCCTCCCTTGCCTTGTGATCCTCTGAACTAATTCTTATATTCCACATATGAGTGAAACCATATGATAATTGTCTTTCTCTGATTGGCTTATTTCACTTAGCATAATACCCTCCAGTTCCATCCACCTTAAAAAAAAAAACCAGAAATATGATTCAGTAATTCTACTACTGGGTATTTACCCAAAGAAAATGAAAACAGTAACTTGAAAAGATGTATACACGCCTATGTTTATTGTAGCATTATTTACAATAGCCAAGATATAGAAACAACACAAGTGTCCACTTACAGATGAATCAATAAAGATGTGGGGTATACACACACACACACACACACACACACGCATGCACACCCATGCACATGCATGCACACAAACAATGGAATATTACTCAGCCATAAAAAAGAAAGAGATCTTTCCATTTGTAATAATATAGATGGATCTAGAGGGTATACTGCTAAGTGTATAAGTCAGACAGGGAAAGGCAAATATCACATGATTTCACTCATGTGGAATTTAAGAAGCAGAACAAATGAACAAACAAAGAAAAAAAGAGGGCGCCTGGGTGGCTCAGTTAGTTAAGTGACTGCCTTCGGCTCAGGTCATGATCCTGGAGTCCCTGGATCGAGTCCCGCATCGGGCTTCCTGCTCAGCGGGGAGTCTGCTTCTCCCTCTGACCCTCCTCCCTCTCGTGATCTCTGTCTCTCATTCTCTCTCGCAAATAAATAAATAAAATCTTTAAAAAAAAAAAAAAGAAAAAGAGACACAAACAAACAAAAAACAGACTCAAGTACAGAGAACTGGTGGTTGTCACGGGAGAGGTCAGTGAGGGGGTAAAATAGATAATGGTGATTAAGAGAATACAACTGTCTTGATGAGCACTGAGAAATGTATAGAATTACTGAATCATTATATTGTACACCTGAAACTAATATCACACTGTAGGTTAACTATACTTCAATTAAAACATTTTTTTAATTAGTGAAAAAAGAACTGTCACTGCATAAAGTCATAATAAGGCTAGTTTTTCTAGTACTTTAATTAGAAAATATGTGCTGTAAATCAATAGCATGGACTTTTTTTTAAAGATTTATTTATTTGACAGAGAGAAACACAGTGAGAGAGGGAACACAAGCAGGGGGAGTGGGAGAGGGAGAAGCAGGCTTCCCACGGAGAAGGGAGCCCGACGACCCTGGGAGGGGTCATGACCTGAGCTGAAGGCAGATGCTTAATGACTGAGCCACCCAGGCACCCCAGTATCCTGGACTTTTTTTTAAAAAATCTAAATACAGAGCATATTTATAACAAACTGAGCTTACATTTCTACTTCTAAATATAATGTGGCAAAGTATTGATTTGAGCATTATTTATATTTCAAAATTTCACATATAAACTCATTATTTTGCTCTGAAAGTTATATCAGCCTTAAGTGGGTAGGGAGATATACCTTTGTTTTTGCATATCTCTTATTATCTTCTCTCAACTAAAATTTTTGTGATTATATCAATAATGAAAGTTAACTAAAAATAGGATTTAAAGTATTAAGAATTTTTTCTAATTATTTTTTATTGTGGTAAAATACACATAACATAAAATTCACTATTTTAACCATTTAAAATGTACAGTTCAGTGGCATTAAGTACATTCATATTATTATACAACTATCACAACCTTCCAGAACTTTTTTTCATCCTGCAAAACTGAAACTCTGTATTCATTAAACAATAATTTCCCCATTCCTCCCATCCCTCAGCCCCTGACAACCATAATTCTGTTTTCTGTCTCTATGATTTTGACTACTCTTAAGTACTTCATATAAATGGAATCACACAGTTTAAAATTTCTCTGACTACAATAGACTGAAGTTAGAAATCAGTAACAGGAGCAAAACTGGAAAATTCATAAATCTGTGGAAATTAAACAGAGTACACTCTTAAATAAGCAATGATTCAAAGAAAAAAATTGCAGGGGAAATTAGAAAATACTAGAGATGAATGAAAATGAAAACACAATATGCCAGAACATGTGACACAGTGAAAGCAGCACTAAGGGGAAAATTTAAAACATTAAATGCTTATATTAAAAGAAGAAAGATCTCAAATCAACAACCAAATTGTATAACCTAAAGAACTAGAAAAAGAAGAACTAACTAAACCCAGAAGGAGCTAGCAAAAGGAAGGAAATAATAAAAATTAAAGCAGAGATAATGAAATAGAGAATAGAAAAAAAAATAAAAATAAAAATAAAAACAGAGAAAAGCAATGAAACCAAAAGTTGGTTCTTTGAAAAGATCAACATAATTGACAGACCCTTACCTAGATGGACTGAGGAAAAAGAGAGAAGACTGAAATTACTAAAATCAGAAATGATTTTACTGATTGACATTACTACTGATTCCACAGAAATAAAAGGATTGTAAGAGAATACAATGCACATGGGTATGGCAACAAACTGGATAACCTAGATGACATGGATAAATTCCTAGAAACATAAAACCTATCAAGACTTAATCATGAAGGGGCACCTGGCTGTCTCAGTCAGAGCAGTGTGCAACTCTTGATCTTGGGGTCATAAGTTCAAGCTCCACCTTGGGTGTAGAGATTACTTGAATAAATAAAACTTTAAAGAAAAAAGACTAATTATGAAGAAATAGAAAATATAAATAGACCTATACCTAATAAGTATTTTGAATCAGTAATCAAAAATCTCCCAAAGAGGAAAAGGCCTGGACTTAAGAAGCTCTGGTCTTCACTGATGAATTCTACTGAACATTTTTTTTTAAAGTAAGCTCTACGCCCATCAACATGGGGCTTGAACTCATGACCCTGAGACCAAGAGTCACATGCTCTACCAACTGAGCCAGCCAGACGTGCCAAATTCTACCAAACATTTCAAGAAGAACTAACACCAATCCCTATCAAACTTTTACAAAACTTAAAAGATGAGTAACACCTTCTACTTCGTTCTATGAAGCCAACATTACCCTGATACCAAAGCCAGACAATGACACTGCAAGAAGAGAAAAGTACAGACTAATATCCTTTATCAACACTGATACAAAAATTCTCCAATAAATACTAGCAAACCAAAATCAGCAGCATATTAAAAGGATTAAGCAGCATGGCCAGGTGGGATTTATTCCTAAAATGCAAGAATGCTTCAACGTACATCAATGTAATATACCACATCAATATGTAGGGGAAAATGCTGAGGAATGCAGAGGGAAAAAAATCACATGATCATCTTCATTGATGCAGAAAAACACACTTGACAAAATTCAACACACTTTCATGAAAAAAAAATTCAACAAAATATGAGAAGGAAACTCAACATAATAAAAGTTATAAATGAAAAATCTGCAGCAAACATATACTCAGTGATGAAAGACTGAAAACATTTCCTGAGATCAAAAACAGGGCAAGGAACCCATTTTCATCACTTCTTTCAACATAGTAATGGAAGTTCTAGCTGGAGCTTTAGGCAAGAAAAATAAATAAATGGCATCCAAACATAAAATTATTTCTGTTTGCAGATAATATAATCTTATATGTATAAAACTTTTAAAACTCCACAAAAAAACTGTTAAAACTAATAAACGAATTCAGTTAAGTAGCAAGAAGGTCAACATACAAAATCAGCTGCACTTCTATACATGAAGAATAAACAATCTAGAAAGGAAATTACAAATAATTCCATTTACTATAACATTAAAAATAATAAAATACTTAGAAATTCCTTAACCAAAGAGGTAAAAGAGTTGTACAATGAAACTACAAAACACGGCTGAAAGAAATTAGAGAAGACATGTATAAATGGAAATAAACACCCTCCTCATGGAGTAGAAGACTTAACATTGTTCACATGTCAGTACTGCTCAAAACAATCTACAGATCCAACGCAATCCCTATCAAAAATCCCAAAGACTTTTTTTGCAAAAATAGAAAAACTCATGCTAAAATTCATATAGAATCTCAAGGGACCCCAAATAGTCAAAACAATCTTGAAAAAGAAGAACAAAACTAGTAGAGAGCTCACACTCCCTGATTTCAAAATTTACTACAAAGCTACAGTAACCAAAACAGTGGCATAAAAAACAGACATATAGACCAATAGATAGAAGAGAAAGCCCAGAAATAAACCCTTGATTGTATCTGATGATTTTTGACAAGGGTACAAATATCATTCATTGGGGAAAGGATAATCTTTTCAACAATGATGTTGGAGAAACTAGATACCCACCTGAAAAAGAGTGAAACTGGAAGATTACCTGACATCATTTATAAAACTAACTCAAAATTGATGAAAAACATAAATGTAAGAGCTAAAAGTATAAAAATGTTAGAAGAAAACATATGACAAAAACTTCACAACATCAATTTTGACAATGATTTCTTGGATACAATACAAAAGGCACAAGCAAAAAAGGAAAATGGACAAATTAGACATCATGAAAATGTAAAAATTTTGTGCATCAATAGACAATATCAACAGAGTAAAACAGTAACCCACAGAATGGGAGAAAATAATTACAAATAATATATCTGATAAGGGACTAATATCCAAGATATATAGAAAATTCCAAAAAATCAACAACACAAAAACAAACAATCTGATTTCAAAATGAGCAAGGGACTTGAATAGACATTTCCCCCAGAGGAAATAAATAAATGGCCAATTAAGCACATGAAAAGATACTCAACCTCACTAATCTTTAGGAAAATGCAAATCAAAACTACAATAAAATACCACCTTATACCCATTGGGTTGGGTACTATCAAACCAACTAAATAACAAGAGCTGACAAGGATGAGGAGAAACTGGAATTCTTGTGCACTGTTGATAGGAATGTAAAATGGTACAACCTCTTTGGAAAACAGTATGGTGGTTCCTCAAAAATTTTGAAATAGAATTACCATATGATTCAGCAACTCCATTTCTGCGTATATACCCCAAAGTATTGAAAGCAGCATCTCAAAGAGATATTTGTATACCCATATTCATAGCAGCAATATTCACAATAACTAAAACAGGACAGCAACCCAGATGTCCATTGATAGATGGATAGGCAAAATATGGCATACACATACAATGGAATATTGTTCAGCCTTTAAAAGGAAAAAAATTCCAACATTTGCTACAATATTAGATGAACCTTGAAGACACGACAATATGTGAAATAAGCCAGTAACAAAAAAAGACAAATACTGTATGACTCCATTTATATGATCTACTTTGAACAGTCAAAATTATAGAGGCCAGGAAGTGGAATGGTGGTTGCCAGAAACTTGGGGGTGGGGGGAGAGGAATGGGGAGGCACTGTTT
The DNA here is from genome assembly GCF_054177405.1 of Leptonychotes weddellii. NCBI lineage: Eukaryota > Metazoa > Chordata > Mammalia > Carnivora > Phocidae > Leptonychotes > Leptonychotes weddellii. The sequence goes on along the minus strand of NC_138374.1, from coordinate 93,169,816 downwards.
AATAGGTATGGACTTTCAACATGTTTCAAGATGTTGAAACTTTTAAGTTTCAAGAGTTTTACAAAATGAAAAGTAATAGAGATTGATGGTGGTTATGGTTGCACAACAGTATGAATGCATTTAGTGCCACTTAACTGTGCACCTAAAAATAGTTAAGATGGTCAACTTTATGTTATGTATATTTTGCCACAGGAAAAAAAAAGGCAGGGAGAGGTGTAGAGGAAAAAAATCCTAGGGGTTTAAAGCACAGGTACTTCCAGAACCATGGTGGGTCACCAAGTAGTTCATATTCCTATGGCTTCTTTCATAGTTCAGGTTTGAAAACTATCAAATTGTTGGTAGTAGCTTCCTCTCACTTTTATACTATGCAGATCAAAAAGGTTGGCAATTTTAGCTTTTATGTGAGGCAATATAGAAATAGGAAGTTTGTAGTAAGTGTGTGAGCCTTGGATAGAAACTAGATGTCCTCATTTCCCTCTATTCCCTGGAGTCTCTTGCTGAGCATCCCTTCTAATTCCACTGGATACCAGCATATCCTGCTGGACTCTGTAGTCTCCAAGTGGGCACTGCCATGACTACCACTAATCTCACAATGGCTGATAGAGTATGGCAGAGACAGGAGTACTCATCAAATATTCCAGCTTATTTCCCACATTTTCCAGCCCTTTTGCTGTTAGGCAGCCATATGACTAGTGCTGGTTAATGGACTATAGATAGAAAGGATGTGTGTCACTTCCAGGCCAGAACACAGAAAATCCAACATGGAACCCTCCAAGAATCTCTCCTCTAACCAAAAAAAGGTCATGTGTTTCAGATAGTACAACAAAAAATGGTAGAGCCTTTGTCAGTCTGAGTTCCCAAAGACTGAAGTAATGGAACCCCCACCAACTGGCACTCAACACACAGAATGAGCAAGAAATAAACTATCCTGCTCACCAAAAAATTGCTAGAACTGATACACAAATTCAGTAAAGTCACAGGATACAAAATCAATGTACAGAAATCTGTTGCATTTCTATACACCAATAATGAAGCAGCAAAGAGAAATCAAGGAATCGATCCCATTTACAATTGCACCAAAAGCCATTAAGAATCCTAGGAATAAACCTAACCAAAGAGATAAAAGAGCTATACTCTGAAAACTATAGAACACTTACAAAAAGAAATAGAAAAACATCCCATGCGGGGCGCCTGGGTGGCTCAGTCGGTTAGGCGACTGCCTTCGGCTCAGGTCATGATCCTGGAGTCCCGGGATCGAGTCCCGCATCGGGCTCCCTGCTCGGCAGGGAGTCTGCTTCTCCCTCTGACCCTCCTCCCTCTCATGCTCTCTGTATCTCATTCTCTCTGTCTCAAATGAATAAATAAAATCTTAAAAAAAAAAAAAAGAAAAAAAAAAAAAAGAAAAACATCCCATGCTCCTGGATTGGAAGAACAAATATTGTTAAAATGTCTATACTACCCAAAGCAGGCTACACAATGTAATCCCTTTCAAAATACCAACAGCATTTTTCACAGAGCTAGAACAAACTACCCTAAAATTTTTATGGAAACACAAAAGACCCCAAATAGCCAAAGTAATCCTGAAAAAGAAAAGCAAAGCTGGAGGCTTTGCAATTCTGGACTTCAAGTTATATTATAAAACCATAATCATCAAGATAGTATGGTATTGGCCCAAGAACAGATACATAGATCAATGGAACAGAAGAGAAAATCCAGAAATGGACCCACAACTATATGGTCAACTAATCTTTGACAAAGCAGGAAAGAATATCCAATGGAAAAAAAGATAATCTCTTCAGGGGCACCTGGGTGGCTCAGTTGTTGAGCGTCTGCCTTCGGCTCAGGTCATGATCCCAGGGTCCTGGGATTGAGCCCTGCATCGGGCTCCCTGCTCCGCGGGAAGCCTGCTTCTCCCTCTCCCACTCCCCTGCTTGTGTTCACTCTCTCGCTGTCTCTCTCCCTGTCAAATAAATAAATAAAATCTTTAAAAAAAAAAAAAAGATAATCTCTTCAACAAATGCTGTTGGGAAAACTGGACAGTAATATACAAAAGAATGAAACTGGACCACTTTCTTACACCATACACAAAAATAAATTCAAAATGGATAAAAGACCTAAATGTGAAATAGGAAACCATCAAAATCCTATAGGAGAACACAGGCAGCAACCTCTTTGATATTGGCCATAGCAACTTCTTACTAGATACATCTCCAGAGGCAAGGGAAACAAAGGCAAAAATGAATTATTGGGACTTCATCAAGATAAAAAGCTTCTGCACAGCAAGGGAAACAATCAACAAAAATAAAAGGCAACCTACATAATGGGAGATGATATTTGCAAATGACATATCTGATAAAGGGTCAGTATCCAAATCTATAAAGAACTTATCAAACTCAACACCCAAAACACAAATAATCCAGTTAAGAAATGGACAGAATAGACACAAATAGACATTTTTCCAAAGAAGACATACAGATGGCCAAATGAAAAAATGCTCAACATCTCTCATCATCAGGAAAATACAAATCAAAAAACTACAATGAGATATCATCTCATACCTGTCAGAATGGCTAAAACTAACAACACAGGAAACAACAGGTGTTGGTGAGGATGTGGAGAAAGCGGAACCCTCTTACAATGTTGGTGGGAATGCAAACTAGTGCAGCCACTCTGGAAAACAGTATGAAGCTTCCTCAAAAAGTTAAAAATAGAACTACCCTATGAACCGGCAATTACACCACTAGGTATTTACCCAAAGGACACAAAAATACTGATTTGAAGGGATACATGTACCCTGATGTTTATAAAACATTATCAACAATAGCCAAATTGTGGAAAGAGTCCAAATGTCCATCAACTGATGAATGGATAAAGAAGATGGAATATTACTTGGCCATAAAAAAAGAATGAAATCTTGCCATTTGCTATGATGAGGATGGAGCTAGAGTGTATTATGCTAAGTGAAATAAATCAGGCAGAGAAAGACAAATACCATATGATTTCACTCATATGTGGAATTTAAGAAACAAAACAGATGAATGGGGTGCCTGGGTGGCGCAGTTGGTTAAATGTCCAAACCTGGATTTCAGCTCAAGTAATGATCTCAGGGTCATGAGATCAAGCCCATGTTGGGCTCTAGGCTCAGCACAGAGTCTGCTTAAGACTCTCTCTCCCTCTCCTTCTGCCCCTCCCCCCTACTCTCTCTCTAAAATAAATAAAAATAATTTTAAAAAATGAAATAGATGAACATGGAGGAAAAAAGAGAGAGGCAAACCAAGAAACAAATTCTTAACTATAGAGAACAAACTGAGGGTTACTGGAGGGGAGGTGGGCAGGGGGATGAGTTAAATGGGTAATGAGTATTAAAGAGGGCACTTGTATGTAAGTGATGAATCACAAAATTCTACTACTGAAACTAATATAACACTACATGTTAACTAACTGGAATCTAAATAAAAACTTGAAATAAAAAAATAAACTTCTAATCAGGGAAATTAAAAAAAAAAGAAAAGAAAGAAAGAAACTATTGTGTTATCAAGCTACTGGAATTTCACACTTGACTGTTACTGCATCATAACCTGGCCTATCCCTACTATTGGACATAGTTGTTAGTGAAATCATCCTTTAGTTTTTAACTATAACCAACTGCCTCTGTAGAAATCAGACATGAGACAAATAGGAGTAATACACATTTTATTATTTTCAGAACTGCCCCTAATGGATTCACCTCTGGAAACACTACATGTAAATAACCTTCTAGCTATCTGTTCTACCAATTCATCAAATATCAGAAGTCCATAGTGGATACAGTTTAGGCTTATACTGAATAATTCACCTGCTTGTCACCCTAATCCTAAGCATGGCACACATTCAGAAGTGGGTAAAAACAATGTGATTAGAAAATGGGCCAAAGACCTGAACAGATACCTCATCAGAGGAAAATAAAACAAATGGCAAATAAGCATATGAAAGGATGTTCAACATGGTATGTCATTAGGGAACTGAAAACTAAAACATCCAGGAGATACCACTACACACCTATTAGAATGGCCAAAATCTAAAACACTGACATCAAATGCTGACAAAGATGTGGAGCAACAAGAACTCTCATTTATTGCTGGTGGGAATGCAAAATGGTACAGACAGTTTGGCAATTCCTTACAAAACTAAACATACTCTTACCGTATGGTCCAACAATCATGTTGCTTGGTATTTACCAAAAGGATTGAAAACTTATGTCCACACAAAAACCTACACACGGATGTTCATAGCAGCTTTATTCATAATCACCAAAACTTGGAAGTAATTAAGATATCCTTCAGTATGTGAATGAATAAATAAACTGTGGTACATCCAGACAATGGAATATTATTCAGTGCTAAAAAGAAATGAGCAATTAGCCATGAAAAGACATAGAGGAAACTTAAATGCACATTACTAAGTGGAAGAAGTCAATCTGAAAAGGCTACATACTGTATGATTCCAACCATATAAATTCTGGAAAAGGCAAAACTATGGAGGCAATAGAAAGATCAGGGGTTAGGTGGAAGGGAGGGATAAATAGTCAGAGCACAGAGGATTTTTAGGGCAATGAAACTATTTTGTATGATATTATAATGGTGGATACATGTCATCACACATTTGTCCACACCCATACAATGTTAACACCAAGAGTGAACCCTAATGCAAACTATGGACTTTGAGTGATGATGATATGTCAGTGTAGGTTCATCAACTATAATTAACGTGCTGCTCTGGTAGGGGATGTTGATAGTGGGAAAGGCTGTACGTAAGTGGGAGCAGGGGGGTTAATGGAAGTCCCTATGCCTTCTGCTCAATTTTGCTCAATTTAAGCAAACTTAAATTTGTTCTAGAAAATAAAGTCTTTTAAAAATTTAAAAACACCCCCCAAAAATGAGGCAAATGCAGAGAGCAGACGAAAAAAACTTACTCTTTTTTTCCCAAAAAATAGATTTTTTACATTTTAATTCAAGCATAGTTAACATATAGTTTCAGGTGTACAATATAGCAATTCAACAATTCTATACATTACTCATTACTCATCATATAATTGTACTCTTAATCCTCATCACTCATTTCACCCATCCCCCACCCACCCACCTCCCCTCTGGTAACCATCAGTCTGTTGTCTATAGTTAAGAGTCTGTTTCTTGGTTTGTCTCTTTTGAAAAAAATCTAACTCTTAGCAATCACATTGGTGAGAGTAGCACTGTTATTGTTGTTCTGACCCTGTTGTGTTTATTAAAAAAAAAAAAAAAAACTTTAGCACCAAAATTGAATTAGAGGTATCAAAATGAACTCATGAGGCAGTTTATCTTTAAAAATACATAGGTATTTTAAAAACACATGGCTATTTCCCCACTGTGTCCACTAAAGAGGCCTAGAAACACAGTAGTAATGAGCATACTTTGTGTTTGGATTGAGCTTCCATAATACCATTTCCCACCAAAATAAACCAGTGATTCTTGAAGAGATGGCAGATTCCAGGTCCAAAGCAGGAAAGGTACAAGATGAGCACAGAATATCTTGCCATTAGGCAGCAAGGAAGCCATCAAAGACTACTAGGGTCTTGACAAAGTGCCAGTGGAAGATATTTCACTGACAAAAGATGGGATGAATTGAGCTGCAATAATTATTACAACTGCTTAAAACCCATTGGGTATGTTGAATACAGGCATGAATACATGGAAATGTGAGTTCATGATAATTAAAATAAAAAGGCATCTTAGGAGGATGATAGGAAACATTCATTTATTGTCCCAATTAGTAAATAAAGGAAAGAATGAAGCATTTACTTTACACCTTTCCTATCTGAATTGTACTACTTAAACAAATAGATAAGGAAAAGTGTCTTTTTATAGATATATTCTAACTAATACAAGAAAAACAATATTCTGTAGCTCAAAATAAATTGTTGGATCTAGGCCCTGAGTATCAATATCTGCTAAAGTAACAAAGAAGACAACCAGACATTATATACTTCCTAATGTATCACCCATCACCTTGCCAAAGGGATTGAGCGTGACTTGGAAGACTCCAAATCCAGCTGCCATTTTGCAGAAAACAGAGAACTTGTTGGACTGCAGCAGGATTGTGCAGTCAGCAACAACCACACTACGAGAAACTGTAGGTCAAATGCCCTGGTTTTTCAACAGATCAACTATATGGAAGAGAAAAGCTTAGAGGGGAAAACTGTAGGTTTAAAGAGATTTTAAAGACATATCAAAGTATTTTAAAGACATATCAAAGTTTTTTAAAATGGGCAAAACTAAACTATAATGTTTAGAGATGCCACTTTGGTAGTAATATCCCTCACCCATTAAGAAAAAAAGGAGGAAGTGATTTCTCTAGAAGTCAGCATAGGGGTTACTTTCAGGGGTAGAGAGACTTGTGATCATGACAGGACACCTGGAGGGCTTCCAACATGCCTGACAAAGTTCTTTTTCTTTATCTGGGTGATGGTTAAATAGGTGCTTGCCCTATAATAATCCATTAAGTCCTGCATTTGTTTTGTATGGTTTTCTGTATTTGTGTTTTATTTTATAATTTTTTTTTAATCCCCATCACATATTTTACCTCTCCCCCACCTCCCCTCTGGTAACCATCAGTTTATTTGCTATGGCTAAGAGTCTGTTTCTTGGTTTGTCTCTCTTATTTTCTTTGCTCATTTGTTTTGTTTCTTAAATTCCACGTATCAGTGAGATCATATGGTATTTGTCTTCCTCTGACTTATTTCAACTTAGTATAATACTCTCTAGCTCCACCCATGTAGTTGCACATGGCAAGGTTTCATTCTTTTTTATGACTAATATTCCATTGTAAGTATATACCACATCTTCTTTATTCATCAGTGAATGGACACTTGGGTTGCCTCCGTATCTTAGCTATTGTAAGTAATGCTTCTATAAACAGAGTCGCATTTATTCCTTTGAAATAGTATTTTTGTATTCTTTAGATAAATACCCAGTAGTGTAATTATTGAATCATAGGGTAGTCCTATTTTTAACTTTTTGAGGAATCTCCATACTGTTTTCCAGAGTGGCTGCACCGGATTGCATTCCCAGCAACAGTGCATGAGGGTTCCTTTTTCTCCACATCCTCATCAACACTTGTTGTTTCTTGTGTTGTTGATTTTAGCTATTCTGACAGGTGTGAGGTGATATCCCATTGTGGTTTTGATTTGCATTTAACTGATGATGAGTGATGTTGAGCATCCTTTCACATGGCTATTGGCCGTCTGTATGTTTTCTTTGGAAAGATTATTTTATAATTTTTTTAAAAGCTTTAATTAAACACACACCCAAACACACACACCACCAAATGAGCTGAGGTATCTGGAGAAGGCTTTCCAGAGGTGGGAAATCTTGAACTGGGTCTTCTAAGGCAGGGCAAATGAAAGTTAGGAATAAAAATCTAATTAGCTTAGAGGAAAATAAGTCCCCAGAAACCCTGCTTGAGCTCCTCATCCATTTGGAGGAACACCTCAAATCCCTCCAGCCCAAACCAAGCAAGCTCAGGACCACCCATAATTCTCCTTTCCTAAGCTTTGCCCATTTTTCACTGCTCCACATGGGTTCTTATTGTGCTAAGTAACAAACCCTTCCCTTCCCATGCTCTCCTTGGCTTAGGCATAAACCTGACCCAAAAAGACACATTCACCAGCTATGGCCACCGATCCTTAACAGCTGGAGAAGACAAACTCTGGATCCTAGAATCAACAGCCCCTCACATTCTGAGGGTGTACTGTTTGACCCGATAAGCCACTGGGGACTTGGAGCTAAACCATGAGGCCAGCTTTTACTCTTTCAACCCCCCCAACCCCCCCCACCCCAAAAATCACTGACCCAGCGCAGTGGTGTCCAGATTAGAAATCAGATCCCGCAGTGATTAGAGGAGACGCCACTTGAGGAAGGCTGCTGCAAAGCTGATAAGCACAAAGTATTTTTGGAATTGTTGTGTTGTTTTAAAAATGGTTGTGTTTTTATTTCACATTTTTTCTTGCTTCTGGTCCATTTTCATTGGGAGTTGTCTATTTCTCTGCATTTTCTGTTTCGTTTCCTGCAGGGACAAGAAGTCTTCCTTCAGAGGAAAGCACTCTTTTTCTCAGTTCAACTCTCTTTCCCTTTTCTCAGAATGTTCAGTGGAGCTTAGCTGGCACCAGCCCCACTTCTCTTGACTGCTATCTCTTGACCTGATCCCTTTCCTCTCCCCTAATCTAGAATGTGTCCCTCTGGTTTGCCTTTCCAGCTTTCAGGTCTAGAAAGGACAGGGGAAAAGTGTGGATGAATGCTGAGACATCTTCATTAGGAAACTGAAGAGACCATCTGATACCGCTGTCCATTGAAGGAAGGGCAGAAGGGAGAATTCTCACCCCTTACCCACCAGGGCTTCTGGTGAGCAGAGGAAGTGGACAGAAACACGTGCCCACATGGGGCAACAGGAGAAGTCAGCACAAGCTTCTCGGTGTCCTTGTGCTGTGGTCATGGGAGTGAGCTTCATTCAGCATCTTCTGGCACCTCCACCTCGGCAATCCAGGACCTTCCTGCTCACCGCTGGAGTGGGGTGCTTCTCATTTACATTTACATGTGAGTGCGAATTTCAGTTAGCATTTGTATTTGGGAATTTACACTGAAAGTTGTGCTTCCTGTTAGAGAAATTCCATCATGTTTTCTGGACAGGATTTGGGAGGGCAAAGTCCCTTCCTGAAACCCATAACAAACCCCGGCAAGTCACTGGCAGCTTCCTCTGCAGGGACATGTGAAGAGCATCAGGTCTGCGGGACTGACAGCAGGGAGCCCGGATCATCTGCGTCTGGAGGTGGAACATACAAGCGGGCTGGGCCAGGCCTCTGACACAGGTAGGATTACAGGAACTGGGGGGCCATCTGCAGAGGCCTGAAGTCTGTGGGGCCATCCCGCGCCTGCGAGGTGAGAGCGGAGTCTCACGGTGAAACAGTCCAGGACTTTTGGCCCAATGGATGTTCTCACAAGCAATCACACTTGGGCCAATTCCCAAGAAATACCATCATCAGCGTTTCTTCCCTTTGCTAGCGGGAGCTGTTCTCCCGTGCGGGGCGGAAAGGGGCAGAAAGAACGCAACTGCGAGCAACTGCTAACGTAATCCTTCCAGACAGCTCTTTCCAAGGTGCCACCCACAGTAAGAGCCCTGCCAAAAAGCTGCTGTACCCACTTTTCCCCACAATGCAATTAGTCCTGGACCATTCATCATTTATCATCACAAGTATGTTCATAGGGGAGCCAGAGGGCAGCATAAGTTAATAGCGCCTGCCTGCAGGCCACACCCAAGGCTTGAACCCTTCCACTCACAGAAATAAGAGAGAAAAGCAGAGGGAGGGAGAAGGGAAGGAGGGACTAGTGCATTCGGTGGATACCAGAGGGAGGTCACAAACGACTTTTTTTTCCTCCCAATAGAAAAGTACTTTTCCAACAGTTAGGCTTTTTAAAAGCCACAAGGAGTTGATTAAAGAGAAGTGCTTTCTGGCCAAAAAGACCTGGTGCTTATCAAGGAAATTAGAGCAGAAAGAAACACTTTTGAGACTAACACTGTTCCTTCCATGTAGTGCTGATAAGCAAGCTGCTGAGCATATATATGGTCTCTGAAGGTATTTGGAGGTGGAATGGTTAGAAACGGTTAGAAATGGAGTTTGAAGTGACAAACCTGGACTTGACTCCTGATTGTTCCATCTGCCAACGTCCATGAATTATTGTCTTCTACACTTCACTTTACTCATCCCTAAAACAGAATAATAATTGTTCCTGCCTTATGGGACTGGTGTGTTTAAATGAGATAATGAGTTTAAGTTGCCAAGCAAAGTACCTAATAGATAGTATATGTTCCATAAATATTGTTAATATTATTTATTAAGGTAAAGCTTTTTAACAGATATATGTCCCAAAGTACCCATGGTGGGCAATGGATCAACATTCTTCATATATCCCTCCATCCAGGAACCTATCCCTTTTGAGAAAGGTCATAAACTGGAAGCAGGCATGAGAGAAGGAAGCAGGCACCTAAGTGACCAATGGACTAACAGACTGTACAATCAGTTTGCCTCTTCCTGTGAACGATGGCAGATGGGAAGGAACAAGAGAATGCAGAAAGTGCCCCATGCAGATGCAGCCTCTAGAACTCCTACTTCTTTCCAAACCCACTTCACCTACAAGAGGGTTGGAGTTGAACTAGGTATGTGAACCTCCATGACTACATCCCGAGGTGCTTAGCGAGGAAGACGGGAGAGATGAGACTGTTCACCTGGAAGTGCGTCCACAAGGAGCTGGCAATAAGAATTTGCTCTGCTGACCGACATCCCTCGCTAGTGATAGGTAGACCTAAAAGCTGCAGGGACTAATAAGCAGATTTGCTTTGCTTTTCCTGGTGCTGGTTAAACATTCAAATACTCTTCCTGCATCAGCAAAACCTTTTAGTACGATGGAAAAACTCAGCCTGAAGCTCTCTATAAAGGGTCATTTGAGAGTGGAATGTGATGGCCAAGAGACATCCAGGATGGGAGAATCTCATTGGCTTGAGTTAAACATCACCTTCATTTCTGGTGCTTACTCAGATATTCCAAAAGGGAGCTCAGCAAAACCAATTTGGAAGCTACTTGCAATCCACAAACCTTGAGATAAATGGGGTTTTAGGATAGTGTGACCTTTCAGATTGTCCCCATTTATTAGTTTGTCCACTTTATAATGGTCAGCCCTGATCTCACACCCCTTGCTGCCACCTATCCTCCCAGCCCAGTCCTCTTGGGTCTCACAATGCTGTCCTTCACATATTTATCACTGGACAGAGAGCACCTTAATTAAATATGCACTTTCAGCACCTAGCACAGCTCCCGGTACGTCGAACTTGAGATGAATAAAAATTCATCATATGCTCATCAAATAGATTCATGGGATACCAACTATGTGTCTATATCTCAGTTGTGAGGCACAGATGAGAAAGTGGTTTGTGCCAAAGCACCTACACCTCTCCCTCCAAACTAGTGACTTTGTAAACTGAAGGATCAGACTAGGGAGTATAATTTAGGACCATTTGTGGAACAGAGTGAAGATAACTGGGTCAAGTGAGAACTGAACCCAGCACCTTAGCCTCACTAGCACCTTGCTCCATTAACTCAGTAAACAAGGTGCAGGCTGTCCTTGATACACCAGACAGTGCAGGTGCCAAGGCTCCTTCCCTTACAACAGAACCCAATGTTGTGCCATCGTTGTTTCCAAATGCAAAAGCAGCTTCTTAAAGTTCAGATGGAGAAGCTGAAGCTCACCCTCCTGCAAGGTAACTGCTACTCTCTGCAACTCACCAGACCTGCTGACAGGCTCAGCAATGAGAATAAAAGTTCAGGAGCAAACAACTGAGAAAGGAAAGGAAGAGAAAAACTCATAGCCCATTTGGATTTATTCCAGAATGATGGCCTCCAACAAGCTACAAAATATAATCTAGGATTTCTAAACAAAACAGATGAGCCTAACACCAGAATTTCACTGTGGAATCCCCAACTGGAATTTCGCTTAGCTCTGGAAACATTCTTCCTTGCTTGTTGTTCCAAGGAATTTCTGGCTTTCAGGATGATCAATCCTCTTCTACCCAGATTTGACTGGTGACAAACACACAGGGCCACCCCTCGACTGGGTTCATAGCCCACAACAAGTCATACTGATGTTTTCTGTGCCTGGAAAGCCTTCACACCTTCTCTAGTGCACAGCCTGATTCACTCCAGGCTCACTCCCTCCAGGAAGACTTCCCTGATTTCTACAGCCCTCAAAGGATCCCTTCTCTTTTACTCCCTAGAATACTTCAGTGTGGTCCTCTTGATCACACCATTTGGAACTTATTCTCATTTTCTCTCAGATAATATACTGTTATTTAACACAATAACTTACTTGGCCCAGGAAGGCCTGAATGTAGCTGCATGTAACTACTCATGGGTTACAACTGGAAGGGCCCTCACCAGATAGACAATGGTATTTGAAATTTTGCCATTAAAATTAGAGAAAGAGAGTCAAAAATGATGGACATCATCCAGTCAGCCCAACCTCTCATTTGGTGCAAGAATCCCAACGGCATCACTCTTGGCAGATGTTCATTCAGCCTTCACAGGAATTCTTACCATTACAGGAATTTCATTTCCTTTGCAGGAACTCATTCCCATATTGAACACCACCAAAGTTTTGTGTGTGGGGAGGTTGTGTTTTTTTGTTTGTTTGTTTGTTTGTTTGTTTGTAGACAGAGAGAGAGCGAACACAAACAGGGGAGAGGGGTGGAGGAAGAGGGAGAGAGAGACTCTCAAGCAGGTTCCCTGCTGAGCATGGAGCCCAATGTGGGACTCCATCCCAGGACCCCAAGATCATGACCTGAGCCTAAATCAAGAGTTGAACACCCGGGGCGCCTGGGTGGCTCAGTTGGTTAAGCGACTGCCTTCGGCCCAGGTCATGATCCTGGAGTCCCGGGATTGAGTTCCACATCCGGCTCCCTGCTCGGCAGGGAGCCTGCTTCTCCCTCTGACCCTCCCCCCTCTCATGTGCTCTCTGTCTCTCTCATTCTCTCTGTCTCAAATAAATAAATAAAATCTTTAAAAAAAAAAAAAGAGTTGAACACCCAATCGACTGAGCCACCCAGGTTCCACACCACCAAAGTTTTTACAGAGAAAATAATTCCTCAACTTTAAAGAATTTGTGAAGGTGATCTTCAGCAGAGATAACATGTTAAAAATGCATTTATTATCAGCCACTTTTATCTAATTCTGCATGTTCTCTAATATGTTTAAAAAAAAAAAAACTAAGATAGTTTAAAGACAACTAACTTACAGATACCAAGAAAACATGGAGCACTCTGATAAAACAGTAAGTAAAAGCTGTGATTGGATACTTTATAAAAGAGGCAATATATGTGCCCCAAAATACATGAGAGATCTATTCAATCTAATAAGTAATCAAAGAAATGCTGTCACCAGTCAACTTGGACAACCAACCATTCTAGAAAATAAAAATAGCCAGAATTGGGAGATTTGTGAAATAAGTCCTCTTATTCACATCCTGCTGAAACTAGAAGTTGTCACCATCCTCTGGAAGACACTTTGCATATGTGCTATGACTCTCCATACCCTTTAGCCAGTAATTCCTCCTTTTGACATTTATCCCAAGAAAATAACCAAGGAAGCAGACAAAGATTTATATACAGGGATATCCATCCAAGTGACATTTATCTCAGCTAAAAATTGGAAACAACCTAGATGTCTTCAAAAAAGAAGAAAATAGATCAGGGCCCATCCATGTGATAATGCTACCAACATAAAACACCATGTTTTTAGAAATTATTTAATGATATGGAAAATAGCCAAAATGCAATTTTAAGTGAAAAGGCAGGGTTATAAAATTGCAAACACAGTGGGATCCTACCTTTGTTTAAAAATATAAATAAGAATTGGGGCATCTGGGTGGCTCAGTCAGTTAAGTGTCTGCCTTCGTCTCAGGTTATGATCCCAGGGTCCTGGGATCGAGCCCTGCATCAGGCTCTCTGCTCAGCGAGGAGCCTGCTTCTCCCTCTCCCTCTGCCTGTCACTCTGCTTACTTGTGCTCTCTCTCTCTCAAATAAATAAAATCTTTTTAAAAATGAAATAAAATAAAAATATAAATATAAATTAGAGTAATTAAAATTGAAAACAGCTAATACTCCACCACCCAGAGCTAACTACCACATATGGATGATGGGACCAGAGATTGCTTTATATTTTCTTCCTTTTTTTTTTTTGCATAGTCCTAATTTTCTATGGTAATTTCAACCACTGTTATAACAAGGAAAATATTGATGTAATTTGTAATGTTTTCTAGTGACTTAATTAAGGAGAAACTTTTCATACTCAGTTAGCTAACAGCACTGAGCAGATGAGTGCATGAAGAACTATGTCCAGCACCTGGGGTCTTGCCTGGGCAGCAAGCTGGTGACAGGAGGGAAAAAAACCTGTCTTTTCACCTTTGTATCTCCAACACCTAACATGGTATGCAACACAGGACCAGCTCCACAATTTATGGGGCCCAGTGCAAAATCAAACTTCAGGAGCCATTGTGGAAGAAACATTACGAATTTGAAGACGACAGCAGTAGCACATTAAGCCACTGGCCTAAGGGTGGGGTTCTGTTGCAACTGCACAGATCCCATGCCCATGAAGCTGCCCCTGGCCCCACATATTGTAGGTGCTCACTAAGTATTTGTTGAAGGAAAAGAAAAGAGATATAGGTAGAAAGATCCCAAACACAAACATCCCACTTGTGCCTCAGAGCAAACCTACACACAGGAACTCTGAAATCCTTCAAGGGTATGAGGTCATAGATAGAAGAGAACACTCTTCCAGAATGTTCCCAGTCTACATTCAGATGATATTGTCCTGTTGTTGTCACACATATACCTGTTTGATCTTGGCCCACAGTCTCAATGTTTTATCTGGACACATGATCACTCTATGTATAGAAATAAATAAATATTATCTCTCCTGTCTATTCAAATAAAATATCTGGCTCTGACGATTACATCCTCCATCTCTGCTTTCCCCTTCAACTCACTTTTCCTCCTAGAACCCTGTGAGCTTGGCAAGAGAACTCTCACTACCCATCCCTTCCTTCCTGCACCCCCTCCACACCCATGCTCAGCGCTCCCTCTCCCTGTAATGCCAGCCAAGCAGACACTGAACAGGAGAAGGTGTCTGCAGAGGATGTGAATAACCCTCATCCTAATCTCTGCGGTCTTCCTGTGCAGGCCTGGCCAAAGCCCAGGAGAACTGGAGTTGCCAGCTCATGGAAGCAGCTGCAAGCCTAAAAGGAGACGAGGCAGCCAGGGGTCGTCACTTATCAAAGAAAAATGAGACCATCTGTTATAATTTCTTAGATGGGGGAAACTGAGCCTTTAAGGAGGAAGCCGACCCTTGGACGGGGAGAATGCTGAAGTGGGATGTCTGCCCTCAGCTGCCAGGGCCACATCCCAGCCCTCTGACACCAAAGGAATATGAGAAGTCTGATACTCCCTTGCAAACACCAGAAACCAAACTAAGTTAGCAAGCGTCTAGCATCTCTCTTGTCAATAGGCCCACTCCAGTAATAGCAAATGACATCCCCTAACACGTACGGAGTGTTTTGCTCCTTAATCTCTGTCACATGTTGTAGCCATTTTAATCCTCAGAAGGACTCATGTTATAAGGTAAGACAGGCATCATGATCCCACTGATGGCTTAGCAAACGGAGACACCAAGAGATTAAGGGACCCTACACAAGGTCAGATTTTTAGCTAATGGTGGGCTCAGGACACAAGCCCGTGTTTCTGGAGTTTGTTCTTATGGCTCCTTCTACACTGCTATGGTTGAGGATGGGCAGAAGCACTTTATAATTAAGACCAGTCTAACAGAGGCGGGGTAGCTATGCAGGAATGATGAGGGGAGGGGATGCAGCAGACTCTTACAAGAGTTTTTGGACATTTTACATTAATAAATAAGATATAAATACTTTGCCATTTGTCTTGCAACTTAGCAGCTACTCAGCTTTTAATTAATCACATAAAAGCAGGGAGCCTGAACAAAAGTGCAGTGACCAATTTCTATGTCAGTTTGGAATGAGAAGAGGTTTTTTGTTTTTGTTTTTTTGTTTTTTGTTTTTTGTTTTTTTGCTTAATTTAAATATTTCTGATGGCCTGGGGACTCTTTTTAGACCAGATAGTGAAGCCAGACCTCGAAGAGCTGGTTCAGTTCAATGCAACAAGTGTTGCTGAGCACATTCTCTGCATGCCACTAGCAGGAGGAAGCCTCACACTTGTGTCGGGCCCAACTCTGTCTCCTGCATCCCTGACTTCCTCAGGCAGGTGCAGGGCCTCCTCCTCCAAGGCCCCACTCTGCAACCACAGGCCCTGCTACAGCAGTTATTACATTGCAATGTGTTTTTGTGGCTCTCTTCCCGTTACACTGTGAGCCTTGGGAGGCAAGTCAGACCCTAATCATCTTCACATTTCAAAAGCCTAGGAGATGATCTGGAACATAGCAGTCCCCTAGTGAATCCATCTGATCAATGAGCAAATGAATGCATAAACCAGTTCCCCTAAAAGCTCAAGCACTTGACCTCTTCAAAGGTTCAGATCTCTCATTTATGAAATAGGTATAGGCATACCTGTCCTACCTGAGACACAGTGTTGTAGAAAGATCAAATGCGTATTTGTTTATTGTCAGGCCCTCTCTCACACACATGTCCCAAACACACACTAAAATGTAGAAAACCTGCGGGAGGCGCCTGGGTGGCTCAGTTAAGTGTCTGCCTTCTGCTCAGGGGGTGGTCCCGCGGTCCTGGGATCAAGCCCCAAGTCTTGCTCCCCGCTCAGTGGGGAGTCTGCTTCTCCCTCTCCCTCTGTCCCTCCTCTCCCTCAGGCTCTCTCTCTCTCTCACTCTCTCTCAAGTAAATATATAAAACCTTAAAAAGAAGAAGACATGTAGACAGGGGCCCTGTGGCTCTTGTTAATGGCTGTATCCCCAGCATCTGCGCTAGTGCCTTAGGACTCAACTCAGGTCTGTGGAAGGAGAGAGGTGGGACAGACAGGCACAGAATACTTTATAAACACTGTGGCCTCTGACCATCAGAGAGCATACTGTAACTGCAGAGAGACTGTCTCTGTCCCTTCGTCAACCAGTTTCCTCTGTCCCCCACTATGTGAGGAGGATCACACTCACCTTCCTCTTTCTCAGCAGAGGACAGTTTTGTCTTTTTTCAAACTTTCTGTAATGCCATGGGCAGGGGGAGGGTGGTGGCCAGTCACGAACGCAGGCTCTGAGAGACACGGTGGAGCCGGGGGCCAGGGGCTGGGGGCCTCTGCTGCCACCTTGAGGCTGGGGCAGGCACGCGGGTGCCTCGGTGGCTCTCCTGGAGCCAAATCACGAGCTAAGCACAGGCGCTTCCTGTGGATTAATGAGGGACAGAAAGGAGTAACTCCTCAAACCATTACCCCTCACCAGCCATAAATCCTCTAGAGTTGCACGGCCCAGCAGCTGCTCCTGCTGTATTGAGGTGAAAATGCATTTTTTAAAAGCCTATGGATTTTTTTAATGGACAACAATATCACTGGGACCCAACAGGTCTTTCCACAGACTAGATACCTCAGCTGGGGGCTGGCCCTTTATTCACTTTGCAATGTTCCTTCTTCCTCTTCCTGCTACCTGTCTCTTCTTGTGTCCTTTGCTTCTCAAACATTAAGAGACACCGCATCAGGGGCGCCTGGGTGGCTCAGTCGTTAAGCGTCTGCCTTCGGCTCAGGTCATGATCCCAGAGTCCTGGGATCGAGCCCCACATCGGGCTCCCTGCTCCGCAGGAAGCCTGCTTCTCCCTCTCCCACTCCCCCTGCTGTGTTCCTTCTCTCGCTGTGTCGCTCTCTGTCAAACAAATAAATAAAATCTTTAAAAAAAAAAGACACCACATCAACTGAAAACACTGGAATGTGAGAAAGAGAAGCCCAACCAGCTTGCAGGAGCCATAATCTGAGAGCAGGTGCGGGCTCTGAAGGTGGGCTCTGTGGGCAGCCAGACAGGAGAAAATCAAGGGCCAAAACTGCAAAAGTGCAGGAATCCTGAAATGACTTCTTTGACACTGAAATCCCCAATGAAAATGTAAATGTTATCTGGTGGAGGAAGCCTTTAAGCCATGTTTTAGGCCAATAACAGCTTTGCTACAAATAAACCATCTAAAATAGCCAATCACCTATCAGAACCGTGGGCTACTGAACTCAACATAGCTGTTAACACGAGGGAAGAAAGGAAGGTTAGGAGTCACAGGGACAGGAGGGTGGGAGAAGAGGAGGAAAGTGAGAGACAGAACTGGGCTTGGGGGAGGCCTCAGGTCCTTGGCCATTGGATATGAAGGACAGTAGTTGGAAAGTAAATATCAATGACTTCCAGACTGGTAATTTTTTTTTTTTTTTTTTTTAGAACAAGCCCACCTAGAGGATGACCAAAGATAGAAGCCAGAGAGAAAGCAAAGCAGGGAGAAAAGAAATGAAGGCCAAGGGGCTTAGCAGGAGGAACAGAAGCATTATTTTTGGCAGTCATGGGATGCTGAAGACCCTGGGGCTCCACCAAATCTTAGGTTACCCTTTGCTAAAATACATGACTATCCCATAACCCAATTTCTCTATGAAAAACAACTCTCTCAAGTAGCTTGCCTCAGAAAGTCCCGCTGGGGGATAAAGAGTTAACATGTGAAAATCTCAAGGAGACTTTGGAGAACAAAGTTCTATTCTAAGTGTGAGGGATTCCTATTATAAGACACTCTGTAGATTGACAGATCTAAATGGCCTCTACATCATACAACCATAATCCTGCTCAGTGTACAAAAGTCCAAAAATAAAGACCAGATGTCTTCAAGTTGCTGACGTTGGTTGAGTCGGTTCCACTGGCTCACAGTGATTGCTAAACCAAGCTTTCCCTGGACGCAAAGCTGAGGATTTCCATCATTGTATTATTGGCTTTTTTTTTTTTTTTTTTTTGCCACAATTTTCCTGTTCACGTATATGGGCACCCTTCTGGCCTTCTTGGGTCTGGAATGGAGTTTTCCACTCCTTAGAGAATGCATCTGCAGAAGCTCAGTTGCAACTGCTAAGCCCTTGTACTCTCTCAGCAGCCTCTTCTGCAATCAAAGAGCCGCTATCTCATTAGCAGCTGGTTAGAACAGCGAGGCCTCCACCAGCGACTTGCTCAAACTCTGGTTCCCCCAGAAAACCTTTGTGAAGATTCTGCCTCAGGCCAGCTCTCCCCCTGACCCCCTCCACCCCCCAAAGCCCCAGTGCTTTGTGTAGGCCCACGGGGGGCAGTCCCCCAGTTTCCATCCGGCCACTCGCTCGCTCTTTCTCATAAGTTTCCAAACAGTGTGATGTGGTG
This sequence comes from Leptonychotes weddellii, assembly GCF_054177405.1. Lineage (NCBI taxonomy): Eukaryota > Metazoa > Chordata > Mammalia > Carnivora > Phocidae > Leptonychotes > Leptonychotes weddellii. The sequence continues at coordinate 93,150,876 of NC_138374.1, read as the reverse complement.
CAGAAAGCTTCCTGGTTCTCATTCTCGTGCCTTGCTCATATGTGTTGGCCCTATTCGACCACAGGCTTCTCAGCCATGAGAACTATATTTTGTAACTCCTTCTTTATTCTCCCCCCTCAACTCTCACAGATGTCAGTACATCAAGAGGTTTTAGTGAAAAGTTTGTTGACAGGATAATTTTAAAAAGGGAGAAACAAAAGAAAAAGTGAATGGTGAGACCAAAGACAAATAAGTGTGTGCTTGCATGTGTGTGTGTAAAAGAGAGAGAGAGGGAATTCATTTATATAGTCACTCATGTCATCAATCCTTGTGAAGGGGCTTCCTCCCACGGTGCCACCTGCCAGGGCAGCCGGTTCTGAGCAGGGCGCGCTCGTGGACCTTTGGGTCCAGGTGGAGAGCTGACCCGGAGCAGAGCAGGTGCCGCAGGAAAGGCAGGAGAAACTCCGCACAGGGCGTCTCTGTTCCATGCTACTGAGATGGCAGGGCTTCCCAGAAATCCTCCACAGCATCTGTCCCTGGCTCTGGAGAGAGGCTTTGCAGCATACAAGAGTATATTATGACAAATCTTATTTAGAACTATTTATGTGAAACATTTTTTTGGAAGTAACTTTATAAATAAACATGAGTACTGAGCAGTTAAGAAAAAAAGGTATTATGATAGGCACTGAGATGCAGCAAAGAACAACAAAAATAAAGTCCTCGTGCTCCCAGAACAACACCTCCTTGGGACTTCCTTTGATACGGTTTGCTAGGTCCATGAGCTTCCTGTTGCTTGTGTGTTTGGAGGGTTCATTTCATAGCTGAAAAGGGATAGTGTGTTTGGGTATGCCTCATGTAACAGAAGGTATGTGTGTCCTATAAGAATATGTTTGATTTAGGCTCTGAGTACAAAAACCAGAAAGGAATGTTAGATATATTTTAGAACCCAATAGTTTTCTTCATGATGTGTGACTCTTATCTCAAACCTGGAGGGAAACACAGTACAATTTACAGATCCTAATGGGGGCAGCTAAATCTTTCATACCACTACATATATATAATGGAATATTACTCAGCCATAAAAAAGAATGAAATCTTGCCATTTTCAACAACATGGATGAATCTAAAGGGTATGATGCTAAGTCAGGCATAGAAAGATAAATACCATATGATTTTACTCAAGTGTGGAATTTATGAAACAAATGAACAAAGAAAAAAAAGATAAACCAAAAAATAGACTCAACTATAGAGAACAAACTGGTGGTTACCAGAGGGGAGGTGGTGAAATAGGTGAAGGGAGTTAAGAGTACACCTGTCATGATGGGCACTAAGTAATGTATAGAATTGTTGAATCATTATATTGTACATCTGAAGCTAATATGTTACTATACTGAAATTAATTTTTTTTAAAAACTTGCATACCATTGAATATTTTAGGAAACCCCAAACTGCAGATTACTACTAAATCAGAAGCACTGATATAGCAAAACATTTTAGACAATAAACAGACTGATTTCCAACAAACTGTTTGCTTTTTTAAAAAATAGAAATTGCTTCCTATCTAATCTTAGTAGCAAAACCCCAACTGCGTATTGCTTTACGCATGCTTTCAAAGCATGGAAAATTATTTATAGATGGGATCTAATTTCACTCTCCCTATAACATAGGGGTAGTTGGGAGAATACAGTATCTATTCCATGACACTTTAAGGACAATTAAGGTCACATGTTACTCCCAGGTAGGATGAGACTAGTGTTCATGTCCCTCTCCTCACTTAAGGCATATTTTTATTTATTTTTTTTTTAAGATTTTATTTATTTATTTGACAGAGAGAGACACAGTGAGAGAGGGAACACAAGCAGGGGGAGTGGGAGAGGGAGAAGCAGGCTTCCCGCGGAGCAGGGAGTCCGATGTGGGGCTCGATCCCAGGACCCTGGGATCATGATCTGAGCCAAAGGCAGACGCTTAACATCTGAGCCACCCAGGTGCCCCTGTACTTCTTTCTTTTTTTAAGATTTTATTTATTTATTTGACAGAGAGAGAGACACAGCAAGAGAGGGAACACAAGCGGTGGAGTGGGAGAGGGAGAAGCAGACTCCCCGCTGAGCAGGGAGCCCAATGCAGGGCTCGATCCCAGGACCCTGGGATCATGACCTGAGCCAAAGGCAGATGCTTAACTGACTGAGTCACCCAGGCACCCCAAGGCATATTTTAAATTTGAATCTGAATTATAGTTTTACTTTGAACCTGAAGTACTTGGAGAGCTGAGTTGCTTATATGCTTCCATTCACAGCACACTCTCATTATCTGTATGTGCAGGGCCACTCTCTTATTTTGTTATTCTGCTTTTATACCTGATCATTCATATTTCCCTTACTTTCTCTCTCTTTATATCCCCTCCCCCACCCTAAAGGCACCCACATTAATGTGTTTGATTCAGATAGGTAGATAGATATAGAGATACATATACATATATGTATATGTGTTTCTGTATGTAAATGTTATATATGTGTATGCATGTGGAGGGGTTATCTTTGAAAAGTATACAGTGTGTGGTGTGTGTATGGTTTCTTAGGTGGTACTTTGCTGTAAGTTTTATTATGTTTCTTTCATTCTTGGCTTTTAAGCCCCCATTCTCCCTAAGTAATGCTCCAATGAATATCCTTGCATATGCCCCCCCTTCCGTTAGTGTATGGGAATTACTCTATGGTATATACTCAGGTCTGGGGTTCCTGGGTCATAAGGTGTACCCACAAACATCACTTTAGCTAGATACTGCCCAACTGTTCTCCAGAATGACGACACCAATGTACATTTCACCAGCAGTACATACTAGTTCTAGTGTCTCCAGATCCCCACCAATACTGTCAATTTTGAGCCCCATGTCGGGGGCGGGGGGAGGGGTCCCTGCTCAGCAGGGAGCCTGCTTCTCCCTCTCCCTCTGCCTGCCGCTCCACCTGCTTGTGCGCTCTCTCTCTTTCTCAAATAAATAAAATCTTTTTAAAAACTCGTTTCTAATCTAGATATCAATCCCTTATTATTGTTTTTTTAATGCAGATAATTTCTCAGTCTATTATGAGTCTATTAACATGAACTACAGCGTTTGCATTGAAGAGAAATCCTCTAATTTGGTTGTAGTGAAATGCACCAACTGTTTGTCTTATGAATTGTGCTTTGGTGGTCTTGTTTACAAGGCCTCCCTCATTCCAAACCCACAAAGATATTCTTTTCCACTGGCTTTATATAGTTCCACTCTCATTTAGGTCTTTAATTGTTCTGGAAGATTAATTTTTAGTGTCATATAGAAATCTGTCTTAATTTTTCTGCATACAGTAACCTCATTTACTTAACACCATATATTAAACAAACCAATGGCATACACATTTGTGGTGCCACATCTATCATATACCATGTTTCCAAATAAACATGGGTCTATTTTTAATTCTTTGTCCTATTACATGGATTTATTTTCCTATTCTTTTTCTCATACTACATTGTTTTTACTACTGTGATTTAATATTTTTCCATATCTGGTAAAGCAAATCCTCCTCTTTACTCCTCTTCTCAAATTTGACTTAGCAGTTGATGGGCATTTATTAATCCATACCTGTTGTAGAATAAACTCAAGGTCATTTCTGTTATCTTGGAAGACCATGAACTTTTATTCCACTTCCTACTCTGGGCCTATGGCATGAGACTAGCCCTTTATGGCATGTCCCTTTATAAAGCAATTAGCAGAAACCCACCTGAAAGTAATTTAAGTCAATAATAATAATGTAGTAAATGCTCAAACAACATCATAAGGACTTTGTCTTTTCATTCATCTCTTGACTCTGAGGTCAGAGTTGGCTTCCATATCAGACATTTCTCTGGTAGTAGGTCCCCAGCTGCAGCTTACCTTTCAAGCAACCCAAGCAGAAAGAAAATGCTTCTTCTCTTAGAGCTTCCTCAGTTCTCAACAACTGATGTGACCAGAGTTTAAAAGGCTCTGCTTGGCCACGCCTATGTCTTTTGCCTGCCCTCCACTGGATCAGCCCCATCAGACACACATGGACTAATAGGGAGGGAATAGATCCATAAAGAGAAACTGAAATGCTATCAGAAGAAGGGAGAACAGATGCAAGGCAGACAAAACCTACGAAGGTTAACTATCCACTTGTAAAAATCCACTGCACTCATTTATTTTTATGTGACCCCCCCCCTCCTTAAGGGGAGACCTTGTGGCCCTTCATCTTTGGGGTCCCAGCACCTAGTCAAGTGCCTTTATATAGTGGACACTCAACAAACATTTATGGAATTTGAGTGAGTGGGTGAGTGAATGAATGAATGAATGAAAGGATGCCAGGAGTAGCAATCAGGGCTAGGTTGCTTCTCTTAAGTGCAGAGAAGAGGAAACAACAGTAACTGCATCAGACTCTGTTAAATTGGGATTTAAAAAGCTGGGTCATCGTTCCTCTGTCACACGGATATAAAACCTAACAGTTAACCCCACCAACTGTCCCAATGACCTGACACCTCTTATAAGAAAAAGTCTAGGGTAGTGTTTAGGAGTTGTAGAGTCCAACAAACCTGATTCCCATCCTGACTCTGCAACTTATTACAAAAACTTGGCTCATTTAACCATTTTCAGCCACAATTTATTTTTCTGCACAATGGAGACTAAGATGTACTTTTTAGAGTTATAATATTTTAAAAGATAATTATGTAAAGAGCTCAACCCAGTGTCTGGCACTGGGCTATAAGAAAATCATTGCTTGTTGGTTTATAAGCTTGGGAGTTCCCTCGGTGGGATACGAAACTGGCCCCAAACACAGAGGGCAAGGGGAGGCAGAAGAAGGAGGCAGACCATGCCAGATTAGTAGGTGGCAGTTTTAAAAAGTAGGGGAACTTACATACGAGATATTCAACCATGAGAAGAATCACCTTTGAAGATTTTTAAATTATGGAGATGCCCAGACCCCAGTCCCACTGAATCAGATCTACTGGTTTAGTCTTAATGGATGAGGTCTGGCTCTACCATCGGTGATGCTACTTCTTTGGCTTCCATTTCTACTACTCTTCCCCTGGGTCACTTCACCCCAACCAAACTGACCTCCTTACTGTTTGTATTAGTTATCTCTTGCTGTGTAACAAATTATCCCAAAATTTCATGTCTTAAAAAATATCTATACTATTACTATCTATTATTACCTACTATTTCACAGTTTCAGCTTAGTTTGTATAGTGTCTGACATATGATCATAATTCAGTAATCATTTGTTGGATGGAACAATTTGTGGCACTATCAGAATATTGTTTTTGTAAAAATCTCATTTGGAAATTGTCTTATAGAAAAACAGGCAGCCACTCCCAACTACTTCTGCATCTAACAGCTGTATCTGTTCTCATCCCAAGTCCAGCTACTTCCCAGGGAAACTTTTACTGTAGTTTGTATATCGCAAAAAGAACCATCTTAGCTCAAGCTCTAAGAAGCAGACCTTGAGGGACACCTGGGTGGCTCAGTCACCTAAGCATCTGCCTCAGCCTCATTGGGCTCCTTGCTCAGTGGGGAGCCTGCTTCTCCCTCTGCCTGCCCCTCTCCGTGCTTGTGTGTGTGCTCTCTCTTTCTGTCACACACACAAATAAATAAATAAAATCTAAAAAAAAAATTTTTAAAAAGGAAGCAGACCCTGAAATGCAGATTCACATGCAAGAAACTTATTAAGGAAGTGTTCCCAGGAGAAACTAGTAAGGAAGCGGAGTAAGTTACTTAAAAAGAGGGAATCAGTAGTAATCAAGCAAGAGCCTGACCAGGAAAAGTCCCAGCCTCAGTCTAGTCCCACAGGGAGATCAGGAGTACAAATATAACATCAGAGATTGCCCCCCTCAAGACAGAAATCTGGGCTTCCATACTCCACAAGATCCACCACTGGCTAAGTGGTGTGCAGTTCTAGAAAGCCAAGGACAGTCCTCTGGTGGCGGTGGAGGTCTGAGTCATTAGAAGCAAAGCACATAGGCCACAATGAACTAGTGGAAGGGACCTGAGCTCTGGAAGGAACGCTGTCATATCCACCACAAGTGCTGTAAGAAACAGCCTCTGGCTCCTTTGAATCCAGCTAGGAGTCCAATTTAGGGCAAGATAGAATTGTTGTCTAATCACATCTAATCCTTACCAAACAAAAACAAAAACAAAAAAACCCAGGAGATAGTTACAACTATTATTCCTACCTTAACCAAAGCTTAAAGAAATTAAGGGACTTGCCCAAGATCATATAGCTATTAAGTATCTGAGCCAGGATTCAAACTCTGGTTTATCTATCTCAGAATCCATGCTTCTGATTGCTTTTTTATAACTAAAAATGTATTTGTTCTTCTAATTTCACTACCATGCTAGAGAAGATACAAAGGTTAAATAGGTATCTACTGATAGAAATGGGAATGTTTGCCCAAGGGTTCTGACCCCCTTGGTGCCTCTAGCATTGTAGATAGTCAATAAATATCCACTTAGAAGTAATTTTAACAGGGGCACTCAGGTGGCTCAGTCATTTAAGCATCTGACTCGATCTCAGCTCAGGTCTTTTTAATTTTTTTTAAGATTTTATTTATTTATTTGACAGAGAGATCACAAGCAGGCAGAGCAGCAGGCAGAGGGAGAGGGAGAAGCAGGCTCCCCGCTGAGCAGAGAGCCCGATGCGGGGCTCAATCCCAGGACCCTGGGATCATGACCTGAGCCAAAGGTAGACGCTTAACTGACTGAGCCACCCAGGGGCCCCTCAGCTCAGGTCTTGATCTCAGGTCATGAGTTCAAGCCCTGTGTTTGGCTCCACACTGAGTGGGGAGCCTACTTTAAAAAATAATAATTATTATTATAACACAGGGACCTGTTCCATACAACAGTCCTCAGGTAGTTATAGGTTGGGCACACACAAATCTAAGTCCGTCCCAACACCTTGAGAAGATGGCAACAATATAGACTTTATGTGCATTCTGGAGTGGTCCAATAAGATGTTTGCCATGCTGGAAGAACTCCTTATTGTTCAGTGTAGGTGTGGATAAAACCAACACTAAAGTTTTTGTTTTGTTTTGTTTTAAGATTTTATTTATTTATTTGAGAAAGAGCTAGAAAAAGAGAGAGAGAATAAGCAGGGAGAGTGGCAGAGGGAGAAGGAGAAGCAGACTCCCCCCTGATCAGGGAACCTAATGCGGGGCTGGATCCCAGGACCCTGGAATCATGACCTGAGCCAAAGGCAGATGCTTAACCAGCTGAGCCACCCAAGTGCCCCCAACACTAAAGTTTTTAGTCTCATTTCTCCTTTCAGGAGAACTCAAGTGAATCTGTAATGGCAATTCCAGGGAAAGTGTTTTGGGTTTCAAGAGAGGATGAGAATTTGGTTTTACCAGCAGAGATCACCAAATTCAAGCAAAAGCCCCTTGCTGCAGAGAACAGATGTCCTCATCTGGGTTGGGCAAACACCTGCCTTTGACACATGGTCGTTTCTGTTGGGTCACTGGGGCACACCTAAAGCCCTCTGATTATACACAGGCAAAAGGTCTAGAGACCAGGTGAGTGGTGTGAGATGGTGATACCAATCAATAGGGATTTAAAAACCTTCAGTTTTAGGATTTGGTTTGTTTGTTTGTTCATTTGGATAGGTTTGCAGTGAGCTGGCCTCCCAATTCCATTCTTTCTTGCAACCAACAGAAATACCTTTCCTAGGCGACTTGTAAGGTTGGACTTTACATGATCACATAACAGAATGAAACTAACCCAGCCCCATGATTCCTTCTACCTTTCATGAAAGGACATATGCAGAAAAGTGCAAACCATGCAATGAAGTTTCACAACCTGAACATGTTTAGTCACCACCCTAGGAGCCCCCCTTACGTTCTCTTCTGCTCACCACACACCCTAGGAGTAGAAACTCTCCTGACTTTCTAACACCATTGATTAGTTGAGCTTGTTTTTGTATTTTATGAAGCTGAAATCACACAATGTGTATTCTTTTGTGCTTGGCTTCTTTTACTCAACGCTGTTTGTTGAGATTTACCCGTTATTACATTTAGTTGTAGATCATTTATTCCAATTGCTGTATATTATTCCATTGTATAAAAAAATACCATAATTTATTTATCCTTTCTATTGTCAATGACATTTGTGTAGCTTCCAGGATTTGGCTTTTATGAATAACGCTGCTATGAACATTCTTCTACAAGTCTTTTTGTGTCTTTCTGTTGGGTATACACCTAGAAATGCAACTGCTGGGTCACAGTGTGGGTCTGTATTCAGCTTCAGTAGATACCACCAAACACTTCTCCAAAAGAGGATTTTTCACCTGTGACCTTCTCCTGTGTATTTTTTACCTATGATTTTCACCTTCCAACACTGGTCTCATTAACATGGAACTTGAAGTGAACTAACCAGTTAGGGACTGCACAACTGCAGCCCTCCCCATACTGAGGATGCACATACTTGAAGGGCATGAATTCCCTGGCATTCTTACAAATACTTTAAGCCCTGTAGATGCTCTGAAAAAATGATCTTCCCCCAGTGAGAGAGAAAAAAAAAAAAAAGGCAATTTGGAGGCAATTCCATGCTGTTGATGATATAGATTCCCATGACAGAAGAGTTTCCTGCTTTTGGAGGTAGTGGGGGTCGAGGGGTAGTTTCATAAAGCCCAAAGAAATTACAAAGCAGCCTTTGCAAAAGAGATGGAGGTTGGATCAGCATGCTTCCGCTCTCCACACACACAACAGCAAAAGTCCAGGGAGGTCCACTGGAACAGAGGTTGGTTGGAACCCTTTACAATCCCAATGAGAAGCCATTCTAATGATCTCCAAAGTGGAGTGTAAATCACAGCTGTGTGGAGCTTTGAAAATCGATCTTTTGTTGCTAATCTGTCTGTTCTGAAAGGGTGGGTGGGGGATGCATTGAAGGCATGCAACGCTCTACAAATCAACAAACAAGTTCCAGACAATGGTTCCTGCCCTTGCCAAAGTTGTGGTCTAGTGTTTTAATAAGCTCATTGGGATTTATTCTTGTTACTGGACTTTACTCATTAGCTCCTTGAAGTTATTGTTGGGTACCTCGGGGTGGAGGCCCCAGACCTCAGCATTCTTCTAAATGGCTCACCACCGCAGAAGAGAGAGGGGAGGCTGGGGCAGGCATGGCCTCAGCAAGGTGCCGCCTGCGTGGTTCTCCTTCCCAGAAAAGAGAAGCAGAGAGCACTGAGGTGGAAGCCAGAGTGCACACACAGGACCCAACAAGGAAGGCTTCTAGAGGAGTCTAGACAAGAGCTCCTCAGCACCTGAAATTACAGTGCTGTAGGAGGTCCCGGGCTTTAGATTAAGCCCCTCCCAAACCTCTTTTGTCACAGCTTTGATTGGTTTTCCTATGGACATGGGGTAAAAAGGCATTGGGAAAACACCCTTTGATGGATCAAAGTTGCAGAGTTATAAGGGTATCATTATTTCCTTTGACATGAAGCTGAAAAAAGCCCACCTACTACAGGACTTACGATCTAGTTCCGTGCTCCCGGTTTTTCTAAATGCCATCATGGCGGTGTATTTGTGAGTTTTGTTCTTCAAAGAGGTTTACTCAGAGAGGGAAGAAGATGAATAACAAGTTTATTTTTATAAAATAATAACACCAAATTGGAGCTTTACAAGAATATGCTATACACTTAACACTTGCTGATCCCCACCCTTTACCATAGGGACATTTTATTATGCTTATTATACTATTATTACATTATGCTAACTGAATTAGCCCCTTCCCTGGCCTCTCACTGCCTTCCAAAAACAATTTAAACTACTCGCCCTCCCTGTCAAGGCCCTTTGCCACTCAGTTTCTGCCTGCATTTCCCCTCTTGTTCCAACCTCCTTTCTTATGTAATTCCTACATCTGAACTAGGTATATTTTTGTCTCTTCTGCTCTATTAATTTTATTCTACCATCTAGGCCTGTAGGAAGACCAAATCGTTCCCTAAATGCCACCTCCCTATGTCCTTGTACTTCCCATCCCCTCCTATGACTCTCATCTTCCAGAATATCTACCCTATTTCCCTTTCTGTTGGCCACTCATCATGGAAAGAGAATGGAAATATTTCCTTAAAACTCTGATGTTGCAGAAATGTATGCTGTGTACACCAAACAGAACCTGGAGGAACTGGTCATAATTTTATAGCACAGCCTTCCTCAAAAGTCTTGTCCAACTTGTTTTCTCATTTTTTCCACACATTGTGCCTGAAAGTTATGGGGATCATTCATGATTACCCAAGTATGTGAACAGAGAGAGGAACAGTTCCAGTAACTCGACCAGCTAGCCAATAGGGACATTAGAGATCATCTTACTGATACTTCTTCATGTGTACTCTTTATTTTTGACAAATACTCTTTTTTTTTTTAAAGATTTTATTTATTTATTCATGAGAGACAGAGAGAGAGACAGAGGCAGAGGGAGAAGCAGGCTCCCCGCGGAGCAGGGAGCCCGATGCGGGACTCGATCCCAGGACCCTGGGATCATGACCTGAGCCGAAGGCAGACGCTTAACCGACTGAGCCACCCAGGCGTCCCTGACAAATACTCTTTAAGGTAAATTGAGGCATTTTTATGCATACTTACACTTAAAAGCCATAAGGTATACATTGTATGTATGTATTACATATACACTGTACACATACATACATTGTAATATACTGTTTACAAAGTACTTTCAGAAAAACCTTAGCACTTGATCCTCAGGAAAGCCCTGTGATTAGATGGAACAACAATAGTAGGTCTGTTTTATGGAGAAAAAGACAGAGAGTTAAGTGGGTTTCCCTGGGTTTCTGGCTCCTAGTAGGTGTTTTTCCATTATATTATATTCTCATAAAATTTGAGGTGCACAAAAAGGCCTTCCTACACAAGTACATTGCTTTGCATAATCTTTCCATAACAACTCACATTATGCCATTATAGATGCGTTCATTCCTTTAAAATATTACATCCCCAGATATAAAACATAAAGCCATAACCTTAAGAATTAGTTCTAGCATAGCTGACTGTCATCTCTAATAGCAGCAAACAAAGAAACTAAAGATTCAGATGTAAGTTTCCTGAGGTCCCAAACTAGATGCCTGTTGAAACGCTTGTGGGGGAAAAGGGGGTACTTGAAGAATAAGGTGTTTGTCCTGTCTTCATGGCTTCCTAGCTTGAAATCTTGAGCAAATTACCTTTGAACAACAGTTTTCCCATCCCTACAAAAGAGAAAGTAATAGTACCAAGATGAATAAAGCACTGTAAGCTGGTGCACTGAAAACTGTAGTTTTCAAAAATGTTAGTTCCCATCATCATGATGAGTTAAACCATCATGGACTCCTTGAAAGACTGAGCCTTTATAATCAAGATGATCTATGGGATTAAAAAGGTCACCCTTGAAAATGAAATTCAAAGAAGTTACAAGGGATCCATCATGGTAACAAGCTACCTTTTTGATATCATGTTAAGTTCCTAAACCACAGAGCTTTCTACTATCCCATGATTGGAGCAAAACGTGTTCCAAGGACTCAGGTCAGGACAGAAACAGACCTGGGAAGTTCAAAGCTGCCCTATGAGATCAGTTCTAGAACTAAGCAGCAGAGCAGAGCTACTTAAGGAGCTTCCAGAGGTCTCTAAATAACCCTGGGGGAATGGCAAAGCAAATCTGGCCAAAGGTACAACCAAGATAATTTCTGAAATAATCATTCGTCCTCTTACTCATTCATCTTTTTCATTCGTAAATTTAACAAGTATTTATTGAAAGCCAACTATGAGCTAAATACTCGGTAAGCTTGAGGGCTTCATAAACGAGCAAAAAGACCGGGTTCTTCCCTCAGGGATCCCACTGTCTAGTTTCCATGCATATGGGAAATACCTATCCCAATAAAACAGCCCTAGAGTACTTACTCAAGGCCTCTCACAGCCCTGTCCTGACACCTTAAAGCAATGAAAACATTCACTGAAATCTTCCAACTATATGATTCCATTTCCTTTCCACCAATTGCCCTTGTCCTGCCCACCATACTCAATACTCCCTTGACTTTGCTTTCAGGTACAAGACTCCTTTCTTGTCACAACTGTGACTGGAAACAATTTCCTAGTCAGTGGAAAATCCCTCCTGACTTCAAAGGAAAACATGCATCATTCTACCTACCTAACCTCACCCCCTGTGCTCCAGCTAAATTGGATTTTTTCATTCCTCAAACGCACCATTCTCATCCTTGCCTCAAGTCATCTGCACCCTCTACGCCTACTGTCTAAAAAGCACTCTCCAAGACCACTCCCCTGTACTTACACACACACACACACACACACACACACTCTCTCTCTCTCTCTCTCTCTCTCTCTCTACCTTCAAACCAAGGCTAAGTCCTGCTCATCTTTCAGGCCTCAGTTTAAATATCATTTCCACAAAGAGATCATCCTGACGCCATGGCTGAGGTTAGCTCTTCTGTTCTATGCTTGTGCATCTCCCATATTTTCCCCAAGGGTCCATGGGTTGTATATTTCATGACCCTCTTCACACTCACGCTCACTTGTTAACTATTTTTCTTAAGCTCCATTAGGGCATAAAATATATCCCCCAGCACCTCACACAGTACCTACAAAGGTAGACAGTTAATAAATATTTTTGTATGATTAAATGAATCCCAACTACCCCCTTCACCACAAGAGAACCTTAAATATGCCTACTCAGTCATGTGAGTTGACCTCATATGTTCTTCCTCCTTAAGAGAGTTCATTCCTCCACACTGTAAGCTTCTTAGAGCACAGCCTTTTTTTTTTTCTCCTGGTGTGATTTCCCTCCCATGTATGTCCATGACCCCATATAAATATTAAAAGCATGATCAAATGTTCCACAGTTGGAATATGGTGAGTGAATGACTCAGTGAGAAGTGTCCTTCTATTGCATGATTAAACAAGACACAGAATATTACATGTTGTCAGAACAGGATGAAGTCAACATAATCTAGATTAATGTGGATGTTACTGGCTTTCTATATCCAGAATAGATGGGGAATCTGGCATTGTCCCTCGTCCATGAAAAAAAAAAATTAGACAAGTTCTGAAGCTAATGTTTTTTGATCTTTCCACACCCCAAACAGCATTTCTCCACTACTGTGGATTGGGAAAAAGGTAGGATTATTCAGAACACATGGAGTACTTAAGAAAAGAGAACACAAAACACTAAAAACTCAACCCTCATAAACATAAAACTTATGTCCTGCCAACATCAAATACAGTTTTTTCCAAGATACAAATTTCATGGATAAATTCAGGGAACCAAAGGGACATTTGATCAGTTGGCAAATGAGCTAAAGCTGGTTCTGGATCCAAATTCTTTCCTCAAATCTTTATATCCAACCCCTCCCCCACCCATGACCATTTGGGTATCCCATGGTGTCAAATTCAGCTTTCGGATCCCTTCACACAAGCTATCTTTACAAGACTTAATGAGAGGAGAAAAAATAGCAGAAACCAAAGAAACATGTGAGTTCTTCTTTTACCTCTGTCTCCCGAATGGGTTGAGTATCCCTCCTCTTTATAAAATTCTACCCCAAAATGGTGCTGCATCATACATGTGCTAGCAAAAGGAGGCATAGAGGGAGGGGGAAGGGGGGGTTGGGGGGGTCAGGCCATGGAGACAATGAGTTCTTTGAATAAAAGAGAAAGAACCCCTTAAAAAAAAAACAAAAAGCCAGATCTGAGAGTCTGTAAAATGACATTCAACTGGAATCCCTTTTTTAAACATAAACAGATGTATAATGTCCTCCCACCCTCCAGTGGAATAATGCCTAAGTACCTAAAGGCAGAATGTGGCTGAATATCCAGTGAGAAACTATGATTTAAAAAATCGTATTGTCTGAAGAGCTACAGTTAAGATAATCAAATTCATTCTTTCATTCAATAACATCATTGAATATCTACTTTATGCCCAAAGACTATGCTAAGTGCCAGGGTATTCACATAGGTTAAAAGGCACAGGCCCTGGAGAAGCTATATTTTAGTGGAGGAGACAAGATAACAAAGAGGTACAATAACACTCTGAAGAAGAAAGAAGGGAAGAAGGAAGAAAGAGAGAGGTAATGAGACAACAGTATAGAAGAGAAAGTGCCTAAATCTACCTGGGGAATTCTAGAATGACTTTAGTGGATGACACTAACATGAATAATTAATATGGCATTAGCAACGATCATTATTGTTATTTTTATTGTTGTACACTGGTGAACCTGGAGTGACACATCATGGTATGAATAACATGGGTCAAGTACATTAAAATAATTCCTCTTTGGGTTAGAAAGTTCCTTGCATTATGTGAAGCACCTAAAACAGGCAGTAAAAAATTGTGTTAGATGATTTTCAGTGTTGAACAGGATGTCACTGGACAACAGAAACCCTGACAAAATTGAAAGAAGTCAAACTATGCTAATAATTAACTCTTCCAGAGAGTGAGTGATATTCTAAGAGACATTTAAAATAATAAAATATTAGAATTCGAAGGGACCTAAACAAACTTCTAGCCTAACATCTAGCCAGCATTCCTTTATGGTATATATTTGTCTACCCTTCTGTCTGTTCAACTAGTCTGCAAGCTCTCTGAAGATAGGGCCTGTGTTCTTATTTATTTTATATCATAATACTAAGCAAGAAGCAGGAGCTAAATAAGGTTTTCTGGAGGAAGAAACTAAGAGGCTATTCATTCAAGCCCTGTGTTTTAAAGATACAGAAACTGAGTGCCAGAGTTATGAAGAATTAAAAGACAAAACAGGGGTGCCTGTGTGGCTCAGTCCATTAAGTGTCTGCGTTTGGCTCAGGTCATGATCCCAGGGGCCTGGGATCAAGTCCCTCATTGGGCTCCCTGCTCAGTGGGGAGCCTGCTTCTCCCTCTCCTCCCTGCTTGTGCTTTCTCTCACTGCCTCTCTCTCTCTCAAATAAATAAATAAAATCTTTATAAATAAATAAATAAATAAATAAAGACAAAACAAAATCTATTATTAGTACAGACAGAGCTAGAACCCCAGTCTCTTGAGCCCAGGCCAGGTTATTAGCCATAATATCACAGTACCTGTCTGCAATTAATCCCTAATCAATAGACCATGTAGAGAGGATGTTTTGATCACAGGGTTTCCAAAGATCTGTAGTCTTCTCATAGCTTTCCCCTCCATATCTTCCCCTCCTCCATGTAGATGCCAGAAAAATAGGGAGAAGTCTGGAAACCAATTTTCAAAATGTTGTTGATTACTGAAACCCTAAGTCTTCTGACATTGTCCCCAGATCCCATAGATCCCCAAACCAGTAGGAAGTCCCACAGAGTATGTGAAACTAGCCCAATTTTCCATGTTTTTTTTCCACTGTAGGTCCTTAGCAGGATTCTATTTTAAGACAGAAATGTTTTTTTCACTACCCCTCAAATCATACCAAAGTAGATAGTTTTCTACTGAATCAATTCTGCATAGCAAAAAGCACCATTGGTTTATCTGTTCTTTCAAGCAGTGAAGGGTCCTTCTCTTGGCCTGATATTGTCCTTTTTCCTGTATACTTTGTACTGTGATGTTGATGGTGGTGATGGTGATGATTTTATTTTCTATATGTCCTTGGTTATCACTGATTGAATTTTACCCTAAGGATTATAGGTAAAAGTCAGTAGAGGAATTAAACTAAGAGTTTTCATTTATAAATAAATAAAGCAAAAAGTTAGGTAATGCTAACAGTGCTCTCAAAACATCTTGACAGATAGTCCTTCATCTAATTCACTGAGGGAGAGTTTTTATTATTTTACAAGTAAGAAAACTAAGCCTCCAGCAATTACCCACACTCACATAGCTCATGAATGATGGCACTGAGGCTCTAATTCAAGACTGTGGACTCCAGATCCACCTGGAATTTTCTCTAACACAAGACAGGGTGATGGGTAATCAGCAAAATCCAGCAGGTGAAAATTAAATATCCTTTATGAGGAAATTATAAAGAACTAGAATGAAATGGATTAAGTTTTTGTGAAGCTCACAGAATTAAAGCTGTATTCTTAACGTCAAACCCATTCTCTATACAGGGCCACCATGTTGACCCTAGAGTTGGACCATTTTCACTGCTTAGCAAGGAGAAAAACAAAACAACAACAACAAAAAACCTCAAAACAATTAGGAGGGCCAAGCAGTAGGAGAATGTTTTGATACCAACTGTTTCGATAGGTTCAGAAAAAAATCAGATGTGAGCCATCCCTTGTGCAGCTCCCGTATTCATCTGTCAGGGTTAAATCTGATATTTAATCATAAGCTCATATTAAAAAAGATTCTGAAAACTTGGCATTTCCAACATGGCTGTATCTTCTAGAGTACCCTTCTGGCTGCAGAGGTATACAGTCCTGAAGGCAGAAGGATGTTTTGCCAAAAAAGCATAAACTGCTAGACTGTATTGAATTTCTGAATTTTTATAACATTTTCAACACTTGATTCTTCTTTAGTTATGAGACACTGAGTTATATTTGAATTGTAGGCTTATTCCACTGGTGCCAGCCATTGATCCATTTGTAAGCAAACAATCTGATATTCTCACTCAATAGGCAGGCACTCGGACAGGTATCTTGACCCAAGAAAATGTACTTTTCCTTTGACTTGTTAGAGATCTCAATGCATCTCTTCAGAGAATTACTTATTTTCCAGGATCACTTCGACCCCCAACACTCAATTGCCCAGAAAAGAAACAGTAACTGGCCTTAAAAAATGACTGAATCCAGGGGCGCCTGGGTGGCTCAGTTGGTTAAGCGACTGCCTTCGGCTCAGGTCATGATCCTGGAGTCCCGGGATCGAGTCCCACATCGGGCTCCCTGCTCAGCGGGGGGTCTGCTTCTCCTTCTGACCCTCTTCCCTCTCATGCTCTCTGTCTCTCATTCTCTCTCTCAAATAAATAAATAAAATCTTTAAAAAAAAAATGACTGAATCCACAGATGGCTTAAATGAACATTCTGGGAGTCACTTGAATCACCCACTATTCTCCAAAGAGCATTAATGACATAATTCCTAACTGTTGTAATTTAATTCATTATATACTACTGAGTACCAGATATATGCAAAACACTGCACTAAGTGTAACAGAGTCTGAGGATAAAAAACAACAACAACAACAACAACAAAACATGGCTCCTGCTCTCAAGGAGTTCACTGTGTAACAGGAGACCTTAGATATGCTTATAAGAGACTAAAAACAAGTAAAAGTGCCATAAGAAATGTCACAATGCTCCAATAGTCAATTGTTGCTCCTATCTGCTACCAACAGATTGCTTCCAGCCAAGTGCAAATACCATCCTACAGATATCTAGACTGAATTAGTGCTGGCATTAATATCTGCTATAACGAGGAGCATCAAGAATCTTCTGGCTGGGTCAGATTCTAACTCAGAATCAATGTTCTCTTTTTTGAATCTGTTCTCCCTTCGGCTTTGGCCTGGCTTCTTAGCCCTGACCCTCTTGAGCTCCTCTTCTCTCCACCTGCCAAACCCTTAGGCTGTCAGCCTTGCTTTGCCTTACCCTGGGGGAATCTGTATTCTCCTGATTTCTGACCCTCTGCCCAGCTTGATTCTAATGTCAGATTGTAACATATGACACACATATCCATGACACTGTCAGACTGATCATCTGGCTTCTGACTCCTGACCTTTTACCCTAGATCTGCTTCACTCTTTGGAGTAGCTCTGTCTAAGCCTTTTCAACCCACACCTATTCCCTGTTCCATATCAAATACATTGACCACGCAGGTACACTGATAGGCTCTTAGAGATGCAGAATAAAGTCACCGAGTAATAAATCTAATCCAGTTCCTTGAACAGAGATAATGGAACTAAATTATTTCTGTCAGGAAAATAATTGAATTAGAAGAAACTTTTGAAAATGGGATTCATGCTCTGAACTGAACTTTTGAAAAAGATCAAAATCACCAAATTTAATACCCAAACAAGAAAAAAAATATGTGTTATTTTGTAGAAGCAGCTACTATCTGAGAATTTTATCTCAAGGTCCCAATATGTCATAAAATCATGTATCTAAGAGCTAAAAAGGACTTTAGAGATTGTCTAGTTAAACCATGTACTCAATAAAAAAAAATCTGTAGATCATCATCATTAGGGAGCTCTGCAACCTCATTTATCCAACCCACACTTATTGATCATCTACTATGGGCCAGTTTGGGTGCTATAGCAGCAGCTAGGAGAATGAAACAAAGAGCTGGGCCTCAAGAAGCTCCCAACCAGGTGGGAGGGGTAATTATGCAGCAGACAGTGGTCATACAGTGTGATGAGTACTATGATAGGAACAAGAATGGGGGGGGCGGTGGCTGGGTGGCTCAGTCATTAAGCGTCTGCCTTTGGCTCAGGTCATGGTCCCAGGGTCCTGGGATTGAGCCCCACATTGGGCTCCCTGCTCGGCAGGAAGCCTGCTTGTGTTCCCTCTCTCACTATGTCTCTATCTGTCAAATAAATAAATAAAATCTTTAAAAAAAAAAAAAAAGAAAGAAACAAGAACGGGTTCTATGGGCGTTCACAGGAGCAAAGAATGGAACTTCATCAGGATAATTCAGAGTAGGAAGGGGGATTATAAATGGCTTCCCAGTAGAGGAGACTCTTAGGATGAGCTAGAATGAGCCGAGTCACATAGGGTGAACACGTATATAAGGCAGAGACGACAGCATGTACAAGGGTAAGAAAGCATAATGAAAGAAAGTTAGGAAAGGTAAGCAAGGGCTGGATAACACAAAGATTTATCTATTCCAACAAGAAGATTGGATGGTACCCTGGGGGCAGTGGGGAGCCACTGAAGGATAGTGGGGGGGGTACATAATATTTGCATTTTAGGAAAAAAATCACTTTAGCAATAAGGATGTGAAGGATGGGCTAAAGGAGCATGAGACTGTAGTAGCAGAAAAAGTAAACTGATGCCTCTGATGTAAGGAACACATTGGGACTGTGTGAGCTCAATCCCAGGCCTAAGTCACAATGCTGAGAAATAGATAAGAAAAGGAAGCTGCAGCACCTGGCTAGCATAGGCACAAACAAGATGGGTCACAGCCTCTGATCAGACCCCAATTCACTTCTCACCCTCCTTTCAAGTCTATAGACGTTACCAGGAATGCAGAAACTATGTTAGTCATGGGACCAAGGTATCTTTCTTCAAGTCTTTGGTACACTCATACCCAACACTGTATGAATTTTCCCTCTTCCAGTTCGCCCCTCCACGCCTGCCAGACCATTGCTAGTCAGTTTCCCCAGGCTTGCAAGAGAATGAGAAATTGTGTAGTGTGCTGGAGGACCTGGGAATACCTGATCTTGCACTGGGTCCCCTTTTTCTACTTGCACCACTGAACTGGAGTTTACTGAGTGAAGGGACAATTACAGCAATCTAGATTAGAAATGACTAATGGACTAAACCAAAGCGGAGGAGGTGTGACAATGACCGGGAACACATTAGAGTGGCATTTTAAAGAAAGAATTGGCGAGACCCATGAAGAATAGAGACTAAAGAAGAAGGCTGAATGCTTAGGTATCTCTGAATTAGTTCTCTGCCTAACACCTCTCCTGAATGGAAAGAGCAGCGACAGGAAGGCTTTCCAGACAGTGAATTATTTTAAAGAAGAGAAAGTTCTTCTTCCTGAGGGTTGTAGATTCTCTGTTGGTTTTAAAAATAGGTCACATTGATCATCTTCCATTTGATATGGCTTAATTGAGGCTCATTTACCTGTAAGAAAAAGAAATAGATATTTTCACACAGTCCTTTCTAGCCTTGTGATTCTGTCTTTGGGTTTTACACCCTGCATTAAAACACTCATATTATGTACTTACAGCATTTGACCCTGTAAAACCAGTTTATGGGCATTGAATTTCTTGTTACACAAGTATATAATCCACTAATGATCACCCCTTGCTTTTTGTTTTATGCTAAATCCAGGGACTTAGTATTAGGGCAGCAAATACATAAAAAATATCTCCAACCAACTGAGTTCCTTCCAGCCTTCAATATTATCTGGGCACAAGGTGAGCCTAATGATTTCTACCCAAGAATCTGTTACAAAGAAGCAATCCTGGAAGGCCTGTCCTGAAGCACTTGATTAATCCCAGGCAGACTGTGATGGAAAATTCTGTGCTGGGTTCCAGAGGTCACACAAAGAAATGCATATGTGTCAACCCTGGAAAAGTATCATCTGCATTCCAGCAGTAAACTGTTTTGGAAATGTCGTCCCTCAGAGGAGTTCATGCCAGACCCAATTAAAGTCATGGTAATAAAGAGTGGAAAGATGACACAAATGGCTAGAAATAATCGTTAAGTGTTAGAACTGCAAGAGATGGTACACATGCTCTAGTCTAGCTCCCTCATTCGTAATTGAGGGTTAGTGGCGTTAATAGGTCTCTCCAGATCTCCCAACCACAGGTTCAGATCTCTTCCTACCACGTATTATCACTTTGTGGAATCCCAAAGTTGTAAATAGCAATGCATTCTGGCTGAGATTCAGATACGCTAGCATGTGGAACTAGGCGCCCTCCTGTCCAGAGGTCATCTATGTACACCAGACTATTAAGAGTAACTGTCATGGAATGTTTGTGGACACTCAGATAAGGATCTAGCTGCATCCTTTTACTGGTATGGGACCCAGGACCCCCATGGGAAAGAACTTGAACTGTGTCCATAATTGAGGTCTAGACAAATACAGACATTTCTGATAGACTGGGGAGGACCCAAGGGAAGCTTTGCTCCAAAGAGGGACAACCAGGTCACTGAAGGAAAAGTTATCATTAAGTGTGGAGGAGTCTTGGGAGGGGTAGACTTAGTATCAGGTCCTGAGTGTAAGAAAGGGAGCTGTTATTCTGGGTAGAATATGAGGATGTCCTTAAAACACTATCCAGCTAGCCCCAACCAGCCCCCTGGGGAGGTCTATATAGCCAAGGCAGAAGGGAACTATGTAAAAAACGCACAAAAGAAATCAATCACTCAAAGGCATCTGCATTTCTGACAAGAAAACCACCTCTGCAGAGGGTTGGATGATGGCAGTGAAAGATCTTACCACTAGGGAGCACGCAGCTGAGTCAAGGGACCCCTACAATGGAGCAAACAGGTTTCCTCACCAGCAAAAACTCCAAGAACAAAGATGAGCAGAGATGGAGAGAAGCTCCAATTGGACAGCAGCAGAAAGAACCAACATGTCAAGGGAAGCAGAGTTTGAGAACACATCATCGACTCTGCCAAGGCATCCGGGGTCTCACATAGCCAGCATGGCAGAGCTGTGCCAATCACCTCAAGATGACCAGTGGCACTGGCACAGGCAGTGATGAGACACACCCAACAAGACAGGGGTCACAAGGAGTACAGCAGCAGCACCCCATCTTCCTGTCAATATCAGCCATGAGGCAAACCTGAGAAGGCAGCAACATGTTTTAACCAAATCACAGCACAGAGCAGGGCAGAAGCACAGGAGCTGGGACAGATAAACTACAGAATTGTAGGCTCTTCTCACTGCTATATTCCATACACTTAGCACTTGCTTGATACCTATAATAAGACAGCAAATAATTATGTTGCTGGTTGAATCCCCTAGGAGGAAGACTTTTGAGAGAGAGAGGCATATTCAGGTCCTCCTGGGATTTGTACCTATGGGAACAGATAAGAGCAATACTGAGCAAAGAGAGAAACTGATCTGTGATAAATCACAACAAAATCCTCAGCCAATTCCATGGGAGCTCTGGAGTTGGAATGGCCCTACGGAGTTGTCCCAAACTGGGGCAAAGGGGTGGGCCTTTATACTCCTGTATCGACTATGTGGGAATAGACACCTTGAGTGAGGGAACACTCAACAGAGGACAGTTCCTGGTGAAGGACTTCACTACAAGCCACCCATTGTCAGTTCCCAACAACTTGGGGAATAAGTATTTTGGTCCTCAAGGAAGGATCTGGACAGCAGAGCACAGCATGGACCCCAATTTGTTACATAAATGAAAGGTACAGCTTAAATGATATGTGAGGCCCCACCATTGTTTAGAGGATTCCTAAAGCCATAGGGAATAGGATAAGGTTGAAGTCCAACCATCTGACAGATGGGTATTATTGATCAGAAGATTTAAGGACAAACTGTTCAAGTATAATCAGGAAGAGTCTATAAACAAATGGGGTCTTGGAGCATCCAGGCTCCATTAAGACTCTGAAAGGTTAACGAAGTCATTTTAGTCCAAACTTCCACCTCTAGAGACTAGCTGTCTGGGTGCCAGGAGAGCCCGAATGCTAGTTTGCCTACACCACTCAATGAAAAAAAAAAATGTGTTATGGATTCATGGGCCTATGAATCATCTCTTCTCCACCTCAGAATTCTATTCAATAATGGAACTCCTAACCAAACAGAGATCAAAATATCAACTTCTTAATGGCTGGGAAAGCATTCAAAGATCCTCAAAGCAGGAGTCCCAGTAATTATGCTGGAGAATACAGCTTATACCGGATGCAATTTGGGACCCTATTTTCCATCTTCAAACTATACCTTAGAATTTTCACACTCATTTGTGCCATGGGATCCTACAGAGCAGAACCTGGGAACCCACCCTCATCTGGATGAAAAGCCTACATGTCTGACTCATATAGTAATCACCAGCCTGATAAAGAAAGAGTTTTATATGTTGACTTGCCCCTAGGAAAACATGGCCTCAAAAATGTCCCAGTCTCTAACAAAGCAGACTGGTCTCTCCCATAAGGAGAAGTAAGCAGGTCAAGAGAAGGGCAGGTGGGGGGGTGGTGTTAATAGAAATGTCCCTCTTTTTACAAAGGAGGGTCATAGAATGGAAAGCACGAGCATTTCTCCCCAAATCCATGACCATTGCTTGTCAAGCCCCCTCTTTATCATCTCCAGGATGAGAGGTACACTGCTCACTAGGAAACCTATTCCAGTTTTAAAACCCCCTGTTGTTAAAAATTCTTCATTATTCCGAGCCAAAAACTGGTCCCATTTCATGTCTATTCACTGGTTCTAAATCTGGGACACCCAGGAATATCTGTGTTCCCTATACGACGTGGAAGACTCTCAAACAGACAGACTCTCCATCCCATATGCTACCTAAGCATGTTGGACAAATCTCCACGATAATATTTATCCAATTTTGTTGTTAATAGGTATGGTCCTAAAAAAAAATATGCAGTTTTCTAGACCTCACCCAAAGATCCTGCTTTTAGAAACACAGCATTAGACTACAAGGTTGTTACAGGTAGAGATCTTATCATACTTATTTCTGTATCCCTGACACTTCATAGAGGGTTTTTAATAAAACACTGAACGAATTAAAAAATTAAACATAAAAACAGTGAATAAAGTTTTAAAGACAGCTATCATTAACAAATTACCCATAAGACTTTTCCCTTTCAGAATAAAGGTATCTGGTTTTCTTCACAACAGACCCTTCATAATTGTGTCACTCTCCTCTGAAACAGTACAGTTGTCAATATTCCTGTTAAAATGTGGTGTCTGAAGTCTAACCCATCTTCCACATGTGGCTGGTTCAGGGAACAATTACCTCCCTTGATCAGAACACAAGAATGCTTGGAAGACAGAGTAAGATCGCAATTACTTCTTTTGACAGCTAAATGACACTATTGGCCTACACTGTACTTACATTCAACTAAAACTTCTACAAACTACCCCCTGTCTTGAATAGAAGCAGTTGATTTTTTTTAATTAATTGTAGCACTTTCCTCCTACCCCTATTAAGTTTCATCTTATTATTTTCAGCTCATTGTTTCAGTCTGTCAAAAGACTTGAATCTTGATCCTATCATCCATATTAGCTATTCCTTCCAGCTTTGTGTGAAAATTTAGTAAGAGGTTTGTGTGAACATTTTCTAAGAGATTTTCTGTGTCTTCATCTCCAATTCAATAACTAAAATATTAAACATGACAGTGAGAGAGCCAGAGACTTGAAGTATACCATTACAGATCTTTCTTCAAATGCCACAAACCTCGAACATTTGTGGAGTGCAGCTATTGCACCAACTATAAACCCACCTAACTGTGCTTCACTTGGTCCTCACTTCCTCTTGTCAGCAAAGGTGTCACGAGAAGATCCTGATGCTCTAGAAAGAGATTGGACTAGGAGACTTGAATTTATTCCACGCTCCACCTGCCATAAACTTACTGTGTGACATGTAGTCCATCTTTTGGTCTTCCATTTCACTTACAAATGAGGAATTTGAACCAGGTGATTGCTGAGATCCCTACCAGCTCTACCATTCCACAATCCCCGGCATCTGAATGAAATACAATACTTCCACCACTAGTAAACCCTTCAGAGGGTAAAAGAAGTTGTTTTGGCATGATTTGTTATTAATGAACTTCTTCTACTGGTTCCTAGTGATACTCTTCTGGGCGCCTGGGTGGCTCAGTTGGTTAAGCGACTGCCTTCGGCTCAGGTCATGATCCTGGAGTCCCGGGATCGAGTCCTGCATTGGGCTCCCTGCTCGGTAGGGAGTCTCCTTCTCCCTCTGACCTCCTCCCTCTCATGCTCTCTGTGTCTCATTCTCTCTGTCTCAAATAAATAAATAAAATCTTTAAAAAAAATAATAATAATAATTCCTGTTTTTAAATAGACAAGAATGAAGAAAATAAGAGCTAGGTAGGTCTGTATTATCTTCAACTGTTAACATTGCCTCATCTACCTTTAAATAATGGAACAATCTTTAAGTATCTTTCTTGCTCTCAAATTCCATTTTTTCAATCTTCATTTTACCCTTTTTTTTCAGTCCTTCATGATATGATGATTTCTTGTAAGGTGACTTTAAAATGTGCATAAGAAGAAAGGCTGGACTTTTGTAGAAGACAAGTTGAAAAGCAGAAAAGCCATTAGGTAAAAGGAGGAACTCTGAGTTAGTGAATTAAGATCAAGCAGCTGTTTGAGAAGGCCATTTCCAAGTCCTCAGAGAAGCACTCAGGAGATTAAACAGCACAGAGGCTTTGAGCTTCAGAGGGCAGACCAATAAAGAAATGTGGCTACCAGAAATTAAATTCATTTAGTGCTCACAGAATAATAGGCATTTAAAAAGCAATTAAGCCCTTTCTTCTGAAAAACAACCAATTTAATGTTTCATTTTATCTTTGCTCTGAGATTTTTTATTTATGAGAACAAAAAGTAATTAATCAAATTATGTATTGTTTTCCAATAAAGATACCTTAATATAAAATTAAAACCACAAGATTGAACAATCTAGTGTTATATCCCTGACTTTCTGTTACTCATATCTAAAGAAGGACTACACAGTGAGTCTAATCTACTTTCAACAAGCTCTGTTAATGCTCTATTGTAACTGTGCAAAAAAAAGGGGGTGAGGGGGCAAAATTTCTAGAAGTTCATGCTCTAAAAAGTTAGTCCAGCCCCCTGTAAATTATTTTAGTTGTGACACTGTCACAGAGAAAGTTAAATATATGATATAGGATTCAAATTTGGTAACCAAAGAATTAGATAACAATGAAATAAATGAACAGAAGACATCAAAACTTAAAAAGCTTTCGTTTGTTTTCTCTTTCTTTTTCTTGAAGCACCATGTTGCAGTCATCTAAGGGAAATTCTAGGTGATATATTTTCCCATTCCAATCCCAGATGCCAGAAATTATGGACAGTTTCGGCATGATGCCACTTTTTTTTTTTTTAATATTTTATTTATTTGACAGAGAGAGACACAGCAAGAGAGGGAACACAAGCAGGGGGAGTGGGAGAGGGAGAAGCAGGCCTCCTGCCGAGCAGGGAGCCCAATGTGGAGCTCGATCCCAGGACCCTGGGATCATGACCTGAGCCGAAGGCAGACGCTTAATGACTGAGCCACCCAGGCGCCCCGATACCACATTTTTTAACTTTTAAAGTGACCTCAAATTATTTTTCTGTAGCATGTAGCTGTAGAGGAAGTAGAGAGCTATACTTTATTTTAAAATCCCCAGATTTCAAATCTTTCCACCCAACCCAAAGGGAACAGTATTAAACACAGCTTGAGAAATACCTTAAGGACTAACTAGCTTATACTGATTTTTATACTGATTTTTCTTACACTGATCTCAAAGTAGGATAAATGACTTTGTTAATTAATCAAAAGAACTTGTGTTATACACGCAACCTGTAAGTTCATCATCTTTAGCAATAATCATAAAAAAGTATTTCAAACTTTTCTAGAAGGAGCTGGAATTCAAGTAATGATGTTCTCATAGAGTAGAAGCATTATTAACCAACAGAAGGGATTTCCTCCTTCCAGACAACTATTTTAGGCATTTGTATTTCATTATGTGGTAGTCCCAAAAAAGATATGTCACTGACATAGGAATAGAGGGGAACTTCCTCAATTTGATAAAAACTATCTACCAGGGCCACCTGGGTGGCTCAGTCAGTTAAGCGTCTGCCTTCGGCTTAGGTCATGATCCCAGTTAATGCAATAAGACAAGAAAAAGAAATAAACACACACAAAGTAGGAAGGAAGAAAGAAAACTATCTTTGTTCACAGATGACATGATCATCTATGTAAGAATCCAAAAGAATCAACAACAAAAACTCCTGGAACTAATAAATGATTATAGCAAGATGGCACTAAATCCTGAGGAGGATGTAAAGCAACAGGAACTCTTATTCTTGCTGGTGTGGATGCAAAATAATACAGTCACTTTGGAAGACAGTTTGGTGGTTTCTTATAAAACTAAAAATACTCCTACTATACAATCTAGAAATCGTGTTCCTTAGTATTTACCCAAAGGAACTGAAAACTTATGTCCACACAAAAACCTGTACATAGATGTTAAAACAGCTTTATTCATAACTGTCAAAACTTGGAAGACACCAAGATGTCCTGTAGTAAGTGAATGGATAAACTGCAGTATATCCAGAAATGGGATGTTATTCAGCACTAAAAAGAAATCAACTATCAAGCCATTAAAAGACATGGAGGAAACTTAAATGCATATTAGTAAGTGAAAGAAGCCAATCTTGAAAAGGCTATATAATTACATGATACCAACCATACAACATTTTGGAAAAGGCAAAACTATGGAGACAGTAAAAAGATCAGTGGTTGCCAGGAACTAGGGGGAGATAGGGAGGAACAGTGGAGCACAGAGGATTCTTAGGGCAATGAAACTATTCTGTATTACTATAATGGTGGCTATACCATTATAAATTCGTCCAAATCCATACAATGTATAACACCAAGAGTGAACTCCCATGCAAACCATGGACTTTGGATGATAATGATGTGTCAATATAGACTCACCAGTTATAACAAATGTGCCACTCTGGTAAGAGATGTTGATAATGCATGTGTTGGGGATAGGGAATATATGGGAAATCTCTGTATCTGTTCAATTTTGCTCTGAACTTAAAATCACTCTAAAACATAAAATCTATTTTAAAAATTAATTAATTAAATGCTAACTATGTATGTGTATATCTCCAATTCTTAAGCCATGGAACTTGTGAATATAATTTATTTGAAAGAAAAAAAATGGATCTTTGAAGATATCATTAAGCAAGGATCTTGAGGTGAGATAACCCTAGATTATCCAAGTGGGCCTTAAATCCAATGACAGGTGTCTTTAACAAGAGATAGATGAGGAGAAGCCTCAGACACAGAGGAAAAGACCAGGCAAAGAAGACAGAGGCAGAGATTGGAGCTATGTTGCCACAAACCAAGAAACACCTGGAGCCATCAGTAGCTGAAAGAGGCAAGGATTTTTCCCCAGACCCTTCAGAAGGAGCACAACCCTCCAATACCTGAATTTCAGAATTCTGGCCTCCAGAACTGTAAGAGAATAAATCTCAATTGTTTTAAACCACCAAGTTTGTGATAATATCTTGCACCAGCCCCATGAAGCCTCATACACTAGTTTATGCACCAGTTTAGTAGAATAATATGGATTCGGCAAGTTTCAAAGACTCAAGTCTCACTTTCTTTTCTATCCACTACTATACCCTTCCTCCATCTTCAAAGCCATCTGTGCTTAGTCAAGTCTTTCTTATATCACATCACTCTAATTCGGCTTCAAACATTGCATTTCCTTCTCTGGCTCTTCTACCTCCCTCTTTCACAAGTACACTTATAATTACATTGGGCCCACCCCAATAATCCAGTGTAACCTCCCTATCTCAGGGTCCTTAACTTAATTACATCTGCAAAGCACCTTTTACCATGTAAGGTAACTTATTCACAGGTTCCAGGGAATTGGATGGAGATATCTTGGGCAGGAGACATTAATCTGCCTACTAGACATTGCTGAGTACATGCCCATGGATAAATGTATCACAAAACTAAATGAAAAGAATTGCTGCAAACCACAAAATAAAAAATGAGAGACACAGAAAGAACCAACAATGACATAGCCCACATGGCATCAACATTTGCACAGAGGAAGCAGAGGAAAATAGCAGGATGTATCATGCACCTGAGAACATGAAAACTCCAGATTCCCCAACAGATACTCACTGTAAGAAGCAATAGGCCAATTTGAGATCAGTAGCTGAACTGAAGAGCTTCAATATTCAAGATGAATGCATGGAGTACACCATAAAGTATGAAAGAGCTAGATCAGTCTAGGCTACATAAAATATTGAAATTAACAAACTAAAATACTCATCTAGGATAAAGTCCAACAGTAAGAAGAAATCCCTAAGAGTTCATACAAATAGAGCTGGCAAGAGAAACAGGAACCAAATGGGTGGAGGTCTAGGGGAAGATGACCTCAGACAGTGTGAGGCCATTTATCAATCACTTTGTGAAAACAAAAGAGGAAGCTCTTGAGTCATGAAATTTGAAAAGCTGTCTTGGCCCATCCCATCATCCTGGTAATAAGAGAAACACTCATTTCACCTAAAATGAGGTACAAACAAAGATCGTGATCAAAGCCTTTAAGAAGCTATAATTTTTGAAAAGTAAGATTTCATTCTTTTTTATGGCTAATACACAATGACATGGATAGAGCTAGAGAGTATTATGCTAAGCAAAATAAGTCAGAGAAAGATAAATACCATATGATTTCACTCATATGTGGAATTTAAGAAACAAAACAAACAAGCCTGGGGAAAAAAGAGAGAGAGAAGCAAACCAAGAAACATATTCTTAACTACAGAGAACTGATGGTTACCAGAGGGAAGGGGGTGGGGGGTATGCATTAAATAGATAATGGATTTGCTGTGATGAGCACCGGATATTGTATGGAATTGTTGAATCACTATATAGTACACCTGAAACTAATATTACACTGTATGTTAACTAACTAGAATTTAAATAAAAACTTTTTTAAAAAAGTGCAGAATAACATCCTTTCAGACAACGAAAGCACTCCAAAAGGTCATGTCTAAAACACAGATGAAAACTGTAACCTAATATTTCAAAATGAGCTAGAAATCATTTAAGAAAATCATGGAAGTGTCAAAAGAATATCCATCATAATTAAAAAGAGAATATGGAACTCAGAATTATAAATTAGAGAATATATAGTTTTAATAATTATAGCTAAATTAGAAGGAAAAATGATGGATAAATAAAACAGATAACACATTAAGATAAATAGGTGAAAAGAATGAAATTCTTAAACTAAAAAATAAAGAAGTTAGAAACTTCAGTACCAGCCCAGATGGAGTAAGAGGCCAAATTTGCCATCCCATATAAAAAAGTAAAAAAAAAAAAAAAAAAAGACAAAATATATGAAACAATAGTTAACAAGATGTTAGGTAATAAAGGGTACTGATCCCTGAAAAATAGGAAACAAACAGAATGCGCCCTACTATTGCCCCAGCGTACTGCCTAACAACCATCTCTAGGCCACACTGCAAGTTGAAGAACTGAGGAAGATCCCAGAGTTCTCATGGAGTTGGGTAAATAGAGTTGGAAACAAGGCAGCCAGAGTTCACAGGACAGAGTACTAGACAGAAGAGAAGGGAAAAAAGAGAATGAGAGAGAGACACACACAGAAAGAGAGAGAGAGATTGAGATTTGGAGATCTGCAGAGGGTCCCCCTTGAGTTTTCAGCTAAAAACTGATCAACCCATTCATGTAAGAATACTACCCACGCAGGGGAAAAGTCACCAGACTAGTTCCTATTCTCATCAGCCAGAGGGCAGAATTTAACACATGGCATTGGGTATAGTACTCAAAAGACTTTTGCCTTTTGTCATGGTAACAGGGGAAAACTAACCCTATAATAAATGCTGCTCTGTCTCACCCCCCCCAAAAAATAACAATAATAAAATAAAATAAAATCAGGACCATAAAAGATGAAACTGTTTCCAAGAAATTAAGCTGGTATCACAGAATAAGAGTCAATCATATTTACAACAGTACAAAAATATCCAGCACCCAAGAAGGTAAAATTCACAATGCCCGCCATCCAATCAAAATTACCAGCCATCAAAAGAAAGAAGAAGGGGGGCACCTGGGTGGCTCAGATAATTGGGCGTCTGCCTTCAGCTCAGGTCATGGTCCCAGGATCCTGGGATCAAGCCCTTCACTTGGCAGGCAGAGAAGCCTGCCTCTCCCTCTCCCTCTGCTGTTCCCCTGCTTGTGCTCTCTCTCTCTCTGTCAAATAAATAAATAAAATCTTTAAAAAAAAAAAGAATGAAGAAGGTATGACCCATAGTGAGGGGAAAAAAATCAAACAAATTGACCCTGAAATGACACAAAATTAATAGATAAAGACTTAAATAAGTATTATCTAGTGGTTTCCTGGGGTCAGATCCCACTGGCTCAGGAGAGCCAATTTTTTCAATTATTCTCAATTAATTGGAATTTTACAAGCTAGTTGTTAAACCTGGCCATCATTTAAAATTAAATGACTTGCAATTAAATAATTTATATATATTTTTAAAGATTTTATTTATTTATTTGACAGAGAGATAGAGAACACAAGTAGGCAGAGAAGCCGGCAGAGGGAGAGGGAGAAGCAGGCTCCCCACAGAGCAGGGAGCCCGATACGGGACTCGATCCCAGAACCCTGGGATCATGACCTGAGCTGAAGGCAGCCACTTAACCGACTGAGCCTCCCAGGTGCCCTAAATAATTTATATTTAAAGCAAATGTAACAAATGCTAAAACTCATCACCTGCTAATTATTTTAATATATTTTAGTATAATCTACACGCAGAGATTAAGTTTATTGTATTTGTATGGTGAAGATACTATAATACAGTGTGCTACTACTGAGT
Source organism: Leptonychotes weddellii (assembly GCF_054177405.1). Lineage (NCBI taxonomy): Eukaryota > Metazoa > Chordata > Mammalia > Carnivora > Phocidae > Leptonychotes > Leptonychotes weddellii. The sequence continues at coordinate 93,119,719 of NC_138374.1, read as the reverse complement.
ATCTCTTCCCAACTCTACATTCAGTAATGACATGTTGGTAGCTTGAAATCAGCCACAGTGGGATCACTGAAAGCACAGAAATTGGCAAATGTGGCAAATCAGGGCTGTGTTATTTTCTTTTCCCAGAGAACCACTGTTAAACATTTGCCAGCACAGCATAAATTATAAATGTATTCCCTATGTTTAAGTAGAGACCCAGAGGATATTTAAAATATATATATATAACTTCTTTAAATATATATATTTAAAAATATATATATATAACTTCTAGGGATGAAAATACATAAGATGAAAAGTATACTGGATAAATATAAAAGTAAATTAGACTTTGACAAGGAAAAGATTAATGACCTGGAGAACAAAGCAATAGAAACTATAAAATAAAAGAAGAAATTTTTTAAATTAAATACATCATCAGTGAGCTCTAGGAAATTTCAAGTGGCCTAATAGAGGTATAATTCAAGTCCCAAAATGACATAAAGTGAAGAAACAAAAAAAATTTTTTTTTTAATTGTGGTTGAGGGGCACCTGGGTGGCTCAGTTGTTAAGTGTCTGCCTTCAGCTTAGGTCATGATCTCAGGGTGCTGGGATCGAGCCCCATATCGGGCTTCCTGCTCAGTGGGGAGCCTGCTTCTCCCTCTCCACTCCCCCTGCTTGTGTTCCCTCTCTATCTCTCTCTGTCAAATAAATAAATAAAATCTTTAAAAAATATTAAAAAATAAAAATAAAAATTGTGGATGAAAAACTATCCACATTTGATAAAAACTGAAACTCATAGGTCAGAGGAGTTCAAAGACCCCCAAGTACATGAAACATTAAGAAAATGACAGCAAGGGACATCATAATCAATTGCTTAAATCCAGTGATAAGGACAAAATCTTAAAAGTGATCAAAGATGGGTGCTGGGTGGCTCAGTCAGTTGGGCAGCTGGCTCTTGGTTTGGCTCGGGTGGTGATCACAGGGTGGTGGGATCAAGCCCCATGTCAGGCTCAGCACTCAGTGGGGAGTCTGCTTCGGGATTCTCTCTCTCCCTCTGCTCCTCCCTTACCCTCTCTCTCTCTAAAATAAATAATTCTTTTAAAAAAGTGATCAAAGAAAAATGGCACATTATATACAGAGGAACAGTCCCATTGGAAATAATGCAAGTCAGATGACAATGGAGAAGTATCTTTAAAGAACAGAGAGAAGAAACCTTTCAACCTAGAATTTTATACTCTGTACAAATATCTTTCCAAATAAAAGGTGAGAGACTGGGAGGAACATCAGTTAAATGGAGGCATAGGAATTTCTAGCATTCTCCTTCCCTCCAAAATAACATCAATTTGAACAACTATCCATAGGTGAAAATACCTTCACAAGAGCTAAGGATTCCAGGAGGGTTATAGCACCTGAATGAAGCGCAGAAATAAGAAAAGATACACTGAGGAGGGTAGGAAAGATAGATTCACATTACTCCCATCACTTCTCCCCTATGCCCAGGCAGCCCAGTGCAGAGAGAGACACTCTCCCTATGGGAGAAAAGAGAGTGAAGTGAGCACCAGGCTTCACCAGGCCAACCCCTGCAGACCTAGACTCCAAAACAGAGTCCACAGACTTTGGATCCGAGTCCCTCCCAGCACAGGCCAGTTTCCATAGACCCAAGCTCCCAACCTATCTTGTGCCAAACAGGTTCCCACAAACCCAACCTCCAGGCTGACACACCCCACACCTAGGCCCTAAGTTATAGGCTCACTCCAAAGGCCTCAGGCTCCAGGCTTGCCCTAGTGCCAGGCCAGCCCCCAGGCCAGCTCCATTAAAACCAGGCTCCCAGCCTTCCCCATGACCAGACAGACTCCTGTGGATCAAGACACTGGGCCCACCCCTGGGGTCCCTGATACCTGGTTAGCACCTGTGGACCAAGATTCAGTTGTACTCCTACAGACCCAGGGCACAGACTCAAGCACCAGGCCCACTCCAGTGAACCCAGACTCCAGGTCCAACCCTGCAAACCAGGTACCAGGTTGGTCTCTGTGGACCCAAGCACCAGGCTTGCTCACTTTCTGACCCAGGAACCAGACTTGCAAGGCCAAGGACTCCAAAAGTTTGTAGACAGCACCAGGTGACCCACCCAGAATCCCTGGATGGGCTGACGAGTGAAGGACTTTGCTTGTCAAGGCTAGTCTGTAAAAACTGAAAGAGGTACCTACTTCCTGAAATGCATGAACACCAATGCAAGGCCATAAGGATCATGAAAAATCAGAGAAACATTTCACCACCAAAGAACTAACGGAATTCCAAAGACTGACTCTAAAGAGATGGAGATCTGTGAACTGTGGTAAGGTTTTGACAGTATACTTAAAGTGTATAAATCACTTGGAGGTAAACAGTTATAATTTAAAGATGCATAATTCAAACTCTAAATCAATCTCCAAAATAAACAGAAAGAAAAGAAAACAAAGAATTATGGATAAGAAACCAACAAAGATTAAACAGAATTTTTAAAAATAATCCAAAAGATAACAGAAAAAGAGAACAAAAACCATATTGGACAAATAGAAAATAAATAACAAGATGGTATAATTCAAACCCAGTCACCTCAATTATCCCAATAATTGTAAATGGTATAAACACCCCAATGTAAAGGCAGATATTATCAAATTGGATAAAAAAGCAAGACCCAAATATTTGCTACCTACAAGAAATCCATTCTACTTGTTTGTTTATTTATTTATAGAAAGGGGAGGTATGAGGGGGAGAGAGAGAGAGAATCTTAAGCAGGTTCCACACCCATCATGGAGCCAATGCAGGGCTCAGTCTCAGAACCCTGAAATCATGACCTGAGCCAAAATCAAGAGTCTGATGCTTAACTGACTGAACCACTCAGGTGCCACTTTTTATTTTTTTATTTTTATTTTTTTGAGAGATAGAGAGGGGGGAAACATCCATTTAAAATACAAAGACATCAACAAGTTAGAAGTAAACAAATGAAAATACAACATACCATGCTAATACCATGCTAATATTAATCAAAAGAAAGCTGGAATGGTTATATCAGTATCAGACAAAGTTGACATCAGAGCAATGAATATTACTAGGGATAAATATTAAATAGATAAACTTATCAAAAGAACATAACAATGCTTAAAATTTATATGCCTAATAATAGAGTTTCAAAATAAACAGCGAAACCAGTAGAACTATAAGGAAAAACAGTCAAATCATTAATTATACATGGAGATTTCAACACCATTCTATTAATAAATAATTGAACAAGTAGAAAATCAATGAGTATATAGGAAACTTAAATGACATTTAATCCAAGCTGACCTAAACTAAAATATTCCAACCAACAACAGAATACACATTCTGCTGTGCACATGGAACACTTCCTTGTATAAAACATATCCTGAGCTATTAAACTAGTCTCAATAAACCTAAGAGATTCAAGGTATCTTCTCAAACAACAATGGAACTAAATTAGAAATAAAACATGGACCCTATATAATAGAAACTATCTAAATAACCTATGAGTAAAAGAAGAAATCAAAAGGGGAGTTAAAAAGTATTTTAAACTGTATAAAAATTTAAAAAAAAAAACAACTCAAAATTTGTGAATTACAGCCAACCAGGGCTAGAGGGAAATTTATAGTTAATAAATGCCTTTATTAGAAAGTAATACAGGTTTCAAATAAATGACAGCTTCTACTTTAAGGAACTGGGAAAAGGAGAGTAAATTAAACCCACATGTGCAAAAATAAATAAATAGTAAAGGTTAGAGTGAAAACCAATGAAACAGGATAAAAACAATAGAGAAAATTGATTAAATGAGAAATAGTTTTTTTTGAGAAAATAAATAAAATAACAAACTTCTAGCCAGACTGATGAAAAAAAGGAGAGGAAAAAAATTGTCAATATCAGGAATGAGAAATGTGACATCACCACAACATCTATAGATGTTAAAATAATAAAAAGGAAATAATACAACTTTGTGCCAATAAATTTGACAATTTAGGTGAAATGATTTAATCTCTTGAAAGACACAAACTCAAAGCTCACTCAAGAAGAAGTAAATAAACTGAACAATCCTATAGCTATTATAACATTGAATTTACCCTCTGCTTATTGCAGCATTATTTATAATAGCCAAACTTTGGAAGCAGCCCAAGTGTCCAAGGACAGATGCATGGGTAAAGATGTGATATATTCACTATACACACACACATACACACACACGGAATGCTATTCAGCCATAAAAAAACTAAATCTTGCCATTTGCAACAACATGGATGGAGCTAGAGAGTATAATAAGTGAAATAAATCAGTCAGAAAAAGACAAATATCATATGATTTCATTCATACGTGGAATTTAAGAAACAAAACAAATGAGTAAAGGCAAAAAAAAAAAAAGAGAGAGAGAGAGAAACCAAAAAACAGTTTGTTTTTTTAAACAGATTCTTAACTATAGAGAACAAACAGATGCTTGCCAGAGGGGAGGTGGGTAGGGGAATGGGTGAAATAGGTGAAGGGGATTAAGAGTACACTTACCTTGATGAGCACTGAGTAATATATGAAAGTGTTAAATCACTACATTGTACACCTGAAACTAATATAACACTGTATGTTAACTACACCAAAATTATTTTTTAAAATTGAATTTAGTGTTTAAAACCTTTCCATAATGAATACTCCAGCCCACATGGCTACGCTGGTGAATTCTACAAAACACTTAAGGAAGAAATACTACCAATTTTATAAAAACCCTTCCAGAAAATTGAAGAGGAGAGAACTTATTCAATAAGGTCCAGGTTATACTGATTCCAAACCTAAACAAAGGCATTACAAGAAAAGTGAATTAGAGACAAATATCATGGACATAGATGCACAAATTCTAAGTGTTAGCAAGTTTAATTTTACAACATATAGAGGATATTACATCATGACCCACAAAGTAAGCTTTATTTAACATTTGAAATCAATGAATATTTAACACTCTAAAGTGGAAAACCACGCATTATCTTGATAAAAGCAGATACAGTATTTAACAAAAAACCAAAAGCCTTTCCTGATAAAAACTCTCAACAAACTGAGAATAGAAAGAAATTTCCTCAACCTGATCAAAGGCAGCTATGAAAAACCAAAAGCCAACATAACACTGAATAGTGAAAAGCTAAATGGTCCTCCTTAAGATTAGGAACAAGGATGTACATTCCTGTTGTTGTTGTTGTTGTCCCAAGGTACCTCCTTTTTTTTTTATCAAGTTAGTTAATATATAGTATATTAATAGTTACAAGGGTAAAAGTTAGTGGTTTATCAGTTGTACATTCCCATTTCTACTCAACATACTGGAAGTTCTGGCCACTACAATTCGGCAAGAAAAGGAAATCAAACATACCCATATTGGAAAGAAAAAAGTCAAATGCATTTATTCATAGACAACTACAATAAAATGCAAACATTTCTAAATACTATATACATATACTATAAGAGAGATTTTTAAAAAATAGTGAAAACTATGCATATAAAAGATTTGTATAACAAACAGAAAATGGAAAGATAAGTCATAATTTTTTAAGTAATTACCTATAAATAAAGAATATGTGGCATGGCCAGAGAAATTTAGAACTTCTCAGAACTTCTCTTATTTTATAGATTTAATTTTGGACTCATGTACATATTTTACATGGCTGTAAAAAATTAAATTTAAAAAATCATTCCAAAAAAAGTTAAAATAAAATGAAACTAAAGAACCTAAATGTGTATCCATCTGGTCACTAACCACATAGAGAAGACCAAAGTAACTTCAAAAATAGACTCCAAATCATATTGTTGGCGGAAGGGCTGGTATTATTATTCTGAGACTCATGTGTGTATTGTGGGATAAAGCAAATGAGTGACTATGTGATATTCTATCATTCCTGTTGTAAACCAAGCATTCTCAGAATACTTAGAGAGAGAATTGGAATTCCTACAGCCACATAACTTAAGGTATCTAATTACTGCCATTCAATGTCAAAGAAATCGAAAGATTGGAGAGTCTAAGAAAACTTGGGAACATTTAGTTACTTTTGGCTTCTAGGTAAATATGAGTTTACCATCTTTGAAAGTTTTCTATGAGTAGAATAGTATAAATAAGGTCATTACATAAAATGTTCATTGAAAAGTTAAGCTCCATTTCTCTTGGCTGCATAAAACATTTTTAACAGAAAGAGTTTTGATCAAGTTAAAAATAGCATGGTAAAATGAATGAATCAAGAGGCCTGGGTTCAAGCCCTGAATCAGTTAGGGCTGATTCTGAACTAAGGGTAGTGAACTGGATAATTTCCATGGTCTCTTGAAGTTTTCAAATTCTGTAATGGTTCCAGTAATGCCACCAGCAGCCTACTTTTCAGTTCATTTTCATTAGTAAATAGGCCTTCATCAGAAAATGTCCAATCTTACTTGAAAGGTGTATAATGTATATGTATAAATCCACTATGCACCTTTCAAGACTGGAGATATATATATATGAAATTAATGATATCCCAAGCCTCCACAACCAGACCACAGGAGAACATTGGCTCCAATATGTTTATCTGGAAAAAAAAGTAGCAGAGTTTGGAGGATAACTACAATAAAAATCTCAAGATTGGAAAGCCTGAACAATACCAATTTACCACAAGAGTCCACAAATTGAAGGCCACGATGCCAGACATGGAATTCCTAAAAGGATTATCTCCAACGATGAGCCACAGTCGTACTCAAAGGAATTTCTACATTTTGCCAAAACATGAGATTTTGAACACTTCACAGTCAGTCCACATTACCACAGAGCCAAGCCCTTTGCAAGGGGTTAGTGGGAAAAGCTGAAGGACTAAAACTCTAAAACACATTAGACTAGGCTGAGACTAATGATAAAGGCCCCTGCCTCAGACTATTTGGAGTAAGGAATGCATTGTGGGCAACTTTCAGTTCCCTTCCCCAGTTATTATAGTCTCAGCATCTTCCCTCAGCACTATTGTCTATGCATGGAATGTAGGGCCTACGGCAGTGAGTCTACTCCTCACACAAATATTGTAAAAATGAGTAAAAATAGATACAATAAACAACTCACGCCACCAGGCTCTGGTCTAACCCCTTAGTCTGTGTGAAATCTTATCCCTTGGAAGTTATGGTTGACACCAAACACTGAAATAAGAGATATTCTTGCTGGTGATGGTTTGTTTAAAATGACACCATAGACCCACAGGGAACATTCTAGAAAAGATCAATATTTTGCTTAATTAGCTCAGCAAGTACCTTATCAGCACAATCCTGTTTTAGTCAAGGCTTTTTTGGTGGCAAGTACCAGGAGTCACTCAAGCTATCTTAAGGGAAAATTGGAATCTATTCCATAGATTCTAGGTGCATTTCATGGAAGCCAACAGTAAGTAAAGCAGTTGGTCCTCATGAGGGCTGTGATAGGAACTGGAAAGATATTAGGAGTCAAGGCAGAATATGATCCTCACCTCTATTTTCCTCATACATCTTGTTTCTTCTCTCTCCCTACTTATAGCATAAGATGGCTACCTGTGGTAGGCAGTCTCCAAAATGACCCTCTATGATCCTCGTCTTTGTATGTATACCCTTGTGTGATCCCCTACACAAATGTAGGCTGTATCCTATAACTCACTTCTAATATAGAATACAACAAAAATGATGGTATATCACTTCTAAGATTAGATTAAAGAGAAGGTAGCTTCCATCCTGCAGACTTTCACTCTTTGTTCATTATGATTGAACGTGCTGCTATGTTATTATCTAATCTATGAAGAGACCTCCATGGAAAGAAACTGAGGGAGTCATCCAAATAGCCAGTGAGAAACTAAGACTCTCTAGTCCATGAGGAACTAAATCTTGTCAACAACCATGTAAGTGACAGTGATCTTAAAAATGGATTCTATCTCAGGTGAGCTTCCAGATAAGATTGTAGTCCCAGCCAAAACCCTAATGGAAGCCTTGTGAGTGATCTCAAGGCAAAGGCATCTAGCTGACCCACGTCTGGATTCCTAACCCACAAAAAATTAGATAATTAATGTTGACTGTTAAAAGTCCTTGAATTTAGAGAAACAATTTATATGTAGATAACTAATAGAGATTTTAGCATGATAACATACCTAATAATATAGAATGGCTTTAGAACTGAGCAGTGGTATGGAGACCAAAAAGGCTTTAAGGAACATGTTCAAAGAAAGCCTAAATTGTCTTGAACAAATTTTTAGTAGAAATCTGGACTTTAGAGATGCTGCTAGTGAAGGTTGAAAAAAAGAAGTTAGGAGTTGGAAACCAGAAGGAGGACCCTTGTCACATATGGGCAGAAAGTTTAGCAACACTGTCATCTGCAGTTATGTGGAAAGCAGAAAATGTTCCTAATAACATAGATAATCTGGTTAAGGAGATTTCCAAGTAGAATACTAGAGGTGCCAAATGGTGTCTTCTTGCTGTTTAAAGTAAAATGCAGGAGGAGAGAGAGAAATGAAGAGGACTATCAAACAAAAAGAGGCCAGGAATTGACAGTTGTGTAAATTCTCAGCCACTTCAGATGGCAAACATTGTAAAATGAAGAAATGGCTTCCATGCAAGGAGCAAATCAAGAGCACTGCCACGAGAATACAGTTGAAAGATAAAGCTGAGAGTGTAATTGTAAAGCCTTTCGTTAAGACCTCAGATAAAACAACAGTGGTGATTGATAGTAATATTCAGTCACACAAAAGTCCCTCTAAAGAGACTAAGGTGTGTCTCACAGAGTCGCTTAGAAAACAGGTCTTCTAGGGCACCTGGGTGGCTCAGTCGGTTGGGCGTCTGCCTTCGGCTCAGGTCGTGATCCCGGGGTCCTGGGATCGAGTCCCACGTCAGGCTCCCTGCTCTGTGGGGAGCCTGCTTCTCCCTCTCCCACTCCCCCTGCTTGTGTTCCCTCTCTTGCTGTCAAATAAATAAATAAAATCTTTAAAAAAAAAAAAAAGTAAAAAAGAAAACAGGTCTTCTAAGAAGCTTACATGCAATGTCCCTCATCTGTAATAGCAGAAGTTCAGTATGAAGACAGGCTTTTCCCAAAGAGATTTATGAGTATGGGCTTTGTCTAATGAAATCAACTCCAATGACATTCACAGGGAGCCCACAATGTTTTTGAGAGAATTATATCAGCAAAAACACTACCAGCTTATACTAAAGGAACAGACAGTACAACATGAAAAAAAAAAAAAAAAAAGACAGTTTGATCCCCAAAGTTATGCTGGTAGAAAGCAGAAAGCAGGCTGAGAAAACTACTCAGCTAAAATATACATTACCTTTAATACAAAAAGAACAATTCACAGGGTGCATCCAAGTGACCTGAGAGCAGAGACAAGGGCCATAGAGAATTATTCTCTAGACTTGAGACACAGTCAAGGAATTTCTAACATTTTCTTGTCCCGATTTCAGGATTGCTATAAACTAGTGACTCCTTGTGACTTCCATTCCCCCATGCCTTTTTGAACAAGAATGTCTATACCAGAGATGCCATGCATGTCCCACAACTGTGTTTGTGTGTACCGGGGGCAAATAATTTGTCTCTTTAGCCTTACATGTTTACCAACTGAGAAGAACTGTGCTCAAGGAACTGTACTTAAGGAACTATTCCTAATGTGCCTCATTCAAACCTGGATCTGATTTAAATAATGAGGTTCTAGACTTTGTTGTTGTTGTTGTTGTTTAAGATTTTATTTATTTATTTATTCATTTGAGAGAGCAAGAATGAGAGAGAGAGCACATGAGAAGGGGGAGGGTCAGAGGAAGAAGCAGACTCCCCACCGAGCAGGGAGCCCGATGCGGGTCTCGTTCCCGGAACTCCAGGATCATGACCTGAGCTGAAGGCAGTCTCTTAACCAACTGAGCCACCCAGGAGCCTGAGATTCTAGACTTTGAACTGATGCTGTAATGTCATACTCTGGGGTGGGGGTGAGTGTATTTTGTACTTAAGAGAGACATGAACCCTTGGGGGGTCAGAGGGTAGACTGTGGTAGGCAGCCTCTAAGATTACGTGCAATACTTGCCTCCTAATATTTACATCCTTGTGTAATCACCTTGAGTGTGGAATGGACCGGATCACTTCCTTCTGATGGATAGACTATGACAGAAGTGATGTTTTATCACTTCCAAGATTAGGTTACAAAGCGATTTTGTGCACTCTTTCTCTTGCACTCTCATGTTCTCTGATGGAAGCCAACTTCTCCATGGAGAGGCCTATAAAGCAAGGAACTTAGGGAATCCTCTGATCAACAACCAGCAAGGAAGTGAGAGCCTCTGTCCAACAGCCCATGAGGAACTGACTCCTACCAACAACCACATGAGTGAGAATGGAAGCAGATCCTACTCCAGTCATGCCTTCAGATGAGACGACAGCCCTGGCCAATCACTTTGATTGGAGCCTTGTGAGAGATTAATGAGGTAGAGGTACACATCTAAGTCATTCCTAGATTTCCAACCCACAGAAACTATGAGATAATCAATATTTCTTGTTTAAAGCTGTTAACTTTTGGGGCACCTGGGTGGCTCAGTCAGTTGAGCGTCTGACTCTTGATCTCAGCTCAGGTTTTGATCTCAGGGTCATGAATTCAAGCCCCACACTGGGCTCCATGGTGGTTGTGGGGCCTACAGAAAGAAAGGAAGGGAGGGAGGAAGAAAGGAAAGAAGGAAGGAAGAATGAGGAGGAGGGAGGGAGGGAGAAAGGAAGGTAGGTAGGAAGGAAGGAGGAAGGGGGGAGGGGAGGGGAGGGAGGGAGGAAGGAAAGAAAAGAAAGAAAAGAAAAGAAAGAAAGAAAGAATTATTAAAAAAAATAACTTAAAAAATTAAGCTATTAACTTTTAAGCAGTTCATTATACAGCAATAAATAACTAGGGGCACCTGAGTGTCTTAGTCATTAAGCATCTGCCTTCGGCTCAGGTCATGATCCCAGGATTCTGGGATCGAGCCCCACATCGGGCTCCCTGCTTGACGGGAAGCCTGCTTCTCCCTCTCCCACTCCCCCTGCTTGTGTTCCTACTCTCACTATCTCTCTCTGTCAAATAAATAAATAAAATCTTTTTAAAATAAATAAATAATTAAATAATACACTGGCCCAGCCCTGCAGCCCTGTACCTATTACTGTGGCAACACCAACTGATAGTGTCCCAGTGTCTGATTTCCAAATGCCCAAGAGGAATATTCTGATTGGCCCAGATTGGCTTGGGTGTCTCCCACTGGTACAAACTATGGCCATGCAAGGAACAAAACTGTTTACCACAATTATAGCCACAAGATTCTGGTCCTGTGAATAGAGATCAGTGCTTAGAGAAGAGGAAGTAAGCTGGAAAAATGTCTCTCTTAAAAGGAGATCTTCATCTATTAGGAAGATGAAACCCTGGACGAAACAAAGACTATGACTGATTAACTATATGGGCCCCCTGTTGTTATCTCCTCGAAAACAAAGTCTAGGGCTCTGCCTAGTATTACTCAAAGGTAACGAGGATGTTCTGTTTCTAGAATTACTGTTTGCTAGTTTTTTTTTTTTTAATCCATTAAGCTAGCTGTTGAGCAAAGTGCTGAGAAAAAATCAATTGATTGGATTCATTTGTTGACACAGTAAGAAAAAGGAAGCAAGCAGGTATCACAAGAGCAAACAAATGCTCCTCTCTGATGGAAGGGAAAGAAAATCTCTAAAATGCTACTCCTCTGCAGGGCATGGCTGCTCCAGTGAATCATCTTAAAACAGATATCTTGTTATGACTGAGCAAAAAAAAGAATGTTGGAAGGAGGAGGATTATTAAGGACTAAAGATCTTTCTGAAAACAGGAACATAATGGTTGGATGGTGTCAGGAAAAGAGCTTCTCATTCCTCTCCCTTGTAGTAAAGTTTTCTGCCTGCTGAAGAGTGCAAATTACCAAAATGCTGGTCCCAGAGAGCAAAAAGATAAGAAGGGAAATAGCAAAGGTAAGGACTGATGTACAAAAAGGTAGGAGGAGAAAACCTAGGAATAGATCAGAAATGGGCTTTAAGTCTAGGAACAATAGAGAATATAATCTGATGATTTACAGCATTAATTTATACCTAGGATTTTGAAAGTGAAATTTAAAACCTAGAGATAGAAGTTCAAAGAGTAGTGCTTCCAATCTGTCACCAAGGTAGAATCTGTTGAAGCCTCCTTGGCTTTGTGGCATCAGAACTTAACCGAAGTTGTACAGAGAACAATTATAATCATTAGCTGCATAACCCCACCCCATCTCCCCCACCACTACCAAAACTTTTTTCCTCCAAGTCTTTGCTGCAACCCTGTTCTGTCACATTACTGGGCAATTCACAGTGATAATAGCACCATTACTAGTAATATTAGCAACAGCTACTGTTTATTGAGCCTTGATCAAGTCTTAGGCACTGAGTAATCACCTTTGGTAAATAACTTAATTCTCACAAGAATCCTAGAATGTGGGTACTATTAAGCTCTCCATTCAGTAGATGAAGAAACTCATCTTAAGCTGACAAGACTTACAAAATTTGCCCAAGGATGCACAGCTGGAAAATGAAAAACTGAAATTTAACCTAACTTCAAAGTCCATGGCCACTATGTTAGATCATCTTCCATTTCATTTATAGAGCACTTACATCACTACACTAAGAGCTCTCCTCATATTATCTCATTAGATTATCACAACAGCCTATAACGTAGGGTTGATTATCCCATTCTATGAATCTAGGTAAATGCACTGATCACCAGGCTATTGTCTGTTGACTCTCCAGCTAAAATCAACCACTATTTAAGTCACTAACATGTGCAAAGTGAATACTTAATAAAAATAAACTTTCTAGACAATGTGTTTTATGATGACCATGATTGGTGAACAATGTACAAATATCACAGAGGGAACACCTAGTTTCATAAAATACTGAACTCGGCAAATTATTTTTCTCATTTTAGAGGTCAAAGAGGGCCTTTTCCTGCTGTATACCCACGTACATAGCCCCCAAAAAGAAACCAATGGGTGTTTTCAGGCATAACAAGTCAGACGTGGTTGCTGGGGTAGGGTGGAAGATGATAACTAGCATACAGATTGCTGTGCTTATGTTGTTCTGTGTTGACATCTGATATGTCTATTCTTGTCTGTGTTTACATGTACCATTCATCTGGTTCAACCAGACAGAGTTTTATTAATATTATTGATGGTTGCCATAACAACAAGCATGTGAATATACTTTAGCTATGATACTGTGACAAGTATTTGGTTGATCACAGTCCGTAAATTCATCAGAGGGATGATCTCCAAGGGTGAAGGGAGATGGAACAGGACATCACCAGATGGACATTTGCTTTGATCTCATTGGGGAAATTTACATAGTGATTTCTCCTGAAAAATTCCTTTCCAGAGGCTTCCTCTGGAACTTTGGATCTGTTTAACCCTTGGAGAAAATCCAGTAATTCAACCAAAGACTCTTCCTAGACCATAAATAGTATTCTGAATTTGCATCCTCCATTTCCATTACTCTCCCTCTCCCAATCATCTCAGTCCCATCTCAGTATGCAGAACATTAAAAGAACAAAGTCAACACAAACAATGAATCATGGAACACTACATCTAAAACTAATGATGTAATGTATGGGAATTAATATAAGAATAAAAAAAAATAAAAAATAAAAGAACAAAGTCAAATACTAGAAATTGGGTTATTTTCCATTGCTGTTTTTCAGTCTGGCTTCTTAGGTGACATTCCTTTGGACGACAGATGCTTGCTAAAATGTATGCTGGATAGGGCGCCTGGGTGGCTCAGTTGGTTAAGCGACTGCCTTCGGCTCAGGTCATGATCCTGGAGTCCCGGGATCGAGTCCCGCATTGGACTCCCTGCTCGGCAGGGAGCCTGCTTCTGCCTCTGACCCTCCCCCCTCTCATGTGCTCTCTCTGTCTCAAATGATGGATATGGAAAACATATAAAACTATCTCTGCCATTAAGGAATTTGTGGTCTTGTGTAAGGGATAGAGTGACTGAAGGGGATCCTGAGGTGTGGAACTTTTAGTTTTATAAAGTCCAAGGCAACTAAGACAAGTCAGCCCCTCTATGAAGTGAGTTTGGGAAATACATAGACCTCATTTTCCCAACTCTAAAAATGAATTTAAAATTTTAACCGTTTTTTTTTTTAAAGATTTTATTTATTTATTTGAGAGAGAGAGTGAGAGAGAGAAAGAGCACAAGAGGGGGGAGCAGGAGAGGGAGAAGCAGACTCCCCGCCGAGCAGGGAGCCCGATGCGGGACTCGATCCCGGGACTCCAGGATCATGACCTGAGCCAAAGGCAGTCGCTTAACCAACTGAGCCACCCAGGCGCCCATAAAATTTTAACCGTTTTGCCTTAATTTACAGTAATCCATGTTCAACAGAAGAAAAAAAAAAATGCATGAAATCTTTACAAAAGAGCATGGAGATGCCAGTCATACCTGATCCTAGAGCATTAGTTCCAGAGAAACAGAGAACTGGATCCCCTTGGTGAAACACCTCAACATCCATGACCTCAAAAGTTTAGCTTCTCCCTATGGGTCATGTGATCTCTTCAAGGCATTGGAGGACCATTTAACAAATTGACCCCCTGAAGGTGTCTAAGTGATTCCCAGGATGTCACTTACATACTGGAAGAATCTGGTTTGACCAATTTTGAACAACAAATCTTAAAACTCCCAACACACAGCTGCATGTTTAGGATGAGACATGATCAGTAAAATACTTTGATTACAAAGAGTTACAACTTAAACACAGCACAGAAAGATACTAGACTGAAGTGCTCCATTTAATGAATTGGTTGAAAAGGTGAGAGATGGTAAGGAGAACAGACAGTAAAGTCATCTTATGGTGATTTCATATCACCACCCCTCTTCCAGTAAGAGAAGAGTAGTCATTGGGCTTAGGATCATCCATTATTCATTTTCTCTAGAGAAATAAGAGTGCTATGTATAGGTTGGTACAGGGGAAGTGTGTACTCAAAGCCTCCCTCTCCGCCAATTTAGAACACACTTGGCAGAAGGAAGAAGCAGAGTCTTCTCCAGGATAGTAGCAAGAGCAACACTATCCACCCACCTTGGCTCAACTCAATCAGTAAAGAAAAAGATACTCCACCCAAAATGCTGTCAGAGCTTATGGGCTTTGTATGAATGAGGATGAGGAGACAGGTATGATACTATGAGGCTACCCAGATGATCCATTACTTTCCTTTATGTGCCCAGGAAGGCCTTGGGCATGTTATGGGTTAAACTGTGTCCCTCACAGAAAGGTATGTTGAAGTCCAAACACCTGGTACCTGTGAATGTGGAAATTAGGTTTTTTCAGATATAACCAAGTTAGGAAGAGGCCACACTGAATTAGGGTCGGCCCTAATGTAATGACTGGTATCCTTATGAGAAAAGGAAATTTGGACACAAACACACATGACAACATGTGATGATAAACACAGAGATTGGAGTGATGCATCTGCAAGCCAAGGAACACCAAGAATTACTGGCAACTAACAGAAGCTAAGAGAAAGGCATGGAACAGACTCTCCCTCAAGACAGAACCTCTCTGACACCTTGATTCTGGAATATGGGCCTCCAAAACTGTGAGAGAATAATTTCTGTCATATTAAGCCCCCCAGTTTGTAGCAATTTGTTACACAACCCTAGGACACTAATACAGAGGTCAAGGGTCTGTCCTTGGCAAAATAGTGAAGTAGGTACCTCTGGAAACTGAGATTCTTGCCTGATTTACTGTACTCACTTCATTCCATCTTGCTCACCTTCTCTCTACCCTCCATACCTGTGCTAGGGACATAATACTAAAATTCAGATCTTCCATGGCTTCCCACAGCTTACATAAGTTGGAAGATCTACAGAGCATTGCCAGATGTGGACACTGTCCATCTTTATAGCCCTCTCTTTTGCCTCACTCATTGTCTTTATAGCCTTTAAAATTACCCTTCTTCTTGATGTCTTGGTGATTTCACACAGATGTGTTCTTTGCCACTATGAAGACTCAACTCAAATACTACCTCTCTAAGAAGCCTTCCTGAACCTCTGTACATGAAGAATTTGTCTGATCTTTGTTCTTTGGTGTAGATTTTCAAAAACCCTTGGAATTTTGTGAGTGATAGAAGTGTCTTTGTTATGCTAATGATGCCACTCATGGTAGGCCCCTAGGTAACCTCAGGACAGGGACTATTGACCAGAAAAGGGTTGGGACTTTCAGTAGCTAGACCTCCAGGGAGAAGAGTATAAGTGGAGACTGGATTCAGTCATATGGCCAATGATTTAATCAATCATGCCTCTGTAATGAAACTCCAATAAAAACTCTGGGCACCCAAGCTCATGGAGCTTTTTTTTTTTTTTTTTTTTAAGATTTTTATTTATTTGCGAGAGAGAGAGAATGAGAGACAGAGAGCATGAGAGGGAGGAGGGTCAGAGGGAGAAGCAGACTCCCTGCTGAGCAGGGAGCCCGATGTGGGACTCGATCCAGGGACTCCAGGATCATGACCTGAGCCGAAGGCAGTCGCTTAACCAACTGAGCCACCCAGGCGCCCCTCATGGAGCTTTTGACTAGTGAATACATTGATGTGCTGGAAGGGTGATACACCCTGACTCTACCAGGACAGAGTGTGGAAGGTCTATGCTCCCTCCCAGAACTCACTCAATGTGCATCCTTTATAACAAAACTGGAATCATAAGCACAGCACTTTCATGAGTTCTCTGAGTTGTTCTAGCAAATTGTCAAAACTGAGCAGGTTATGAAAACCCCCAAATTTATAGCAAGTTGGTTAGAAGAGAAGGTGACCTGGGAACCCCCAAAGTGAAGCTTGCATCAGAAGTAAGAGCAGTCTTGTGAAAGATCAATGCTTTAATTTTCAAAGTCTAACATTAACTCCAAGTGGTTAGCATCAGAACTGTACTGTAGTACACCCACTTGGGTTTTGAAATAGAACAACCCCCTATTACTCCTCTCCACCTTTCTCCAGCTGGTTTTTGAGTCAGTATTATTTTTGCATGGCCCCAAGGAATCCTCCTCCACAATCAATCTATATTGTTTGAGTGGGGAGAATCCCATTTCTTTAGCTCCAGATTAAGCATTTGACCCAGACCTGGCTCATATGAGGATTCCATTTCCCCTGGTTGCTTAGAATGGGCATATGATCCAAGTCAGTACAATGAGATCATCTTCACAGAAAAGCACCTTCTTTCTTTCTTTCCTAAGTGGATAATATGCAAGACCACAGCTGCCTGATCCATCCTTGCAACACTTAGGAAGAATGATGTCAACACAAAAGACATAAAAGACTGGAAAGACTTCCCTGACAGAGTTTCTGAGACCCTGAATATAGCTCTGTTTGAAACGAGAAATGCCTCCTGGACTTCCTAGTTATGTTAATCAGTGAATTCTCTTTTATTCAAGCTGGTTTGAGCTTTCTGTCACTTGCTACCAAAAGAATCCTGACAATAGTCCAAAGCACATCCGTGACTCTCATTTCTACCATCACACTCATTCCAGGTGTCAGTTTGTTTGCCTACCCAGCCACTGGACTGGGAGCTCGGGGGAAAAGTGACTATGTCTTATTCTTTCATGTCTGAAATTCCTAACTCAATGCCTAGAATGGCAGTGTCCAATACACAGTTTTTGAATGAATTTTGGGTAACTAACCACCTCTTTACAGGTGTTCATTTCCACCCCCCTGGCATCCCTTTGTCCCTCTCACATTCACCCCAGCATCATCTCATTCACATGGTAATAGAGGGGAAAAAGCACCAGTCTAAAAATTGAAAGAATTAAATTAGAGCCCTAGCTCTGCTTTGTAACCTTAGACGATTTTCTCTCTCCAGCCTCATTTGTAAAGTGACCAATATCTGAAGATCCTCCAAGAGAAAACCTACTGTGACTCTAATATCTGCTCAATTATTCATTAAAAACTAAGGCAGTGCCTGTTAAGAGCTAAGCTGTGAGTTTTCCCTGGAATCACTGCATTTTAATAGATGATTCCTAAAGCCTCAGAAACCTGAAAGGGTAAGAGGCAAGGCTACAAAGGTAGAATGCGAAGCTACAGAGAGAAACATGTGATAGGCATGCCCAGCCCAGTGACCTCATACATCTCATCTTCCTTGGGATTTGCTATAGAAACTACTACTGGAAAGATCTAGGACAGGACCAACTGCAGAAGATGGAATCTGACAAAGTCTATTCAGTATGTGCACTACCCCACTCCCAGCTTAAATCATCAGAACTAGACCACAGGGCACCGGGGTGGCTCAGTTGGTTAAGCATCTGCCTTCAGCTCAGGTCATGATCTCGGGGTCTGGGATGGAGTCCCACGTCGGGCTCCCTGCTCAGCTGGGAGTCTGCTTCTCCCTCTTCCCCTGCCCCTCCCCCCTGCTCATGCTCTCTTTCTCTCTCTCAAATAAAGAAAATCTTAAAAAAAAAAAAAAAGAACTAGACGATAAACAAGAACTTGCCTAAAACCCACTGGTTGGATAAGTGGCTGAGTCCATGGCATTGACACTGTCACCCCAAGCCCCAAAGGAAAGCATCTGTTACAAGAAAAAGATGGAGGGACCCAATGAAGAAAACAGGCTAAACTATGTCTCTCAAGTCTTACCAAACAGGAGTAAGACCTAGACCAGTGTCTACTGGGAGACTGTCATAGGCCTCTAGCTTCTTATGGACAATGTCTTTTTTTTTCTGAGGGTATAAACTGGAATGTCTTTATTTTAGGCCAAATTTCCCCAAGGGAAATATAGAAGAATATCAAGAGAAGAACCTCTGAAAAGGACATATGTAATAAATCTGATGTCCCCCACCCCTACCTGCTCACCCTGCCCTGACGGAACCCTGACAGGGCATCTAGAAAGTGAGCTCTGACTGGACAGAGTCCACTTTTGTCCCAACAAACCGAGAGGCCATGCCTAGAAGAGGAGAAGTCAGTGGAAGCAGAGAAAATCAGCTCCATTATTCAGGCCCTGGATTACTCCTGCTACCATCCCAGGGCTTGAGAGAGGGTGGCCATTGAAAATGGGAAAAGAAAATAGAAGAAGGGAGATGTTTCTTCAAATTATTTAGACCAGATTACTACACAATTTTCACTTTCCTTCTGAATGGACCACAAATGACACCACTCAGAGGTTCCAAGGGGTATAGCTATATAGTATAAGTCAAATGCGGGACTGCTCATGAGACAGTGACTTCTTAAAACTCCAGGGAGAAACTATGCTTACACCCCCCACCCTCCGCCCCAACCCAGGCCCACTGGATGCTGCTCCATGTATCTCTAAAAACTTCAATTCCTTGGTTTAAGACCTTAATTTCTATTATAATGCATGCCCTCCCAGGGAGATAACATTTTAAGTCAGTATCAGCTACTTTATAAGGTGAATGAGTTCCTATTCTTTACTAAAGTAATTTTGATGAGTAAGGAAGCCAGGAAGGAAAGAGAGGAAGGAGGAAAAGAAGTAAGAGAAACAAAGTGGTCATGAGTGAGCTTGTGCACAAAAGGGAAGGCTCAGATGACTGCCTTTATAACTTTGCAAAAGGTTGTCCTAGGAAGGTGAAATCAAAATTCTTAAATATGATCCCTTGAGAGAATGTACAGTAAGCACCCAAGAATCATCCCTCCAGAGAACCTTACAGCTCTTAGAAATAAATCCTGCCTTAGAAAAGCAGGAAGTACCCTGTCCATCTTCAAACGTCCCCAGAATATCTCTATTTCTGAACTGTCTGTTCCTCCTTCCACACAGGCATCATCTGGGATTATTCCAGAGAATTAAGCATTTCCCTATAAATCTCGCCTCCATGACACAGGCTATGGAAAGCTACAGGTCATCTCTCCATGTGCTTGAGCTACTCCCATAGCGTTCTTCAAGCCACAGTTTTAAAGAAAGAACCTCAGGAAAGAAGCACAGTAGCAGAGTCCCTAACTGTGGGTACTGCCAACTTTCTCTTGGGTGAGAGCACCCTCTGGTGGTGAAAGTGTGATTTGTGGCCTAACTGCTCCGTCTCTGGAGGTATGCTGTCTCCTAACTGGGCTCAACCTTAAATCCTTCCAGATGGAAGCGTATTGCAGGATCTCTCTTGGTAGCATAACTACCCATCAAAATCAAAATTACAAGATCTTGGCTCAGGGCCTACTCTGTTACTCCTAGAGTGTAACTTCGGCCTAGTCACTGTCCTCCATCCCACCTCCTTTATTAAAAGTAGGAAAAGAATGCCAATGTTAGGATCAAATGAAAACGCCTGCTACTCAGAAAAGTACATTAAAAGATACCATTATGGTTTATCAGATCTATACATATCTCAGATCCAACAGAAAGTTCTTAATACTATATCCTTATCCTGATGGATGCTTAGTGTACGTAACCCTGACAAATCTCTTACACCAGTATTTTCCATCTGGATGCCTGCTTTTTACCTTTATCCAGTCCCCTGTTACTTAGTGACTCTGCTACTACAGCCTGGTACTGCTGCCTCCAGTTTCTCTTCCAAACCACCTTGCCAACGGCTCTCTATTAATCCCAACAGCTGTGTTCATCGAGTCACTTCCCAGCTTTGGAACCAAGGACAACTTCCCATAAGCTTGAGTATGGATCTGCAAGAGCCAGAGAGGGCATGAACAAGCGGACTTGCACAGCAGGGCCAGAGGAAGCCTGATGTTCCTCCACATTCTTCCACCTGGTATCCTTAATGCCATTGGCTTTGTGTCCTCTCCTTTTCTGGGCTATCAGGTAATCCCTGGTAAGGGACACGGGACTTTAATCCTTTGCCCTGGGCTACTTCTACCACCTCATACTACTTTGCTCCTTCACATATACACTGCAGCCCACCCAAACCAATCTACTTAAATTCTCCAAACACAGAGCTTTATTATGTTTCCATGACTTTGCATGTGAGTTTCTTCTGCCTAAAGCAAATTCACCATACTTCTGGGTAATCCTCACTCATCCTCCAACACTCAACATCAGGATGAACTCCTATAAGCCTCCATTCACTCCTCACCTCCAAAGTTGGGTTAAGGTAGATCTCCCCTTTGGACCCCCTGTGGTTGCCATCATCAGAGCACTCATCACACCGTATTGTAATTGTCTTTTACTTGTCTCTCCTCCCTTATTGCCCAGCAAAATATTTGGCATTCAACTGGCACTCAGTATAGTTTGGTAAACAGAAGATGGCTTCTCTGTTGCCAAATTCAAAGGCCACTTTTTTGTTCTAATCTTACTTGATTAGATTAGAACAGCACTGGCTGGTTGACTACTCCACTTTCTTTCCTTGGCTTTCATGACACCAAACCCCCCTGGGTTTCTCCCAGTCCTGGTTCCTCTGCTGGAATTCTACATGCTGGAGTGTCCAGGACTCTGACTTGAGCCCCCATTCTTCCCTGGGTTTATGCTCTCCCCAAGGGCGGCGGGGGCGTGGGGGGGGCCTCTCCCAGTCTCATGGATTAAAATGCTGCCTAAACGTTGATGACTTAGAGTAGCCTGTGTCTCTAGCTTTTACCTTTATGAGCCACTCTAGACTTTCAACTACCTATTAGACAGCTTTGGTAAATTCACATCACCTATGGATTTTAAACTCAACATGGTCAAACAGAACTCTTGATTTCCAATCCCTTATTCCCACCTTGTCTCTGACTTTCCCATTTCAGTACCTGGCCCCAGAATCCACCCAGGCATTCAAGGCAACACTCAACAAATTATCCTTAATTCTCTCTTTCCCTCACTTCTTTATCCATCACCAAACTCTATCAATCCTACCTCCAAATGTGCCAAATCCTGTCACTCTCTCTCCACTACAATGGGCTTCTTCTAAGCTTCCACCCTCTCTGCTAGACTTCTAATGGACCTCCTTCGGTCCACTCTTTCTCCCATCAGCTTTCCATGCAGCACCCAGAGTGGATTTAAGGAGGCTGGTTAAAAGGCTGTAACAGAGATGGTGTGAATTCTGGTCACTTGATTAAGGCGGTGCCTTCCAGCAAAGTTACTTCTTATCCTTGAAACTGGAGGAGATAAATTGAGACTATGTAAAATCCCATTTCTCACCCCACTTTTACCCACTAGCTTTAGCATTTGGTAATGTATCTTATTTACATTAATTATTCCTCTGATGGTTGCCAATGGTGATTATCTAATACCATCATTCCTTCTACATTATTAGTTGACTTTCTACTATAAGGAAGAACTTTCTCTTCTCTTCTCCCCATTTATTTATTCACTCATTCAGGTATATTGATGTGGATTCATGAGTTCCTTTTTCATTCAGTAGGTTATAATCTATAACTATCATAGTTTATTTTGATGCTCAGCTTGTTCTAGATTTGGCCTGTGAGAGCCCCTCAAGCTGGTTTTTCTGTCCTTGCCAAGCTCCCATAATTCTTTGAGCCTTTTTTTTCTTTATGACACAAGATATCCTAGGCTCATCTTGGGCTATGCCCCAGACCTAGTATCCACCATTTTTTTTTTCAAGCAAAGAGTGGCATGTGGAATCCAAGATCTGGGCTCCAGATGGGCTCAACACTACTGGGGTATTGCTGTTCCCAGTCTTTTTCAGTGGACAGAACTAGAAAATATGTATACATGTACACATACATATATATACACATACAAACATATACCTGAGTGTGTATGTATGCATACACACACATGCACACACACATGCATGCATACACACATATGCACACACACTTATACACACACATATAAAATACATATATA
Source organism: Leptonychotes weddellii (assembly GCF_054177405.1). NCBI lineage: Eukaryota > Metazoa > Chordata > Mammalia > Carnivora > Phocidae > Leptonychotes > Leptonychotes weddellii. The sequence continues at coordinate 93,097,017 of NC_138374.1, read as the reverse complement.
CACATTTACACTTTTTTTTATAGACCCATAATTTCATATCAATACCTTCAACTCTAACACATGGTCCATTTCATTCTAGCTTTGTCCCTTTTCATGCTTTTTTCATCTCTGACAACAAGAAATACATTCTCTCCAACTCTTGTTTTGTAGCTTACCTCCTGATACTGCCAACGTGTGGCTCCACTCCAGCCACGGCCCCAATCTCTCCTTGTACCTGCCTGCCAGCCTCTTTTGTGCTATCCTCACACACATCATATTTTAATTCTTTGCAAAGGGCTTACCCTTACTGGAGTGTAAGAGTATCCCCAGCACCTAATTTAATGCCTGGTGTACAGTGTGTCCCCAATAAATATTTGTTGAGTGAACAAATGAACTCATATATGCAGGCTTCATAAGCAAGATCCTGAAATAAATATCAAGTTTGGGAATCATGGTGGGAGAAGGAGGAGGTGGCAAATCATGGATGAATAGCACTAAGCAGGCCCTGAAGTCTAAATTCCAGGAGAGTGAGCAGCCACTATACTTTCACGGGTCCTTCTTTATGGAAAGATCATCAAAGATGACAACAACTGAGAATCTTTATATACTGGAGCAGCTAAAATAAAAAAGGATAAATGCGTTTCAGAAAGCAGGGTTTTCAAAACATGGACACCAATCTTCAGAGACAGAACTTCTAAAGCCAATCAAGAACAATATGCAGGAGGCACCTGGGTGGCTCAGTCAGTTGGGCGTCTGACTCTTGGTTTCGGCTCAGATCATGATCTCATGGGTCATGGGATCAAGCCCTGCGTTAGGTTTCATACTCAGTGGGCAGTCTGCTCGCAGATTCTCTCCTTCTGCCCCTCCTCCCTCTCAAATTGATAAATAAATCTTTTTTAAAAAAAGAAAAGAAAAGAAGTATATGCAGAGAGGATGATGAGAGGAGCTTTCCCAGGACAGAAGACATCTGGTCTGAAAAAAGTCAGAGAAAAGAAAAGAAAAAAGGGTAAAAATGAAAAAGAACAAACAGAAAACTGAAAGTGGACTTAGTGACCAAACCAGTGAGGTCTCTCAGCCACCTCAGAAAACAAGGACACAGGGCACCAGGCTGGCTCAGTCAGTACAGCATGTGACTCTTGATCTTGGGGCTGTGAGTTCAAGGCCCACATTGGATATAGAGCCTACTTAAAAATTTGTTTGAATCTTAGAAAAAAAGAAGGAGACAACAAGGACACAAGTACATCCCATCACTGAAAGCAAAGGAACATTAATGAACAGAGGTGAAGTCAAAATGTCATGAATAGTTAAAACCATGACTGGGGTGCCTGGGTGGCTCAGGGGGTTGAGTGGCTACATTCAGCTCAGGTCATGATCCCAGTCCTGGGATCGAGTCCTGCATCAGGCTATCTGCTCAGTGGGGAATCTGCTTCTCCCTCTGCCTCACCCCGCTACTCATGCTCCATCCCTCCCTAACTCCCTCCCTCTCTCTCAAATAAATGAATAAATAAAATCTTAAAAAAAAAATAAAACCATGACTTATCGATGATAGGAACTGGGTTACCAAACAAAGTTACTTTTATCTTCTTACCAAAAGGAATGTGGAGTCATCCTTGAGGATTATACAAACTACAAGACATTTCAAGGACATACAGACAATAAGGAGTATGTTGTAGTCAAATTACAGCATACAGAAAATGCATACTCCATATGATGTCAGGCCCTCAGCTACTCTACAACTTTGAGACCACAGTATTGTGGAACCCTTGCAGGTCCCTCTAATATACCCATTTTCCAGGTCTGTGGCACACCACATTTACTGAGATTATTTGTATGCATCCAAACAATATTGGCTTTTGCGCCTCTGGATATAACTTCTGGGTGAGAACTTTGCTTGAATATTAAGCTATCTGCAAGATTTCCAAAGTACCTGGCAGAGATTTCTGCAACTCTGTAGAGTGCCAGCAATTATAAGGTACCATCAGAAAGTTGTGATCTGTTGACAATCACATTTGGATCTCAGTGGCATGCTAGAAAATGTTTAACAGCTATTTTTTGGATGGTAGGAACACTGATTTGTAGCATTGGCCAATTTCTGGGGTGTAAATATTCCTTTCATGATCAATTTCAAGATACAATCTCAATGTCCCTGAACAAGGATTTGGGAGGAGATGCATATAATTGTCTCCTGTGAGCTGGTACAAACCAACTCGTCACCTCCAGCCTATCACTGTCTATAAACATATTTTTGTTCTTGGTTTTTCTTCATACAGTGTACTTCAAAATTGTTCATGTATAACAAGAGTGAGGGTTAAGTTTGTTTTCTGTTTGAGGTTTTTTTTAATTTATTTATTTTAGAGAGAGTGTGAGTACACGCGAACAGGGGGTAGGGGAGCATATAAAAGGGTGTGAGTTTGTGTGTGTGTGTGTTTTGGGTTTTCTCTTGCTTGTTTTATGGAATCAGGAAAGAAGCCGGACCTGAATGTGTAATAAAATCATTTTCATGTTGGCATGCTGGGATGCTGTTACCAAACTCCTGAAGAAAATAAACATTTGAACTAAAGTGAAAAACACCTCTTATGCAGATGAATCATGAACCTTCTAATTATGACAGTAGCCCTCATTTTCACAGTGCTTTATAGTTTTCAAAGGGCTTTTAAGTGCATTGTGCCTTCTGGTGGACTTTTTTATTGAAGTGTAGTTGACATACAATATTACATTAGTTTCAGGTATATGACCTAGTGATTCAGCATTTACATTGAAGTGATGACCCGATAAACCTAGCCACCATCTATAACCATACAAAGTTGTTATATATTAACTCTATTCCCTATGTACATTGTATCCCCATGTCTTACTTATAACTAAAAATTTGTACCTTTTAATACCCTTCCCCTATTTTGCCCATCCTCCCACCCCTCTCCCCTCTGACAACTACTGTACTCTTCTCTGTATTTATGAGTCTGTTTCTGGTTTTTGTTGTTGTTGTTGTTCATTTGTTTTGTTTTTTAGATTCCACATTTAAATGAAATAATACAGTATTTGCCTTTCTCTGACTTATTTTCCTTAGCATAATGCCCTCTAGGTCCATCCATGTTGTTGTAAATGGCAAGATCTCATTCTTTTTTTATGGCTGAGTAATATTCCAGTGTGTGTGTGTATACATATATACATATATATATTCCACAGCTCCTTTATCCATTCATCTATCAATGGCCAGTGCAAGGCTCGATTTCATGACCACAAGATCGTGACCTGAGCCAAAATCAAGAGTCCGATGCCTAACCTACTGAGCCACCCAGGTGCTCACGAGTATGCTCTTGAATCTAAGGTGCAACATGAGATTTTATCTGGCTCTGGAAGGGCAAGTGGACTTAGACAAAGAAGAGGCAGGGGAGTACCCTGAGGCAAACTGGAGCGGAAGTGTAGAAGTGAAAGCATGCAGCAGGTACATGGGTAACGGGAAGTTAAGCCACAGAGTGGACACTGAGGCTGATTTTTCAATTAACGGTGTAAATATAAAGAATAGATGTCTTCTAAGGAGTGCCTATTCCTCTGCCTGATACAGCATGAAAATCTGAAGGCTGGTGTATACAATGGCCCCAAAGCTTGAAGCATCCTGGTTCCTTCATGGACTTGTGAGCAGTGACTAGCAAAATATAAACAAACTACAGAACATGTCAAAAAGTTCGGAGCTCTTCCTAATAAACAACACAGAAGGAAGGAAATATGGTAACAGCATCCAATTCTACAGTCCACTTAAGAGGAGAGAGCCCCAAGGGAAAAAATGGGCCATGGCAGCAAAGAGGACAATGTTGTGATAACAGTGATGATGGTGGCAACAGGAGTGCACACAGAGGGTTTATGACACCAGGAATTGTGCTTTACCTATATTACTTCATTTTATCCCCACAGAAACTTCATGACATTTATTATCAGGCAGGACGTCTGGTAACCAATAATGTAAAATTGACTTGAAATCACTTAGCATCAAAGGGGATTAGCCATCTGGCCGAACGAGAAAGTCCAGGGGTAGATATTCCAGGCTTCAGAAATGGCTGAATCCAAAGAACCAAATGATATTATCAGGATTCTCAGTGTTTTCATTTCTCAGCTCATTTTACTGACTGTTGGCTTCATTTGCAGCCAGACACTCTTGGCATACCTGGGGAAATTGACAGCTGGAAGCTCCAAGCCTACAACTTACACTTAGAGGCTGAAAGGGAAAGAAACTTTCTCTCTTGTTCACTCCCTCCCTCTTGCTTTCCCTGCTCTCTCCCTCTCCTTTACTCCATCATGGAAGGCTCTGGATGGCCCTACTGCATCATGTGCACACACAACACTCAGACCAAATGCTCCAAGGGCCAGGCTTGAGACCTATAGCCATCCCTTTCCACCACAGGTAATGGGACTGACAGATCTGCTGGCATCTTAAGGGGTAGGAGGGCAGTTCCTGGTGCATAGCAAGCTGCTAGGCAAATGCCCACTACAGGTAAACGCTAACATTATCCCTCTTTGGCGATGAGAAAATTGAGACCCTGGATGGGTGAGTTTGAAACCAGGCATAGGAATAAGACTACCCATTGTCCAACCAATGGCTGTTAAGATGAGAAGCTTTTGAAAAGGACTGGACCCGGGCGCCTGGGTGGCTCAGTCGGTTAAGTGAATGCCTTCAGCTCAGGTCATGATCCCAGGGTCCTGGGATCGAGCCCCGCATCGGGCTCCCTGCTCCGCGGGAAGCCTGCTTCTCCCTCTCCCACTCCCCCTGCTCGTGTTCCCTCTCTCGCTGTGTCTCTGTCTGTCAAATAAATAAAATCTTAAAAAAAAAAGTTTAATGTTCCTGTTCCGCAGGAAGCCTGCTTCTCCCTCGGCCTCTCTCTGTCACTCATGAATAAATAAATAAAACCTTAAAAAAAAAAAAAAAAGGACTGGACCTGAGCCAGATAATTAATCCAGAATCCAGGAGGTGACAACTGGGCAACGTATTTTTTTTTAATATTCTTAGGTGACTCTAACATGCAGCTAGTTTTAAGAACTCCTATCCTAAACACTTTAGTAAGTTTAGTAACCTAACCCTTTAGTAAGAAAGCCCAGGCTGCACACAGCACTCCTATCAGCCACCTTCATCATCCAGCATCTAAGACTGAACTGACATTTTACCTGCCTCCCCCCTCATCTTTGTGTCCTCCCACACCCCATCTTCACAGCTGCAGTCCCTCGTACCTCACTTGACACAGCAGCATTCGATAAATCATCTGTTAAACTATAGCTTCCCAGATTTTCATACAAACACTCAAAAAGGGCCCAGAGGTGAAAACATCTTCATGATGTAGTCATGACAATAATGATGGGAAGGAGGAAAAAGGAAAAGGAAGAGCAATCCGTTGTCCGTATTCTCTGAGTCAAAAAAGAAACAAAAAATAAGGATCTCAGTAGGTAAGATTATCATGTAGCATACATTATTTTTCCACATTAACATACCCTTCAAGCCAACTCCTCAGCGTTCATTCTGCCAGGTTCCTTTAATTATGACATCCTATTCCCCAGTTAGAGACTAATTAAGCTTGTCAGCACCTTTCTAGAATATTAACTATTTTATTCTTTAAAAAGCTAGACTTCATTAAGTCAAAATCCTTTATGGAAAAGCAGTATATTCTAATGACTTCTTGATCTCTCATTTCATTTGACTGTATCATACTAAACAATGGGTTTCTTCTGATCAAAAGTTTAAGATTAATTTTACCACAGTCAAGCAACTGCACGTTGGTTAAAAGCTTCTATTAAAGCTCTGCTAACATAATAGCTATTGGTTTTGTGTTCCTTTTGGTAATTTCTGCTTCTTTCTCACAAAACAGCTTGATGCTCTCAGACTTGCATTTTCCCGTCAGACTCCTGGGCCTGTATTTCGTCTCTATTTGGGTGTGGACATGTGTGCAGGGTAACTCTAATTTTCCCCATTTGGCTGTCTCTTTCCTAGAATCTCTCCATTTTCAGCTGCCCTGGGATTTCCTTTACACTGCACCTGCCCTGACTCTGGACTCAACCCCAGCGTAGGCCAACCTTGTAAATGTTTATGGGACTGTCTGCAGCAGACCATGGGCGCCAACCACGAACATCTGTTGTTTCCTTGCCTTTCTCCTGACCTTCAGTGCCCACCCCTGCTGGGCTGGGGCATTCCTCCCATCCAAAGGGGTCCTGGGGTTTGCATATCTGCATAATCATCTAATCATCAGCCTGCCAGTGGGTTTATTTCCAAAAAAATATTGGACACTAAAGTGTGTTTCAGGCAACTCAGCTGAAGCCTTAGGCTAAAGAAGCATTTGCCTAAAAGAACCCTTTCTTTGAAATTCCAAGGCTTACTGGCAGTCATAGCCCCTTCGGTCATATTTTTTCCAAGGTTCTTGTTTGTTCATTTTTATTGTCAGTAACCACTAAGGAAAAAGGAAATCTGATTAGAGTCCAGGGAAAGATTGTATGTTTCCTCCGAGGAAGAATCTAGAATTTCCTTTAGGAATCTGATGTTCATACATTGACTGCTCCTGCCACCCCTGCAGGACTTGCTGGATCTAGGAGTCTCTTTGCTTAATGCTCCCTGGACTCAAGTATTCCTTTCATCAGACGGCTCCATGTGTCAGTAGCACTTGAATTCACTAGGCTCTGAAGGGCCCGCATGGGAACCTAATTGCTATTTGCAATACTGCTCCCACGGGAAAATGTGTTATGTGTACACATAATAAACGTGCAGCAACAGCAATGTGTCTCCTTCCCTCACCCCTCACTCAGGCCCTACCCCTAACCCTATGGAAGGTACTAGACGTCCAGAAGCAAGAGGAAACAGCAGCTCATCTGCTCACCACTCTTAACTGCACTTGTCTTCTTCATTCAAATTTTTTTTTTTTTTTTTGAGGGAGAGAGGAAGAAAGAAAGAGAGAGCACGTGCGCAGAGGTGGGGGGAGGGGCAGAGGGAGGAGAGAAAGCATTTTAAGCAGGCTCCACACCCAGGGCAGAGTGGGGCTCGATCTCACAACCCTGAGATCACGACCTGAGCTGAAATCAAGAGTCAGATGCTTAACCAACTGAGCCACCCAGGTGCCCCTATATTTGCAAAATTTTTAATACCTGGCTTAACAGAAGACAGATAGATTCTCCTATCTGCTTCCACTTTGAAGCTTCTGTGATACCACATTTCACGTAATGGTGAAAATTTACACCTTTCACTCACAAAATATTGAGAATGGAAAAAAGGAAAATACTAATATTATTATGAGAATAGTTTTGTCCTTATGGAGATCCTGAAAGGGACTCAAGGACCCATAGAAGTAAATAGACCAGGGGCGCCTGGGTGGCTCAGTAGTTAAGTGTCTACCTTTGGCTCAGGTCATGATCCCAGGGTCCTGGGATCGAGCCCCACGTCCGGCTCCCTGCTCAGTGGGCAGCCTGCTACTCCCCCCTCCCACTCCCCCTGCTTGTGTTCTTGCTCTCGCTATCTCTCTGTCAAATAAATAAATAAAATCTTTAAAAAATAAAACAAGAAGAAGTTCATAGACCATACTTTAATGAGTACCTCTGACCCACGGTAAATCCCACCCAGCCCAGCCCTGGAGACACCACACCCCAATCTAATCTAACCCCAGGAAGATCACCACGAAATAAGAGTTTCAACAGTATTCATACAGCTGACCCTTGAACAACAGAGGGGTTAGGAGCACTGGCCCCCAGTGCAGTTGAAAATCCACATATAGTTTTTGATTCCCCAAAAACTACTAATAGCCTACCGTGGACTGGAAGCCTTACCAATAACATAAACAGTCAATTAACACATACTTTGCATGTTATGTATATTATATACTGTATTCTTACCAAGTAAGCTGGAGGAAAAAAAATGCTATTAAGAATATCATAAGAGGGGTGCCTGAGTGGCTCAGTTATTGAGCGTCTGCCTTCAGCTCTGGTCGTGATCCCAGGGTCCTGGGATTGAGCCCCGCATCGGGCTCCCTGCTCAGAGGGAAGCTTGCTTCTCCCTCTCCCACTCCCTCTGCTTGTGTTCCCTCTCGCTGTGTCTCTCTCTGTCAAATAAATAAATGCAATCTTAAAAAAAAAGAAAATATCATAAGAAAGAGAAAATACATTTAGACTACTGGACTGTATTAATTGAAAAAAATGTGTATATGTAGACATGGCTTTAAATCCTTGTGTTTTCACTTAATCAGTGAGGATGCATTTAGCAACAAGTAGCTAAAAACCAACCAAAAGTGGCTTAAGGGATAAGAATATTTATTATGTGTCATAATCCTAAGAAGGATGGTGTTGGGACTGGCTGATTCAGCAGGGTCTTCCCATCCCTCCATTCTGCCATTTCCTTACATCACCTCTGTTCTTTGCTTTCTCCTTTCATGTTTGCTTGATGACATCAAGGGCCCTCCCATCACAGCCTCACACCAGAGGCAGGAAAAGTGCAAAGTGTCCTTTTAAAAACAAGAATAAGCTTTCCAGAAGCCCCACAGTGCATATCCTCTCTTGTTTCATTGGCCAAAACTGTTTTTCATTCTCATGCCTGAACCAATTCACTGGCAAAAGAAAGAACATCACCAGGACTGAATTAGACTAAATATCACCCCTGTGGCTGAAGAGGGACACTGCTCCCATTGGTGAAAAATATTGGGGTTTTCTGTGCAAAATAAAGGAGAGAATAGCTAATGGGTGGGTGACAAATAGCATCTTCCCATCTTTTTTCTAGCCGAGTTATCTTGGAGAGGTTACTAAACATTTCTCAGCTTCAAATTCCTTATCTACTAAGTACAAATACTAATAGTACCTACCATCCAGGTTTTTATGAGGATTAAATAGGATTGTTCATGAACAGCCACTTAGCACAGTGACTGACTCAAAATAAGTACCCAAAAAAGATTAGCTATTAATGTGCCATCTAATTCTCAATAAATTTTCTAATTATATATTTTTTCTGATATCTGAGCTGACCTTCCCCCCTCTTCTAGCAGTTAATAGTATCCTCTATAATAATCTATCACATGATTGAAAGGTTTTCTTTATGTTTTAATCACTGAGCTGCTTCTTTTCTACTGTCCCTTTGCCATTTATCCAACTTAAAGAGCAGAACAAAAATAGACTCAGTGCTAAATTAGCAGACTGACAGACACGGAGGATAATAGGAAAATTACTATAATTCTGGCTATAACACAGCTTACTCCATTTGCAATATCCAAGGATAATATTTGCTTTTTCACAATAAACTATTGTAGACTCGTATTTGGCTAATAGTGCACTGTGACCCTCGGGTCTTGCTCTTGTTTTCTTAGTGCCATGTATTATTTCCTTCTGGTTGAAGTGGGGCAAGTGCTTACATTATGCACCACACAAAAGACTTCTTTCTGAGAACTGCCTCAGATGCCTATGAAACAGGACATCAGAAAGAGAAATCTCTCAAATATAAAGTCTCTTCGGCATGGTATGGTAATATTATCTTTGCAATTATATAGAACTCTCAGGAATGATGGGAATGCTACTGAATTATGTATGCATGTTATAGGTTGGTTAGAGAAGGTATTGCTAGACTGTCTTATATGAGATGAGTGAAATATACATAAATCACCTAATCCTTTCAGAGGTTTTGTGTTCTTTGGGTATTTTGTGATGATTTCTCTGAACAATTCCTCAGGATCATTTTAATATAGTCTCCTTACTCTCCACCCTGAACTTTGGCACTTGGGTACTCTAAGTGGGGCTGATATTGCTAACCCTGGTTGCATCCTGGGATTTGAAAATACCCTCACAATACTGTGCTTGTGCAGTGTCCACTCCAGTGAGGTACTTGGGTGCTCTCCAAACATGCATACCAGGTCCTACCCTTGGCAGACAGCACGTGAGCTATGTCCGTGTGACACCTTTTATGTATCAAGAGCAGTGTCTGGTGTCTACTGAAGATGTGCTTCACCTATTTGGAAGTGCAACAGTAAAAATCTGTTTAAAAAAAAAAATACTTGAAGAAGGGGCATCTGACTCTTGACTTCAGCTCAGGTCATGATCTCAGTGTTGTGAGATGGAGCCCTCCATTGGGCTCCATGCTGGGCGTGGAGCCTGCTTAAAATTCTCTCTCGGGATGCCTGGGTGGCTCAGTCATTAAGCGTCTGCCTTTGCCTCAGGTCATGATCCCAGGGTCCTGGGATCGAGTCCTGCATCAGGCTCCCTGTTCGGCGGGGAGCCTGCTTCTCCCTCTCCCTCTAACCCTCCTGCCCGCTCATTCTCTCTCTCTCTCTGACAAATAAATAAAATCTTAAAAAAAAAAAAAAAATTCTCGGGCGCCTGAGTGGCTCAGTTGGTTAAGCAACTGCCTTGGGCTCAGGTCATGATCCTGCAGTCCCGGGATCGAGTCCCGCATCGGGCTCCCTGCTCGGTGGGGAGCCTGCTTCTCCCTCTGACCCTCCCCCCTCTCATGTGCTCTCTCTCTCTCATTCTCTCTGTCTCAAATAAATAAATAAAATCTTTAAAAAAAAAAAATTCTCTCTCTTATGGCACCTGAGTGGCTCAGCTGGTTAAGTGACTGACTCTTGATTTTGGCTCAGGTCATGATCTCAGGGTTGTGAGGTCGAGCCCCACATCGACTTCCATGCTCAGCAGGGAGTATGCCTGAGATTTTCTCCCTCTGTCCCTACTCCTACTCATGCTTGCATTCTCTCTCTCTCTCTCAAATAAACAAATAAATCTTTTTTAAAAAAGATTCTTTTTCGGGCGCCTGGGTGGCTCAGTCGGTTGAGCGACTGCCTTCGGTTCAGGTCATGATCCCAGGGTCCTGGGATCGAGTCCCACATCGGGCTCCCCTGCTCTGCGGGGAGCCTGCTTCTCCCGCTCCCGCTCCCCCTTCTTGTGTTCCCTCTCTCGCTGTCTCTCTGTCAAATAAATAAATAAAATCTTTAAAAAAAAAAGATTCTTTTTCTCTGCCCCCACTCCCCTTTCTCTAGGGGAAAAAAAATAGCTGAAGAAAATATCTCAGTGTTTTGATGATCAAATGGCACAGGGTGCCAGAGATGGCTTAGAAACCCTCTCACCACACACATTCTTCATTTTCCATGTAAGAAAACACTGCTACAGCAGGCTGGAAATGGAGTAGGACTGGAATGGGCACTGGGTCTGCTTGTCCAGGAGACAGTGGAATTTTCACTAAAACCTGCTACTTCTTCTAAATATACCACAGTGGCAATATCAGGGGTTAGGCACTCATATAAACATAAAATACAAAAATTATATTCATAAGGCTTTATACTTCTTGCTTACAAGCAACTTACACCTTTTTTTTTTAATTTTTTAATTTTAACTCCAGTTCATTAACATACAGTGTTAAATTAGTTTCGGGTATGCAATACAGTGACTCAACGACACTTTATTTCTTCTTTCATTTGAGCCTCAGCACAAAGAAAGCGGACACTTGGAAGGGTTAAGTGACTTGCACAGTGTCACTTAGCCAGTTGGTTAAGATAGCCAGCCTTGGAGGCCAACTCCTCCAACCCTGGTCTTGTATGTTTCCTGGACTTAGCCCTGCCTTCCATCAAACAAGCTGATCATCAAAGAATGAAGTAGATCTTTCCACGGCCTCTGGCTGCTGAGTGATCAACCTGAAAAGGACTGGTCTAACTGGCAATATACTCCAAGCTATTCACATGCTCTAATCTACTAATATTAACAGTATAGTTAAGTTTACTTTTAGGAAACTCCTGAACAGGAAACCAACCAGAAACCAGATGTTGCAGCTTTTTTTTGGTGCTCTGAAATGGTTCATTGTTACACATTTAAGCATGTCAATGCACAATTATATGAATGGGTGGTTCACATAGTCAAATTCCTAAATAAGCTAGTTTTTGATCCAAAGGTTTTTCATCACATAATATTGATAATTTCTTATATTTACAATGAGGTGCATAGCGGTCAAGTAAGAGGACTCTAGGGGGTCACATTGCAGCTCAAATCATGCCTCTTTTACTAGCTCTGCAACCTTGTCACAGTCTCCTCATTCACATAATGGAGATAAAATTGTAGCGCATACATCGTAAAGTTGTTAAGAGAACTAAATGTGGTAATACCTACAAAGAATGTAAAACTGTACCAAGCACACAGTAAGGACTCAATATATGTTAGGTATGACTATTATTTATATAATGGAGTGTCACATTATCCTCATTTTATAAGCAAGGATACAGAGACACAGAAAAGTTAGTGATTTTCCCAAAGCTACAATGTCTTAAGCGGCCTTATGGGAATTTATTTACTAAAACCTTATTAAAGGTTAATTGGTGTCAGGCTGAGAGCAAACACAAGAGTAGGAATCACAGGCTAGTTGCGTGGGAGGGGCTCTCTGAAGGGCCATGGGAGACAGCACTGAGCTGAATTTTACCAACTTCACACTTTTACTGTATTGAGTGAGTGACTAGTCCATGCCATCCTGCTTACCTCAAGTGGTTTGGCTTTCCCTCAAAGTGTGACAACAGCAGAAGAACCAGATCAAATAGAAAGACACATTTTAGGTCACTTATTAAGACAGCCTCTAAGCAGAAGGCCTGCAGCATCTAGGTCTATTCCATGTGACATAATCAATCTGTTTAAATTGGAGAGCTATCAGTTATGTGGACACAACCTTCTTTCCTTCTGAGGTCTATAAGTTAGGAATACTCATTGCTGATAGTAAGTAAAAAAAAAAAAATCAACTGAATTATCTATGGTGGTGGTGGTGGTGTTTTAATTTCCAATCTATCTTGGATTAGTTGATAACTTGTTCAATGAGACAAATCTACTGGCACTGGTTTAAAACAATATCAAAGTCCTGTAGAGGCATCTAAACCCTTATTCTCAATTTCTGTTCTTATCTCTTCACAGAGAGGTAAGAGTGTGTGGACTGGCACATATTTCTCACATTATGCATAGTATTGCATAAATATAAGGACATTTATTGTCAACTTCATGAGAAATTCATAAGTGGTCCCAGGGTTAACTTCAAGGCTCCATGTCATTAAAAAATGACCCAGATTTTTTTTTTATTACCCCATTTTGCCATCCACAGGAAATTGGTTTCTATCCTCAAGCTTGTAATCTCATGGCCACAAGCTTCCAGAGCCCCAGATATCACCTCCTCACTCAACATTCTCCAAAGCAGGAAGGGAAGAATGAGGGCAAATGGATTTTCTCCTCACATGGCTCTGTCTTCACTCAGAAAGGAGTATCTTGTCTAGAAGCTCCCTCAAAGATCCGCTGACTCATCCAAAACTGTCTCTATACCAAATATGCAAAGGAGAATGGGATGGCTATGGCTGAATGAGGCCAACGGAGATCCAGTGCCTTGGGTTCAACAGCCACCTGTACAAAATTAGAGGCTTCAACAAGAAAACACAAGGAATGGATGGATGTTAGGCAAGAAAGGAAGAGTCTGCCACAGAAGTCTTAGCTCTTCTCAGACCACGAGGCTAAAAAAGCCTACCCTCAGGGAAAATGTGGCATTCTGCAAGGAGGATAAAGGATACACACTCAAATTCTGTAATATTATACACACTTCTTTTTTTAAAAAAAAGATTTTAGGGGCGCCTGGGTGGCTCAGTTGGTTAAGCAACTGCCTTTGGCTCAGGTCATGATTCTGGAGTCCCGGGATCAAGTCCCACATCGGGCTCCCTGCTCAGCGGGGAGTCTGCTTCTCCCTCTGACCCTCCCCCTCTCATGCTCTCTGTCTCCCATTCTCTCTCTCAGATAAATAAATAAAACCTTTAAAAAAAATTAAAAATAAATAAAAATTAAAAAAAGATTTTATTTATTTGAGAGAGAGAGAGAAAGAAAAAAAGCACAAGCAGGGGGAGGGGCAGAGAGAGAAGCAAGCTCCCTGCTGAGCAGAGAGCTTGATGGAGGGCTTGATCCCAGGACCCCGAGATCATAACCGGAGCCAAAGGCAGACGCTCAACCAACTGAGCCCCCCAGGCACCCCAATATTATACAGATTTCTAATCCACTAGAAACTTCTGGAATTCAGAAAGGACCAGAAGATGGATCTCCCATTCATGACCTCCTGAGCAGGGTTTTTAACCTCACAAGCCTCCTTTTCCTTGTTTGTAAAACAGGTTTATAATAGGACTTTCCTCAGGGGTGTGTTCTGAGGATTTTAAAAGTTCATAGCAAGCCCTTAGAATGGGTCTTGGCACATGGCAAGCCCTAAATAAATCTTACCTTATTATTATTGCTAAGTGGTTATGGGGACGATGTTTGAGTTTCTACGTAATCCAGGGTTAGAAAATCATGAGAGCTTGAGAATTTGGAGATACCTAGGGTGGCCTGTGGGACTCATTTAACAAAAATGCACAACAAGGAAAGAATGGGCAGGTGCAGAGAGATGCCATGGGCCATAGAGGTGACTTGTGAGAGAAGGACATCAAGGCACTCATTCTGAACCAACAGATATTCAGTGGACCCAGATCTGTCTCATGGTCCAGCAAAACCCAAGAAGTTAGCAGTATCAAGTCATGGGCCCTTACATAGTCGTGCTCCCATAAGTCACTTTAGGGGCGAGTTTGACAAAGCTAAGAGCTTCAAGAGTAAGAGCTGTGGAGCAGCAGAGCTATGCCCTTAGAGGTGGTGCTGAGGTTGTGATGCTGTGCTGTCTTCTTGCCAAGGAGTGACTCCAGGAAGCGAGCAACTTGGGAATGACCCGGAGGACCTTTCAGAAGCTGTTGACAGGAGCAGCTGGGAGTTACCATGGCCAGCACGGAGTCACTACATGCAACCGGGCCTGAGGCCCCTGGCACTCCCTGTCACTGAGGGTCATGAGACACAAAAGCAGGTGCTGTCAATAGCAATTTCGAAAAGACGGGGCTGCAAACTGCCAGTGGGACTGATGTTCATGACTCAAAGCAGCCGACCCTAGGTGAGACCTGGAAGATCTCATCGCTCAGAAGTTCTGGCTCTCCTCACCATCACTGCAGGGGAATCAAAGTGCTGGTCACTGAACAGCAAACTGTAGACGGAAAAGCATGGGCTCGGTGTCAAAAGACCTGGACTGGAGTTCTGGATTTTCCATTCTGTGCCCTTGGGTAAGTCCCTTAATCGTCCAAGCTTCAGAGAATTTAATAAGCCAATATGTATATATGTAAATGTTTTATAACAAGAAAAATGCTTTATAACATATAAAGTACCAGGAAAATCAAAAACACTGTTACCATTATTTTTTCAGTATATTCCTCAATGAATAGTAAGATTAACAATTCTGCACAAGGGAACCTGAAGGGGAGATAGCCCCAGAACATCGGAGTAGGGGCCCAAGCCAGTTCTGGAGCCCCCCAACAGGAACCCTAGTTGCAAAACTGAGGTTTGCAGAACGAGAGACTCACTGACGAATCAGATCAGAATCAAATTTGTGATCTCGTCTTTGGGCCTCTGCACAGACGTGGTACAAGTTTTCAGCTGTTTTAATGTGCTTGAAATCCCATTTTATGTCAAATGAAAAACCACCTGAACGTTTCCTGAAGAGGGTTTTTTCGGGAGAATTCAAGCATAACGTGTCTGTGGTTGAACTTCTGTCAGTGCAGTCCCTTCCAAAGTTCCTTGAGAAAACCAGAAGGCAGCAATATTTCAGCAGTTGGGAGAGACGGGACCACAGCTGCTGTGTTGTCAGGACATCCTTGGGAGGCGTGCAGACTAGCGCTCTCCGTCCGCCCTGCCCTCCGGGTCTCAAGGATTCCCTGTGCACATCAGAGTGGCGGCACCACCTCCTTGCCTCCCTTGCCTTGGGCACCGTCTTCTGTTTTGGCAACTAGTGAGCTTCTGACAGACGCCATCTGCCTATTCACTTTGAGTTTCCACTGCACTGACATCTGGGATTCAAAACTATTCAATCCACTGTCAACAGAGTCTTCTTTAAATAAAAAAAAAAGTCAAGAAGTAAAGGAATCCAAACACTCTCTAAAATGAAACAGAGAAACAGCATTCTTTTGGTCTTGTTTTTTAAATAGAGCTTTCCATCCCCCATGTGTTTATTCTATAATTAGAAAGTATGTTGTAGGAAGGGTGTTATGATCACCCTTGAAAAATCTTGTTTTTGTGACACTGAATTTACCATATGATATTAATTTGGGGAAAGAAAAACACAGGAGAGTAGCCACGGCACAAAGAGTTCGCAATGCAGAGCTACGGAGTTTCAGAGTCAAGAGGAAAAGCCAAAAAAATAATAATGTCTATTAATGTTTTCAGGCATGAAAGTGATGAAATTGTCTAATTTGAGTCCACATTGACTCTTGCCTAAACTATGGCAAGAGACTGAACTGATTATCCTGCTTCCCAATTTTTCCCTCCTCTGACTCAATCTCCAAAAGTCACGGTCCTGAATCACAAGTTTGAGCATGCCCTCGCTCTGGTCAGAGCCATTCAGGAGACCCTTATCACCTACAGAACTAAAGACTGCCCCAAGGTTGGTATCCCCCAACCCCTCTGGAGTCATTCTCTACGGAACTGGTACTGCCTTCCCCAGGGGCGGTGTTTGAAAATGTTTGGGGGGGGGGGAGGTTCTTTCCAGTGATTGAACTGACATGACTGGCTTTGAGGAAGCTGGTTCTAGGGATACACACTCCCTGAGGTGACAAAGAGCCATGCACCCCAAAATACTAATGGCGTACCCACTGAAAAACTCAGAGCTTACCTTTTTAAGTTTTCCTATTTATTTTCTACTCCTTCCTCAGTCATATCCAACACTCCAACGTCCCAGGCTAGTCCCACTCCTGACCTCAACCGCTGTGCTCACACAAGTCTCCAGTCTGAAATATCCTTCCTAGTTCACTGCTCTTTACCACCCTCAATCCTTCAAAACCCAGAATAAACTATTCCTACTGTCCAATCAGCATTAACTTCTCCTACTTCTGTGGTCCCACATCACTTTGCTTATACCTCTACTTTAACATTTGTTGTATTCTGCCTTTAATTAGTGCTATTTTTATTACTCTTATCTCTACTACCAAATCATACATTCCTTGAGGACAGGAATTGCCTTATTCATCTTTATAGACCTCTAACGCTGAGCACTCACTTAGTGCTCGGTGCTTTGTAGATTTGTTGAATTTAATTGAATTAAACTCATTCTTTTTAAACAGTTTTTCTATCAAATATATGTGGGGACATTCCTCTTTTTAAAGAAAAATTCCTTTTTATTCCTTTTTCCTAAAAATTCCTTATTTATTTATTTATTTGAGAGAGAGAGAGGGCACAAAGGGATAGTGAGAGGGAGAAGCAGACTCCCAGCTGAGCAGAGAGCCCGATGCAGGGCTTGATCCCAGGACCCGAAGATCATGACCTGAGCTGTAGGCAGACATTTAACTGACTGAGCCACCCAGGCGCCCCTATGTGGGGACATTCTAAATTTTTGTTAAACTACTAGTGGATTTAATATGTAAAGTCTTATTTTATTAGTTCTTCACGGGCAATAATCTGTATGAGTTAATTACAAAAATGGTTGGTTTCCTGCCCCTGTAACTTAGACAGGGTTAAATCCTTTCAAAAGAAACAGCCAAAAAGAGTTAGTCTTCCAAAAGTCACAAGGAAAAGGAAAATGCAATTTTTTGGTGTTACCCAGTGAGATCTTTGTGTACACATAGCTCCCCAAATGACTAAACTTTACACATTTCACTTGACTTTAATTCAACTTTCTAAAAAAAAAAATTTTTTTTTAATTTTTTTAAGTCACCTTTGGACTGGAATAAAACATGGAAAATTCCAACTCAAAGTAAGTTTTTTTTTCCCCCTAGGAAGCTGTGAGCAAATGAAAACAAGGCTTGGCGGGAGCATTTTACCACCTCTACCATAGGATGGGCCACTGCCAGCACCATACTTGTTGATGAGACATTTGGCAAAAGGCCTGCAGCAGAAATATAGACTGTGACTTTATTTTGCTGAGATTTCATCCGTGAAGATTTTCTTTTCCAGTTACAAAGTTCTCCCAAGAGGGACATAGCTGCTTTTTGGAAACCTGTGAAGTGTTGGCAAGTCTTGCCCTGTTTACCATGGAAACTTGTACTTGGATAGAATTACAGTGTATGACCTGGTACAAGCATAGATGGATGTTTGATGCCGCTGTTTTCTCTTCATGTTGATTTGGAAATTATAAATCATGGGACCAGATCCAATAACTGATCCTTCCAGTTCATTCATTCATCATGGCATATGATCATACCTGCACAGACTTGAAAATACATTGGCAGATGACAGAACATACGTTACAATTAAAATTTATGGGTTTGGGTCTGATTAATCTGCATAGGGTTGCCTGCAAAGGGAGAGGTCTATTGGTAAGCATGGATGATTTAATGTCTGCTTATCTGTTGTTTTTTCTTCAGGAATTCGAAAATATCATATGGCTTCGAAATTGCATTGACGGGTTATTTTTTTTTTTTTCCTAATAAGAAAGAAAAAAAAGTAACTAGACCCGCCTGCAAGCAGATATTATCTGCTTTCCTCTAAATAACTGTTTAAAGCATCTGGCCCAGGATTGTGTAAGAGATTTGTTTTTATGTCTTTGGGAAATATTTAACAGTCTAGCACAGGACCTCTTCGCTTCTTGCCTGGATTACAGCAATAGTTTCTAACATGATCCCAGACCATGATTCTCATATCCCATCCTCAATCCATTTGCCACAGTCTTACTGGCACCGTCATTCAAAAAAAAAAGACAGATCTGATCACCCCAATCCAATGGTTAAAACGCTTGAGTGAAACAATTTAGGAGAGCTTTTAGGAGAAAGTGACAAATTAGCATGTCATGCAACATTCTATCCTAACCTTTTCTCTCACCTCACATGACTCTCCTCTGGACCACTTGTCACTTGCTCAGGAATCACTCACTTGTGCCTCTCTATTTTGAACCAGCAGCTCCCATGCATAGAATGTCATCTCTGAACTCCCTGCCTTTCCATGGCTTGCTTCTATTCATCTTTCACCCCATGGGCCATTTTCTCTAGGAACCAACCAAAATTTTGTCATCTAGTAAAGGTGACCTCCACAAGTGTTCCAGTAGCACTTGCACTTATCTCTAGGGTGGCAGCTTGTCACAGTACCACATGGAAGTAGAACATGGAGGTTCCAAGAGACCACATTTCATCCAGAGCCTAATAAATATCCCAGTATGTAGAAGGTACTCAATAAAAATTGGTATTATCAATGAACAAAAGGATGAATGAAGGAATAACAATTTGCATTTATATTATACTTGTTTTTCTGGTTATACTTTTAGGCACTGAAAATTCTTGACTATTCCATTTTGAAAGGATCTTAATGATCAGGAATTATTTTTTCCCTTTCTACCATTCTGAGAAAACAAAGTAGATTTAAGAACCAGGTTGAACACAAGCTAAGAATTGAAGACCGCTCTTTTCATGACTAGCACAGCCATGGCTCATGGTCCCAAGAAGAATCTGAAGTGTGTTGCAGCTCCAAAGCAACGGATGCTAATAATCTGACCAGTGTGTTTGCTCTTCGTCCATCTACCAGTTCCCACAAGCTGAGAGAATGTCTTCCCCTTATCATTTTCCAAGGAACACACTTAAGTATGCTCTGACAGGAGATGAAATGAAGAAGATCTGCATTCAGCAGTCTAATAAGATTGATGGCAAGGTCCAAACTGATATAACCTATCCTACTGGTTTAGTAGATGTTACTGGCATTGACAACACTGAAGAGAATTTCTATCTCATCTATGACACCAAAGGTCCTTTGCTGTTCATTATTTTATACCCTAGGAAGCCAAGTACAAATTGTGCAAAGTGAGAAAGGTCTTTTAGGGCACAAAAGGAATCCCTCATCTGGCGACCCCAGATAGTCACACCAGCCATCACCCTGATCCCTCATCAAGATAAATGAAACCATTAGGTTGATTGGGAGACTGGCAAGATTACTGATTTCATCAAGTTTGACACTGGTGACCTATATATAGTGACCAGAGGTGCTAACATGGAAAGAATTGCTGCAATAATCAACAGAGAGAGATAACCTAGTTCTTAAAACAACAACAACAAACATTTATTTATTTATTTTAGAGAGACAGCGCGTGTGAACAGAGAGGGGAGGAGAGGGAGAGAATCTCAAGCAGACTACCCACTGAACACAGAGCCTGATGCGGGGCTCAATCTCAGAACCCTGAGATCATGACCTGAGCCTAAATCAAGAGTTGGCCACTTAAGCGACTGAGCCACCCAGGTGCCCCTCATCCTGGTTCTTTTGATGTGGTTCATGTGAAAGATGCCATAGGTGACAGCTTTGCCTCTCAGCTCTCCAACATTTTTATTTTTGGCAAAGGTAATAAACCAAGGATCTCTTCCCTGAGGAAAAGGGATCCACTTCATATTGCTGAAGGAGAGACAAGAGACTGGCAGCCAAACACAACAGTACATGAAATGATCTCTAGGTGATGTGAACTGAAAGGTCTTTGTACTTAATTAAAGATAATATGGCACAAATAGACCCATAAATAGAGAGAACTAACTGGTGGTTGCCAAAGAGGAGGTGTGTGGGGGAGTGGGCAAAATGGGTGAAAGATATAGGCTTCCGATTATGGAATAAGTCATGGGGATGAAAGGCATAGCACAGGGAATATAGTCAATGGTATTATAATAGTGCTGTTTGCGTGACAGATGATAGCTATACTTGCTGTGAGCATAGCATAACATACAGTTGTTGAATCACTATGTTACATACCTGAAACAAATGTAACATTGTGTATCAACTATATTTTGATTTTTTTTTAAAAAGATAGTATGGCATGATTAAAAAGAAAAAAAGAACTGAAGAATGGCACAAACCATTTAAGAACTAAGTATTAGGGGCGCCTGGGTGGCTCAGTCGGTTAAGCTGCTGCCTTCGGCTCAGGTCATGATCCTAGGGTCCTGGGATCAAGCCCCGCATCAGGCTCCCTGCTCAGTGGGATTCCTTTTGTGCCCTGCTTCTCCCTCTCCCTCTGCCTGCCTCTCTGCCTACTTGTGCTCTCTCTCTCTCTGTGTCAAATAAATAAAATAAAATCTTTAAAAAAAAAAAAAAGAACTAAGTATTAACGATTTATGTAGTCATCATTCAAATGATTTTGTGACCCTTTGCACTTTGTACGTTACATTGACCAACACAGAACATCTAAAATAAAAATGCCAACCTTAGTTTGTGACCAATAAGCTGCCTCCATTTATCCCATAGATATTGGTAATTTTCAGGTCATGATCTTGCAATCGTGAGATTGAGCCCCAAGTCGGGCTCCATGCTCAGCGCTGAGTCTGCTTCAGATTCTCTCTCCCTTTCCCTTCTGTACTCTTTCTCTCTCAACTAAATAAAATCCTTAAAAAAAAAGCAATGACTTTTTCCATTGCATATTTTTTCCTGCTTTGTCGAAGATTATTAAAAAAAAGAAAGAAAGAAAAAGAAAATCCAAAAATGCCATGTAAAATCTTTCTAAACAGAAATCTGCAAGGCTGTGAAATATAAGAAAAATATCAAAAAATGTCAATATGCCAATAAGAAATAGAAGAGATAGTAGAAAAAATTTTCTCAATAATACCAACATACATGCCATGAAATCTGTAGGAATAACCCTAACCAAAATATGCAGGATCCATAAGAAAAGCTATAAAATTATTGAAATATAAAGAGCCTGAATATTAAAAAAAAAAGCAATGACAACTTTTTTTCCTTCTTATACTTAATGTCCCATTTTATAAGTGATGTTTCTATAAAACTGTCAAAATTGACAATTGTGGGCCTATGACTTGATTTCACGGGACAGTGTATCCTTATCAAACACTGAAAAAAAAAAAACACTTCTACCCCATTTGCTTTGTTTTCATGTTTTTCTCTTGTTTCTAATCTGTAATATCATCCACAATCCAGCCCTAACTCCTCCATTCTCAGGCCTGTCCCTCCTACCACACTGTCAGCAAGTGAGTTCAGTATTGCCTATTTCTTTGCTGTCATTTAGCTTGGTTTATGCAAACTCTTTTCTTCTCATAAGACATACTCCAGATCGCTATCTTATCAGACTTCCAAACTGCAAGATCTTCTAGAAGTACAGATATTTAGAGCTACAAAAAAAGCTAGTAATGTTCAAAGAATAGTTTTTGTATCAAGAAAAAAAAAAATCACTGATTAAGATAACAGGAGTTTCTGGGCACCTGGATGGCTCAGTCGGTTAGTCTTGATTTCAGTTCAGGTCATAATATCAGGGTTGTGGGATTGAGCCCCATGTTGGGCTCCATGCTCAGCAGGGAGTCTGCTTGAGATTTTTCTCTCTCCTTCTGCCCCTCCCCCTGCTCAGGTTCTCATTCTCTAAAATAAATCTTAAAAAAAAAAAAAAAAAAAACAAGAATTTCCACTACAGCTCACATGCTTAAAACTTTCCTTAAAAATTCTCCCTGTGAGCCAAAATATTCTGAATTTGCATTGAATGAAAAATCATATAGCTAAGAATATATGAGATAAATCCATTTTGACTCTTTTTTAGGTATAGAAGTAAAGAAATGACACGTTTATTTTTTCAAAACTATACTTGGTCATTTTGACAAAAACAACTAAAAAGTGGTTGAATCTTATAGATTCCTGTGTGCACAGACTTCAATGAGAGACAACATTAGTAAAACAGGAAAAATAATAAACTGAAGTTAAATGTGATTTGAAACTACTTTATAAGCAACTAAGAAAAATTCTTAAAGACTTCCTGGATGAGCACATCAAAATTAGCCTCTTGGGCATTTGGAAATTGAATAAAGTTAAATAATGACTCAAGATGCAACAGTGTCCAAATATAGAATGACCATTTCCACTTAGCTGTCAAGTGTGGGTACAAGTGTGTTTCTATACATGGTTCTGGAAAAGACCCTTGGTCAGGAAAGCGAGCACCAACTCTCACTTCTTTGAGAATTAAAGTACTTATTGTTTTCTAGAAATACCCCAAAAAGACTTAGCAGGCCTGACATTCAAGGTGTTTCATGGCATCCCCAATATAAGACTTTTCCAGTTCTCTATCCCACAGTCCTACCATAGACTCTATTCTCAAGTCAAACCAAACTCCTCCTTGACCACACTAATGTTTTCAACCCCACTCATGCTTTATATCACCCTTTGTTTTCTTCATAATACCTATCACTATCACACATTATCTAATTGATTTTTTTTTACTATCTATCCCCTTGCCTCTTAGAATGAAAGCCTCATGAGAGCAAAGATTTTTCCTTGTCTAGTGCTGTATCTCCAGGGTCTAGGGCAGTATTTGTCACAAAGGAAGTACTCTATAAATATTAAAGGAATGAGGGGCACCAGGGTGGCTCAGTCGGTTAAGTGTCTGCCCTCGGCTCAGGTCATGATCCCAGGATCCTGGGATGGAGCCCTGTGTGAGACTCCTTGCTCAGCGGGGGGTCTGCTTCTCCCTCTCCCTCCGCCCTTCTCGCCTGCTCGTGCTCACTCACTCTCTCTCAAATAAATAAAACCTTTGAAAAAATATTAAAGAAATGAATGAATTAACTAATTAGTGAAATATTTCCCATAAACAGCCAAGCTTCACTGTATATTTGTGCCTTGGCATACAAAGTTTCCTCCATCTAGAAGGCCTATACCCTCCTATACATCTTCATGGTCCAACTGAAATTTTATAGCATCTAGGCCCATGTTAGATTTGCCAGTGTGCACACTTCAGGCCCTCCATGGAATGGAAGAGAGTTATGGGATCAGCCTTCGATATTTTCTTGTCACATACAGAGACAATACAAGAGTGCACGCGCGCACACACACACACACACACACACACACAAGCACAGTATCACTCAGCATTTATTACATTAATGAATGGGACTGAGGTATCATTCAAGTTCTAAATGTGATTTCACCTTAGCTAGAAATTTAACCAGAAAAGTAGACCTATCATTTGGTTAGTGTTGTGGAATGGCAAGAGAAATATATCAATTACTGGTGTTCAATCCACATAGAAACAGTCAGAATGGCAAAACTCTGATGCAAATTGCCATCATTAGTTAATAGACTTCGATTTAATTTTGTCATATTAAGCTCATCTGTCCCTTGTCTGGCTCCTGGGACACAGCCAGGACTCCCTATGGCATTCTGATAGGAGTTGGGAAAAAGAGAAGGAAACAAGATAAAACAGAACTTCCTCAAACCTACATAAATCTGAAAGGGCCTCCTGTCCCTGGGTTTATGTCAGGCTGACCTCTCCGCTGCCCTAGTGGGGGGATCTGGCTTGAGCGGGTTAGTTGAGATTTATGAAGGCAGAAGGAGAAGTGCTTTTGTTCATCCCCTGAACTGATCGGTGTTCGTACCAAGCTAGTCACATACTCACGTTTTCAACCCCCAAATTCCCCTTTCTTGTCCCTCTCCCTGCAGGCACTCAGTCTTGACCAGCCTATTCAGTAATAAATTCTTTCCACTACACTCTAAACAAGAATTCTCATGACATGTGATGACAGTGAGTCCTCTGACCATAAAAAGTATCAGCTTTTAATCTCATGCTTTTTTTCTCTGTATTACCTCTACGCTCCTTCTTCGTCTTGTAACACAGAATTATGTCCTTTTTATTTCAACTTGCTCTTTAACATCTCTTGCTGGATCTAGAAGTGAATGAAATCTGAGAATGAAAGTTTAGCTGGTACATTTATTTTGGTTTTTTGACGAGTGTGAATGGTGGGCTACAAATTGACTAGTGATTTCCAAGGTTGATTTTTTCATACTTAGGTTGTGAATAAAATTCTTAAAACTAAGTTAATTTGGACTTATCTTTAATTTTCTGAAATAAATACTGGGCAATAGCATTCCTTGACACAAAACACAGCAAAAGTTGCTGTGTCTCCAAACAGACTGGGAACTATTGTTTTCAGAAACAGACCTAGTCCATTTCATGAATACTATCCAGTTACCTAGCACAAAGTTTAGATGGGGTTTTCTGTTTGTTTGTTTGTTTTGGGTTTTTCTTGTTTTTTGTTTTTAAGATTTTATTTATTTATCTGAAAGAGAGAACACACGAGTGGGGAGGGGCAGAGGGAGAGGGAGATAGAATCTGAGGGCTCCACACTCAGTGTGGGCTCAATCCCATGACCTGGAGATCATGACCTGAGCTGAAACAAGAGTTGGGTGCTTAACCAACTGAGCCACCCAGGCGCCCCAAAGTTTAGATGTTTTGTGATGATAATAAATTTATTCATATTTGGGCGCCTGGGTGGCTCAGTCAGTTAAGCATCTGCCTTCGGCTCAGGTCATGATCCCAGGGTCCTGGGATCTAGTCCTGTGTTAGGTTCCAAGCTCAGGGGGGAGTATGCCTCTCCCTCTGCCTCTCCCCCACCTCCCCCCCAGCTCGTGTTAGC
The DNA here is from genome assembly GCF_054177405.1 of Leptonychotes weddellii. Lineage (NCBI taxonomy): Eukaryota > Metazoa > Chordata > Mammalia > Carnivora > Phocidae > Leptonychotes > Leptonychotes weddellii. The sequence continues at coordinate 93,071,677 of NC_138374.1, read as the reverse complement.
CCGCTCTCCCTCTCTCTCTCGCAAAAATAAACAAATAAAATCTTTAAAAAAAATAAATTCATATTTGCTGCTTGCAAACTCTTTGAATTTTAAAATATTCAACCTTCTTTAAGCCCTTAAAATTAGAAACCTGACATGTGGGAAGGTTACACAGGCAACTGTTAGTTAGTGCACCAACCATACTTCCAGGTTGGCTTGCCAACATGAGAAAACAGTGTAAGAGTTACCCCATAGGTCAAAATAGAGAGATGCTCATTCACGGACACTAATCCAGCCCACTGATGCTGGTGAGAGTCAGACGTGAATATGGCTTGGTCACAAGACTATCTTTAAACATGATTTAAAACACTCTATACAAATTGGAGCATAAATCAGAAACAAGAGCAAGTGGTAAGGAAAGGTTAATCACACAGTCTCAATCCCAACTGCAGGTGCACAGAGCTGGAAAGCATTTTTTTTGGTACCAGTGCATGCAACACAAATAACATTAATACTGATTTACTTAATATTTAGAACTTATTACTTAGTATTTGTTTAATACCTATTATGTGCCAGGAACTGCTTAAAGTCCTTTAACAAATTAGTCATAGAAACCTCATGGCAGGGACACCTGGGTGGCTCAGTCAGTTGAGCATCTGCCTTCAGCTTAGGTCATGATCCCAGGGTCCTGGGACTGAGCCCCACATCGGGCTCTTTACTCGGGGGAGCCTGCTTGTCCCTCTCCCTCTCCCTCTCCCCCTGCTTGTGTTTGCGCTCTCTGTCAAATAAATAATAAATAAAATAAATAAATAAATAAAATCTTTAAAGAAATAAAAATTAAATTACAATAAATAAATATCCTATTTTGTATATAAGATCTAAAAATATTTCACTAATATTTATTTTTGTAAAGGAAAATACAAAATTAAAAATTAAACCTGCAAATGGAAAGTAAATGTGATAAACATATATAATCATCTAGAAGCAATATTAAGACACTTGAAGATAAGCAGAACATGTAACCATATCTTCAAATAACACCTTTGTTAATGGCACATGAGTTGCTAGTGAAAATTATTACATTTAAGCCTTCTTTCTTTTTTTTTTTTAAAGATTTTATTTATTTGACAGAGACACAGCGAGAGAGGGAACACAAGCAGGGGGAGTGAGAGAGGGAGAAGCAGGCTTCCCGCGGAGCAGGGAGCCGGATGTGGGGCTGATCCCAGGACCCTGGGATCATGACTTGAGGGGAAGGCAGACGCTTAACGACTGAGCCACCCAGGCGCCCCTTAAGCCTTCTTTATAACAAATCTACATACTTGAAGCTTCAGCACCACAGTCTTCTAGCATTTACTACCTTATTCATGCCAGTGATTATACAAACTAATAAAAATATAAAACAATAGGGCGCCTGGGTGGCTCAGTCGGTTGAGCGACTGCCTTCGGCTCAGGTCATGATCCCAGAGTCCTGGGATTGAGTCCCACATCGGGCTCCCTGCTCTGCGGGTAGCCTGCTTCTCCCTCTCCCACTCCCCCTGCTTGTGTTCCCTCTCTCGCTGTGTCTCTCTCTGTCAAATAAATAAATCTTTAAAAAAAATAAAAAATAAATAAAAAAATATAAAACAATAAATATTTTATTATTAGAATCCATTAAGACAATACACCATCATTCTGATATTTATTTCTTTATAAAAGTAATTAAAAAGTAATAACAATGCTGAATTATGTGATATTACAATTAGGACATCTGGGATATTGCATTCAGATTAAACTGCCTGAGCTAAAAACATTATGTTATAAAACCTGAGGAAATAAAAGCATTTCATTTGTTCATTTGTTCATTCATTCAACTAATATTATTAAGTACCTCTAAAACAGTAAACATATTAATATATTATTTATTTCTTATTCATAAAGTCTATTATAAGTTCAATAAATACTGTTCTTAGATACATTTAGTGAACTCAGTGATAAAACTTTTGAGAAAATCTCACATAGTTTTCTCAAAATGTTGTCCCTGAGACCAATTTTTATTTGAGGAAAATACACATTAAAAAATTGGGGACCGGGCGCCTGGGTGGCTCAGTTGGTTGAGCGACTGCCTTTGGCTCAGGTCATGATCCTGGAGTCCCGGGATCGAGTCCCGCATCGGGCTCCCTGCTCGGCAGGGAGTCTGCTTCTCCCTCTGACCCTCCTCCCTCTCATGCTCTCTGTCTCTCATTCTGTCTCAAATAAATAAATAATAAAAAAAAATCTTTGAAAAAAAAAATTGCGGACCACATCAACAACTTAATTACTCCCAGATATTTCAAAGGAAAAAAATTGCTGTACTGTTCTTGAACCTTTTCTGTGTAAGATTTCTTTTTCAAAATAGATTTTTTTTAACATTGAAAAAAGACAGGCTAGAAATTGCATCCTTTGAGACTTTTGAAGGGTCCCACGGCAGAATTAAGCCTTAAGTCTCTAAGTCTTTTTGCTCTGCCTTCCACTCGATAAATCCTTTTCCACTTTAGAGTCTTTGCACTTGCATTCCTTCTGCCAAAAATGCCTTACACTGAATATGCCCATGGCTTTGTTCCTCACTGCATTCATGTCTCTGCACAAATAGCATCTCCTCTGGCAGTACACTCCTCCATCACTCTGCATCCTTTTCCCCACTCAATAGACTGTTATGTGAATCTGCTTTGGGTCCTTGTGATTGAAATAAGAAAAAGAAATTCATGTGTAATAGACTCAGTGTTAAGATGACTCCATGACATGGATCCTGAAATAAATCATAGCATTACTCATCCTAGCACATCAATAAAGATTCAGTTTCCAGACATAATGACATTTACTGATTTGGAAACTATTTGCACCTTAATATTAAATTACTTCTGTTAGAAATTTCTTGGAGGTCTGATGTCATTTGCTGATTGAATCTGAAAGTCGAGTAAAATGGGATGTTCCCTCTTAGGCACTATATATGTGGTTTTTAAAGCTAGACAGACCTGGCTTCAAATCCCAGGTCTTCAACTAACGAGCTATGTGAGCATACCCCGAAACTACTCTCATTAAAAGCACCAAAAACCCCAAAAAATCTAATAAACATATTCCAGTTTTTTTTTTTAATTATGTTCACTTAGCCACTGTACAGTACATCATTAGTTTTTGATGTAGGGTTCAATGATTCATTAGTTGTGTATAACACCCAGTGCTCATCACAACACGTGCCCTCCTTGTTACCCATCACCCTGTTAACCCATCCACTCACCCCCCTCCCCTGTGAAACCCTCAGTTTGTTTCCCGGGGTCCATAGTCTCTCATGGTTCATCTCTCTCTCTGATTTCTCCTCCTTCAGATTTCCCTCCCTTCCCCTATGGTCCTCCGTGCTATTGTTTATGTTCCACATCTGAGTGAAACTATATGATAACTGTCTTTCTCTGTTTGACTTACTTCACTTAGCATAATACCCTCCAGTTCCATCCATGTTGATGCAAATGGGGGGTATTCATCCTTTCTGATGGCTGAGTAATATTCCATTGTATATATGAACCACATCTTCTTAATCCATTCATCTGTTGAAGGGCATCTTGGTTCCTTCCACAATTTGGCTATTGTGGACATTGCTGCTATGAACATTGGGGTGCATATTCCGGTTCTTATGTTATTGGACCACCGAATCATTTGGTACAGATGACAACTTTTTTTCAAGAAATTTTGTTTTCTTTCTACATTTTTGGCTGCTCCTTATCAGTCCACCTTTACAGACTCTTCCCTTTCTGTGTCTTCCAAATATTGATGTCTCTCAGAGGTCTGAACTAGGCACTCTTTTCACTCTTCATTCTTTCTTGGTGCTCTCATCCTTTCCCATGCTATGGCACTACGGCAGACAGTTGTCTCTCAAGGTCCAGATCCAGGTATACAACTATCTACTCAACATCACCATATAAATTTCCCAGAGACACTTCAAATGGATCATGTCCAAGCAGGAACTTGGCACTTGCTGCACACCTAGCCTATATGCTCTAGTTCCTTGTGCTAATGAAGGCACCATGATCCAGCCAATCACACATTTCATAAAATATCACCCTTTACTCTCACCTTCCCCTTCCCTTTTCTGATCAATCACCAAATCTTGCCACAACTACCTCCTACATGTTTCTCAAATCTGTCCATGCCCCTTCATCTCCACTGTCATCACCCTATTTCAGGGGAAAAAAATCATCCCTGACCTGGACAACCTCTAGAGAACAGAGGCTTAAACCTGTAGCACTGCTATGAGAAATAGTTAATGAACAACTTCGGGTATTTGGAATAAGTATTTTATTCTAGTGATTTCTTTTTTTTTTTTCTTTTTTCTTAAGGTGGGGGGAGAGCAGAGGGAGACAGAGAGAATCTTAAGCAGGCTCCACGCCCAGCACGGAGCCCAACATGGAGCTCGATCTCACAACCCCGAGATCATGACCTGAGCAAAAATCAAGAGTCGGACACAACCAACTGAGCCACCTAGGCACCCCTACTTTAGTGATTTCAGACTCTCAGGGAAGGTGAAGGTCATATCCTTTTTTCTTGGGAGTCAAAGACTATGGGCCCTCATAAGGTTGTTCCATTAATTAATGTTAAAGCAGAAAACATAAGCATTTAATATTTGGGGGCACTGACTGTGATAGCCAAGTGACCCTATACAAGTCCAGAAAAAATCTAGCCAATTTGATTCTATGTTATCCAAGGTTGGTTAAACTGAGAATATTAACAGTTGAGATTTAATAGAGATTTAGGAACAAACACATTTATAATAATATACTAATGCTAATTAATTGTTATACCTTCCTATTAATAAATATGTAATGCCTATACCTCTTACGACAGACCTAAAAGCATCAAAATAACAATTTATAAATATCCTACTTGGTTTAAACTATATAATGTTTTAGAAAAAGTTGCTATTTAAGTAATTACTTAAATAGCTACTATGTTTACAGCTTGCACAAAGCCTGATGCAAGGCTTGATCTCACAACCCTGAGATCAAGACCTGTGCCAAAGTCAATCAGTCAGATGCTTAACCTACTGAGCCACCGAGGTGCCCCACTACTCTTACAACTTAAAAAAAAAAAAAAAAGACAACCCAATTTAAAAATAGGCAAAGGATCTGAACAGACATTTCCCCAACAAAGACATAAATGGCCAATAAGTCCATGAAAATATGTTCAACATCATTAGTTATTAGAGAAATGCAAATCAAAACCACATTGAGATACCACTTCACGCCCACTAAGGTGGCTATCATCAAAAGAATAGACCATAACATGTATTGGTGAGGATGTGGAGAAACTAGAACCTTCATATATTGCTGGTGGGAACGTTAAATGGTTCAGCTGCTTTGGAAAACAGTTTGGCAGTTCCTCAAAACATTACATATGAAATTGTACCATACCAGCAACTCCACTTCTAGATATATACACAAAAGAAATGAAAACAGATGTCTACACAAAAAAGCTTGTACACTAATGTTCACAGCAGCACTATTCATGATAACTAAGAAGTGGAAACAACCCAAATGTCTATCAATGGATGACTGGAGAAATAAAATATGGTAAATCCATATAATGGAATATTATTCAGGCAGTAAAACAGAATGGATTCCTAGAGCATGCTACAACACGCATGAACCTTGAAAACATTATGCTAAGTGAAAGAAACCAGGTATAGGTCAGTCTAACTTTAAAACCTACATATATTGTGCCTGAGAAGGAACATCCCATTTTACTTGACTTTTCAAATTCAATCAGCAAATGTCATGGGACCTCCAAGAGATTTTTAATAAAAGTAATATTCTTTAATATTAAGGTGTAAATAGTTTCCAAACCAGTAAATCCCAGTATGTCTAGAAACAGAACCTTTATTGATGTGCAAGGATGAGTAATGCTGCAGTTTGATTCAGATCCATGTGATGGAGCCATCTTAACACTGAGTCTATTACACATGAATTTCTTTTTGTTATTTCAAACACAAGGGTCCAAAGTAGATTCACATAAATTTTCTTTCCTAAAAATAAAATACCAAATGTATTTACAACATACTGTAAAATTTAAAAAAAAATCTATTCAGATGATTTGAATAATTGTATAATAATCTCCCTGATATTTTAAAACCTACTCTCCTTCTAAATTCACTGAATTTCTGTAACCCTTAAGTTATAAAGGGATTTTAAGCAGAAGTTTTTGAAGGTTAACTAAATACAATGCCTCTGTATATTTATTTATTTTTAAAAATCATTCAGTGTTTAGAGATTTAGGTATGATGCTACTGACTCCTTTATTCACCATGATAGACTGGGGTGACTGGGTGATAGACACTGGTGAGGGTATGTACTCTGGTAAGCACTGTGAATTGTGCAAGACGGTTGAATCTCAGATCTGTACCTCTGAAAC
>NC_138374.1:93051430-93065184 GCF_054177405.1 Leptonychotes weddellii | reverse complement strand
AAATAAAAAATAAAAATATTCACCATGATAGACAAGTGTACAGCTCATTTATTCTTAGAACAAAGCCTATCTTTGACATCTCATTATGCCACATTTCTTTATATTGTAGGAAACAATCACTAAGATAGAAAAGTAAAACAACTCCCAGACTTTCCAATAACCTTAAAAAAAAACAGTCATGGCTAAGACAGTATTTTGGAACTTGAGATGCTCTTTTACATGAGAATGTGATCCATAACTGGAGATGCCAGGTCAGCCCACAATGCCATCTAAGAAATAGATAACATTCCTAAGGCCAAGACTAAATGCTTCTAATAAATCCTAGTTGCTATATACCATAATGTTTTAAAGGTAAAATACATTCAGAGTGATCATTTAGGATGTCAAGGTCACATGTTTCCCCAGTGTACCTCTGACGTAAGATTGCAATTACTCTTTCAATGCATTTTACTTCAAGAAATATTTCTTGATCATCTGTACACCTACACCTCTTTTCTTCACCTCCTACCTAATGAGCAAAGAGAGAAAGAAGTCCCTCAATGTCAAACCACAGCTCATGATTCCAGAGATTAAGGTTGAAAGCCCAAGAGTACAGATTCTTGAGAAAGAGCATATTAGCCAAGTTTCTTCTCATTACAAAAGGTAGACACCCAACTCAAATTAACCTAAATTAAAACAAAAAATTCTTAATTTTTTTAAATAAGTAGGTCTCATGTCCAACATGGGGGACTGAACTCACAACCTTGAGATCAATAGTCATATGCTGTACTGACTGAGCCAGCCAGGCAACCCAAAACAAAAATTTTTTTAAAAAAATATTGGCTTGTAGGGGCGCCTGGGTGGCTCAGATGGTTAAGCGTCTGCCTTCGGCTCAGGTCATGATCCCAGGGTTCTGGGATCGAGTCCCGCATCAGGCTCCCTGCTAGGCGGGGAGCCTGCTTCTCCCTCTGCCTCTGCCTCTCTCTCTCTCTGACTCTCATGAATAAATAAATAAAACATTTAAAAAATATATATATTGGCTTGTATACCAGAAAAGTCTAGAAATAAAAGTAGTTTTAGGCATGATTTGACCTTAAAGTACCAAACCCTCTAAGGAAGTTGGGGTATAAAACATAGTGGCTGAAAGCTCTTACAGGACCCTACAGAATAGAAAAAAAATGGTTTCCCCAAAAAAGTTAGATGCTGGGTAAACAAGTAAGATTAATGCATTATTTTCTTTGTGTCTTCCTCAATTTCTTCCATAAGTGTTCTATAGTTTTCAGAGTACAGATCCTTTACCTACCTCTCTGGTTAGGTTTATTCCTAGGTATCCTATGGTTTTTGGTGCAATTGTAAATGGGATTGATTCCTTGATTTCTCTTTCTTCTGCCTCATTCTTAGTGTATAGAAATGCAACTGACTTCTACGCATTGATTTTATATCCTGTGGATTGGAAGAGCAAATACTGTTAAAGTGTCTATGCTACCCAGAGCAATCTACACATTCAATGCAATCCCTATCAAAATACCATCAACATTTTTCACAGAGCTGGAACAAATAATCCTAAAATTTTTACAAACCAGAAAAGACCCCAAATAGCCAAAGGAAGGTTGGAAAAAAAAAAAAAAACAACCCAGAGCTGGAGTCATCACAATTCCAGACTTCAAGCTGTATTACAAAGCTGTAATCATCAAGACAATACGGTACTGGCACAAAAACAGACACATAGGTCAATGGAACAGAATAGAGAACCCAGAAATGGACCCTCAACTCTGGTCAACTAATCTTCAACAAAGAAGGAAAGAATATCCAATGGAAAAAAGACAGACTTTTCAACAAATGGTGTTGGGAAAATTGGACAACCATATGCAGAAGAATGAAACTGGACCACTTTCTTATACCATACACAAAAATAAACTCAAAATAGATGAAAGACCTAAATGTAAGCCAGGAATCCACCAAAATCCTAGAGGACAACACAGGCAGCAACCTCTTTGACCTTGGCCACAGCAACTTCTTGCTAGACGCTTCTCCAAAGGCAAGAGAAAGAAAAACAGAAGTAAACTATTAGGACTTCATCAAGATAAAAAGCTTTTGCAGTCAACAAAACTAAAAGGCAACCTGTGGAATGGGAGAAGATATTTGTAAATGTCTTATCAGATAAAGGGCTAGTATCCAAGATCTATAAAGAACTTATCAAACTCAACACCCAAAAAGCAAAAAAATCCATCAAGAAATGGGCAGAACACATGAACAGACATTACTTCTAAGAAGACATACAAATGGCCAACAGATACATGAAAAAATGCTCCACATCACTTGGCATCAGGGAAATACAAATCAAAACCACAATGAGATACCACCTCAAACCGGTCAGAATGGCTAAAATTAACAACTCAGGAAACAACAGATGTTGGCAAGGATGTAGAGAAAGGGGAATCCTCTTACACTGTTGATGGGGATGCAAACTGGTACAGCCACTCTGGAAAACAGTATGGAGGTTCCTCAAAAAGTTAAAAATAGAGCTACCCTATGGTAACCCAGTAACTGCACTACTAGGCATTTATCCAAAGGATACTAACATAGTGATTTGAAAGGGCGTATGCACCCCAATGTTTACAGCAGCAATGTCCACAATAGCCAAACTATGGAAAGAGCCAAGATGTCCAATGATAGATGAATGGATAAAGAAGATGTGGTCTATATATACAATGGAATATTACTCAGCCATCAAAAGAATGAAATCTTGCCATTTGCAACAACATGGATGGAACTACAGGGTATTATGTTAAGCAAAATAAATCAGTCAGAGAAAGACAAATACCATATGATTTCATTCATATGTAGAACTTAAGTAACAAAACAGATGAACATAGGGGAAGGGAAGGAAAAATAAAATAAGACAAAAACAGGGAAGCAAGCCATAAGAGACTCCTAACTATAAGGAAAAAACTGAGGGCTGCTGGAGGGGAGGTAGGTGGGCGATGGGGTAACTGGGTGATGGGCATTAAGGAGGGCACTTGAAGTAATGAGCACTGGGTGTTGCATGCAACTGATGATGCCCTGAATTCTACCTCTGAAACTAATAATACAGTTATGTTAATAAAAAATTTTAAAAAATAAAGGACATGATCATTAAAAAAACATTAATGCATTATAGAGAGTAAGAAGTGGAGGAACAACTCTATTAAAGAACCAAATATGTCATTTAAAACCGTCTCACAAAATAAACACTCCAGATTCAGATGACTCCACTGCTGAATTCTACCAAATATTCCAGGAAGAAATAATACCAATCTTACATAAACCCTTTTCATAAAATAGAGAAAAACATATCAATTTGTTTTATGAGGCTAGCATAACTCTGATAAAAAGCCTAAAAATACATTTTTTTAAAAACTACAGACCAATATTTTTCATGAACACAGATTTTAAAATCCTCAATTAAGTATTAGCTAATGGAATCCAACAACACAGAACAAGGATAACATACCATAACCAAGTAGAGTTTGTCTTAGGAATGTAAAGTTGGGTCAACATGAGAAAATCAATCAATGTAATTCACCACATTTACAGATTAAGAGAGGGAAAAAACATAATCATCCCAATAGAACACAGAAAAAGCATTTGGAAAAACTCAACACTTATTCCTGCTAAAAATCACAGAAACTAGGAATCAAAAATAATCTTCTTGATCTGATAAAGGACAACAGCTAAAATCCAACAGGGATACACTGAATGCTTTACTTGGAAGATTAAGAATAAGACAACAATATCTGCTCTCATCACTTCTATTCAACATTGTATTGAAAGTTGGTTAAGCGACTGCCTTCAGCTCAGGTCATGATCCTGGAGTCCCTGGATCGAGTCCCGCATCGGGCTCCCTGCTCGGCAGGGAGCCTGCTTCTCCCTCTGACCCTCCCCCCTCTCATGTGCTCTCTCTCTCTCATTCTCTCTGTCTCAAATAAATAAATAAAATCTTAAAAAAAAAAAAAAAAGAAAGTCCTAGACAGCACAAAAAAAATGTATTTCTTACATTATATGAAAGGAATTGTGGGTTTGGGATTGTTGTGCTGGTCCCCCTGTTATCTGATATTCTACAGTCTTGAATCTGTTGACTCACCCATCTGATCCACAAAATTGTGGATTAGGGAAGCTATTCACTAAAGATGAGATGGGATTATTCTGGAAACACATATGATCCTATGTGCTCATCTGAAGGTAGAGAAAAAATAATGCTTCCAAGAATAGACTGACTTTACTGAATCATGGTAATTTGCCTGCAATTGTCTCTTTTTTTTATGAAGCACACTCATATCATTGCCTTTGGTTACCAGGAACCAATAATGACTGCTCAAACGCTCCTTCCATTTCTCCTTCTCAACCTTTTTTAAGCCTCAAATCTCCACCCTATTTGAAAAGTAACAGTTCTTTATCAAAAATGGTCTTTTTTGGGTGCCTGGGTGGCTCAGTTGTTAAGCGGCTGCCTTCAGCTCAGGTCATGATCCCAGAGTCCTGGGATCGAGTCCCACATCGGGCCCCCTGCTCAGCGGGAAGCCTGCTTCTCCCTCTCCCACTCCCCCTGCTTGTGTTCCTGCTCTCGCTGTCTCTCTCTCTGCCAAATAAATAAATAAAATCTTTAAAAAAAAAAAAGTGTTTTTTTTTTAATTGTAAAATGTTGTCTGCATTTTATAACAAATTTACTTATGACTGTGTTTATTGCTGTTTGTTGTGAATGTAAAGTTTATGGTATAGTACGCAAACTTTATATGTTACTACATTCAAAGCAATTGCTTGTTAACAACCACATTAGTTATTTCGCGATTGGGAAGATGTTGTAAGCATTTTACATCCTAATATGGTAGTTTGTTTTGTGTATGTAAACAATGGCCCAAAATAGGTTACAAGATGATAGATAGATAGATAGGTAAGTTGTGCAGTCTGGTCTTAACACTCAACATAGATGAAGATAGAGAGAGAGACACAGAGACAGAGTTAGAGATAAAGACACAGAGATAGAGAGAGACCCAGAGATGGATGAGTGGAAGAGCTGACAGCAATAGAGACACAGATAGGGACAGAGAAAGGGACACAGAGATACAGATGGAGACACAGAGGAAGAGACAAAGGTAGAGACAGAGGCAGAGACAGAAACAGAGACATCCTGGGCAGATGGTGGGCACTGCTGCTGGACTGGTAAGTCCTTGAACCTTGGAGCAATCCAGCAGATGCCTGGCACTGCCACCAGCTCTAAGGTGAATTCCAAGAGCCTCTCTGCACCAACTTCTTGTGCACCCAGAAAGGAGCTTTCCTTCTTGCTGATATTATATTGTGCCTGGTGATTCTCATCTGCATCAGTGCCTTGACACAGCCCCGAGGGCACTCCTCCCTGTCAGTGGTTGAGATGGTCCTTGCTTTCTTCTTTGTCATCTACAGCCGTGACATGCCCACCAAAATGCAGTTTATCAACTAGCCCTGAAGTGTTTTCTTCTGAATCCTCATAGTTGAGAACCACCCACTACCTGATCATGTCCATTGTTGTCCCCATTAAACAAGGGAACCCCTCCAAAATTGTCACCAGGATACCTAATCACCAAGGGCCTCTTTGGCCATGATGCCTACTCTACTTTTCTCTTACCGTAAAAAAAACAAACATACAGTGGCCTCCACTGACTCTGCAGATGATGAACAGGCTAATGCCCCTCACTTCTGTGCAGCCTGCAAGTAACTCCTCCTTCCGAATAACTCCTTGCAGTTCCAACAATGCTCCGTGCCAACTGCCAACCCCTTACTGAGCTAACGGTGCCTTGATCAGGATTACTATGCTTGTGGTCTGCTGACCAACCCTACCTTTCTAGGTTTAGCTACCTTCAGGCCACTTTCTGCAGTACCCAAAAGAAGATACTGGTTCTAACTGGTTCATGTCCCACCTAAAGTGAAGGGAGGGGGTACCTCAGATTTTAGACTCCAAATCCCAGGCTGTGACCCCACTCCAAATAACCTCGGGTAAATAAAAAATAAACAGATGGTTAGGAAACAGGATAATAAATCATCTTTTGATGTTAAAAAAAAAAAAACAGGCATTCTACCAGAAGAAAATTTAACCAGGAAGACATTCATTAAGGTATGTCTGACAAACTTTTCCAACTACTGAGATAAAAATCTTTTGCACAGTAAAGGAAACCATCAACAAAACAAAAAGACAACCTACTGAATGGGAGAAAATAGTTGCAAATGACATATCCAATAAGCAGTTAATATCCAAAATGTATAAAGACCTTATACAATTCAACACCCCCCCCAAAAAAACAAATAATCCAATTAAAAAATGGGCAGACGATCTCAATAGACATTTTTCCAAAGAAGACATGCAGATGGCCAACAGATACATGGAAAGATGCTCAACATCACTCATCACCAGGGAAATGAAAGTTAAAACCACCATGAGATATCACCTTATACATGTCAGAATGGCTAGAATCAAAAAGACAAGAAATAACTAGTGTTGGTGAGGATGTGGAAAAAAAAAGAACCCACATGCACTGTTGGTAGGAATGTAAACTGGTGCAGCCACTGCAGAAAACAGCATGGAGGCTCCTCAAAAAATTAAAAACAGAAATACCATATGATCCTGTAATTCCACTACTAGGTATTTAGCCAAAGAAAACAAAAACGCTAATTCAAAAAGATACATGCAGCATTATTTTTATTGCAGCATTATTCAAAACAGCCAAAATATGGAAGCAACCCAAGGGCCCATCAGTAGATGAATGGATAAAGAAGAGGTGGTATATATATATAATAGAATATTACCCAGCCATAAAAAATTGAGATTTTGCCATTTGCAACAACATGGATGGACCTACAGGGTATAATGTTAAGTGAAATAAGTCAGACAGAGAAAGACAAATACCATATGATTTCACTTATATACAGAATGTAAAAAATAAATGAATAAACAAACAAATGCAAACCAGAAACAGACCCATAAATATAGAGAACAAACTAATGGCTACTAGAGGGGAGGAAGACAAGGAGGATGGACAAAATGGATAAAGGGGAGTGGCAGGTATAAACTTTCAGTGATGGAATGAGTAAGTCATGGGGATAAAAGGCACAGCATAATGAATCTATAAGGAATATACTGTGATAGCATCGGACGGTGTCAGATGGCAACTACACCTGTGAGCATAGCATAATGCATAGATTTGTAGAATCACCATGTCGCGTTCCTAAAATATGTGTCAATTATACTTCAGTTTAAAAAAGTAAAAGGTATGCCTGTACTGCTTGCACTTGGAGGAAGATTAGGGAACAGAAAGCAGCAAAAAAATACAAAATCTAAAATTGCAAACTATTTTGACAGAATTACTGCCTTTTTTGTTTCATATGCCCATGTTAAAAAAAAGGCTTCAATGGCAAAAGGACTTGCCTACAAGAACAAACTTAAGATAAATTCCATTTTTTAGATACTGAATTTAGTCAAATGCCAATTTTTCTCTTCCTTTTGAGTTCATATTCCTCACACTAAAAGAGATGGCTATGTTACCATATACACATATCCCTAAAGCACACATATTTCCCCCTTCCATCATCTCTATTTCAAATTTCATTTCAAGTCTCCCTGACAATGGAGCAATGTTTGCAGTCCAATGGCTAATCCCCACTTGGGCCTTGAAATGACCTCCCATAGGCTGACAGCAAGGGGCAGAAAAAGACACAACATACAGACTTTCTTCACCTCTCTCTACCATCAGCACTTTCACCCCACCTTCTAATCATCTTATCTAGATGATTTTCTCCTCTGCAGAACCACACCAAAAGTGACCTTATTCTACAAGTCTGAGAGGAAACAGGATTAGGGTAAAAAGTCTGGTCTTAGACTCCATTTCTGGCAAACCCTAATGTATATTTGGTCAAGTAGAAAGTGAACCAGAGGGGCGCCTGGGTGGCTCAGTCGTTAAGCGTCTGCCTTCGGCTCAGGTCCTGATCCCAGGGTCCTGGGATCGAGCCCCGCGTTGGGCTCCCTGCTCCGCGGGAAGCCTGCTTCTCCCTCTCCCACTCCCCCTGCTTGTGTTCCCTCTCTCGCTGTGTCTCTCTGTGTCAAATAAATAAATAAAATCTTTAAAAAAAGAAAGAAAGAAAAGAAAGTGAACCAGAAAAACTTGGTCACAACCACAAAGGTATAAATGAGTCACTGAGATATTTTATGGTGTGCTTTATTTGGAGAGTGGCCATTCTGGAAAAGGTCAGCAGGATGGCTTCTCCCCACAGGACACTAGACTTCCTAAGATGATCAGTACTGTTAGGAGCAATTTACTCTTCTTTCTTTCTTTTTTGTAATAAAATAGCACATATGCAGGAGGAAAAACTTTAAAAAGAACAGGGAGTTCCGTCCTACTACAGCCCTTGGGCAGTTCTTTCTCAAAATTACGTCCATCAGGAGTCTCTTTTTTTTTTTTTAATTTATCTGACAGAGAGACATCGATATTTAGGTTGTTCCCAAATTTTTTATCATTATAAAAATGCTACAACAACTTACATACACATCTTTTCCAACTTGAGGATATATATCCATCTAGATAAATTCCTGAAAATGGAACATCTGTGTGAGAAATTTTCTGTATGGTTAATTTTAATAGATATTGCTAAATTGTCCTTCACAGGGTTATTTGCACCAATTTGTCCTCACAATAACAGTGGATCAAAGTACTTCCTTCCCATGCAAACCAAAACTATAATGCAATATCACCTCACACCTGTCAGAATGGCTAAAATCAACACAAGAAACTGGTGTTGGTGAGGATGTAAAGAAAAGGGAACATTCTTGCACTGTTGGTAGGAATGCAAACTGGTGCACCACTCTGAAAAACAGTATAAAGGTTCTTCAGAAAGTTAAAAATAGAATTACCCTACAACCCAGCAATTACACTACTAGGTATTTACCCGAAGAATACAAAAACACTAATTCAAAGAGACATATGCACCCCGATGTTTACAGCAGCATTATCTACAATAGCCAAACTATGGAAACAGCCCAAGTGTCCATCAACTGATGAATGGATAAAGAAAAAGTGCTATAGATATACAATGGAATATTATTCAGCCATAAAAATAAAGAAATCTTGCCATTTGCAATGACATGGATGGAGCTAGAGAATATTATGCTAAGCGAAATAAGTCAGTCAGAGAAAGACAAATACCATATGATTTCATGCATATGTGGAATTTAAGAAACAAAACAAATGAGCAAAGGGGGAAAAAAGAAAGGGAAATAGAGAGAGGCAAACCAAGAAACAGACTCTTAACTATAGAGAACTGATGGTAACGGGGGCGGTGAGTGGGGGGATGGTGGAAAAATATGATGGGGATTAAGGAGTACACTTGTCATGATGAGCACAGGGTGATGTATGGAAGGGTTAAATCACTATATTGTACACCTGAAACTAATATCACACTGCATTAACTAACTGGAACTTAAATAAAAACTTAAAAAAAAGAGAAAATACTTCCTTGCCCATAGCCTCATTAATGTTATATTACCCAATTTTTAATCTTTTTCAATAATCTGATAAGTAAAAAAATAACGCCTCTTTTGTATTCTTTTCTTTGTTTCAATATTCATTTCTTTGGGGCACCTGGGTGGCTCAGTCGTTAAGCGTCTGCCTTCAGCTCAGGTCATGATCCCAGGGTCCTGGGATCGAGTCCCACATCGGGCTCCCTGCTCGGCGGGAAGCCTGCTTCTCCCTCTCCCACTCCCCCTGCTTGTGTTCCTGCTCTCGCTATCTCTCTCTCTGTCAAATAAATAAATAAAATCTTAAAAAAATATATATATATTCATTTCTTTGTTTACAAATGAGGTAGAGCACTTTAATGTGTTTATAATCTATTTGCATATATTTTTCTGTAAAGTGCCTATTTACATTATTTGCTAATTATTTTTTCTTTGTGTAACTTGCATTTTTCCTATTAATTTATAAGAAACTCCTGTATTAAGAAAGTTAATATTTTGCCTGAAATGTCACATATATTTTTGGAATTTGCCAATTGTCTTTTGATTGTTTAGAGCAGTTACTGCTATAGGGAAAGCTTCTTTCTTGAACTGACAACCCTGAGATCAAGACCTGGGCTGAGATCGAGAGCCCGGCGCTTATGCGGCACCTGGGTGACTCAGTTGGTTAAGCGTCCAACTCTTGATTTTGGCTCAAGTCATGATCTCAGGGTCCTAAGATAGAGCCCTGTGTCAGGCAATCACTGGGCACGGAGCCTGCTTAGTATTCTCTCCCTCCCTCTGAGCTCCCCACCCTACCCACTCACTCTCACGCTCTCTCTCTTAAAAAAGAAAATAAGAGTCAGGTGCTTAACCAACTGACTGAGTCACCCAGGCACCCAAGAAAGCTGCTTTTTCTTTGATATATAGACATTTATGAGTATTTTTTTTACCTTTGTGTTTTTATATCTTCATTAGAAAATTCTTCCTTACACAAAAATTATTAATTTTTTAAACATATACATTTTCCTGGGTGCCTAGCTGGTTCAGTCAGTTAAGTGCCTACCTTTGGCTCAGGACGTGATCCCGGGGTCCTGGGATCAAGTCCCGCATTGGGCTCCCCACTCAGTGGGGAGTGTGCTTCTCCCTCTCCCTCTGCCCGCCCCCCCACTGCTCATGCTCTCTCACACTTTCTCTCTCAAATAAATAAATAAAATCTTTAAATATGTATATATGTATATATATTATACATTTTTCTTACTTTATTTTTTTCCCACTTATTTCTGACAACTTAGAAGTTGACAGATTCAGCTATGTTTTTCCCCAAATGGAAAGTTCCAATACCAAATTAATAATCTCTTTTTTCTCACTGATTTGAAATGTCATCCTTACCACACAAAATACTATTTTAACTCTATATGTAGACTGTGCTCTCTTCTAGAGTCAGTATAGGATAGGCAGACCTCTACAAGTTACAGATGTGCCAAAATATTGACCCCCCCCCCAACCCTTGGTCCATGAGGCAGCTTAGTCAGTTCAGGACTGAGGCAGCCCAAGTCCTAAACTGGTGGTTCCGCATTCAGCCTTGTTTTGATTTCCCAGTGTGCCATGAAAATATTTTCAATTCCTGTGTGTACCAAAACATGAAGAAGTCTGGGAAGCAGCAGTGTTTGCTGGGGTATAAGATTAAGTGACCTCTGCACAAAAGGCTCAAACCCAGGCTCCATCTTTACTGGTTGTGTGACCTTAGGTGAATTATCAATTTACCTTCTTTAAAATAGAATTAAAACAACTTGCTTTTATTGTCTATTTGTTCTTGTTTTCTTAGAAATGGATGTTGAATTTTACCAAATGCCTCTCAGCATCTAAAAGATAGCACTCTGTGGGGGCTCCTGGGTGGCTGCTTGAGCATCCAACTCGATCTCAGCTCAGGTCTTGATCTCATGGTTGTGAGTTCAAGCTCTGCATTGGGCTCCCTGATGGGTGTGGAGCCTACTTAAAAAAACAAAAAAGATAGCACTATATTTTTAACCCTTTAACCTATTAATGTATGAATTAAATCAGCAGGTTTCTTAATATTCAACCAAATGGTCATTCCTGTCACGAACTTTCCTTAGTATATATTATTCTTTTAAATCACTAGTGGATGCTATTAGAACTTTTTTTTTTAAGTTTTGATATCCAAAAGTTACATTTGTCAATAATTTTCTTTTCTTACTGTACTACCTTTATCAAGTTTGGAATAATTGCTTTCTGGCACCAGAGAATATTTTAAAGCTTTCTTTCTCTGTGCATTAGAACAAGTGAAATAACATTGGGATTATTTATTCTCTGGAGTTTTGAAAGATACCACATGTGAAGATCTCTGGTCTTGGGACTTAGTATGTAACTCTTTGACAACTTCCTCTATTTCTTCCAAGAAAAGTTGTCTGTTTACATTTTATATCTTCTCTCTCATCAATTTGTGGTCATTATGTTTTCCTGGAAAACCATCTATTTTGAAGAGATTTTCAAATTTATTTGTTCAGACTTGATCAAGGAAGTCTATAATAGTTCTTTTAATTTCCACTAATTGTGATTTTTCTATTCTTGTATACAATGAAGTTGCATACCCAATCATATAATTTATAAGCTAACATTGACTCTAACCCCCAACAAATCTACTGAGGTTACAAAACCCTAACATTATAACTGAGTGAAGTAAACCAAGCAAAACTCTGAAATTTTCCATGTACCCCTTTAATCTTTCAGGATCTGATAACTATCTTAGTCAACAAAAATTTATTGAGTATCTACCCAGTATTCTTGTAGGCAAGTAATATAGTACAGAATGTGGTTTAAATACCCAAATATAATGGGAACTTTACCCAAAGCACTCCAATAATCACATTCATATATATCACTTTATAAATTCAAACAATTTTAAAATAGGGCAAAAAAAAAGATGTTCAATGACTGGATTTAGCTTGGTATTGACATCTTCAGGTCCCTACGTACCACAAAGACACATACTACTTGGTGGGACTCAATGTCAGCAATTTGCCCAAGACAAGTCCTGTAAAATCTAAGGATCTACCTACTGACGTCCTCAAATACCTTTTCCCCTTCCTTGCATGTAAAGTACAACAAAGGCTTTTCTTAAATAACATGTTCAATTACATAAAATTATTTTGTACACGAAAAATTCAATTCAACACAATACATACATAAATACATAAATACATAAATAATATGGCACAATGATAGTAGAAGGCACTGGAAAGACACTGAGGAAGAAAGAGGTTTCTCTTCCAGGTTCCAGTGTGCTCTTCTAGGCAGACCCCTACAGCACAGAAAGCTTCTGCAGCGTCCTGACCCAGGAGCACACACAGTTTCTGAGCAGCAGGTATCAAGAACTCTCAGACACCAGAAGCCCATGGCACCTCCCCATGGGAAACTTCCCTAGAATCCTCTCTGCCAGTGCAGCAGCTCCTGGTGCACAACTCCACAGCCTCAGTGAACTTCCCCTTTCAGTAAACCACAGCACATCCTCCCCACAAGATCTGGGATCTCAGACCTGGGTCAAAGGGAAGGAAGTTTTCCAGAGTTTAGATAACCTATCTTCGTTGACTAACAATATACCTGATTCCTAGGGGTGGTAGCTGTTAACCTACATCCACTACTTATGTATTTAGCATTCTTTTTACTCCTTACTAGCTGTAATGGGCTGAATTGTGTTCTACCAAAATTCATACTGTTAAGTCTTAACTCCCAATATCTCAGAATGTGAATATATTTGAAAATATGGTCTTTAGAAAGGTAATTAATTAAAATGAGGTCATTAGGGTGAGCCCTAATCAAATACGACAAATGTCCTTATAAGAGGAGGAAATTTGACTCATACAGGAATTCAGTAAAGTGGCAGGATATAAAATCAATGCACAGAAATCAGTTGCATTTCTATACACCAACAACAAGACAGAAGAAAGAGAAATTAAGGAGTCGATCCCATTTACAATTGCACCCAAAACCATAAGATATCTAGGAATAAATCTAATCAAAGAAGCAAAGAATCTGTACTCAGAAAACTATAAAATACTCATGAAAGAGGGCACCTGGGTGGCTCAGTTGGTTAAGCGACTGCCTTCGGCTCAGGTCATGATCCTGGAGTCCCCGGATCGAGTCTCGCATTGGGCTCCCTGCTCGGCGGGGAGTCTGCTTCTCCCTCTGACCCTCCTGCCTCTCATGCTCTCTGTCTCTCATTCTCTCTCTCACAAATAAATAAATAAAATCTTTAAAAAAAAAA
>NC_138374.1:93027789-93050930 GCF_054177405.1 Leptonychotes weddellii | reverse complement strand
AAAAAAAAAAAAAAGAAGAGGAAATTTGGACACACAGAAGGAAGACCATGTGAAGACAGGGGGAGAAGACAGCCATCTATAATCCAAGGAGAATGGCCTTGGAATAAATCAACCCTTTTGATTTCTCCAGAAATTGTGAGAAAATAAATTTCTGTTGTGAAGCCACACAGTCTGTGGTACTTATGTGGCAGCCCTAGCTGACTATACACTAATCAATTCCCCATTATTCCAACCTCTTGTTATGGTTAATAATTCATTATATTATACTTTTCCAGTTGCAATTACCATCTAGTTTCTGTCTCCATTCATAGTTTTCTTGAACATTCTTAACTCTTTATTCTTTATAATTTACTTTTTATTTATATCTAATTTTGCAAAATTTTCTCAAACCTATCTTCCACGCACCTAATTGGTTTTTTTCTGCTTTTTAAAACTACTTTAATTCCTGGAATACATCTTCTTCCTTTCCATTTCTTTCCTGCAGGCTTCCAGATCACTTTTCATCTCTTTATGTTGTCTTAGTAATTATTTCTTTAGTCGGTATTTCTTCCTGTGCTTTGTTTTGTAAACACCTCTCTAAAAATCTCTTAAGGGACACCTGGCTGGCTTAGTCGGTGGAGCCTGCAACTCTTGATCTCAGGGTCATAAGTTTGAACCCCACACTGGGTGCAGAGATTACTTAAAAAAATTTTTTTAAATCTCTTTGATATATCTCTGACAGGTGTTTATTTGAAATACTCAACTATTGCTTAACATATCTTTTTTTTCTTATTTTATTTTTTTAATTTAATTTTATATTATTATGTTACGTTAGTCACCATACAATACATCCTTAGTTTTTGATGTGGTGATCCATGATTCTTCTGACGTGTATTCATTCACCATCTACCTTGAGTGCATTTGGTTCCTTTCCTCCTTTCCCTTTTGTACTTCAGTTTAAGCCCAGTGCTGGCTCACTTTTAATCCATTCTTTCTATGCCTGTTATTTGCTGAAGAAAAAATCAGGGAAGTAAGTTGGTACAACAGACAAGTTCAATACCTACACGTTTTTCTCAGATATTTGTCCATGCTGCTGGGCACGCCAGAGCACATCTCCATGCTCTCACTGTGCCTCATTCCACATAAACAGGATGATTTCTGTATGATAACATCATTTACTAATTCAGCTCAGTGATAAGCTGATACAAAGTTAACTGTCACCTACTTTCACTCCTTCACCAGGTCATAGCAACACTCTTCTCCATGAGATGGTGGCTTTGCTTTCAAATTCCTTAATTCTGCCTCCCTTACCACTCTATCAGTGTATAACAAAGTTCTGGGTTTTTCCTAAGCCTATCTACATCTAAGACTTTGCTATTCCAATTAAAAGATTGCTGTTTGTACTGTTCAAGTCTGAGCCATCTATGTCGGGGAACCCTGAACACTGCTCAAAATATAGAGATATACATCCCTATCACATTTGCCCTTTGGCTTGATTTTACTCCTTTGTCAGTTACTCTTTAATCTTAGGGTGTGATTGCTATTTTCATCAAAACTGTTTGCTATTCTTTATTTAACCTTTGTATTACTTTTGATTATTTCAGAGACAAGAATGGAGCAGAATTACCTCTACTCTATCATTGTTTAACCCTAATTCCCTCATAATTAGCATTTGAACCATCATGGACACTTCAAATGTTCTAACCATGGTTAAGCGAAAGAGGAACGTGAGCGTGCTATCTCCCCAATGCCATGTGCTTCCTCTGATATAGCACTGGGACTGGATTTAGTCTCAAAACCCTTCTCAGTCTAGCTTTCCAGGGCCCACTATGAACTAATGAAAGTTGGCACATGACGAGAAAATCATTTGCCAGGGGCACCTGGCTGGCTCAGTTGGTAGAGTATGTGACTCTTTTGTCTTCTTTTTAAAGCTTTATTTGTTTATTTGAGAGAGAGAATGCACAAGTGGGGGGAAGGGCAGAGGGAGAGAATCCTCAAGCAGACTCCCCACTGAGCGTGGAGCCTGATGTGGGACTCTCCATCCCAGGACCCTGAGATCATGACCTGAGTTAAAATCAAGATTCAGATTCTTAACCAACTGGGCACCCCGAGCATGTGACTCTTGATCTCAGGGTTGTGAGTCTTGAGCCCCACAATGGGGTGTAGAGATTACTTTAAAAAATTTTTTAAATCTTTAAAAAAAAATCATTTGCCATTCTGTGTCTACATTTGTGATCCTGCATAAATAAAAAATTTACTTGTGAAATCCCTTCTGTGTAACCTCTAATAGAACCATTTGTCCAGTTAATTTTAGGGAGATTTTTCCAGTGACATCACTGGTAGATTATCTTTGCTGATGTTTGGACTCCCAAAAGTCCACACTGACTCATAATCTTTACTTCCAACATGATCCATAGTCAGAACACATTTTAAAACTTCTGACTGAAAGGCACAGACACAGAGAAATTTGAGAGAAGAACATTACCAGATGCTAACCCTACAGCATCTCTTCATCTGTGAGCCACAGTCTAGTTTAAGTTCCACTTGAGTACACTCTTCACAGACCCTTAAGGGCTTGGCTGGAATTTATAATCTGCAAATGGATGGAATAAATTACTAAAATAAACCAAATTTCCTATTCATTCTGGACTGCCTACAAATAAACTTTTACCTTGAATTTATAGCCTTTGCTCTCTGAAAAAGACATATATTTTTGGACATCACAATTGGGTGATAATCTAAGAACTTTGCATTTATTTTCTTTGTAAACACAATTTTAAAATCGTTTTAACAGGATATTAAATCTGACATTTCTTGTTTTTTGGTTTCTCTTTTTTTTTATACAACAGATGTCATATATACATCATAAAACAATGTGCTTAACTACTTTTTCATTCATTCTTTCGTATGTGCAACATACATCTACTGAGTGCTTACTATGTGTCATGCACTCTTTTAAGACCTAATGAATACAGCAATATACAAAACAGACAAAAATGCCTGCTTTATTGCTGCTTACATTGCAGTGGACATCAAAGACACTGTGAAACCAGTTCTTCAATCACTCACTCCTTGATTGTCTAAGAGATGGCTAAAAATCCATTGGGAGGGTGAAGAGGTTGCTAATAAGGATTTTTTTTGGGGTGGGAAGGAGACTGTTGTTAGAGTGTTATACGTTTCCTTCTCCCCATGGGAGAAGCCAATTGAAGGTTCAAAAGGACCATCTGAAAAGCTAATACGCATTTTCTGGAATTTGAGAGACATAGGGGAAGTTACCTGATCCATGGATGAACAAAGAAGCAAAGCTAAGAGCTGCCTGTAGAATAAGTTTGTATCAGTAGTAACCTACATACCTGTTGAGAGCGGGGCTAAAGGGTCTATTTTTCAATGATCAGCTACAGACCCTGTAGAATGGAGCTGCCTGATAGTCAAGTTGATTAGCTGACCATGACTCCCACCAAAATTTCTGGCCAAGAGAAGGCAGTCTCAACAAGAGGATGAAGGCGACCCATGGATGCAGAAGTGGAGTGGAGGGATGACACTGGCCACAAGGAAGCAGCATCCCTCATGCCAGGAACTGCAGGTTAAGGTTGGTAGGGACACAATCACTAAACTGAAAGAAGCACCACAGTGAAAACGGGTTAGGCCTTAGATTCCACTCTGCTCAGACAGCATCACTGCCACCTTGCAAGTCTACCAGACCGGAAGAACTCCTCTGACCCTTACTTCTCCCTCTAGTCTAACGTTAAAGGGCCCCCAAACAGCAACTATTAAGTGTAGAATGCCCTGAAGCAAGAAAAGACAAAAGTCAGGTCAAAACCCCTCCCTCCCTCACCCTTTCAATCCTCTAAGCCTGAGGCAGACCTAAACTGTGGGAGAAGAGATTTTAAAAATGAATGGGATTTTGGACTTTTGATACTTGTCTGTGATGTACTTTTAATTATTTAGTGAGACAGAAAAACCCTGGGACCCAACTAAGGTTCTATCCCAGGGGCTAGAAATAACTAATCCAAAGAACAAGTAAAAAAAGAATTAAAGGGCTTTCTGCCTCACTCTACTCAGCTCATTTAATAAACACCAATTAAGTAAGTTTAGCTTGTCAAAGTAGGAAGAAATCCAGTTAGGAAAACTTGTGAATTAGATTTACTGGGAGAACGGAGTGACACAGCTGTGGATTCTTTGATATGAAAAGTAAAGTGAAACTCCCTTGTTTCTCCAGCTTCCTTGAACAGTTTCTAACTACCTACGGCAACAGATGATTAGAGGTTCATAGAAAAATAATAATTTTTATTACACTATTCAGCATCTTCCCAAAGTTTTCCCAAATACCTCTAATTCCTTCTATTATCTAATCTCAGAACAGGGAGATCGTGACCTGTGAATTACAGAGCTCCTAGGTAAGAAATTGTTTTTTTCTTTTTTTCCAAAGCTGAATCTGAGTATGAAGCCTATAAAAAGTTTAACTTTGATCAAATAAACGAAGTTTCAACTACCTTTGCAACAGGATACAAAGTTCAACCAGAACAGAAGATAAATGAGTCAGAGATTGAATATAGTAGCTGTTTTCAGATCAGTGTGCCCTGGTAGTATGGACCCAGGGATATTTAAGACATGTCCTCAACTTATCACAGAAACAATCTTTCTGAACACATGATGGACAACTGTGAAGCCTAAAAACAGAGAGAGGACACCTGTAAGGTCCACCTCTAAAGCATATAAAGTAATAACTCTACAAATTATAGCCTGGTCACCTTAACTTTGATACCTGAAAAGACCAAACTCATCAATTATTTCATTTATAAAATCCTAAAAGATCCCAAGGTGCCAGTGAATAGTAAGTGGGACTTTGGGAAGGATAAATCAGTCAGACCTATGTGGTATCAGTCCATGACAGACAGTCCAGGCATTATTGATGGAATGGGAAGGGGGGAAAAAAAGACTTTAATCCTGGTTTTAAAGGACATACTCATAAATAAAATTGGGGAAATATTTTCAAAGTAAATCACTGTATGAATTCTCAACTTATTAGAAGGCAGAACAGATGGAGTTTCATTCTCCCCTTTTCTTTCCTGGAGAGAGGACAAGAGGGATGGTTAAGTCTTAATTAAACATATGGGAAAAACAACAACAAAAAACCCTTTACCAGGGGAGGGGGGTGGGAGGATGGGTTAGCCTGGTGATGGGTATTAAAGAGGGCACGTTCGGGGCACCTGGGTGGCTCAGTCGTTAAGCATCTGCCTTCGGCTCAGGTCATGATCTCAGGGTCCTGGGATCGAGCCCCACATCGGGCTCCCTGCTCGGTGGGAAGCCTGCTTCTCCTTCTCCCACTCCCCCTGCTTGTGTTCCTTTTCTGGCTTTGTTTCTCTCTGTCAAATAAATAAATAAAATCTTTAAAAAAAAAAAAACTAATGATGTAATGTATGGTGATTAACATAATAAAATAAATAAATAAATAAAACCCTTTACCAAATTTTTGTAAATGGGGAATGTGTCATTCATTCTGCAAGTGGAGAAAATATACTTTCTCCACTTTGTTACCATCCCCCACCTGTCAGCATCTCTCCACTTTGAATTCATAAATTTACAATATTCAAAGTCTGTAATATCCATCTGTAAATGGCTTTGCAGATGAGTTTCTTTTATGCTACATTCATCCAAAAGGAATCAAAAGCTGGGGGATTTTGCTACTCCTCAAAAAATGAAGAAGGTTCAAGGGATGCAGAAAAAGTAAGCTAGCTGGGTACAACCAAGATAGGCTGAACAAAAATAAAGGAGGGGCGCCTGGGTGGCTCAGTTGGTTAAGCGGCTGCCTTCGGCTCAGGTCGTGATCCTGGAGTCCATGGATCGGTCCCGCGTCGGGCTCCCTGCTCAGCGGGGAGCCTGCTTCTCCCTCTGACCCTCCCCCGTCTCATGCTCTCTCTATCTCATTCTCTCTCTCAAATAAATAAATAAAATCTTTAAGAAAAAAAAAATAAAATAAAATAAAGGAATTCATGGGATCTGATTTTTTTCATACCAAGGAAATGGAAAGAAGTTTAATCCATGTAGATAGAATCACAAGAAGACAGGAATTGAGTGCAGGACTCCATTGACTTTAAGATGGTTTTGACCTGAAGCCAAGGGGTACACTCCCACAGGAACCAAAGAAACCTCAAGAGGATTACTCAAACTATGAGAAACTTCTTTAAAATCTCAGTACTTTCCACAAATATTGCCTCAACTGAAACATTGATTTGTTGTGATAATATAACAAGCTCAATCTTTTCCACCAGTAGAAGCTATTCTTTTTCAAAGTCCCTTTCATTAATTGGGCAAGAGGAAATACGGATCTGAATGTTCCTTGCTCCAAACTGTTCTATCAACTCATGACAGCTTTTTACACTCTTGTTACCATTACTTACAGGTCATGTCACCATTCCTGATGACGTTGATCATCTGACTCCCTACCCAATCCCATCCCCATTCTTACTGACTTAACACCTAGTTCCCTGGCTACAAAATTCCTCAATTCCAATATATCTACTAACACTTCACTTCAGTTACAAGATGGCACAGCCACACTTTGGATTTTATTTGTAAAATGGCCCCAAACTTATAAAATCTGTGTTTCCTCTATAGAACAATTTCATTCCCTCACTTGTATTGAACTCTTTTTTTTTTTTTTAAGAGAGGTTGAGAGCAGTGTGCAAGCAGGGCAAAGGTGGGGAGGGAGCCGAGGGGGAGAGAGAGAGAGAGAATCTTAAGCAGGCTCCATGCCCAGCACAGGGCTCCATGCGCAACTCCATCTCATGACCCTGACATCATGACCTGAGCCAAAATCAGGAGTCAGACGGCAACTAGCTAAGCCGCCCAGGCGCCCCTGAACTCTCTTAAACTTCATTATAATCCCAGACCTTTGGACTTTAGAGAAAACAAAACTAACCTTAAATATAAACTTTCATATTTACAGGCCATATGACTTTGTAAGAGTTGTTCCACAAACCTCAGGCTGTTTCTTGGTATAGCAACACATTGGCATTGTCTGATACAACTCAACTCACATTCAACTCACCACTAAAAATCTGTCACAATATACAAAATGACAAAAATTGGGTATAACATTGTAAGCTAAAAATAAGAAGACCACATGACATTTCCAAGGGGAATTTCCACTAGCTGCATTGTCAATCAAAATGGATTAAGAAACATTCCTGAACTATAAATCACATTTTCCACAATCTAAATAAAATAACATAGAAAATGCCAAAAAAGGGAGGAAAAGGCTTTGCCTCTCTCTCATTGTGTGTCTCCAACTCTGAGATACAGGGAATATAATAACCAGCAAAACAAATGACTATCTTTCAACTATATCAGCCAAAGCCAGAATAAAAAAATAGCCATGTTTTTGATTCTTCTATTTATTATTTCTTTCTATATCTATTCAAGGACTACCATCTCTAGTGCTCATTGCAGTAGAAAGCAGACAGGGTATTAGGAGGTATATTGTAACCAATCATTTTTAGTTGCCTATGTATGTCTAAATAAAAATCCTATTGGAGATACAATTTTTCATCCCACATTATACCAGGGAAAAAAATTGCATCTTATGCTCTAGTAAATCATAGATCTAATGCCAGTCCAGCAGGCCCACATAAGATAGTTACATACAACAAGCCCATTATACAATAAAAAGTTTAATCTTTTAAAAGTAATTAACTTGGTGTCTTCCAAAATAATCTAGAAGATACAGTCTTTATTAAGCAGGAGATGAAGTCATAAACAGAAAATAAATTGAAATAAAGGAAGATGACTGAAATAAGAACAAATCAAGGAAATCTGAAATAGAATGCCAAATTAAAACCTACATCTTAGATGGTAAGGAAAAGAACAATTACTACAGAAACCTGAATCAGCTAATTTAATCCAGAAGAACACTTCTTCACCAAATGGGGTTTATCTTAAGAATTCAAAGCCATTCCAATATTTAAATAACAATCAAATAAATAATATTAACAAATTTTTTAAATCATCTGATCATTTCATTAGATACAGAAAAAGCATCAAACAAAATTCAATGGCCATTCATGATTTAAAAAAAAAAATTTAATGGGGCACCTGGGTGGCTCAGTTGGTTAAGCGACTGCCTTTGGCTCAGGTCATGATCCTGGAGTCCCGGGATCGAGTCCCGCATCGGGCTCCCTGCTCGGCGGGGAGTCTGCTTCTCCCTCTGACCCTCCTCCCTCTCATGCTCTCTGTCTCTCGTTCTCTCTGTCTCAAATAAATAAATAAAATCTTTAAAAAAAAAAAAAAATTTAGCAACTGAAAATACAGACTTCCTTAACATTATAAAAAGCATCTACAAAATACCTACCACTTGCTCACCACTCTTATTTGATATCACGTTGAGTGGTGAGAGACTAAATGTTTTCTCTGAAGATCAGGAAAAGGCAAGATGTGGTCCCTCACCACTCCTATATAGCACCATACTGGGATCCTGCCCCATGCAATAAGGCAAGAAAAATAATAAAAAAAAAGTCATAAAGATTGAATAAAAAAGTAATAAGGGGCAGCTGGGTGGCTCAGTTGGTTGAGCATGCAACTCTTGATTTCAGCTCAGGTCATGATCTCAGGGTTCTGGGATCAGCCCTGTGCTGGACTCTGGACTCAGCAGGGAGTCTGCTTGTTCTTCTCTCTCTGCTCCCCGCCCCCAAGTCACTCATTCTCATTCTCTCTCTTTAAAATAAATAAATAAATAAATAAAATCTTAGAAAAAAGTAATAAAATTGTCTCTATTTGCCATGACTATGTAGAAAATCTCAAATACTCTATGAAACATCTCTTAGAACTAAGAAATAAATGTAGCAAGATTATAGAGTTCAAGGTGAACATATAAAAGTTAATTATAGTCCTATATGTCACCAATGAGCAATTGGAATTTCAAATTAACAAAAATACCAATGACGACGTCAAACAAGAAGTGAAATACTTAGGAATAAATCTAACAAAATATGAATTGGTTCTGTATATTGAATTCTGTATATTGGTTCTGTATATGATCTACAAATCATCAATAAAAGAAGATCTAAATAAATGGATATACCACATTAATGGACTAGAAGACTCAAATTATTAAAAGATTTATTTATTTATTTGGGGGAGAGAGAGAGTGCACAAGCCAGAGGGGCAAAGGGAGAGGGAGAGAGAATCCCAAGCTGACTCCACTCCCAGCGTGGAGCCCAATGCAGGGCCTGATCTCACGACCCTGAGATCACAACCTGAGCCAAAATCAAGAGTCAGATGCTCAACTGACTGTGCCACCTAGGTGCCCCTAGAAGACTCAATATTGTTAAGATACCAATTCTCTCCAATTTGATCTGTAGGTACAGTGCAATCCCAGTAGATATTCCAGCAAGCTTTTTGATAGATATTAACATGCTTCTTCTAAAAGTTGTATGGAAAAGCAAAGGAACTAGAATTGCCAAAACAATTCTGAAAAGATGAGCAAAGTTGGAGGAGTCAAAATTATAGTAAATCGGGGTGCCTGGGTGGCTCAGTTGTTGAGCATCTGCCTTCAGCTCAGGTCATGATCCCAGGGTCCTGGGATCGAGCCCCATGTCGGGCTCCCTGCTCCGTGGGAAGCCTGCTTCTCCCTCTCCCACTCCCCCTGCTTGTGTTCCCTCTCTCGCTGTGTCTCTGTCAAATAAATAAAAAAAAATCTTAAAAAAAAAAATTATAGTAAATCAAGACAGTTTGGTATTGGTAAAGAGAATATAGTTATTATGATAACTTAATAGACGCTGGAGACATGAAGTCCAGTTTCCCCACCTGCCCAGACATATGAGTAAAGCCATCAGAAACTCTTCATTGCCCTAGCCACCCCTGTGGCCACGTGAGTGAGCCCAGGAGAGAACAGCAGAGCCATCTAGTAGAGACCAGGTAAAATTGCTCACCCACAGAATTTTGAACTAATAAATGATTGTTGTTTTAATTTTGGAGGGTTGTATCTTTACATAGCAATAAATGATATACCACAGTAACTCCAATGCCAACTGGCAATAGCACAATTATGCTGGAGGGGAAGCCAACATGAAAAGAAATGGTGGCAATCTTAGCAAACTGTGTTTAAATATTTTACTTTTGCTTGTTGTGATGAGCACTGGATGTTGTATGTAAGTGATGAATCACTGAATTCTACTCCAGAAGCCAATATTGCACTGTATGTTAACTAAAATTTAAATTTAAAAAAATTTTTTTAAATAAATAAATATTTTACTTTTGCAAATTTTGTAGAAGTATGTAATCACATGAACACATTGTCCAGAACCTTGGAGGGGACACGTGTAAGTGCGAATCCCTGAATCTGAAGCGTCATTCAAGGTAAAACCATCTCTGGTAGGCATGATGCTTAATTTTGAAACACTAAGAACATACTCTTTAGTGTCATAGAAAATAAAGGAATGCCTGCTACAAGCTCACTATATAACATTGTTCTAGATGTTTGCTCTAGATATTTAATGTTTATTATGTATCATGCACTAAACTAAGCATTTCATACAGATAATTTAATCATCACAACAACCTCATAAGGTAGAGACTATAATAACACTCTTCAGATGCAGAAACCGAGGCTCACAGTGGTTGTTAATTGCCCAGAGTTACATGGTTATTAAATGTCAAGTTTGTATAAAGTCTGTGCTCTCAGTACCTAAACTCTGTAGTAAGGATTTTACAAATAAAATTAAATGGAAGAATATTTTATTTTTGGTTTTTATACATTTTTCCTATAACCTGAAGGGGATTTTCTAATATGTTTTCTAGATATAAAGGAAAACCATCTATGCTTATATTCATTTTAGAGATAACCACCTTACTGATCTCTCCCATAATTTTAAATTGATGCTCTAGGGTTATACCAGTAGATAAACATATCATCTGGAAATAGAGATCAGTGCATGTATTTTCTTCCATGCAGACAATTCTATAGAAACAAATGGAAAATGTATTAGAAATATTATAACTAACAGAGTTCATCGAAGTGAATACACAATACAAATTTTTTTTAACATAGTTTTCCTTAAAGCCAGTAAAAAACAGTGAGAAAACATAATAGGGACATGCAGTATTTAGAATAGCAATTAAATAGGGCGCCTGGGTGGCTCAGTTGGTTAAGCGACTGCCTTCAGCTCAGGTCATGATCCTGGAGTCCCGGGATCGAGTCCCGCATCGGGCTCCCTGCTTGGCGGGGAGTCTGCTTCTCCCTCTGACCCTCCTCCCTCTCGTGCTCTCTCTCTCTCTCTCCATCTCATTCTCTCTCACAAATAAATAAATAAAATCTTCAAAAAAAATAAAACAAACAAAATAAATGACTGGAGGTTCAATTCTTCTTTCTTACATAAAGCACATTGATGATTTCTGATGTGCAGCCAGGACTGAGAATCTCCAATATACTATTGTAGGGATGTGTGTGTATGTGTGTGTGTGTGTGTTTGTATGTATATGAAATTTCTTTAAAATGTAAGAACACTCCAAATGTTAAGAACACTCCAAATTTTAAGAAAGCTATGACTGGGTGTAATTGCCCCATTGCAATGCATTTTATATTTTTGTGTACTTTTATAATTTTCTACCCTGTAAGTATTATTTTTACTATAAAAATGTTTTTTACTGGGCGCCTAAGTGGCTCAATTGGTTAAGCAACTGCCTTCAGCTCAGGTCATGATCCCAGAGTTCCAGGATTAAGTCCCGTGTCAGGCTTCCCTGCTCAGCAGCGAGCCTGCTTCTCCCTCTGACCCCCCC
The DNA here is from genome assembly GCF_054177405.1 of Leptonychotes weddellii. Taxonomy (NCBI): domain Eukaryota; kingdom Metazoa; phylum Chordata; class Mammalia; order Carnivora; family Phocidae; genus Leptonychotes; species Leptonychotes weddellii. The sequence continues at coordinate 93,039,176 of NC_138374.1, read as the reverse complement.
TCTTCTGCTCTCTCGCTCTCTCTCTTGCTCACTCTCTCTCTCGCTCACTCTCTCTCAAATAAATAAAATCTTTTTTAAAAAGGTTTTTTACATTTTTTAAATGCTTTTAATGCAAAAAAAGATGTTTTTAAATGTTTAAAAGGGAAGAAAATAATTCAAGCTCAAGCTAGACCAACACAGAGCTGGAGAAGCAGCTCAAACAATGAAACAAACTACCTGAGGGGTCTTGAACACCTGCCTTCCAATGGTGACATCTCCTCCTTACCAGGCTCCGTTTCGCAGATGAATACCTGCATGCCTGTTTGCTTGCTCCTCCATTAGTCCACATAGCGATATTAGGTTAATTTCCTGAGCCTTTCCAAAGACTACAAATGCATGCGTTCACACACATTTATAAGTTCCTTTTATTCACACGTAACTTTTTCCCCAATATGAGATAAATCCTTTCACTGTCCCATGTTTTTTCCCTTTGGGAGCCTCTATTCTAAAATTCACAGAAAGCAGAAAATAAAAAACACATTGGGAAAGAGTAGTTAGCTTTTCAAGGAATGGTATGATCAGTGTTCTTTCCATGCACTACCTCTCAGCTCCATTTCCACTTAGAAGACAAAATATAGCAGGAGAAACCGAAACCTTGACATTTTACCACATGTTTTTCAAACAGTTTATAATTCTCAAGTTCAAATGAAATGTTTTCATTTTAGAATAAGAATTTAAAACCATTAAAATGTTTCATGAGTTTCCACTGCAGAGTTGGTGATAATGATTAATCACTGAATCAACTGCTATCACTCCTAAGGCAACACTCCAGCCATAGCCAATTCATTTAATGACCACAAGAGTATGCCCTTTGTTTTCCTTAACTACCTGAGAGTCTCACCATTTATTCCAAAGACTCGAACCCAAAAGGAGTGAAGATCATGGTGTGCCTTTTGCCACTGATAGAAAACAGAATATATATTGGATAGAATATGTAATTTCTAAAATGAGCTTTGTTGATGAATTTATTACAACACTGAGTTATGAGATGACTTGTGGGAAATCAAGGTAAGTCCATCATTACTGAACACAGAGCACAAACCAGAATTTCAAAAGGGAGGAAGAGACGGTAAGAAACCACTATGCATGCCGAAAACACTTAGGATTCTACACTGACTTATATAGCTCTCTAGAGCCACATAATTCAACTGGCTGTTTATTGGACTCTTCTGTTCTTTTCGTAAAGATGGCTTTGAGTTTTTGAATGGCTACATGGCCAAAAACTACCTAGCTTTTAAGGAAGGGTAAATTCAACTTGTTAACAGACACATTATTTTAAGAAAGTAAGTACAATTTTGCAAACTTTCAAGTCAAATATATAAGCAAAGTCACCTAAAGGCCAAATGGTTGCTGCCATTTCCACAGTGCGAGTCATGGGGACAAACAAGATTGTTCAAAGGCCATTTTTTAGAACTCTCCCAGAAGCCCAATCACCCAATATTTGGCTGAGGCTTCTGACGGGCCTTAACATTTACCAAGGGATTTACGAGACCAGTTCACTAGACAATCTTTCAGTGATCTAAATTCAGTGTATCCACCTACCTTTGTTATGCTTGTTCTCTGCCTAGGAAGCGCCTCTGGTAATCTATGCCTTCCTCTACGGCTCAGAGCTTCCCCCTGCTGATGCAATTCCCACTGCCATCCTTTCTCTCAAACCTTTCACCTGTGCCCTCAGAAACCTCCATGCCATGGAAATATTTTTACATTACCAACAGTTAATATTCCCCATGGACTGGGCGCCTGGGTGGCTCAGTTCTTTAAGCGACTGCCTTCGGCTCAGGTCATGATCCTGGAGTCTCAGGATCGAGTCCCGCATCGGGCTCCCTGCTCAGCAGGGAGTCTGCTTCTCCCTCTGACCCTCCCCCCTCTCATGTGCTCTCTCTCTCTCATTCTCTCTCTCAAATAAATAAATAAAATCTTTAAAAAAAAAAAAATTCCTCATGGACATTTCTTCTCTTGAATCCTTCTCAAATGGTGTTTCTCATACACCAGTAACCCCCAAATTGTGCATAGAATTAGTGTTCTCCTTACTCCTCAATGCTATTTCAAGACATTTTTTCTTCACCCTAAGGTAACACACCCTTCTTTTTCTGTAAGTAATCAAGGAATACTGGTATGTGTTCATGATAAAAGGTGGTATATAAGGATACCACAAGGTTCAGGAGAACGGTGTAGCCTTCTTTTGAACATATTTACCATTTTTTATTATTCTATTAATTTGTAAATGATATATTGTTTCTGTATTTTTTAATAGTTACACTAGACATTAAAACATGCATCCTTCACTCACCAAAGTCTGATAATCAATAACTTTAACTTCCAGGACAATGCAAAGGCCTGAGAATCCTTTATTACATTTACCCTCATTCCAATTTACATGTTTAATGCTGTCATATATTTTACTTCTCTAGCTAAATCCTAGACACCACAAAACTTTTATTATTGTTTTATACATTGTTCATTTAAATTGACCCCTTTCATTGCTCAATTCTTTTTATACCTCTGATGTACATCCAGGGTCTTTTTCCTTCAATCTCAAGAATATCCATTAGAATTCCCTTTTGTGTGATTAACTCAGTTTCTGTTTATCTAAACATTTCTATGTATTTTTTTTAAGATTTTATTTATATTTTTTAAGGTTTTATTTATTTATTAGAGAGAGAGAGAACACATGAGAGTGGGGAGGGTCAGAGGGAGAAGCAGACTCCCTGCTGAGCAGGGAGCCTGATGCGGGGAATCGATCCTGGGTCTCCAGGATCATGACCTGAGCCGAAGGCAGTCACTTAACCAACTGAGCCACCCAGGTGCCCAAAGATTTTATTTATTTATTTGACACAAAGAGAGAGAGCATGAGCAGGGGGAGAGGCAGAGGGAGGGGGAGAAGGAGGCTCCTTGCTGAGCTGGGAGCCCAATGTGGGGCTCGATCCCAAGACCCTGGGATCATGACCTGAGCCGAAGGCAGACGCTTAACCAACTGAGCCACCCAGGCGCCCCTGTATTTTTTTCTTATATTCAAAGGATTCTTTCACTTTGTAGAGCTTTTTAGGTTGGCTGTCATATTTTTCATCACCTTGTAGATAATAATCGTCTGTTTTCTGCTTTCTATTGTTCCTATTGAGATCTATAAATCTAACTCCTTTATGTAATCTCTTTTTTCTAGCTGCTTTAAAAGAGCTTCTATTTGATTTGTTTTATACAAATATCTGAAAAGATAATATCTGAGATTATCTAGAACTATAAAAACATCAATATACAGAAGTCCAGTGAATCCCATGCTGGATAATAAAAAAGAAATATACACGTAGACTTTTTTTAAAAGATTTTTTTAATTTATTTATTTGAGAGAGAGAAAGAGAGAGAGAGCACATGAGAGGGGGGAGGGTCAGAGGGAGAAGCAGACTCCCTGCCGAGCAGGGAGCCCCATGCGGGACTCGATCCAGGGACTCCAGGATCATGACCTGAGCTGAAGGCAGTCGCTTAACCAACTGAGCCACCCCAGGCACCCACCTGTAGACATTTTATAGAGAAATTGCAAAATGTCACTTTTTTAAAAAGATTTATTTATTTGAGAGAGAGAGTGTGTATACGTGCACAGTGGGGAGGGGCAGAGGGAGAAGGAGTGAGAGTCTTAAGCAGACTCCACACTGAGCATGGAGACTGACAGGACTTGATCGAGGGACCCTGACATCATGACCTGAGCCAAACCAACAGTAGGACTCTTAACTGACTATGCTGCCCAGGCTTTTTCTCCATCTTACACTTATGACAGAACTCCTTTTCAGTGCTCTAAACTTAGCTTTTGATATATAAAGGGATGTGTTTCTTTAGAAATCTCTTCACACACTTAATAAACTCTGGCCATCATACCAGTGTTTCACCAAAGACTCCAAAAAATCAGCTATGAACCTTCAAGCTCCTTGACTCCTTTGTTCTAGAAAGAATCTGACTTGAACCTGAAGGGAACACCTTTTGGGCAACAAGATTTACAACAGATGATAATACATCTCAAAACACTTCAGATGTAGTGAGCTCAAAAATTTAATAATTACCAATGAGATGTGAAAAATCAAAGAGCTTTATTTTATTTTCCATAACTAAGCCCATGTTGCTCCTGGGTACCCATCCCAGTGAGCAGTACAAGAAGAGGATAAAGTAGCCGGTTTAAAGTAGTCTATTCTCTTCTGATTTAAAATATTCAGGCACCGGGTGGCTCAGATGGTTAAGCGTCCGCCTTCGGCTCAGGTCCTGTGGAATCAAGTCCTGCATAGGGCTCCCTGCTCCTTGGGAGCCTGCTTCTCCCTCTGCCTCTCTCTCTCTCTGTCTCTCATGAATAAATAAAATCTTTAAAAAAAACAAATAAATAAAATAAAATATTCTCTGTCAGGGCACCTGGTGGCACAGTCGGTTAAGCATCCAACTCTTGGTTTCAGCTCAGGTCTGATCTCAGGGTCATGAGATCAAGCCCCACACTGGGCTCCACACTCAGCGAAAAGGCTGCTTGAGTTTCTCTCTCCCTCTCCCTCCACCCATCCCCATCATGCACACCCTCGCTTAAATAAATAAATTTTTAAAAAATAAAAATAAAATATTCTCTTTCAGTTTAAAAAATCTCCTTTACCTTTTTCCTGCTCCTCCTCCCAAAATGGAAACTCTGGATTTGGTGAAAAGCTTAGATGTCCTCAAGCAGTATAGAGCAGGACAAGGAATGGGCTCCAGATGTTGCCACATTGAAATGAGACAACCACTCCAGAGTGAAATCTACAAAATGTATTAATACACCAAATAGATAGATATAGCGCTAAGATCCCAAAGGATCCAGAAGTTTCTATGTGCCCTGTGGAGAGATGTAGAATGTAGCTAATTGGTGAATTTGCCAAGGGACTGCGACAGGAGAGGCAGAGCAAAAACTGTAGTTGAGAACCTCTGGGCAGATGGCCCCAAGAGGAGTCCCATGGAAGTCTTAGCCAGATCTCAGAGGGTCAGAAGCACCAGCAAAGGCTGAGGAAAGGCCTACTCACATGGAAGCCAGCCAAACTGCCCACCAATAATCCCCAGACTGAGAGAGCAGACCAGGAGTTTCATCAGAAGCAGAGCTCAACCACAGATGTCACTGAAGAGCCAGCCCATCACCAGTTTTCCAATCAACAACATCCAGACCCTATCTTGGGGAAGAAGAGGGGTAAGAAAATCAGAGACTGAGCATTTACCCCAAAGGCACAGTTTCAAAGAAAAGGGACTCTTATCTTGAAGAGAACGAGATATTTCTAACTGACAAGTACACATTTAGTTTTCTATCATTCATTCTGAATGATTTCTATTTCTAGATAGAACAGAATTTCTATCATTCTGAAAATATTCGGATCACTTAGAGAAAATAAAACTATGAGTTTAATAAAACTTGAATAGCAGCATATAAATTTCAATACCATTCTACATTTTTTAAATTTATTTAAAAGTTGCAAAATATTTTCTTTTTATTTTTTTAACATTTTATTTATTCATATGAGGGAGAGAGAGAGGGAGAGAGAAAGAGACCATGGGTGGGGCATGGGGTAGAGGGAGAGAGAGAAGCAGACTCCCTGCTGAGCAGGACCCCAAGATCATGACCTGAGCTGGTCAGATGCTTAACTGACTGAGCCACCCAGGCATCCCCACAAAATACTTTCTAATATTTTCTAATAATCTATCTTTCTCTTTCTTTCTTTCTTTCTATTTTAAAGATTTTATTTATTTATTTGACAGAGAGAGAGATAGTGAGAGAGGGAACACAAGCAGGGGGAGTGGGAGAGGGAGAAGCAGACTTCCCACTGAGCAGGGAGCCCGATGCGGGGCTCGATCCCAGGACCCTGAGATCATGACCTGAGCCGAAAGCAGACACTTAATGACTGAGCCACCCAGGCACCCCATAATAATTTTTCTTTTTTTTCCACAGCTATTGTTTTTTCCTTTTTTATCCAGTTTTGTGTATTTACATTGTTTTTTTTAATTAAGTAGGCTCCATGCTTGAACTCACAACCCCAAGATCAAGAGTCACATGCTGTACTGACTGAACCAGCCAGGCGCCCCTATATTTACATTTTCACCCTTTCTTAAGTTCAGCTGGTGGGTTTATTATTTAATAAGGTTTGTTTTTAAAGAACTAAATCTTGGGCGCCTGGGTGGCTCAGATGGTTAAGCATCTGCCTTCGGCTCAGGTCATGATCTCAGCATCCTGGGATCAAGTCCCGCATCGGGCTCCCTGCTCCTTGGGAGCCTGCTTCTCCCTCTGCCTTTCTCTCTCGCTCTGTCTCTCATGAATTAAAAAAAAAAAAAGAACTAAATCTTAGATAATATATTTATTCTATTTTTTCTAATTCATTAATTATTACTTCTATCTTCATTTTTTCCATTTTCCTTAGGTTTATTTAATTGTTCTTCCCCCAAGATCTGAGTTCAATGTTAATTTATTTTAATTGTTTCTTGTTTGATAATGAAAAAAACCTAAATGAAAATATATATGAGTTTGGGGAAGACACAAATATTCAGTCCATAGCAATATTATATTGGAAGTCCTGGCTACTGCAATAAAACAAGAAATGGAAATAAAATGCATGCAGATTGGAAAGGAAGAAATAAAATGGCCTATGTTTGCAAATGACATGACTGCCTATATAGAAAATCCAAAAACAACTAACAAATTTCTGGAACTGCAGGCATACCTCAGAGATGTTGCAGGTTCATCCCAAACCATCTCAATAAGGCAAATATCACAATAAAACAAGTCAAATTATTTTCTTTTTGGTTTCCCAGGGCATATGAAGTTATGGTTGCACCATACTCTAGTCTATTAAGTATGCAATAGCATTATGTTTAAAAGAACAATGTACATACCTTAATTAAAACATAGTCTGGGGCAGGGGGTAAAAAAAAAAAAAACAACAGTCTATTGCTGGGGTGCCTGGGTGGCTCAGTCAGTTGAGTGTCCAACTCTTGATTTTGTCTCAGGTCGTGATCTCAGGGTGGTTAAGATCGAGACCCACATCGGACTCAGCACTCAGTGCACAGTCTGCTTGTCCCTCTTCCTTTCCCTCTGCCCTTTTATTTACTTAAATACATAAGATCTTAAGAGAAAAAAATACTCTCTTTCTAAAAAAAAAGCTAACCATCATCAGAGCTTTTAGCAAGTCATAACCATTGATCACAGATCACCATAACAAACAAATAAAAATGAAAAAGCTGAAAATATCGTGAGAATTACCAAGATGTGACACAGAATCACAAAGTGAGCAAATGTTGTTGGAAAATGGCACCAACAGACTTGTTTGATGCAAGGTTGCCACAACCTTCAATTTGTAAAAATAACACAATATCTGTGAAGCACAATAAATTGAAGTGAATAAAAGGAGGTATTCCTATAATAAGCTATTGTAACAAGGTTACAGGATACAAGATTAATATATAGAAGTCCATTGTTTTCCTGTATACCAGTAATGAACAAATTGGAATTTTAAATTTTTAAAAATTTTTTTAAAACCACTATAACACCACATCCTGCCAAAAACAAAAACAAAAACAAAAACAAAACAAAGCTTGGGTGTAGACCTAACAAAATATTTGCAAATTCTGTATGTGGAAACTACAAAATTCTGATGAAAAGTATCAAAGGTCTTAATAAACAGATATTCCATGCTCATTCATTAAAAGACTCAATATTGTAGGGACGCTTGGGTGGCTCAGGCAGCTGACTGTCTGCCTTCAGCTCAGGTCATGATCCCAGGGTCCTGAGATCAAATCCTGCATCAGGCTCCTTGCTCAGCAGGGAGCCTGCTTTGCCCTCTGCCTGCCATTCCCCCCTGCTTGTGCACACACTCTCTCTGACAAATAAATAAATAAAATCTTTAAAAATAAAAAAAAATTAAAAATAAAGACTCAATATTATTAAGATATTCTTAGAACATGATCTATAGATTCAATGCAGTTCCAATCAAAATCTCTTCAAGCTATTTTGTAGATAGTGACAAAATAATTCTAAAGTTTACATGGAATCACTGAACACATCAAAAACTAATGATGTGGGCGCCTGGGTGGCTCAGTTGGTTAAGCGACTGCCTTCGGCTCAGGTCATGATCCTGGAGTCCCTGGATCGAGTCCCGCATCAGGCTCCCTGCTCGGCAGGGAGTCTGCTTCTCCCTCTGACCCTCCCCCTTCTCATGTGCTCTCTCTCATTCTCTCTCTCAAATAAATAAATAAAATCTTTAAAAAAAAAAAAAAACTAATGATGTACTATATATGTTGGCTAAGTGAATTTAAATTTAAAAAATAAAGTTTACATAGAAAAACAAAAGATCTAGAATAGCCAACAGAATACTGAAAAACGAAGTTGGAGGACTCACATTACCTGATTTCAAGGCTTAAAGTAAAATTATAGTAATCAAGACGATATGGTACCCATTAAAAAAAAAAAAAGAGCAATAGAACAGAGACCCCAGAAACCAGAAATATACCCATACAATATTATCAACTGATCTTGACAAATGAATGTTAAAGAAAAAATTATTCATGACACTTGTTAAAGACAGCAAGACATTATTTGAGAAGGACTATTGCAATGGGATTTGCAGAGAGGAGAAAGATCAGTCTGAATTCTGATTACAATAAGGACAAGTGGAGATTTATAGCCAAGGAGAAGGTGGGAGTCAGAGGATGGAAAATGCCTAAAAGGAAACATCAAGGAAAAGGAGGATTCTTGCTAAAGGCAGGCCATGGTGATAAGATATTGAAAGAGATGAGTAATTTGATGAGATATCAGGGTGATTACTTACAAAGAATAGGGATTCGCTCCAAACTGACATGATTCTTGCTAAAGCTGAACTAAGCAGGGCAAGGACAGGCCCAGTAGAATAGAGCGCCAAGAGGAGCCTGACCAAGGCTGTCCTCAAGGACAGTCTTTGTCAGGAATAAAGACAGGTGAATGAAAAAAAGAAGTCTTTTCAACAAATGATGCTGCAACAATTGAATGTCCATATACAAAAGGGGAGAAAAGAAACTGGAATCAGAACTTACACTTTTCACAAAAACTAATTCAAAATAAATCATAAACCTAAACATAAAATACAAAACCAGAAAACTCCTACAAGATAACAGGAGAAAATCTCAGTGACCTTGGATTTGGCAATGGATTTTTACAACACAAAAGCATCATCCATTTAAAAAAATGATAAATTGGATTCTATTAAGAAATTTTTTTGAAGTCTCCTGAAGAACAACTGTAAGTTATGTCAACCAAAATCTATACATGAACAAATAAATTCATATGATGGTGCTATAAAATGACCAATAAAACAATAAAACCTTTGGAAAATTTGATAATAAACACAATAAAATAAGCACATAAAGAGAAAAGCATTAAACATGAGAAAGTAGATATAACCACAGATACAGTGATTTTTAAAATGTAAGAGACCACCATTGTAATTTTCTAATATTAAGTCTGAAAATAAAAATGAGGGGTGCGTGGGTGGCTTAGTCAGTTAAGCATCTGCCTTCGGCTCAGTTCATGATCTCAGTGCTCCGCGGGGAGTCTGCTTCTTCCTCTTCCTCTGCCCTGGCTTATGCTCTCTCTCTCTCAAATAAATAAATAAAATATTAAAAGAAAAAAAAAGAAAAATGAAACAGGTAGTTCCCTCCAAAGAAAGACAAACTAGCCAAAATTAAAAGAGGAAAAGAGCTCATTAAATAGATTATCATAAATAGATAGATAATCATAAAGTAAACAGAAAAATTAACCATAAGACTTATTCTTCCATGACCAAAAGCACCCAGGCCTAGACAGTTTTATGGGCACTTTTACTCCAACAAAAAGACATAATTATTCCTATGTCATTTAAACCTCCCCAGAGAATAAAGTAAGATGAACGACTTATGTTTCATCCTAAGAGGTTACTACAACCGTGATACAAAAACATGGCAAGGACACCACAAAATAGAAAAGAAGGCCAACCTTACTTATGGCTATAAGTACAAAAATCCTAAAATAAAAAGACAGGTAAATTGAATTTACTAATGTATTTTTTTTATTTATTTTCCAGAGAGAGAGCGCGAGAGCACGAGCAGGGGGAGCAGCAGGCAGAGGGAGAAGCAGGTTCCCCGCCGAGCTGGGGACTTGATACCAGGACTCTGGGATCATGACCCGAGCCAAAGGCAGACACTTAACCGACTGAGCCACCCAGGCGCCCCGAATTTACCAATGTATTAAAAAGATAACCCCTCATGACCAAGTAAGATTTATTCTAGGAACACAAGGATGGTTCCATATTAGGAAATCCATTAATGTGACTTACATTTATAAAGAGTTATTTGGTTATTCTGGTTACATGGTTATTTTGATAGATGCCAAAAAGACATTTGATATAAATATCCATTCTTATAGATATTAATATACATTACCATAACTTACACAGGGGAGAGAAGGAACACAAAATGAGAAATATCTATGAGTGAAATTATAAAAGTTCACTGTGAAACTTCACGTTTTGATATATTTCTATATTGTTTTATTTTTTTCCCCAATGAGCTTGGATTACTTTTTGTAAAAATAATGACAAAAATAACCTTGCATGAAGCACTGAACTACAAGTTACACAGAAAATAATGCAAAGCTTTCTTTAGGCAGTTGTAGTTTATATTAAGTACCAATAAAGAAATAATAATGTTCAGAGAATGAAGAGAAAAAATACCTAACAGAACATAGAAAAAACTATTTTAAAAAATACATGAGCAGGGCGCCTGGGTGGTACAGTTGCTTAAGTGTCCAACTCTTGGTTTCAGCTCAGGTCATGATCTCAGGGTCCCTGGATTCAGCCCCATATGGGGCTCTGCCCTCAGGATGGAGTCTGCTTAAGATTCTCTCTCCCTCTGCACCCCCCTCCCCTGCTGTCTCTCTAAAATAAAATAAAGTATGGGGCACCTGGGTGGCTCAGTCGTTAGGCGCCTGCCTTTGGTTCAGGTCATGATCCCAGGTCCTGGGATCGAGCCCCGCATTGGGCTCCCTGCTTGGCGGGAAGCCTGCTTCTCCCTCTCCCACTCCCTCTACTTGTGTTGCCTCTCTTGCTGTGTCTCTCTCTGTCAGATAAATAAATAAAATCTTAAAATTAAATTAAATTAAAAAATACATGAGAGAAACCAATAGTTATTTAAACAGCTTTAACAAGTATGAGACCTTTGTTAACTATAAAATACTACAAAAACAGGGCGCCTGGGTGGCTCAGCCGGTTAAGCGTCTGCCTTCGGCTCAGGTCATGATCCCAGGGTCCTGGGATCGAGCCCCGCATCGGGCTCCCTGCTCCGCAGGAAGCCTGCTTCTCCCTCTC
>NC_138374.1:92936257-93027289 GCF_054177405.1 Leptonychotes weddellii | reverse complement strand
CCTCTGGACCTGCGGGCCCGGTGCCGCTGACTTCCGGACGGCCACTTCCGGCACGAGCAGGTGACACCCATCAGGAAGACGCCCAGCCCCTGACTCACCGCTGCAGCCTGCGCCGGCGAGTTCCCCTCCAGAGGCCCACCCTCGAGCACTGGCTAGGGGCCCCGGAGCCCAGCAGCCTCTGAGGGGTCCCGCTGCCCACTCCCACCCCCACCCCCACCCCCACCCCCAGCCAGGGCTTCTGCCGGGGCCTCTCCTGCCCGCACTGGGCAGCTGTCTGACCACCCTGCACCCTCTCCGGAGCGGTGGGCCAAATGGAAACAATCAAGCTTTTTTCAGTGGAAAAATAAAATCACACATACACAACTTCTCCCTCTCTGGGTGCAGACTCACAGACTGCCATCCCCACCCCACCATTAACACACTATTGGAGAGGGGATATTTCTTTTAAGAAACTGCTGCAAATTCAATCAAAACTTTACATTAAAAAATTTTTATAGAAATGACTGGGGCAAGGAGAGCAAAGAGGAGATAGCAGGAGGCTAGAGAGCTATGAAGAAGGTCCTCCCGGCTGTTGAAAGAACTCGAGCTTTACCTAAGAGTGGGAAAACACTAGTTTTTGTTTGTTTGTTTGTTTTAAAGATTTATTTATTTATTTGAGAGAGAGAATGAGATAGAGAGCATGAGAGGGGGGAGGGTCAGAGGGAGAAGCAGACTCCCTGCTAAGCAGGGAGTCCGATGCGGGACCCGATCCCGGGACCCCAGGATCATGACCCGAGCCGAAGGCAGTCGCTTAACCAACTGAGCCACCCAGGCGCCCCGGAAAACACTAGTTTTCAACAAGATGTGCATTTGCAGCAGATTTGAAATTCATACATGATCATGCATTGCAAAAATAAAACTTTATTTTCTGTAACACAACTAGGGTAAAAGTCCTCCCTTAGCAAAAATACAGACACATTTTTAAGGGTAACAATTGCTCTGGGGGAAAAAATTTAATGATTTTTCAATTAACTCAGCTTCTTTAAGAATAAATATTTAGTATTTCTTTCCCCTATTCCTGCCCTTATCCCTTGGTAATAGGGAACAAAATTTCTGGGTGACTTATGTGATGTCTGGTATTAGAAATGTGTGGTCCAGATGCCTTCCTTTGATATTTTGGGCTCTTGTTTTGTGTAATTCTCTTTTCACACTGCATCCTTCAATTTATGCTGGCATCTACTGAAGCATAATTGTTCTGGTCTGGCAGTTGGTATTAGAAAGCAGCATTTCCTGCTGCTAACCTGAGGAAGTATTACATGGTGGTTAGAAGCCTGAATCCCGGAACCAGATCACAAGATAAAAATTCTAGTTCTGCCATTTACTAGCTTAATCCCTCTGTGCTGAAATTTCTTCTTCTATAAAATGCAGATGTGAATAACACTTACCATACAGAGTTGTTTCTCTGGTGAGGAGGGAGTAAGTTAATATATGTGAAGAACTTAAAACAATACCTAGCATATAGTAGTGCCATGTTAGCTACTATTATTAATGGCCATGGTATCCAACACTGTATTTTTAATAAGTAATATATTTTTAGATATACAAGAAAGTTAAAAAAAATAATAGAGGAGCGCCTGGGTGGCTCAGTTGGTTAAGTATCTATCTTAAGCTCAGGTCATGATCCCCATGTCCTGGGATCATCAAGCCCTGCTTCAGGGTCCCTGCTCAGGGGGGCAGTCAGCTTCTCCCTCTCCCTCTGTCCCCCCACCACTCATGCTCTCTCTCTCTCTCTCAAATAATACATAAAATCTTAAAAAAAATAATAGAGAGGGGCGCCTGGGTGGCTCAGTCGTTAAGCGTCTGCCTTCGGCTCGGGTCATGGTCCCAGGGTCCTGGGATCAAGACCCGCATCGGGCTCCCTGCTCCGCGGGAAGCCTGCTTCTCCCTCTCCCACTCCCCCTGCTTGTGTTCCCTCTCTCGCTGTCTCTCTCTGTCAAATAAATAAATAAAATCTTTAAAAAAAAAATTAAAAAAAAAATAATAGAGAATTTCTGTGTTCCCCTCACCCAGGTCCCCTTAAAGTTAATATATATAACCATAGCACATTTACCAAAACTAAAAGATTAACGTTGGTGCATTATTATTAAATTAATTCCAAACTTTATTTCAATTTTGCCAGTTTTTAAAGTAATATCCTTGGGGCACCTGGCTGGCTCAGTCGGTGGAGCGTGGGACTCTTGATCTCAGGGCTGTAAGTTCAAGCCCCACGTTGGCTATAAAGATTACTTAAAAATAAAATCCTTAAAAAATAAAAAATTTAAAAAATTTAAAATAAATTAATGCCCTTTTTCTATTCCAGGATCCAATCCAGGATACCACGTTGTGTTAAATCCATTACATTTCTAAAATATTACACAGAAAATTCTGCTTCTAGCCATGGTGGAGAAATTAATACCAGACTACCAAATATAACCCAAATACGGACAAAATACTGTGTCCAGGCATGAACAACAGTCAGTGCGTGACTGAACATTGCAACAATAGAAACATTTAAAGGGGGTCTCACAATCACCTCACATGTTTGTCAGGAGAGACTTTCGTGCAGTGGAAGAGGGAAATGAAGGCCTGGTGGAACAGTGGTCTTGTTCAGCTGAGGAAACAGATAAAAGTTAGAGACTTCCAAAGTGGCTAGAATTTGTGCAACAGGGTATCTGAGATGAGGGAGGCCAGATGTCTGTGTAAGACTCACTATGGGGCCAGAGCCATGGGCTCGGGGCTACATGAACACAGGACAAGACTGCTCAAGGCCTAGGAGGGGTTACCTGCCACAGAGCTGAGAGCCAAATCACGATCCTACATTGAAGACTCGGCCCAGGCTTCTCAGAAGCAACCCTGGAACTTCAGAAAGTTCATGTTTTTAAAGTAAGAACCATGGGCGCCTGGGTGGCTCAGTTGGTTAAGCGACTGCCTTCGGCTCAGGTCATGATCCTGGAGTCCCCGGATCGAGTCCCACATGGGGCTCCCTGCTTGGCAGGGAGTCTGCTTCTCCTTCTGACCCTCCCCCCTCTCATGTGCTCTCTCTCTCTCATAAATAAATAAAATCTTTAAAAAAAAAGAACCATGATCCAGAGTAAGGGACACATCTTAGGACTAAACTCAAAACTGAAGGCTGACAAGACCAAAAGGATCTACTAGTAGTTCAAATGATTACAAAATAAAAGTCAATATTCCTTATAGAGGAGAAAGTGATAATCCAGGCTCCCAACAGCATAGTGTCCACAATCTATTATAATAGATACATGTAGAGGCACCTGGGTGACTCAGACTGTTAGGTGTCCAACTCTTGATCTCAACTCAGGTCTTGATCTCAGGGTTGTGAGTTCAAGCCCCATGCTGGGCTCCACCCTGGGCATGGAGCCTACTTAAAAAAAAAAGTGTTCATGTAATAGATACTTGTATGTTTACAAATATGTAAGCACAAAGGATAGGAGTTGTAAAAAACAGAAACTACTTTGTTATAAGGCTCATACATTTTATATAAAGTATCACATAATATTCACTGTAAGATGACTATGATTGGTATGCATACTGTAATCCTGATGGCAACCCTAAAAAATAATGTAAAGAAAAATAGCTGAAAAGCCAACAGAGTGATTACACTAGAATACTAAATTAATATTCTATTAACCCAAAAGAAGTCAGGAAAGGAGAAAGAGAAAAACAAAATAACAACATTGGCAAATTGAAAGCAAGTAACAAGAAGAACAGACCTAAAGTCAACCATATCCATGATTTTATTAAACGTAAAACAAAAATAAAACTAGGTTAAAAAGAAAATGATTAAAAAATATATATCATATAAATGGTATGCAAAAGAAAGCTGAAAGAGTTGTGTTAATATTAGACTTAACGGACTCAAGACAAGAAGAATTATCAGAGATAAAGAGAGACATTTATAATGATAAATGAAGAAGACATAGCAAACCTAAAATGTAGGTGGCTAATAACTGAACTTAAAAATAGATGAAGCAAATCTGACTGAACTGAAGAGACAAATAGACAAATCTACAATCAGAAGTAGAAATATCAATTTCCTCTTTAATAACTAGATAAAAATCTAGATGGATGTGGGGGACCTAAAAATAATCTAAAAATAATTATTGGACACTCTAACTTTACTCACCTTTAGAGAACAATTTATCCAGTAATAGCAGAATTCACATTCTTCCCACGTGCACCTAAAAGCATTAACCGAGATAGACCTTATGCTGGGACACAAAACAGCTCAATGTATTGTAAATTTGCAATTTTACAGAATATGCTCTGTAAACACAACCACATTAAATCAGAAATCAATAACAATTAGATACTTTTAAAAGTCTCAAGTATTTACAGGTTAAACAACAAATTTCTTTTCTTTTTTTTTTTTTTTTAAGATTTCTCTTATTTATTTGACAGAGAGAGAGAGAGCACAAGCAGGGGGAGTGTGAAGCAGGCAGAGGGAGAGGGTGAAGCAGACTCCCCAAGGAGTGGGGAGCCCAATGTGGGACTCGATCCCAGGACCCTGGGATCATGACCTGAGCTGAAGGCAGACGCTTAACCATCTGAGCCACCAGAGCACCCCAACAAATTTCTAAATAGCCAGAAAAGAAACCATGTGAAAAATTAGTAAGTACTTGAAACTAGTAGTAAACATGTATCAAATGTTTTGAATAGAGCTAAAGAGTACTTACAGAAAGTTTATCAATCTTTGTTGGGGAAGGTCATCAAAAAGATGTGACCATCAGTTGACCCATTAGCTGGACCTGGGCACTCTGATGGAGGTGCCTCGCTCCCTCCCCTGTCCCTGGAATGTGGGTTCCACTTGTCTTTCCTGCTCCCAGAGGCTGCTCCAAGCACAGAGCCCTGAGATGGTGATATGTTGAAAACACCTGCATGGCATATGTGACTGAGCCCAGTTGGGACCTCTTTATAAACTTAAGATTTGGAGGGCAGTTATGGAGCGCCTGGGTGACTCAGTCGTTTAGGCGTCTGCCTTCAGCTCAGGTCATGATCCCAGCATCCTTGGATCAAGCCCCGCATAGGGCTCCCTGCTCAGCAGGGAGTCTGCTTCTCCCTCTCCCACTCCCCCTGCTTGTGTTCCTGCTCTCGCTATCTCTCTCTGTCTGTCAAAAAATAAATAAAATCTTAAAAAAAAAAAAAAAAGTAAAAGTTATTTTACCAGCAAAATGGGTTTAATCAGGAACAGCAGAGGAATTGCAATTAGGAACATACACACTATAGCAAAGCAAGGGCAAATCCACAGATCAAAGGAAAGGAATGTTACTCCATAAAGAAAAGGAAGAAGTTGGGAGGGGCTTCTTTGAACGAACGTTCATTGGAGGAAAGCAAGTGTTCTGGGTCCTGACAGTTTCTCATTGGCTGAGTTGTGGTATTTTCTTATTGACTGAGCTTGTTGCTGGACAAGGAGGCAATGTACGTCTCTTCCTGTTGGGTGTGAAATTGATAAGTGGCAGCGTGTGGGAGCACCCCTTCCGGCCTCTTGAATCCATTTTTTAATTTAATTTTATTTTATTTTATTTACTTTTTTATTTTATTTTATTTTATTTTTATGTTTTAAAAGATTTTATTTATTCATTTGACACATAGAAAGATAGTGAGAGAGAAAACACAAGCAGAGGGAGAAGTAGGCTCTCTGCGGAGCAAGGAGCCCCACGCGGGGCTCCATCATGACCTGAGCCGAGGGCAGACACTTAACTGACTGAGCCACCCAGGCGCCCTCTGAGTCCATTTTAAATAAGGTTTTCTTTATTCAGTTTCACACGGGTTAATTCAAGTTAATCAAGAAAAAGTTAATCACCCTCATCTCCATAGGCTTATACTGAGACTGGTTTTCTTTGTGTGTAAATATAGTGGGGACCACCACCTCCCACCAAAGGGTAGGACATGAATGGTATCTCCAATAGTTTCTACTGTTGTGAAACCAACCTCTGTGCCCCGGAGCTCAAATATGTAACGTGAAGATAGAGTCTGGATATAAAAAAGGAGGATAGTTCTTTACTTTGCCAGGCAAAGGAGATGGGAGCAGGCTAATGCCTCTAAGACTGCAAATCCACCCAGGCTAAAAGGCTGAGAGGTTTTCTAGGAAAATACGGGGATCTGGGTAGTTTCCTTTTTTTTTTTTAAGATTTTATTTATTCATTTGTCAGAGGGAGAGAGCATGAGCAGACGTGCACAAGCTCAGGGGAAGGGCAGAGGGAGAGGGAGAAGCAGACTCCCAGCTCAGCAAGGAGCCCTGGGATCCCGACCTGAACCAAAGGCAGACGCTTAAACCACCCCAGCGACCCTGGGTAGTTTTGATAGGATCTGGTACCTGCTGCCAGCCAGGTTCATTGTGTCTTCAAGATGATCTCCGGACTAGTGCTGCCACCAGCCATCTGAGTCTCCTTACTAAGTATCAACATTAATACTGAGTTCCTGGAACAAAGGATTCTACAGAAAAACAAGTGAAGGGGTGGGGGCTTCAAGAATGAGGGGCGCCTGGGTGGCTCAGATGGTTAAGCGTCTGCCTTTGGCTCAGGTCATGGTCCCAGAGTCCTGGGATCGAGTCCCGCATCGGGCTCCCCGCTCGGCGGGGAGTCTGCTTCTCCCTCTGCCTCTCTCTCTCTCTCTCTCTCATGAATAAATAAATAAAATCTTTAAAAAAAAAAAAAAGAATGAGGAAGAGAAAAATTCATTCCGTTTACAGTTGAGCTTTGCTGAAGCATTAGTGTGTCCATCTTAATATCCACCCAGTTTTACATTTTCTATAGTGGTTTCACTGTCCCTAATGAGGGAGCAGAAGGCAAGCAGAGGACAAAGCACCAGCTGACACCCGGAAACCGCCTCCCACTCCGTGGGATATATGTGACATTCCTCCAGGAAACTTCCAGCTCTCTTTAATGCTTTGTCGGAGGGAAAAACATTGCTGTTAATAGCAAGGCCTCCAGGATCCTGAGGCTCTTCTTTAGCATGTCAAATTCTTTTGAAAACCTCCCTTTTTCCTTACCTCCCCAACCCCATAGGATATAACCAGCCACCCCTCACAACCCTGGTGCAGCAGCTCTTTCTGCCCACAGGTCCTGTTCCCATGCTTTAATAAGATCACCTCTTTGCACCAAAGACATCTTAAGAATTCTTTCTTGGCTGTCAGCTCCGGACCTCACCAACATTCCAAAACTACATCATCCCTACTAATTTTACTGCAGGATATGTTTTATTTCAACCTGTTTGGGGGCATGAGCAGTCATGACACATCAGTGTAAATTACAAATGCCCCTAGAGAGTTCCATAAGCTTGGAGGCCATAAGATTTGCACTGGTGTGCCCCTTAAACCCCAGGCTAGGATCCCTTGCCCCACGGCCACTTCAACTTCTATCTGTATTAAATTAGTCAAGAGGACCTTTTGGGTCAAGGTACAGGCACTTTCCTAAAACTATGTTCTAGTGTTATCCAGCATTTTTTGTTGAGTCTGCCTGACCTGCTTTGCTAATGCTTCATTATATCTCCAGGCTGACTCCTATCCTTTGCTTTCCTCCAGAAAGAACTCCCTTTAGTCTGCCTATTCTAGTTATCTTTTTCCTCTGAGTGCTGCTTTTCATTAAAAGCAAATCCTGCTTGTCCCAGGATACTTAGACTGGCATCTATCTCTCCTAAGGCTCTTTTTCACTTGTGGGCCACTGTTGAATACACTATGTGTCTTGTTGCTTTTGTGTACTAATGGCTTGGGTATGGTTAGCTTACAAATTTTCTACCCCAAAATTTTGGGTACCCCATATCATAAATGAGTGGCAGTCAAAACCGTATGTAATTTAGTTTGAGTATGCCCTCAGGCCTCCCTTAGCCTTCCTGGTGTCAGAGTGTGGCCTTTGCTTAGGGGATCTCAGATTCACCACTTGATGCCCCCTGCTTTCATCTCTTCAGGAGCCCATTGTTTCCCCCTATTCTGATTAATAGCTTTCCACTCCCCAAAAGGAGGGTGATTGTGTGTGTGCATACCACATTGTAGCATGTTGGGCACACTGCCATTACATTGTTTCCTTTATAACCAGAGACCCTTGCAAGCATTTGATCATGGAGGTTTATAGTTACACAGCAATCAATGTGCTGGGAGCTATAGACCACAGGGCTTAAAATCCCTGTAGGAAGTAGTTCTTTGAAATTCTCTCCCAAATGATGTCCTTTGGAGTAGATGTAGCCTGAAAATACTCGTCAAAAGACACTAGCACATTATTAGAGTTCAATTTAGTAATTAACAGTTGATCCAGTTCATCAACAGATTGTATGACCAGAATGTCTCCCAGATGCTGGTTTGTAGACTTTCATCTGACCTGGGCAGGTTCCAAAAGCGGGGGTAGCCTCAAACATAGCTTCAACTTTCTGGACATTTGGTATAATTGTGCTAAGAGATAATATTATTCTCTTGCCCTGAGCCTCTCTCTCAGGGTATTAATACAGTGTTGGATATCTCTCATTTCATAGCCCATTTATACATTCTTCTATGCTCAGCTATTTTCTCCTTCTGTCCACTTGTCATTTATTTGTACCCCAATTTTTCTACCTTTAGAAGGGGCATTAAGGTCAGCCACAGTGCTAGTCCAGGTTGCTAGCAGCAACTCTAGTCTAGCAAGCACCTCTCCCTCAATTTGTACAGTGATTAGCCATTTTATTTTCGGGAAGTCTAGTCCCCACTCCACCCCTCAATGCACATACACACAATGTTGAACCTCTCATATTGCTCCTGAAGGAGGTACAGCCCACCATCACCCTGCACTCTTCCTTTCTTTCGCTGCCCACATTCAGCTGTTAAACACTAATTGCTGGCCAATTGCTCTATTTTTTTTTTTTTTTTTTTTGGTTTGTCCATGAGCTTAAATTATTCTACAAACTAATCCAATAAAATTGTGTCTCCTTTATTTATTTATTGTTCTGAGAGAGAGAGAGTGCGTGCACACATGCATGAGTGTCGAGGGGAGGGGCAGAGAGAGAGGGTGAGAGAGAATCTCAAGCAGTCCCCACACTCAGTGCAGAGCCCGATGCAGGGACCCATCTCACGACCCTGAGTCAAAATTAAGAGTCCAATGTTCGACCGACTGAGTCACCCAGGTGCCCCAAATTGTGCCTCCTTTAAAGGCATAGTTCCTGAAGTTAATGTTCAATATCTTTTTTCTGACTCCAAGAGAATTCCTCCCAGCTGTCCTATTGCTCTGTTCTCTCTCACAAGCCAGCCGGCCGACAGTCTAGTCTATATCTTCATTAAATGCACGAATCTCTTTTCAGTTGCCTTTCACCACACCCTCCACTCTTCAAACCCTTAGGCTTGAACTTCCGCAAGCTCTGTTAAGAGTGCAGTCAGTTCCTTTGGAAACATTGGGAGCTTCCAACTCCTCCTGAGGAGGAGATGAGGAACAAATTTCTCTTCCTAGGGAATATTTCTGAGCTGGGGTTAGGAACAGGGCATGTTTCTCTCCAAGTGCCACCTTTGCTGTAGGTGCTGAGTGCTCAGTGAAGTGGGGGGAAGCAGCAGCCTGAGATCCCCTTGGCTTGCCTCTCTGGGCATGGAACCATTGCTCCTCAGCTGTGACAAGTACTATCAGACCCCAGTCCTTTCAGCATGCTGTGACCAAGGCCCTGGACTGCACCTGACTCACCCAATATGCCCTACTCCCCAAGTTAGCTGTCATTTAACTCACAGTGCGCCATGGACACCCACACACGTTCCCTTGATATTAATAGAACATCTCAGTTCATTCTCTTTCTGCCTACTGCCATCAGGATGTCCGCATTTAAAAATTATTCCCCCCTAACAACCAAAAATGCTTCAGTTAACTTAATGTAAGTTGGAAGAAGTTGGCCTTTCTGCCTTTTTCCTTTGTAAAGTATGAAATAATCATATCTTCACTGACATGCAAGGGTTTTACTTACCAGAATGAGGGATCACCTTTCTTCCAGACTTTATTATATTTATCCATTCCTAAAAGATAGGACTTCCTGAGATTTATTATAATAAAAGCAATTCAACAATTTGAAGGGCAGGGGGGCGCCTGGGTGGCTCAGTTGTTAAGCGTCTGCCTTCAGCTCAGGTCATGATCCCAGGGTCCTGGGATCGAGCCCTGCATCTGGCTCCCTGCTCAGCGGGAAGCTTGCTTCTCCCTCTCCCACTCCCCCTGCTTGTGTTCCCTCTCTCGCACTTGCTGTCTCTCTTTCAAATAAATAAATAAAATATTTTAAAAAAATTTTTGAAGGGCAGAATATGCCACCCCAAAATGTGTCATTTTGGCAGAAGGATTATTTTGAACTGATTATTTTTAAAGCAACTTTAGGCCCACAAGAGCTCTGAAAACAGAAATTACCCTTTTGCAAGAGAAATCTACATTTATAAAGGAAATTTACATTAGAAAGGGGGCCTGTAGCAGGAAGAGAGCTATGACAAGAGAACTATTACCAGCCTGGCAGGGCAACCTTTGTTTACCAAACACTTTTTCTCAACTTCCTGTGACTCACTTTCCTGTCTTTGAAGCCCCATACCCATAAACCTTCCCTTAGCTCATGATGTTATATAAGCCTCAATCCTTCCGTCCCCTTTTGAGTCTCATTTCTTTGAGGGGCTCCCATTAAGTAATTAAAACATAACTTAAAAACAATTTTTTTTTTCCTGTTAATGTGTCTCCTTACCCCAAGCTCCTAAACTTTGGCCCATCCTCAGCCTGACCAGTATACATTCCCCTGAGGATAAAATAACTTACTCTCTGATCTACTACTTGAACATAAAATAAAAAATAAAATAATAAAAAAAATAAAAATAAAAACTGCCAGTTACTTTACCACCAAAAGATGGGTTTTTATTTGGGAATAAAAGAGAATACAATCTGGAACAAGCTGCGGCAAAACCTTACCCAACGTTTATTCCAGGGAATAAAAGAGAGGCACCTTTTTTTTTCAAGGAGAAAAGGGGTAAGTTGGGAAGGCTGTTATAAATGAAAAGTCCATTGGAATAAACTGGGAGCTCAAAGTGTAGTGGCTTCTCATTGACTGAGCTGTTGCAGGGGAGGGGGAGTTGGAGAGCAAAGTATCTCTTCTTCTGGCTGGAATAGTAGGGTAGTATCCACATGCAAGGTCAAGTCTATGAATGGTCAAGTCCTAAAGTCAAGTCCTCTCCTCTTGCTGGGTCTGCAGCTGATACCATTTTAGTGAGGTTTTCCATGATTATGTTTCACATCATCCATTCACCCCACTTCCCCACACCTATTTCTTTCTAGCTTTGTTTACTCTTCTCTTTTGCCTAACTCTGGACTGTCACTTGCACACCTTGTGGTCACAATGTTCTCCCTGTTGCAGTAATCACCCTTCCCACTTGCAATAGTCCTTTTCTCTCTCTTGCAATAATGCTTTTTTTTTCTTTTTTTAAGTAGGCTAGGGGTGTCTGGGTGGCTCAGTTGGTTGAGCATCCAACCCTTGATTTCGGCTCAAGTTATGATTTTAGGGTTGTGAGATCGAGCCCCACATAGGGCTCTGCGCTCAGCACTGAGTCTACTTGTCCCTTTCCTTACCCCCTCCACCCCTCTCCCTGCACACTCTCTCTCTATCTCTTTCTCTAAAATAATTAAGTAAAATCCTTTCTTTCTTTTTTTTTTTAAGGAAAATCTTTAAAAAATAAATAAATAAAGTAGGCCAGATGCCCAATGTGGGGCTTGACCTCAAGACCCTGAGATCAAGAGTCATGTGCTCTACCAACTGAGCCAGCCAGACACCCCGCAGTAATACTTTTGAATACAGTCTCTCCTTCATTAAATCCAGATTTACTTTATTCCAGTCTTATTACTAATTTCTCTTGGTATTGCCTACCCTGTGACATCCTGAACATAAGGGTTTTATATTTTATGGTTAACTTTGAGTTAATGCTCAGGATAGAATAATGAAAGTAGATTGTTGCTGTCCTGGCTAAGGTCATTATAGAGGAGCCAGCTTCCAGCCAATCCAGCAGATGCACAAGAGGATCCAAGTGAGACCTGAAAAACATCCCAGTGGAGCTCAGAGGAAACTGCCAACCTGTAGAATGAACAACCCAGTAAGTGGTGTTTTCTTTTGTTTTGTTTTAAAGATTTATCCATTTATTTTTTTAATTTTTATTTTTTAAAGATTTTATTTATTTATTTGACAGAGAGAGAGAGACAGCGAGAGAGGGAACACAAGCAGGGGGAGTGGGAGAGGGAGAAGCAGGCTTCCCGCTGAGCAGGGAGCCCAATGCGGGGCTCGATCTCAGGACCCTGAGATCATGACCTGAGCCGAAGGCAGACGCTTACTGACTGAGCCACCCAGGCGCCCCTTATTCATTTATTTTTTTGAGAGAGAGCACAAGCGGGAGTGGCAGAGGGAGAGGGAGAGAGAATCTGAAGCAGACTCGTGCTGAATGTGGAACCTGATGTGGGGCTCAATCCCAGGACCCTGAAATCATGACCTGAGCTGAAACCAGAGTTGGACACTTAACCCACTGTGCCACCCAGGTGCCCCAAGTGGTCTTGTTTTAAGCCTTTAAGTTTATGGGTATTTGTTAAGCAGCAGTAGATTAATGATACAGTGAGCACATGAAGGAAAGAATCAACAAATGAACAAATGGAAAATGTTCGTTTATTAATTAAACTCTGGAGATCATGTTACTTCCTAAATAGGAGGAAGGCAAACCAGGACTTCCGAAGTAGATTGCTACTGGGGCTTTCGATCTGAAATGATATATAGCATATGAGCTGACAAGGATAAAAATATGACTTTTTGAGTGTATTTTTGAAACTTTAGTTGCTATGGGGGTGTTTGGAAGTGTATCAAATGTATCGCCCACCAAAAATATGGAGTCGTGATACTAAGAGGATATTAGTGAGTTCTCTGTGAGTCATGCATTCACCTTAGACTAGAAAATATCTTCATGATGTTGTGAAAAGTCAGAATCATGTAGGAAGTTGCATTAGTCTTTAAGGCAACTTTAAAATATGACAGCATCTTTTTTTTTTTTTATGACAGCATCTTCATTTAATATCCACTTAGTAAAAATATATGTACCTTGCCCTCAATATACCAGGCACTTTGCCAGATGCTAGGAATAGATCAGAAATGACAATCATTGCAATCAAGAAGTGACAATCTAGTCAAAAGGTACTGACAATTACAATGCAAAGTGCAATGACCAGTAAGGGATTTATTGCCTAAGTAAATAAATACTTGGGGTTAGTGCTGATATCAGGTATGCCTGGATTCAGGACTGAAATGCTGTGGTCAGAATTTCATTTCTCTCCATGCACTAACACTGCCTTCCTCTATGCTGGTCTCATTTTTGGATTCCACATGGTAGCAAGATGGTACCAATATGGTGGCAACAGTTTCAGGCTCTATGCCCACTTTGGCTTCAGAGCCAGCAAGAAAAAAAACAAGCTCTCCTTCCTAGATGTCCCAGCAAAGCTCCTCCTTCTTCAGTAATTCATCCATTCCTGAAGCAATCATTCTGGTTGGAGCTGTGGGAGAGGCACTAAGAACGTGACTCACGGATTGGCTTAAGTCTGGATTATATGTTAAACTTGAAGTTTTGGAATTTGGGTTCTCTCCAGAACCACATGGACACAGATCTCCATGTGTCATCAGAGGTAAGGTAAATGGATGGCGGCATTCAAAACACAATCACTGTAGATTATAGAGGATCTATGTTTTGTCATTCTTAGTTAATGCAATAATTTACCTACAACTTATGGTTTGCCTTTTTATGTTGGCCTTTTTATTGTTTATTTTTTGACATGTAGGAGTTAAATTTTTATTGTTCTTGTTGTTAAATATGTCCATCTTTTTCTCAGTGATTATTTCAGGACCTTTAACCAAATTCCAATAATTCTCACCACACTACTAATTATGTTTTCTTTTCTCATGGGGGAAAAAATGGAAACAAATGGTGAATTGAAGGGAAGGAAAAATGTTTCTCTACCCTCAAGGTCTTCCAGCTGGACTAAAAATTACTAAATTTACATGAGACAGATTAACATGAGAAAAAAAAAAACAGTTTTAATATGTGCACACAGAAGCCCAATGATGAAATCGAGCCCTAAAGAAATGACCAAGGCAGGCAGTTTTTATACTTTTTAGCCAAAGAAACAATTAATCTGTGAGGAACTGATAGGATTAAAAAAAAAAATACCCTTAACTTTGGGAGTTTTGATTAGTAAGGAATTCTAAACAGAATTTGGGCTGGAATAGTAAGTTAGTAAAAAGTGACAAGAGTTGGGGTGCCTGGCTGGCTCAGTTGGTAGAGAATGTGACTCTTGATCTTGAGGTTATAAATTCAAGCCCCATGTTAAATGTAGAGATTACTTAAAAATAAAATCTTAAAAAAAAACCCTTCTAGGGGCGCCTGGGTGGCTCAGTTGGTTGGGCGACTGCCTTCGGCTCAGGTCATGATCCTGGAGTCCCGGGATCGAGTCCCGCATCGGGCTCTCTGCTCGGCAGGGAGTCTGCTTCTCCCTCTGACCCTCCTCCCTCTCATGCTCTCTGTCTCTCATTCTCTCTCTCAAATAAATAAATAAAATCTTAAAAAAAAAAAAAACCTTCTAAAAAACAGTAACGAGTTATTTATACAACCTTCTGAGCTCTAAATTTCCCGTCTCTGGTAAGAAGGATGTCTCTTTACCTCCTGGTACAGGGAGGGTACCTTTCAAATGGGAAATTTATTTCCTACTTTCAGAGGGATAGAGAAGGGTCCGAGTGTCCTTTTGGTATAAGTTATCTCTTAAGTAACTTTTATTTAAAATAATCAATATGCCAAAGTGACATATTTTGGGGCAGCCAGCCCTCGGTCCCTAGAGAGTCTTAATATTTTTCAAGAAAGTCTCACCAAGGGGCGCCTGGGTGGCTCAGTCATTAAGCGTCTGCCTTCGGCTCAGGTCATGATCCCAGGGTCCTGGGATCGAGCCCCACATCGGGCTCCCTGCTCCGTGGGAAGCCTGCTTCTCCCTCCCCCACTCCCCCTGCTTGTGTTCCCTCTCTCGCTGTGTCTCTCTCTCTGTCAAATAAATAAATACAAATCTTTAAAAAAAAAAAAAAGAAAGTCTCACCAAGTACACCATTAAAACAAGAACATATAATTTTGTATAGTTTCTGTGAATAAAATCTCAATTCAAATTGCAACAGCTTACTGTTAAAAATGGCTCCTGGCTTCCTGTATTAGTTTGCTGGGGCTGCTATAACAAAATACCACAGACTAGGTGGCTTAAACAACAGATATTTATTTTCTCATGGTTATGGGAGCCGGAAGTCTGAGATCAAGATGTTAACTGGGTTGGTTTCTCCTCAGGCCTACCTCCTTGGCCAGCAGATGGCCACCTTCTTGCTGTGTCCTCACATGGTTTTTCCTCTGTGCATGCCCCTGGTATTCCTCTGTTGTCCAAATTTCCTCTACTTACAAGAACACTGGTCAGATTGAATTACAGCTTACCCTAAAGATCTCAATTTTAACTTAATCACCTCTTTAAATGCCCTATCTCCAAAGGTATCTTTGGAGGAAGCAAAGGGGTTAGGAACTAGGGGTTAAGGCTTCAGCATAGGAATGGGGGTGATAAAATAAAGATTTTCTTTATTTCAGAGGAACTAGGGGTTAGGGCTTCAGCATATGAATGGGGGGGTTACCATTTAGCCCATAACACCACCTTACTTTCTTTTCTTTTCATTTTTCTTTCTTTTTTTTTTTTTTAAGATTTTACCTATTCATTTGAGAGAGAGAGAGAGAGCATGAGTGGGGGTGATGGGCAGAGGGAGAAGGAGAAGCAGGATCTCCACTGAGCAGGGAGCCTGATGTGGGGCTTGATCCCAGGACCCCAAGATCATGACCCAAGCCAAAGGCACACATTAACTGACTGAGCCACCCAGGCGCCCCAACACTATCTTTCTAACTTTATACTCTCTCTCTCTTTCTCCCTCTCCTCCACCTCTCCCACATGCTGCTCTAGCACACTGGCTTTTGAGCTTCAACTACTAAGCATTCCCCCTACAAAGGGCCCTTGCATATGCTGTGATAATCTCTGCCTAGAATGATCCTCCCCTCCTGTTCCCTTGGCCTACTTACTTTCTTCATTCAGGTCTCTGGTCAAATGTTAGTCTCAGAGATGATTTTGACCAATTTAATCAAAATATCATTTCCAACAGTCAGCTTTGTTTCACAGAGTCTATCTACTGACTTAATATATTTATTAGCACATAAAGCTTATGAGGAAGGAAACTTGTATAACTACCATATCTCCAGAACTTGATACAGTGGTTGATAAATGGCAAGTATCCAATAAATATTTGTTCAATGAATACATGTTATTCCTAAAGAATAGAGAAAGACTGACCCACTGAATCTTCTACAAATGAGTAATTAATTTATGATTGTATAGGGGCGCCTGGGGGGCTCAGTCAGTTAAGCATCTGCCTTTGGCTCAGATCATGATCCCTGGGTCCTGGGATCGAGTCTAGCATCTGGCTCCTTGCTCAGTGGGGAGTCTACTTCTCCCTCTCCCACTGCCGCTGCCCCTGCTTGTGCTTTCTCTCTCTTTCTTTCTGTCAAATAAATAAATAAAATATTTTTTAAAAATTTATGATTGGATATTATCTGCTAATCATATGTCTCTCAAGAACCAGAAATTATTATTATTTTACTTTTACTTATTAAGTAATCTCTCTACCCCTAACATGGAGCTTGAACTCACAACCCTGAGATCAAGAGATCAAAAGTCGGGGCACCTGGGTGGTTCAGTGGGTTAAGCGTCTGCCTTCGGCTCGGGTCACGATCCCAGGGTCCTGGGATCAAGCCCCGTGTCAGGATCCCTGTTCAGTGGGGAGTCTGCTTCTCCCTCTCCCTCTTTCTGTGCATGCTCTCTCTCTCTCTCAAATAAATAAAATCCTAAAAAAAAAGAGGGAGAGAGAGAGATCAAAAGTCACATGCTCTTCTGACTGAGCCAGCCAGGTACCCATGGAACCCAAATAACTTTAAAAAACAAGTGGAGGGGCACCTGGATTGCACAGTTGTTTAAGTGTCCAACTCTTGATTTTGGCTCAGGTCATGAGCTTCTCATGCATTGGATTCTCTCTCCCTCTCCCTTCGCCCCTCCCACTCATGTGCTCTCTCTTTCTGTCTCTCAAATAAATAAATACATCTTTAAAAAACTAAAACAAAAACTGGGCGCCTGGGTGGCTCAATTGGTTAAACATCTATCTTCGGCTCAGGCCATGATCCCAGAGTCCTGGGATCGAGCTCCACATTGGGTCCCCTTCTCAGTTGAGAGCCTGCTTCTCCCTCTCCCTTTGCTGCTCCCCCTGCTTGTGCTCTCTCACTCTCTCTCTCTCTGTCAAATAAATAAATAAAATCTTTAACAAAAAAATCTTAAAAAAATACACTAAAACAAAACAAGTGGAACTATTTGGTAAGAAACAATAATTGATAGAATAATAGTACATGAATGCAAATTAGTGAAATAAGATTGAGAAACTCTACTAGAAAATAAAAAATGAATATAAATATATAAATAATATAATATAAATATATAAATTATAGATATATACATATACATTTTAGCTATGTGTGTGTATGTGTGTGTAATGCTAAAGGGTAGAGTGAAGAGAAATAAAAGTGCCAAATCCTGGGCGCCTGGGTGGCTCAGTTGGTTAAGCGACTGCTTTCGGCTTGGGTCGTGATCCTGGAGTTCCTGGGATCGAGTCCCACATCGGGCTCCCAGTTCAGCAGGGAGCCTGCTTCTCCCCCTGACCCTCTCCCCTCTCATGCTGTTTCTCTCTCTCTCTCTCAAATAAATAAATAAATAAAATCTTTATTTAAAAAGTGCCTAATCCAATTAATTGAAATCTCAGAAGGAAAGAAAAGGAGGAACTATATGATGAAATAATATGATGTGATGATTCATTTCCCAGAATTAAATAAAGAAACTCTGATTGAAAAGGCCCTTACAGTGGCAAACAAAAGAGATATGCATTAAGGACATGATCTCAGGTTTCAGTACTAAAAGAGAGTGAGGGATGGAGGTGGGGAATGACGCAGACATAAGCAGTGTTACTCCAAAGCCTGCGACCCGCTCCACTATGACCTAAATATTATAGCTTACCGATTTCATGAAGGTGTGGAAAAGATTATATTAGGCTCAATATGAAAGCTCAGAAATATTACTTGATCATTATTATTTTATATTTAAAACTTTATTTGGAATATACATTTTTGCATGGCACAAACTAGGGGTTCAGTTTACAATTTTTCTAAATGGACAATATTTCCAGCACTATTTGTTGAATAATGATGGCACTGCCCCTTTGTCTACTATGCATGTGTCTTGTTTTTTTATTTCTTCAGTGCTTGCTAGGAATTGAAGACCATAATGAAATTCCTGTGAATTAGCTAGAGTAATTTGCACTAGTTGCTACAACAAAAGAGCCCTCACATTTCGGTGACTCTTCCTAGGCAGTGTGAACTTTGGGCGTCATTCTTCCTGCTCCTTTGGGTGGTTCTTTCCCCAGCCTCAGGCTTTTTCTTCACATGTAGGCACGAATCAGTATTCAGCTGAAGACTTAAAGATGCTCTTTAGGTCTCTGGAGCTCTGTCTCTGTATAGCTCTTCCCTTTCTGTAGCTCTGCCCTGAAAACTCTGGCCACTGGATTCTTAACCACTTCCCAGACTTCTGGTTACATTTCCTCAACTGAGAGAGACCACGTGGAACTGCCTGGGTCCCCTTTCCCTGGGGCGTGGCTTGGAGATATTTTTCAGGCAGTCAGCTGGGTTAATTCTAGGGCTCCCCCTTTTTTTTTTTTTTAAGATTTTATTTATTTGACAGGGAGATACACAGCGAAAGAAGGAACACAGGCAGGGGAGTGGGAGAGGGAGAAGCAGGCTTCCTGCTGAGCAGAGAGCCCGATGCGGGGCTCGATCCCAGGACCCTGGGATCATGACCTGAGCTGAAGGCAGACGCTTAACGATGCCACCCAGGCACCCCAAGGGCTCCCCCTTTTTCAGGGTTCACAGTTCTGTGCCACCTGCTATCCAATGTGTAAAAGCATTGTTTCACACAGTGAGCTTGTTTTTTCAGTTTCATGTGGGAGGGCAAACTTAGTCCATGTTACTCCATATTGGTCAGAAGTGGAGGTCCCTTGGATTCTTTTTGTTATTTTGTAAGTTGGAGTTCATTCCTAAGCAGTGTTTTTCGAGGAATGTGTAGGGGATTAGATTGTGTTCCCTAGAAGCAGAGCCTCAGATGGGAATTCTTAGGAAAGGGATTTAATGAGGGTTTTTTCTCAGGAGGAGGGGAGCAAGGGAAGCAGGATAGGGCTGGGGGAGAAAACTGGGCCAGAATGAGGTTTCACATGGTGACTAATTTTAGTCTAGTTTCTGGGGAGCCAAGGTGCACTAGCCACACTGCAAGGTTGGTCCCAAGGAGGCTGGAGTTTTGTTTAGCCTTGTGTCAGGGATTGGCTGTTGGCCACTGGCATGGGAGGCGGGTGGAAGGATAGAAGCAGGTTAGAAAGGTGGCTCCCAGCTGAAGCACACACAAGGGCAATCCTCCAGGGAACAAGGCTGCTGTGAGCCATTAGCAGACAATACTCAGCAGCCAGGTGACCGTGCTAGGCAAAAGGAATTGTGTTGGGCACCGTCAGTGTCCACTAGAGGTGGTAAGCATTTCAAGCACTTTTATGTATGAAAATATCTTTGTCCTGACCTCAAACTTGACTCATAATTTGGTTTTAAAATTTTAGGCTTAAAAAAGTTTACCCCCTAGGGGCGCCTGGGTGGTCCAGTCGTTAAACGTCTGCCTTTGGCTCGGGTCATGATCCCAGGGGCCTGGGATCCAGCCCCACATCGGGCTCCCTGCTCAGCGGGAAGACTGCTTCTCCCTCTCCCACTCCCCTTGCTTGTGTTCCCTCTCTCACTGTGTCTCTCTCTGTCAAATAAATTAAAAAAAAAGTTTACCCTCAGAACATTGTAGGCACTTTTTCTACTAGGATCTAGTATTGCTTATAATACATCAGTCTTAGTCAGCCTGGGCTGCCCCAACAAATTTCCATAGATGGGGTGGCGTAAACAATATTTATTTCTCACAGCTCTGAAGGCTTGGAAGTCCAAGATCAAGAGCTCTCTTCATGGCTTGTAGATGGCTGTCTTCTCTTTGTATCTTCACATGGCAGTGAGGAGAGAGAAGGCAGCAAGCTCTCATGTCTCTTATAAGGGCACTAATCCCATTTATGAAGGCTCCACCCTCATGACCTAATCACCCCCCAAGATCCACCTCCTAATAGCATCACATCGGGGTTAGGATTTCAATATAAGAATTTCAAAAGGACACAGGCATTCAGTCCATACAATATCCACTGTCAATCTGATTCTCATTATTTTAAAGTTTATTTATTTATTTATTTATCTATTTATTTATTTAAGTAATCTCTACACCCAACATGGGGCTTGAACTCACAACCCCAAGATCAAGAGTTCTGTGCTCCTCCAACTGAACCAGCTAGGCACTCCTGATTCTTATTATTTTAAAGTAATAGATATCTTCCTCTATATTGGCAATATTTTAGTATTTTCTTTTCATGCCTGATGCTCTGAAATTTCACTGGCAAAATATTTTTTTTCATATTCTTGCTTGGCACTTGCTGGGTAGTCTGATCTTACTGTCGTGATCCTAATCTGTCATGAATGATACTATAATGATTGGGAATTTTTTATTCTGGTCTAGGAATTTTTCTTCTAACATTCCTTTGTCTATTTTTTCCCTTTATTATTCTTAATCTATTCCTCAAACCTTTGAAAATTTCATTTTTTAAATTTTCATGTATTTTTTTAAAATTGATAGACTTCATTATTTAAAGCAGTTTTAAGTTTACAGAAACATTAAGCAAAGAGTACACAGAAATTCCATGTCTCCCCTCCTGTCAGCAATTTCTCCTATTATTAACATACTGCATTAGTGTGGTACATTTGTCATAATTGATGAATTGAATATTGATACACTATTATTAACTAAAGCTTGTAGTTTTGTTTTTTTAAAGATTTTATTTATTTATTTGGGAGAGAGAGAGAGAGAAAGGGGGAGAAGGGCAGAGGGAGAGGGAGAAGCAGGCTCCCCACTGAGCAGAGAGCCTGATGTGGGCTCGATCCCAGAGTCCTGGGATCATGACCTGAGTGGAGAGCAGACGCTTAACTGACTGAGCCACCCAGGTGCCTTAAAGCCTGTAGTTTACATTAGGGCTCAATCTTAGTGTTCTATGGGTTTTGATATAGGCATAATGTCATCTGTCAACCATTATAGTACTACTCAGAATAGTTGCACTGCCCTAAAAATCCCCTATGTTCCACCTATTTATCCCTCCTTCCCACTTCTCTAAATTCCCGGAAATGGCTGATATGTTTATGGTCTCCATATTTTGCTTTTTCCCAAATGTCATATTGTTAAAATTATACAGTATGTAGCCTTTCCAACGGCTTCCTTTCACTTAGCAATAAGCTATCCCTTCAGGGAGCATGGATGTGGAAACAGACATATAAGCTGGGCACTTCGATAAGTGCTGAAGGAAGGAGGGTTTCATTCGAGTAGTCACTGTCTTGAGAGTATCTCAGAACTGGATGAATGTTGAATTACCATCTTCCTCCCTCTCTCCAGTACTCCCCTGTCCATTAGATGATTCAGTGTTATCTAAGAGTTTATTTGGCTTTTCTCTCTATGTATCCTTTACCCATATTAGGAGCCCTGCTTATCTAGATGATTCACTTTCATTGAGAGCTTTCCCGGGGTCTTTAGCATAGAGGCAAATCTTCTCACTGTTAGCCTCTTTAGGTAGAGCTGAATGGGAAGGGCTGAATCACCGAGGTCCTGTTTTGATCTGATAAATGTACACATCCTCTGTTGGGGTCGGGGTTCAGTGGAGAGTGTCCACCTGTCATTGGCATGTATTAGTTCTACACTTATCATAGTTATCCAAGTAGGAGAGGAGGGAACCACCAACTGATTTAATGAGCCATTTATAGTTTCACAGTACCATCTGTATGTACTTAGATCAACTATTCCACAGGTAGTCTCTTAGAAGTTATCATAAATAATGCTCAAAGATTTCATCATGCTTGGGGCTTTATTGGGAAGAAAGGCTTTGTTGCTCTCCAGTAACTTTCTCCTTAATATGTTTTGGACATGACCTTGTCTACTCCAGATTCTTCATTTGTCTATTATGATGTACATATATATCATAAAGTCTATGTAATATATGTGTAGATATAGTTATATATCCTAGCATACTAATATATAATACATACTATATTATGTATATGCTATGTATCATACATACTACATATATTAATTACTATCTGCTGTATATAGTATACACACATGTGCATATAGATACAAATATACATATATATTTGAGAAACTCCCCCAATTTTCTTGTTCACTGCTGGTCTTCCATTATGTTTTATGGTGCTGTTAAGGATTTATTCCTTTAAAGATCTCATTCATTTCCTTTTCAAGGTATTTTCAGAAAGAGAAGAGGCAAATGTGTGATCTCAGTCTGCCATCTTGAACAAGCAATCACAGGAGTTTTTCATTTTTGTCATGAGTTCTAGCTCTGTATTCATTTGTAGGGTAGAATAGGAGGGAGAAATGACATGCTGGCTCAACAAACCAAGTCAAAGCTCCCCAGATTTTTCTGTCCCTTCACTCAGGTGAAAGAATCTCTTGCAGTATAAAAATGCAATAAATGTAATAAAAAAATAATGCAGAGAAAATTCCTATCAAGGAAGAAGGAGCATTGTTCTGCCATGATATACAAAGAAATGCTCAGTAATGATGTCTAGAGATGGGTACTTAAATATAAATTTGTATTGATATGTATTGATGTTATTAAATTAATCAATATTTAATAAGTGTACTAAATGAAGGCAATTGGTCCACCCTCATGTCAGAGGGTGAGATGATTCATACAAGATAAGGAACACATTTTCTCAGTATTCTGTTTCTCTAAAGAGACCATTCAGAGGGACAATTATCTTATTAAATTGTTCTTTGGAAGAGGCAAATTCTTAATCGGTGTAGATAAACCAGGAAGTACTTCATGTCACCTAATCAACCAACAAGTATTCATTGAGCAATATGTAGTCTATACTGCATATGGTAGGCAGATTAAAAGTCCTGCCAAAGATGTCCATACCCTAATCACTGGAACATGTCAATATGTTATATTATAAGGCAAAGAGATTTTGCAGATGGAATTTGCTGGCTTTTAGAGAGATTATCCTGGATTATTTGTGTGGGTCCAATGTAATCACATAGGCCCTTGAAAGGTGGAGCAGGAAGGCAGAAGAATCAGAGGGATGCAGTGTGAGAAGGCTTGACTCACTGTTGCTGGTGAGAGAGGTAAGGGGCCATGAGCCAAGGAATGCCGGTGAATAGAAGCTGAGAATAGCCCTGAGCGGACAGCCAGGAAGGAAATAAACCTATGACCTCAGTCCTATGACCATACAAAATTCAATTCTGCCAACAACCTGAAGGAGCCCAGGAGCAGGTTATCCCCAGAGCCTCCCGAAAGGAAAGCAGCTCTGCTGACACCTTGATTTGAGTCTTGTGAGACTTGACAGTGAAACCAGCAAGCCTAGGTTCTATTGTTTTGAGCTGTTAAATTTGTGGTAATTTGTTATGGCAGCAATAGAAAGTAATACACTTTTTTTTTTTTAAAGATTTTTATTTATTTATTTGACAGAGAGAGACACAGCAAGAGAGGGAACACAAGCAGGGGGAGTGGGAGAGGGAGAAGCAGGCTTCCTGCGGAGCAGGGAGCCCGATGCGGGGCTCGATCCCAGGACCCTGGGATCATGACCTGAGCTGAAGGCAGACGCTTAACGACTGAGCCACCCAGGCGCCCCAAAAGTAGTACACTTCTATTGACACTGTAGTGGATACCAATACAGAATTCAATTTTTAGGATGGGATTCAGCTTGTAATTTCTTCTGATGTATTATTAACATTGGTTACATTTTGGTACAAACCAAGTATTTGAGAACGAGTTAGGATCATACAGTGAAGGAAGAAAGAATGAAAAATGGTGTATGATACTCAATTTTTACTACTGACTTTGGTGTAATGACTCAAAACTAACATATGCTCCTGTATCAGTTGAATTATTGTTGGACAGAGATTACCCAGATTTGGTAACCCTCAGTCGTTGAACAGGGGTGGAGTGCCAGGACTTTGGCCAGCAGCTTTCTGCTTTGACCTAATTTTTCCCAGCTGAAGATAATACCAGTTTCTACTATCACACAATAAATTGGTAAGTGCAAATGCAGTTTATGAACTGGTTTAATGGTAGATGCCCGAGGCTCTGGATGGGAGGACTCAATAGACGGAGAAAAGAAATACCTGTTGTTATCTGAAAAAAGCAAATTAAAAATATAAGAATTACCATGTGGACTTAGGAAATAAGAGGAAACAGGTCAGAATGAATCCTTGTTTATTTGACATCACCTTCAAAGATAAACAATAGGCTCCCACACTAACTTCTCTTGGAACCTGATAAAAATCTAATTACAGTTATTATAACCAAATACTATTCACCCTTCATTCTAGGTTGTTTACACAAATTCACAATTCAGTGCTACTGTGGCATTCCCAGTTTCTTACAGAATTTAGTAGATGATAGGAGCATGTACTGCAGTAGATTTCACAGTATGACTGGCCTGCAATTACATCTGAATGCCCAAGGTACTAGGCAGAAAGAAATGTCACAATCTAGGAAGGAGTCTTGATGCAAATTACAGTGAACAATTTGCTGTTTTAAATACAACTTGATTCTAGCTATATACACTTTTCCAGATTGTTTAGTTATGCCACATTGCATGCATGGGTGGTTAAATCCATGGAGCAAAAGATTTATGTGCTCGATTTCAACATGATGTGGTTTTTTTGTTTTGTTTTATCTTTTATTACCTGGTCTCCACCTCATGATGACACCAACTGTTCTCTTTTGAATTCATTAGAATTCATTAGACCTCAATTTTTTTTGGTGTATTATATTCAAGTGGATCTAAACCTACCCATATATTCATAAAATACATACATATTGCCACATATCAGATGAGCAAATGTTTTTTTTTTTAAGATTTTATTTATTTATTTGACAAAGAGAGACAGAGCGACAGAGAGCTGGAGCGGGGAGGAGAGGGAGAAGCAGGCTCTCCACTGAGCTGGAAGTCCAACGCGGGGCTCTATCCCAAGACCCCAGGATCATGACCTGAGCCAAAGGCAGATGCTTAACTGACTGAGCCACCCAGGCACCCTGAGCAAATGTTTTTCTAGTCCATGTTAGTTTTTCCCAGTCTTGGGCACTTTTTTTGAAACTGACTAACCCTAGTCAGTAAGTTGCATTTACATTCACACAGCTCCACCTATAATCTTTCGTTGTTACAATACTTTTGATTGGCCTAGGACATATTTTTACAATGCCTTGACTAAAATTGCTTGCAGTAGCTTGCCAAAGAGGTGCTTTAATAAAGGCAATTAACTTCTTTTAATATGTTGATTGACTTACCAAGTTATTAGTGATATTAGTTTACTTTCCCTAAAAAGTGCTTCTAGTTTTACCTAGGAAGACTGGAACAGAATAAAAGCTAACAATGCCATTTTAGCAATGAAAACAGTGTGATAGATATTTTGGGAAAAAAGTTGTCTGCAAACAGTAACTCTTAAGAAATTATAGTTCTCCATAGGTAACTGTCTACCTCTGGTTTTAATTTATAAGTTGGAGCTTTTCATTTTACCAGTAGGTGATGGATTATTTTCTTCTAGATGTATTATTATGCTATGGCATTATAGAAACGTTTCTACTTCTCTCCTGTCCATTGACAAAAAAATATATTTCCTCCTCCCCCTCTCAGTTTAGCTTTTTAATACCATGTTTATTTCATATCTTTTATTTATTTATTTTTTAAACAGGGCAACCCCATTAAATTAAAAAAAAACTTAACAGGAAGCTATTATGCACTAAGAGGTTTGCTTGGACAGCAAACAGGGCGAACAGGCAGCAAACTCTTCAGGTGAATCAGGCAGATAAAGCTTTTTAGAAAGGATCCTTTTGAGAGATTGGTTACAAAAGGGCAGGACTAGCTGGAGGTAGAAACCAGCAGCCTATTTCCCTAACATATGATATTTGGATAAGTCACTTTGTTATTGATTGATTGATTTTATTTTTTATTTTTACTTTTATTTTTTTTTTAAAGATTTTATTTATTTGACAGAGATATAGAGAGAGAACACAAGTAGTCAGAGTGGCAGGCAGAGGGAGAGGGAGAAGCAGGCTTTCCGCTGAGCAGGGAGCTGGACATGGGGCTCCATCCCAGGACCCCAGGATCATGACCTGAGCCGAAGGCAGCCGCTTAACAGACTGAGCCACCCAGGCACCCCTGATTAATTTTATTTTTAAGTAGTCTCTACACCCCACATGGAGCTCGAACCCACAACCCTGAGATCAAGAGTCACATGTTCTTCCGACAGAGCCAGTCAGGTGCCCCTGGATTAGCCCCTTTGGAAATATGTCTGGGAGGTTCACTCTTCTTGGTAAGTCCATTCCATCTTAACTTCTTTGGATTTTACCTCAGTAACAGTATTTTTGTAGAAGACTTTGGATTTTGTCTTGTCATTTTTGTCATTTATAGGATTAATATATTTAATAATGCAATGAAATTCTTTCAATTATTAAGGCATAATTTTTATTTTACATTTACTTTCATTTTTCATAATGTTTTCTTGTCTTCTCCTATTTGCTTCTTTTCCTGAGTTGTCTGACTTCCTTGTGTATGTGTGTGTGTGCGTGTGTGTGTATGTGTTTTGCCACACTTCCTCTTTTCTCTTCTGCTTTTCCAGAATATCTTGCCTGTAGAAAATAATAAGGACTGTGTACTTTTGAGAATAGTCTTTATAGATTTAGCTGATATAAAAGGGAAATTCCATTGCATCACATCTCTTATCCCCTCAGCTTCCTTTTTTAAATTTAGATTTTACTGAAGCCAGGTTCCAAAGAGGTAATACTAAGCACTGATGATTTTTTCCTAGGAGACTTCTCAGCTAAGGTCATACCACTTTTGTCCCCTCAATAAGCTACCTGGAAGGAAGAGACCATTTTACATATTTCTCAGACATTCCCTACATAATCATCACAGTGTTTCTCAAAGGGTTAGATTCACTTGGGTGCTGGTAAGAATGCATACTCATATGCTCTACCCCAGATCTAGAGTCAGAATCTCAGGAGCCTGCAGTTTTATTTTTCATGCACTGAACTTTCTCCTGTGTCTTAACCTGAGTTTTTGGTCACTGCCTAGATTTGCTTACTTGAGTATATATATACATATATATATTTAAAGATTTTATTTATTTATTTGAGAGACGGGGGGAGAGAGAGCACGAGGTGGGGGGGGCAGGGAGAGGGAAAAGCAGGCTCCCTGTTGAGTAGGGAGCCTGATGCAGTTCTCGAT
This sequence comes from Leptonychotes weddellii, assembly GCF_054177405.1. Taxonomy (NCBI): domain Eukaryota; kingdom Metazoa; phylum Chordata; class Mammalia; order Carnivora; family Phocidae; genus Leptonychotes; species Leptonychotes weddellii. Next base: position 92,999,757 of record NC_138374.1, on the reverse strand, counting down.
CCCTGGGATCCTGGAATCATGACCTGAGCTGAAGGCAGATGCTCAACCGACTGAGTCACCCAGGTGCTCCCTTGAATATATTTTCGTCCACTTACTCATACTCAATACATCCCAAACTAAACCATCCACTGGCCATCTCCAATTCTGTCATCATGCTATCATCCCTGGACTCATCTTTGGAGTCATTCTTCTTTGTATTCCATATCTTTTTTTTTTTAAGATTTTTTATTTGACAGAGAGAGACAGAGAGAGAGGGAACACAAGCGGGGGAGGGGGTGGGAAGTGGGAGAGGGAGAAACAGGCTTCCCGCTGAGCAGGGAGCCCAACGCTGGGGCTCAATCCCAGGACCCTGAGATCATGACCCGAGCCGAAGGCAGACGCTTAACAACTGAGTCACCCAGATGCCCCTGTATTCTATCATTTTAAAAATAGTTTTATTTAAGTAATCTCTATATCCAACATGGGGCTCGAACTCACAACCTGAAATCAAGAGTCACACCCTCTTCTGACTAAGCCAGCCAGGCGCTCCTGTATCCATCATTTTTTACTTAATCGACTTACTGGCCTTTGTGTCAAGTACTGGGAAAGACAGTAATGAACAAGACAGATCATGGGTCATGCCCTCAGGGTTGGTAAAGATTCTTTTATGGAGAGTAACTTAATCCTGTAGATTCTTTTTTTTTTTTTAAAGATTTTATTTATTTATTTATTTGAGAGAGAGAGAGAGAGAGAGAGAGAAACAGCATGAGAGGGGAGAGGGTCAGAGGGAGAAGCAGGCTCCCCGCCGAGCCGGGAGCCCGATGTGGGACTCGATCCCAGGACGCCGGGACCATGACCTGAGCCGAAGGCAGACGCTTAACCATCTGAGCCACCCAGGCGCCCAATCTTGTAGATTTTGTGTTTTTCTCAGAATACTCCCTTACTTTCTTTGTCAGCACCCTAATCTAGAATCTCATCACATATGTTTGGACTGCCGTAATTTTTCCCTAATTAGTTTCTTTGCTCCTAATCTCCCGCCTCTTCTGAAAGATTAATCTGCTGAAAACTTAATCTTCAAAACAACACGTTGAATATATTTTACCCCCTTGCAATGCTTTCATTGTTTCCAATTGCCTCTAGGTTATTTTCCAAAGTGGATTCAAGGCTTTTACAATCTGGTCCCCAGATGAATTTTTGCTGAATAAACTTTTCCCCCTATGAAATAGATATCTGAAATTGATGTAAGCATTTTTACTTATTTTCTGGGCTCATGACTTTAATTATACTTTCTGCTTGACCAAACTATACTTTTCTCTTACGGCCCATCCCCCAACCCCAAACATGGCTGGCCCTTAGCACTTGCTCTTCTTTCTGCTCTTACGGCATTTTTCTGCTTTACTATTAAGCATTTAGCATGTGCTCTTTGGTAACGTTACTTATCTTTGTATGTATTTTTCCAGTTCTTCAATTATTCCTTAAGCTTCCTGAATGCAGGAACAGTGTTTTATAAATTTCATCTCTCCCTTGCCTAGTCCAGGCCTATAGGTACTATTTGATAAATATTCGTCAGATTCTTTACACTTATTTTTTAATGCATTCCTTCATCAAGAAATTATTAAATGCCCAGTAAGAACCAGTATGGTCCTGTCTTTGATAGAGCTTACAATTTAGTTGGAAAAACGGACTTTAAGCAAATAATTAAACTGAGACCAACTGCTTTATTCGTTAGTCAGGAAATATTTAATAAGCACCTATCACAGGTATGTTACATGTTGGGAATACAAAGCTGAAGCAAATAGGCTAGTAGAGGAGAATCATATATAAACCACTAAAATAAGGATGTTATAAGTGCAAACAAAATATCCCAGGAGCACAAAGTAGGGAGGGTGTAAACATCTCCGCTGAGGTGTCAGTAAGACTTCACATTTAAGTTGGGTCTTGAAAGTGAAGTTAAATAAGGGATTGGGTAATGCAATGTTCACACAAGGAGGGTGGTTCTTGGAGATCTGATAAGCTCATTCCTATATCATATTCTGAGCAGAAACATGAGCTGGTAATAGGAAGGTAAGCAGCAAAGGCAGAGTTGAGGATGACAGCCTTTTGATGAAACCCTGCTCAGATGAATGGCTAAGTCTTTTTGCGGGGCCTTCATCTAGGCCCTTCCCTGGTTCTGTCCCTTCCGCATGGATAAAGGTTCCTAGGGAAAGATCTTCAATACAAGGACAGAATTAAATCTGGGATCTTTCCCTCTAAGAATCACAGGATGACAGAGTTGGAAAGGATGTCGAAAATCACCCAGTTGTTTCTAATTTACATCCCCCAGAATCTTGGGGATTCTCAAAATGGCAAATGAAAATCTGTATTCAATTTTCGACGTTCCAAAAAACTACCAGAAATTGCACATCTTTTCGTGGTCTTAACTGCCAGGTTTCCTTGTTTTGTGCTAGAATTATATAAGATCCACATTATATCAAAATTCCGACTGAATTGTGTTCAGATTAAATATAATTTGTTTTCCCATTATTGTTATGCTTAATTTGGTAAATAATTTTTCAAGATACAAGAGAGCATGGTCGAATCAATAAAACTGATAACATTTGCTACAATGTTTGCAATCTACAAAGTACCGTTCACTGACTTCATCTTAATTATGCCTCACAATACTGTTGAATGGTTTAACATCAGAGCCCCGACTCCTTGACTCTCAGTCCGGTGCTCTTTTCAACTGCTCAGAGCTCCTGCGTTTTTTTCTCGTGTCCCGGTCTACAGAGCCTTTAAACCGCGACTCGGAAGCACCTGCCCTGCCCTCACCACTGGGTCACACCACCTGCCTCTTGCGCGACAGAGACCGCTCCCTCTCCACGTTCAGGAATGCTGCTCGCCCCTACGCAGGCGTGGTGCAGCGACTCCGCGCCCGCGCCGCTCCGAGCCTGAAGCCGAGACCGTGGGCAACCGCGAGGGTCGGAGCCCAGAGCGCGTGCGCAGTCGCTTTGCGAGTACTCCGCTCTTCTCCCAGCTCCCAAACCATTGTGCAACCCTATCATTCATTCCACTCTCCGTAGCGCTTTCACCTTTTAGGACTGCCTGCCACCGAGCCCCGCCCGCCGCGGTACGTCACGAGCGGCAACAGCTGTGGACGAGCGCGGCAGGCGTTGCTAGGCCGCCACCGGGGGCGCGCTCCGCGCGTCCGAGCGGCCCGCGAAGTTGTCTCCGCCGCCGCTCCCGCCCCTTCCGCCGCTCGCGTGCGCGCACGGCCGGCCCTCGGCGCGCCCCGGTTGGCTGCGGCGGGGCCCGCGGCGGTGGCGGCCTCGGCAGCGGTAGTGGTTTCTCGGCTTTCTTAGTTTCCTCCGCCCCCTCTTGTCGGACGCTGCTGTTTGCTCGCCGTAAAAAAAAATCAACTTTATTGTTCCTCAGCCCCACCTCCCGGCGCGGCGCGGCCTCAGGATGCACTGAGGCTGAGGGGAGGGAGGCGGCGGCGGGTCGCGGTCGCGGACCCTCTCCGAGCGCCCAGCCGGAGGTGGGGGAGTCACGATGTCCGGGAGCCGCCAGGCCGGGTCGGGCTCCGCCGGGACCAGCCCTGGCTCTTCGGCGGCCTCCTCGGTGACTTCCGCCTCCTCGTCCTTGTCCTCTTCCCCGTCGCCCCCTTCCGCGGCGGCGGCGGCGGCGTCCGGCGGGGCGGCCCAGGCCGCGGGGTCGGGCGGCCTCGGGGGCCCGGCGCGGCCTGTGCTGGTGGCCGCCGCCGTGTCCGGCAGCGGCGGCGGGGCGGTGTCCGCGGGCCTGTCTCGGCTCAGCTGCGCGGCCAGGCCCAGCGCCGGCGTGGGAGGGAGCAGCTCCAGCCTCGGCAGCGGCAGCAGGAAGAGACCTCTGCTTGCCCCCTTGTGCAACGGGCTCATCAACTCCTACGAGGACAAAAGCAACGACTTCGTGTGGTGAGTTTGAAGAGCATCGCCCTCCCCTTCGCTGAATGAGGAGTTTGCCCTGTTTGGGCTGGTGGGGTCCGGTGGGATGGTGGTCTGGTCGGTGCCGTGGTGGTGTCTGCAGACCTTCAGGCTGGTGGTTGATGGGGTGAGATGGGGGAATGTTGGGAGTCCCGAGGCAAGGGTGGTGGGGGTGCTAAAGAGGTCAGTGCTGGTGGAGAGGAAGTGAGGGGAGTTGAGGGAATAATTAATAGGGGGCCGGAAGGAAGGTCAGATGAGTGGTTGTGCACAAAAGGAGAAAGTTGGCCCTTGAATTTTCTGGCTATCTGGTGAATTAGGTACCCCGTCGGTCCGGATTGCTTCTTGGAGTGAATTAAACTTGTAAAAGGAGAGGATTAAGCTTCCTGGGATGCTGAGGGATGGAGTTGGTCATAATTTGCTTATTGAAAGTATGGTAGATGGTGCTCTAGACGTGCGTATGGATATTTTAAGGAGCAGTAGTATTTCATGTCTGTATCCCCTCGTGCGTGTGTGTGTGTATAAATATCCTCCCACTTCAAAGGGTAGGCCACTTTTAAATCTGCTGTTGAGGCTACTGTAGTCATAAAGTCTGTTCACAAAAAATTCCACTTGTCACTGAATGCCTTGAAAGAGGGAACCACATTTATTAAACATTATCCATGTGTCAGATGTAACTGACATTTGTATAACAGGCTATATAGTGTACTGGAACTTCTGATTTGAGAAACGCCAGGTATTAGACATTTTGTCATCATAGTTGGCACCTTGAATGATACACAGCAGTATTCAGTTATGATATTTGGCATAGATGGGTTATCCATATTAAGTGAAAGATGGAGTTGATGGTTTTGCTGAAAGTGTTTCGAGATTTTTATTGTTTTTGGAATCCAGAACCCAATCCAAATGGTAGGATTATGAGAAAGGAATTGCTTTTAGCTAAATGAGAATGGGTAGGATTTTACGCTTTTCCTTTGAAGGAAATTGTTGATAGAATATTAGTAGGAAGTTGGCCTGCACTGTCGTTATAGGGGAAGTGGATTTACTTCAGGGTTGAAGATGATGTGAGTTGGCATCATTAAATAAGATAGGGCTAGAAGCTGGAACTGTCGGAAGGATATTGATTAGGCTTAAGAGTTTCTAGTTCTTGCAGTAAAAATATCTTCATTCATATTTTTGCTTTGGTCTTAAATTATTCTGGACTCAGAATTAACTCATTTTTCATTGAAACCTGGCTATAATTGTGATTGTTATTTATAAATAATTTAACCAGCATATGGGTGGATCTAAGAGGTGTTTGTGCTCATACCCAGTAGAGTGCCATATGATGAAGTAGAAGCTGATAAAACAAAATGAGGATTTTCAGAATTTGTCTTTTTAGCCACGATTTGCATTTTAATTTTTAATAGGCTAAAAGAAAACAAATATGCCAGCATTCATATAGGTGCACTGAAATAGTGTAGAAGATGTGAGAAATAAGGGAATCAATCATTTATTCAACAGATATTTATTTGGCACATACTGTCTGCTAGGCACCATATGAGTTGCATTACTACTGGCCATTTTGTAGGGAATTGGAGAGCCATAGAGTAATATAAGCAGCTGGCACTGATTTTTTTTTTTTTTTTTTTTGCAAGGAGGGTGTGGTGGTGATGGTAAGATTATTAAAATTTTTGTCACCTAATTTTTAACAATTTCAGTCTACTCTCCCAAGTCCTAACTGGGAAGTGCCCAGTGAAAGTCTTCAGTTAAAAATTGTGAATATTTCACTTTCTAAAGAATTCATTAATGGGAATCTATTTTCCCAATTCTCAAGCTAGATTTGATTTGGCCAAGCTTTTGGGGTAGAAGATAGGGATTAGTCAAGGCCCAAGAAATCTTTTTCATTTCTAATTGGCTCTGGGTGGCTGGTCTTGTCTTGTATGCTTCAAGGTCAGACTGTGAACCAACCCAAATTACTCTATGGTTTTACATCTAAGTGAAGCTAAAGTTGGAGTAATGGTGATAATTCCTTATTCAAGATCTGTTTATATTTCACATTTCATTTTATCCCTAAGAACAATTCTGGGAAGTTATAGATAACTTCTAATTTTGATGTAATACTAATGTAATTGTATCCCCATTGAGACACAAAGAAGTAACTTTCTTTCTGATTGGACAGCTAAGGGGCAAAATGAGAACTCAGATCTCCCAGTTCTCAAATTAGTGCTTTATTTGTGTGGAGTTAGAAAATTTGTAAGTACATGTATTTAGCCTAGTGGGCCTTTTTTTTTTTTTTTTAAAGATTTTATTTATTCATTTGACAGAGAGAGAGCGCGCGCACAAGCAGGGAGAGGGGCAGAGGGAGAGCGAGAGGGAGAGGGAGAAGCAGGCTCCTTGCTGAGCAGAGCGCCCGCCGCTGTGGGAACTCTGCTATCATGACCTGAGCTGAAGGCAGATGCTTAACTTACTGAGCCACCGAGGTGCCCCCAAAAGATTTTATTTTTAAGTAATCTCTACACCGAACGGGAGGCTCGAACGTATAACCCCAAGATCGTGAGTCGAGTGCTCCAACTGAACCAGCCAGGCACTCCTAGCCTAGTGGCTTGTAAATGTGATAGGTTGGAGGGAAACAGCTGTTGCATAATCACAGGAGAGAAATGTTTTTATCCCTGACCACTCCTTCCTCCTGCCTGTTTGCCTGCCCACATCAAGAGGCGGGACCAGAATTGGAGGCTGGAACAGTAGTGTAGTTTGGAAAAGCTATCCAGGTGATAATGACATGGCCTTTTACCCTTTTTTGAGAACAGTTGATAAAGTCAAATGCCTGATTTTCAGTAACACACATTGGCCTCTCTTGACTTATATCATATTTGAAAGTAAGTTTATATTTAGTTGCAGAATTGATGAACGTTTCAGGGATTTATGGTTTTCACTTAACTATTGGTTTCATACAAAGTATTATCAAGTTGCAGATAATTCTAACAGTGTTTTATAGTTGGAGAATCTGTAGTATAGGAGAGAGTAGTATTTAGTTTGAAGTTGGATAAATCTTTGAAATTCAAAGGAAATTTTTATTACTTGATTTCTCTAATTTTTCTTACGTGATCCATTTAACTTAATTATGAGTCTAAGATAACATCTTTCTTCTAGCACATTACTACTGCCTCTGCATTAGCTTTTCCAGCTACCTGAAATTACTTTTTCTATCCCTGCAAGTCTCAGTTATTCTGAGGCGGAAATAGGTATTTTTAAGTAGATAGTAAGCCCCTTGTTAATTCTGATCACCTGCCTGATACAAAATAGGTAGGAAACAAAATAGATCTGCCATTTAATAAATATGTGACTGCCTCTCTTGTGTCGTACTATTAATAATAGACTGTCCTGAAGAAGCTCACGATTTAATGTGAAGAGAGACTTTTAGTCATATAATTATAGTATCATATCCTGGCATCGTTGCTTCTCTTAGTACCATGGCACGTGTTACTCTTCTAAATTCACATGTCTCACAGTCCTCAAGTAGCCATTACCTATTAATCACATTTAGGACTAAAGAAACCTTTTGATCACTGTTGCTACTGTGTTTTTCACTATCAAAAATTGAAATAAAATAGGAGATATCACATAACTTGTCATGATAAAGATAACTTTGTTTGAACTTTTGGTTATTACATACTTACAGTGTTTATCTTATGGGGTATTGGTGAAAAAAAATTGAAAGTCACTGAATTATGGTATATAATTTTCCTTGTGACAGAAAAGTAAGTGGAAGATTTAGGTGACCTTTTGAAACCACAGTGAGCTTATAAATAGGACTAACTGTAATTTAAAGAGCTTTTAAAGCATATTCAACTATTGAAATAGATTTAAAATTCATTATGTTATTATTGTTATAACATCAGGCAAGAACTTCCTTCAATTTGCAAAACTGAAACTGGATGAATGTTTTGCTTTATAATGCATGCACCATTTGGATGACAGTGATGGCGAAAAATACTCTGCAGAAAATGATATCAAATCATAGCAGTTCATTATGGTCTTTCTGGCTATCAGATGATGGATTGTCAGCATTGTTTTCAGCCGACTTAGGTGAATCAAATGGTAGAATGAATGAAAGAGAAGATTATGAAGCAGGGTATGAAAGACTATCAACTTGAATTCTGGTCTATAAATTGAGAGGGAGGTAGTGATGCAGTAGTGGTTCATTAGTAAAGAATGTGTTGATTAGTAGCTACCCTTTCCTTTTACAAACCTTTCCTGATAATAAGCCAACATTACTTATTTGATCATATTCTAAAAATTGCTGCTTTTCATTTAAAAACTTTAAAAAAATTTTTTTTAAGTAATCTCTACACCCAGCGTGGGACTCGAACCCTCAACCCCAAGATCAAGAGTCATATGCTCTACTGACTGAGCCAGCCAGCCAGATGCCCCTAAAAAATTGTTACTGATTAAAGTAACTAAAGCCTTAAACCTTGTTGCTCATTTTTTCTCCTTGCATATGTATATTGTTACTGGTGTTTTCTGTCGGTTTTAAATAATTATTTTAGCCTGCAACCCTTTTCCTCAAAGCTTCTGTAGCTTGGGAGGAAAGCTTTAACAGTAGAATTAGTCTTCTCTTTCCTGTTAAGATTTGTATTGTACAAAATAAAACGCTTCTTAAATTCTTGTTTTTATATGTGGTGTCTCCCCATCTTTGCTCTTCACTTTGCCCTCTTTATTTATATATGTATGTGGCAGGTTCTAGACCTATAGATTCCTACCATCTCAACTAACATTTCACTGAGAGTAACATGTTTTCTCTTCATATCTTCATATATAAGTTAATTATTCTTTCAGTTTTCGTAATTAAGTTTCATGAACTGATTTTGTCTCTTTCTACGTAGAGAGGAAGGTGGTTTGTAATAGGCGGTCTGATATCTGTTCATTGTAATTCTAGTATTAACCTATGGAAGTCCATCCTTCTCTCTTCCTAGTCTGTGTGGTTTGGTGTGGGTGTTCTTCCCCAAATTCAGAGTTGGGAACACATGATACTAGGCCCAAGTCATGTATTCTCTGGCCTCAGTATTAGTTCAAGGATGGGCATTTTGGTTTTAATAGAGGTAATGAGACAACGTGGGTTAAGTAAAAATTACAGATAACTACTTTTGGGACTCTTTTAGATACTTTAAACTCAGAGTTAATAAATGCCACGTTCACTCCAAAGTGAATGTTAACCATTGGCTTGCAATACATACTCCTAATAAAATATGTGCTCTAGTATAAGCTGTTATTATTTGCCAGGCACTATTCTAATGGTTTAACATTAGCTATTTAATCTTTTTTTTTTTTTAAAGATTTTATTTATTTGACAGAGAGAGACACAGCGAGAGAGGGAACACAAGCAGAGGGGAGTGGGAGAGGGAGAAGCAGGCTTCCCGCAGAGCAGGGAGCCCGATGTGGGGCTCGATCCCAGGACCCTGGGATCACGACCCGAGCTGAAGGCAGACACTTAATGACTGAGCCACCCAGGCGCCCCTAGCTATTTAATCTTTTTTTTTTTTTTTTTTAAAGATTTTATTTATTTATTTGAGAGAGAGAGAGAATGAGAGACAGAGAGCACATGAGAGGGGGGAGGGTCAGAGGGAGAAGCAGACTCCCCTGCCGAGCAGGGAGCCCGATGCGGGACTCGATCCCGGGACTCCAGGATCATGACCTGAGCCGAAGGCAGTCGCTTAACCAACTGAGCCACCCAGGCGCCCCCTAGCTATTTAATCTTAACGATAATTGTTTGATACAGATACTTTTATCATTTCCATTTTATAGATGAGGAAATGAAGGTAGAGAGGAAGATTTTATTTATTTGAGAGAGAGAAAGCAACAGCGGGGTTGGCGTTGGGGCTGCAAAGGGAGAGGGAGAAGCAGGATCCCTGCTGAGCAGGAAGCCTGACTTGGGGCTCAGGACCCCGAGATCATTATCATTACCTGAGCCAAAGGCAGATGTTTAACTGACTGAGCCATCCAGGTCCTGCAGAAGTTACTATTTTTGTATAGTTCAATTCCATGAGTTTTGACAAATGAATACATCTGGGTAACCACCACCCTAATTGAGATCTAGAACATTTTCATCACTCTAGAAAGTTCATTTGTGCCAACACTTCACACTCTATCTGCTATCCTCCCTTTGACACCTGGCAACCAGTGATTTTTCTAGCACTATAGTTTTGCCTTTCCTAGGATTAAAAAAAAAAGATTTTATTTATTTATTAGCAAGAGTGAACACGTGAAGACGTGGACGAGCGGGGGAAGGGGCAGAGGGGAGGGAGGAGCAGACTCCCTGCTGAGCAGGGAGCCCCATGTGGGGGCTCTATCCCAGGACCCCAGGATCATGACCTGAGCTGAAGGCAGGCACTTAACCTACTGAGCCACCCGGGCACCCCTTTCCTAGGATTTTGTATTAAGGGAATCATTCAGTATGTAGTTTTTTGTGCCTGACTTTTTTTATTTGGCATAATGTTTTTCAGATTTAATGTTGAATATACCACTAATTTTTTTCTTTTAGTTGATGAGTAGTATTCATGGATATAACATGATTTGAGTTTTTTTGTTTTCTAGTTTTTGGCAATTGTGAAGAAAGTTGTAAACATTTACGTTCAGGTATTCATGTGGACATACCTTCGTATCTCTTGGGTAAATATTTAGGAGTGTATTGGCTGGGTTGTATGGCCAAGTATATGTTTAACTTTATAATACACTGCAAAACTTTTTAAAAGTGGCTGTATCATTATCATTTTGCATTTCTTTTTTTTAATAAGGAATTTCTTTTTTTTTTAAAAGATTTTATTAAAGAGAGAAAGAAGAGTGCACTGGCGCATGAGCAGAGGGGAGGGGCAGAGGGAGAGGGAGAAGCAGATTCCCTGCTGAGCAGGGACGATGTGGGACCCAGTCCCAGGATCCCGTGATCATGACCTGAGCAGACCTGAGCAGATGGCAGATGCTTAACCGACTGAGCCACCCAGGTGCCCTATCATTTTGCATTTCTATCAATAATGTAGAAGAGTTCCAGTTCCATATTCTTGCCAACATTTGGTGTTTCAGTTTTTTTCAAAGTCTTTCAAATTTTAGTTATTCTACTGGGTGTGTAGTAGTATTTCATTATCATAATTTGGATTGCCTTAATGACTGATGACATTGAACATATTTCCATGTGCTTATTTTCTCATTTGCATATCTTTTATAAAATGTTCTAATCTTTTGCTCATTTTTCTCTTGTTTGTCTTATATATGCTGGATACAAGTCTTTTGTCAGTCCTACATATTGTGATGTTTTCTCCTGGTCTTTGCTTACCTTTTTGTTTTTTTAACAGTGTCTTTTTTTTTTTAAAGATTTTATTTATTTATTTGAGACAGAATGAGGGAGAGAGAGAGCTCATGAGAGGGGGGAGAGTCAGAGGGAGAAGCAGGCTCCCCGCCGAGCAGGGAGCCCGATGCGGGACTCGATCCCGGGACTCCAGGATCATGACCTGAGCCGAAGGCAGTCGCTTAACCAACTGAGCCACCCAGGCGCCCCTTAACAGTGTCTTTTGAAGTGCAAAAGTTTTAAATTTTAAGTCCATTGTATCAGTTGTTCCTTTTATGGTTTATGACTTTTGTGTTCTATCCAAGAATTTGTTGCCTAGCATGAAGTCAAAAGATTTTCTTATATATTTCTTCAAGATGCTTTATAGTTTTCTCATGGGTAGATAAATGATCATTTCATGTTAGTTGTTATATACTGTGTGTGGTAAGGGTTGAAGATTTTTCCTCTCCTCTATTGATAACCAGTGATTGTGGCACCCATTTGTTGAAAAGGCCATCTTTGTTCATTGAATTTTCTTGGAACGTTTTTAAAAAATTAATTAGCCATAGGTTTATAAGTTTATTTCTGGACTCTTTGTTCTTTTGATCTGTATGTTTATCCTATGCCAATACCACACTGTCTTGATTACTGTATCATTTTAGTAAACCTTGAAATCAGATAGTGTAATTTTGTTTCTGTATTTCAAAGTCATTTGGTTATTTAGGTCCTTTGCATTTCCACAAGGATTTTAGAATTAACTTACCAATTTCTTCAAAAAAGCATGCTAGGATTTTAATTTGAGTTACTTTGAATCTATGACTCAATTTGGAAGATATGATATCTTAACGATATTGAATCTTTGAACCATGAACATAGTATATTTCTTCAATTATTTAGGTCTTTAATTTCTCTTAGCAGTGTTTTTATAATTTTGTAGTTTTTCAGTGTTTGGAACTTGCATGTATTTTGTTAAACTTAGCCCTAAGTGTTTCATGTTTCTGATGATGATGTAAATATTATTTTAATTTCAATTTTTAATTGTTGCTAATATATAGAAATAAAATTTATTTTTGTAGGGCGCCTGGGTGGCTCAGTCATTAAGCGTCTGCCTTCGGCTCAGGTCATGATCCCAGTTTCCTGGGATCGAGTCCCGCATCAGGCTCCCTGCTCTGCGGGAAGCCTGTTTCTCCCTCTCCCACTCCCCCTGCTTGGGTTTCCTCTCTCTCTGTGTCTCCCTCTGTCAAATAAATAAAATAAAATCTTTAAAAAAAAAAAAATTTATTTTTGTATGTTGACCTTATATCCTGTGATTGTTAAATTTACTTGTTACAACAGTTTTTTTGGTTGATCCTTTGAGGTTTTCTGAGAACACAATCATGTCATCTGCAAATCAAGACAGCTTTACTTCTTTTTTTCCAACTTCCAGTTTTACTTCTTTTTTTATGCCCTATTCACTAATTTTTTAAAGGGATTGTTTTGTATTTTCATGAGTAATACTGGTCTGTGGTGTTCTTATAAAAAATATATATCTTGATGTGTCTTCACATGGTCACCCCGTGATCTTTCTGTTGTCTGTATTCTAATTTCTTCTTATAAGGACACCAGTCAGTGGACTAGGGCCCAATATACGATTTCATTTTACCTTAATTACCTCTAAGGCCCAGTTTCCAAATACAGTCACATTTGGATGTACTGAGGGGTTAGGATTTCAACATATGAATTTGGGGGAAGACACAGTCCAGCCCATCACACAGGGTAATGCTGGTAATCCCCTTTCTAAAGGGGGATGAGAAATGTTATCTCTTCTATTCTCTGAAAGAGTTTGTATGGTATTGGTATGTTTCTTCCTTAAGTGTTTGGTAGAATTCATCAATGAAGCCAAAGTTTTTGTGGGAGGGTTTTATTACTTCAGTTTCTTTAATAGATAAAGGGATATTCCTGTTCTTTATTTCTTGAGTAAGCTTTGGTAGTTTGTCTGCTAAGGGATTTGTCCATTTCACCCAAGTTATTGAACTTACCGACATAAGTTCATATATTGCCTTAAACTTTGAATGCTTATGGGATTGGAAGGGATGCTGCCTCTTTCATTCCTGAGAGTGGTAATTTGTGTTTTCTCTTTTTTTCTTGAACAGTTTAGAAGACTATCAATTTTATTAATCTTTTCAAATTACTGGTTTTGGTATTTTGGTTTTATATATAGTTTGTCCATTTTCTATTTTACTAATTTTTAGGTTTATTTTTATTATTTCTTTCCTTCTATTTTAAATTTCATCTTTTTTTGGTTTCTGAATATGGAACTTAGATAATTGATTTGGCCTTATTTTCTAATCCTCACAGTAGTGGTATATTTTAATTTTCATTCAGTTCAAAATACTTTGTCATTTCCATTGTGATTTCTAGTTTGAACTGTGGGTTATTTAGAAATACGTTGTTTAATTTCTCAGTGAGAATTTTCTGGATATTGTGTTTTTGATTTTTAATATAATTCAGCTTTGTTCAGGGGATATGATTTGTATGAATTCAATCCTTTTTTTTTTTTTTAAGATTTATTTGTTTATTTGAGATAGAGGGAGAGACAGAGTATAAACAAGGGGAGAAGCAGAGGGAGAAGGAGAAGCAGACTCCCTGCTGAGCTGGGAGCCCTAAGTGGGGCTCCATCCCAGGACCTGGAGATCATGACCTGAGCTGAAGGCAGACCCTTAACCATCTGAGCCACCCAGGCGCTCCTGAATTGTCTTTTTAAATTTATTGAGACTTGTTTCATTGTCCTCCATAAGCTATATCTTTGTTAATGTTCTATATGCCCTTGAAAAAAATAGTATTTTGCTGTGTGTAGGTTGGCATATTCTTTAAATGTCAAATAGTCAGGTTGGTATTACATTCTATATGCCCCTGTTGATTTTCTATATACTTGTTTTATCAATTCCTGAAAGAAGAGTGTTACAATCTTTAACCATTCCAACTATAATTGTGGATTTGGCTGTGTCTTGATTTAACTTTGTCAGCTTTTGCTTTGTGTATTTTGAAGTTTTGTTAGTAGGGCATACACATTTAGAGGTGGCAAATTGATTTCTTTATCATTTGAAATGTCTCTCTTTATTCCTGGTAATATATGTTGTGAAATCTAATTAGTCTGATGTTAATATAGCCTTTCCACCTGTCTTTTTATAAGTGTTTACATGGCATGGTTTTGTTTTGTTTTTTGTCCCTCACTTTTCTACATCTGTTTTAATTAAAGTAGGTTTCTTATACATAGCATATGTTTGAATCTTCCTTTTTAATAAGATGATTTGCCTATTAATTGGATTGGTTAGGCTGTATATATATGTATTGTGCTGCCTGGGTGGCTCAGTTGGTTAAGCATCTGCCCTCTGCTCAGGTCATGATCCCGGGTCCCTGGGATTGGAGTCCCGCATTTTTTTTTTTTTTTTTAAAGATTTTATTTATTTATTTGAGAGAGAGAATGAGACAGAGAGCATGAGAGAGGGGAGGGTCAGAGGGAGAAGCAGACTCCCCGCTGAGCAGGGAGCCCGATGCGGGACTTGATCCCGGGACTCCAGGATCATGACCTGAGCCGAAGGCAGCCGCTCAACCGACTGAGCCACCCAGGCGCCCCCGGAGTCCCGCATTTGCTCCCTTCTCCGCAGGGGCTGCTTCTCCCTCTGCCCCTCCCCCTGCTCGGCTCTCAAATAAAAAAAAAAGATTTATTTATGAGAGAGAGAGAGAGCAGGGGGAGGGGGAAAAAGAGAATCTCAAGCAGACTCCCCACTGAGTACAGAGCCGATGGGCACAATCTCAGGACCCTGAAATCATAACCTGAGCCAAAATCAAGAGTTGGATGCTTAACTGACTGAGCCAACCAGGTGCCCCTAGGCTGTTTATATTTTAATATTGTTATGATAAGCTTGGTTTTGTGTGTATGTCTTACTTGGTCTTTGTTTTCTATTTTTCTCTTCCATTCTGTTTTTGTCGTCTTTCCTTCTTTTGGATTAATTGTTTTGTTTTTTTTTTTAAAGATTTTATTTATTTGAGAGAGAAAGAATGAGGGGGAGAGAGCATGAGAAGGGGAGGGTCAGAGGGAGAAGCAGACTCCTTGCTGAGCAGGGAGCCTGATGTGGGACTTGATCCTGGGATTCCAGGATCATGAACTGAGCTGAAGGCAGTCGCCCAACCAACTGAGCCATCCAGGCACCCTTAATTGGGTATTTTTAAGATTTCTATTTTATTTCCACTATTAACTTATTAGTGATAGTTGTGTGGGGTGAGGGTGTGTGTTTGGCAGGGAGTTCTTTAGGGTTTACGATACTCATTTTTAATTTTTCATGCTCTGCCTTCAAATAATGTTACATCATTTCATATACAATGTAAGAATTTTGCAATAGTGTGCTTCCATTCCATAGGATCTATTTTGTTACTGCCTTGTGGCTGGAAATATAAATTCTCTATTCCTTTTATTAAAAAATTAAGGTAAAATTCATACCTCATAAAATTCACCATTTTAACCAATTAAAGTGTACAATTCAGTGGTTTTTAGTACATTGCCAGTATTGTGCAACCATCACCACTATCTATTTCAGAACATGTTCCCTCCAAGAGGAAACCCAATTCTCATTAAATAGTCACTGCCCTTCTCTTCCCTTGGCAACCACTAATTTGCTTTCTGACTCTATAGATTTGCCTGTTCTGGACATTTCATATAAATGGAATCATACAATATGTGGTCTTTTGTGTCTGGCTTGTTTCACTTAGCATAATGTTTTTAAGGTTAATCCGTGTTACAGTGTGTATCACTTCTTATGGCTGAATAATACTCCATTATATTGATAGATCATGTTTCTTTTATCCACTCATCAGATGATGGACATTTAGGTTGTTTCCATTTTTTATTTATTATGAATAATGTTCTTATGAACATTTATGTAGAAGTTTTTGTTTGAATATAGTGTTCTCCAGGCTCTGTAGTATTTACCTAGGAGTGTAATTGCTAAAGTCATATGGTAATTCTGTGTTTAACATTTTGAGGAACTGCCAAACTTTTCAAGAGACTGCACCATCTTACATTCCCACCAGTAGTATGCAAGGTTTTAAATTTCTCTGCATCCTCACCAACATTTTTTTTTTTATTATAGCCAATGTAGTGCGTGTAAAGTATATCATTGTGGCTTTGAATTATTTTCCCGTATTGACTAGTGATGTTGAACATCTTTTTATGGACTTATTGGCTATTACTACCTTTTTTTTTTCTTAAAGATTTTACTTATTTATTTGACAGAGAGAGACAGCGAGAGAGGGAACACAAGCAGGGGGAGTGGAGAGGGAGAAGCAGGTTTCCCATGGAGCAGGGAGTCCGATGATGCGGGGCTCAATCCCAGAACCCCGGGATCATGACCTGAGCAGAAGGCAGACGCTTAACGACTGAGCCACCCAGGCACCCAACAATTCTTTTTTTAAAGATTTTATTTATTTATTTGAGAGACAGAGCACTAGCAGGGGGAGAGGAAGAGGAAGAGGGACAGCAGACTCCCTGCTGAGTGTGGAGCCTGAGCCCAAGCCCCAGGACCCAGGTCGTGGGGTCCATCCCAGGACCTTGAGATCATGACCTGAACTGAAATCAGACGCTTAACCAACTAAGCCACCCAGGCATCCCTTTAACCACTAAAACACTTTTTTAAGAAAGTTACTTTAAAAAATCCATATAGGGGTACAAAGGACCCATCTTCCATGCAGTTTAGAGATTTCTTTTACCCCTGGATAATGGGATGGGGTGTCGTCTAATGAAACATATGAGATATGGAACCTCCCCTGTCCCTACTTCCTTGTAATAGAAATTTCTGTTTCTGTAACCTCTCTTGTGTAGGTATCTGTGTTTTTCTTCTGTGTGAACTTGATGTCTTCTCATTGATTGGCCTGTGATGGGTGCTCTTCTGAAGTGTGACTAAAATATAGCAATTATATCATCTTGGAATTGGCTTGAAGAGATAGTTTTGGACCAGTCATATTTTCTGTCTTAGGAATTTGAAATAAATAAACACCTGAGTTGGACTATTTTAATTAATGTTCTTGTTGTAGTATTGGTATTGAAAGGACCGTATATTGTAAGTTGACATCCTTGAGAAGTAGAAAAAAGAAGCTGTTAAGTCACGTTAATGGTAGAATACTAGCGAAAATCTATATTCCATATTGCTGTGCTAAAGTCTGTAGATCCACCTTGAATCCAACCCTCAAATCCGTTGAGGCCTAGTCCTGGTGTTTGCCATAATTCTCTTAATTGCTGCACCTTTCTTAAATGTACACGAACCTAATTAAAATTCTCCAATTCCAAGCCTTTGATGATAGTTAGAACTGATATTCTGTTTGAGGAGGAGCCCTGGGAATGTGTGAAGAGAACTAGATCCAGGTCAAGATCGAGAGTGTATTGGGTAATTTTCATGCAGGAGGAATCAGTAGTGACGCTTCTTGGTCATATTTGGTTTCCTGATCTAAGCTACATTTTTTTTTTTTTTTCCTTTTGTAAATACCAGAGATTGGTTCCCTGCTTATCTTTTCATGACTATTACTTGTATTAATCATGGTGTCCTTTCTTTCCTGGCCCATTGTGGTCTCTTATCCTTTTAAAGTTTCTGTTCCTGAAGCTAGCACATAGCTATTTTGAGTCTCCCTTATCCCCTTTTTTTATGTTTTATTTTTTTAAAAAATTTATAAGTTTTTATATATTTATTTATTCATTTAAGTAATCTCTGTATGCAACGTGGGGCTTGAAATCATGACCCTGAGATCAAGAGTTGAATGCTCTTCTGACTGAGCCAGCCAGGGGCCCCTTTCCCCTTCTTTTTTTAATAAAGAAAAAAAAATTCCCTTATTAAATTACAGGGTCTACAAGTTTGCCTTCTATTCCTTTTCTTCCTTACCTTATCTGACTTTATTCATGGAATATGTGACATAAGACAATGTTAAACACAGGTCTTAATGGAAATAGGTTAGGGAGAAATCATTTTACAAAATACCAGATAAGTTTAATCTCTACTTTTTGAAAAAAGATTTCAGTTTTGTCAGAGCTTTTTATCATATCAAATCAAAGTAGAAAGGAGTGTGATGATGGGACAGAGGCTGGAAGTGAACTGCTGCCTGTGAAGATTGTTATCAGTGTTGGTGTAAAAGGAGGATTTGAGGTTTATTTTTTCCTTTTCACCCATTTCCTTGTCTTTCAAGGAAATTCTTTGGGGCCAGTTGAAAATGGAGGATGGCTTGGGGATGCTTGCATGGCAACTGGTGTAAGGGGAAGGAGGAAGGTAGAGAAATTTCAAGTTTTGGACATTTTGAGACATTGTAAATTATAAAATTGCTGAAAAGAATCAGGTAGTAATTGCTAGGGTTTGGCATTTGGTGCCAAAATATGAAAGTGGTTCTTTGGTCTTGTTTATGTATTTATTTATTTTAATATTTTATTTATTTATTTGAGAAAGAGAGAGACTGAGAGAGAGAGAGCACGAGGAGGGCACAGGCAGAGGGACAAGCAGACTCCCCACTGAGCAGAGAGCCTGACACGGGGCTTGACTACAGGACCCGGGGATCATGACCTGGGCTGAACGTAGACGCTTAACCGACTGAGCCACCCAGGTGCCCCTCTTTGGTCTTGTTTAGATAAGATATTTATTTTTCTAAATGACTGAATTGTACCTTGCTCTGATGATCTTGGTAATGTTTTGTTTTTAGTACTTGACCTTTGAAATATTTGAATGCTTGGTTAGTTATGACCAGAACTACTAAGAGACAGTTGAAACAATTTGTTGCGGTGTAATGGAATTAGTGTCAATACCAAGATATACATGGATTGAACAATATATTTTATTCAAGTGTTTTGAGGTTATACTTTGTACTATTCAATAAGTTTGGAAGCAGTTTTTGAATTAGGCAATGTATACAAATGTTAGGAAGATTACAAATACAACACTGATTAAAAATGTAACCTGAGAGTCAAACTGATCGTGATATGACCCTTGCTTAACTGAGATGTGTGCTTTATTAATTCAAAATAGTGGTATTTAAAAAACAATTTTCTGTATCTGTTCTGTAATGTTGGTTTTTGAATGCAGTTAAATGACATAGATAAACCTTTTGGCAAGCTTAAGTTTGTGCAGTATAATATCTGCCTTAAGTTTTTAGTGGTGGGTATGGAAATATCTTCCATAGAAGATACTCTTGAATGAAGAGTAGAACTCTTCAAGAACTCTTGGATGGTCTTTTTTTGTTTTCTTTTTGTGTTTTGATTTAGATAATGTCTGTTGATCTATCTTCACATTCACAACTTCTTTCCTTAACTTGTGTTTCATGTATTGATGAGCCTATTGCAGTAATGCTTTGTGTTTGATGTGTTTTAAAACTTTCTAGGAATTACATTTTACTTTCTCTTATAAATTCATGTCTTTTGCTATATTTTTCAGGTACTGTATTTTTCAGCTCTTAGAGTTTTAACTGGTTGTTTTGTATGTCTTCTATTTTCCTCATTATACCTTTATGATCCTTTAAATCATTGAGCATATTTGTAATATATGTTTTGAAGTCTTTTCTGCTAATTCCAGTATTTATCTTTTTGTTCCTATAGCCTGGTTTTCCTCCTTTTTATGGGTCACATTTTCCTGCTATTTCAGACACCTAGTAATTTTTTTTATTGGATAGTGGATGTTATAAACTTGCATTTACAGAATGCTGGATTTTGTTTTCCTTTACAGAGTATTGGGCTTTGTTCTGGTAGGAAGTGAGGTTCCTTGCAGATCAGTTTGATCCTTTTGAGTATTATATTTTTTAATTAAGTTAATTTTTTTGTAATTAAACTTTTTATTTTGAGAAAATTGTAGGTTCATGTGCAGTTATAAAAAATTTTTTTGAGGGGCACCTGGGTGGCTCAGTCGTTAAGCGTCTGCCTTCGGCTCAGGTCATGATCCCAGGGTGCTGGGATCGAGCCCCACATCGGGCTCCCTGCTCGGCGGGAAGCCTGCTTCTCCCTCTCCCACTCCCCCTGCTTGTGTTCCCTCTCTTGCTATGTATCTCTCTGTCAAATAAATAAATAAAATCTTCAAAAAAATTTTTTTTTTTGAGGATGGCTGATGAGGAGCCATTTTTCTAGAGCTACTTTAGCTCCACTACTAATGACTCTTCTGGGTTTTCTGTTGAATGCCCTGCATTTTATTGCTTCCTGGTCATTTTTAACTGATCTTACAGAGTTTTTGCCCTGGGCATGTATGACTAGTATTCAGCAACAGACTTGAGAACCCTGTGTAGATTTCTAGAATTCTTTCCCTCAAAGAGCTCAGTACTATGCTGTCCACTGTCTGAAAGCAATTTTTCTTTTTTAGTTTTTTTTTTTTTTTTAAAGATTTTATTTATTTATTTGACAGAGAGATACACAGCGAGAGAGGGAACACAAGCAGGGGGAGTGGGAGAGGGAGAAGCAGGCTTCCCGCCGAGTAGGGAGCCCGATGCGGGACTCGATCCCAGGACCCTGGGATCATGACCTGAGCCGAAGGCAGACGCTTAACAACTGAGCCACCCAGGCGCCCCTGAAAGCAGTTTTTCATTTATCCCTCCTCCCCCTCTAGTTTTCTAACTGTATATAGCAAGAGGGTAAGTGTACTTGCAGTTGAATTTTTACAAGTGCAGAGTGAGCTGATTGTGTTTTACATTATCCTTTGGCCCATCCGAGGCTCCTCTCTTGCTTTGTTTTACTTTGTCTTATTTCTTTGATTCTAAATTGAACTTTTTTCTTTTTCCTTTATACTTTGACATATCTGAAAATTGATGTTTTATAGATGATGGAATTTTTATTTATTTTTAATTTTTTAAAAAAGATTTTATTTATTTATTTGGCAGAGAGAGAGACAGCAAGAGAGGGAACACAAGCAGGGGGAGTGGGAGAGGGAGAAGCAGGCTTCTCGCCGAGCAGGGTCCTGGGATCATGACCTGAGCTGCAGGCAGATACTTAACAACTGAGCCACCCAGGCATCCCTAGATGATGGAATTTTTAAAAGAATTCCTGTTTGCTAGGTGGCAGTTGGATGTAGCTTCATGTAGTCACTTCATGTCGATGTGTAAACATAGAAAACGCCTACCTCAAAACATGAATGTAGATTTCAGCAGATGGGAAGAAAGTCTCTGAGACAATTGTGAATTATTGTTTTCTTCCCTATGAACTAAGTATTTGTATGTGGGAGTGAAGGGTGGAGGAGGTTCTGGGATGAGGTAAATTAGACATGTTTAGCAACATTCCTAAAGCTGGAGTCAGATGTAAGTTAGCTGGCTAAATGTAAACTTGGTTTAAGATCCCGGTACCAATAGCATTTAGTTCTGTCATGGATTCTCTTAATAAATGTTACCTCACCAAAATAATAGAGAATATTGTGTGGAAAAATCTAGATATCAGTGACTTAGTCAAAAGTGATTCAGGAAGTTAGGTTCTGAAGAATGAGAATTTTGTAGGAAAATTCTAAATATATGCAGGTGCATTTTTTTTTTTTTAACAGCAGTGATTATGATAAGACTTGTTTAGGTCTAAAAGAGTGTTTTAGAGAAGCATAAATAAAATTGTTAGCTGGTAAGAAAGTATTGTCATAGTTTATTTAGCCTAGTTTTTCTTTTTTAGTAGTGTAATAGTACATCTTGCTATTTTTTTAAGAGGGGGAGGGGCAGAGAGAGGGAGCGAGAATGAGTCTCAAGCAGACTCCCTGCTGAGTGTGGAGCCCCACTAGGGACTCAGTCTCACGACCCTGAGATCATGACCTGAGTAGAAATCAAGAGTCAGACGCTTAACTGACTGAGCTACCCAGGTGCCTTGGTACGTCTTACAATTGATGACATTCTTAGATCCTATTGAATAAGGGATTGTATTCCTTCCCCCATTTCATTTTTTATTCTCTTGACTTCTTCGTTTTCTCTTTTTGTGGTTTATACATGTCCTCAAATACATGTATCCTTCTGAAATATATTTTTTGCAATTTTTATATTTATATAAATTGCATTGTGCCACAGATCTCATTTTCATTTCTGTTTTCACTTCACAAAACATCTAGTCATGTCTCCGTGTACCTTTGGTTCATTCCTTTGACCATTGCATGATGTGGTTTTTTTTTTTTTCATGATGTTGTATAGTGTATGTTCAAGCGCGTGTTGCTTCTCCATTCTAGTAATTATGAGCATTAGGGCTGCCTCTGAATCCCTGGTGTCACCACAGGTACATTGCTTATTGCAAGTATCCTCATGCATATTCTCTGTTGACATATGTGGACATTTCTCTTGGCTCTGCACGCACATTATGCACAGTCACATGTGTATACATAAGTACATACGTATATGTGTATATATTTACATATATACAGCACACATATAATTAAGGGTGTATAGATGTATATATCTTTATCTATTTGCATATAATCTCAGGAGTGGGATATAAATACTCAGTGCAGGTTTCTTGCTAGAATATCTCTGCATGAAGATTCTTGTTTTTTCATATCCTACCTAACATACTTGGTGTTCCAATTTTCTAATACTTAATGGTGATAAACTGTTACTTTGTTGTGGTGTTTTTTTGTTTGTTTTTGCATTTTTTGATTACTACTGAGTTGGAATATTTTTTCATATACTTGAAAGGCGATTTGTTTTCCCCTTCTGCGAATTAGGAATTCACATTTTTTCTCATTTTTTTCCTGTTGGGTTTTCTGTCTTGATTTATAAGAGTTACTTGTGTTATTGTGGTGTGGGAGGCATGAACAGTCCCAGCATGGCTTTAAGCCATTTGTTACCTTTCCCCCCTTTTTTGATGATGCCATGGTGTCAGGAGTCCATAAAACGTTTGGGGGATCTATAAACATTTTTGGGGCATCTGTATAAAGCTTTGGAGGTAGTATAAAATTTCAGGTATTTATGTTTGGCCTGGCTACCAATACTTGATATACCTGTACTTGGACATAGGTCTTTGAGCTTATCCTCCTTGATTGCTATTCATTGGCAGAGTGGAAGGGTTTCTAAATGGATTGTTTACAGCTTTACCTAGAACTAACTCTGGGTATGTTCCTCCCTCTCAAAACTGAGAAGAGTTAGTGGTGTTTTGTTAGGGTCTCCTCTATTTTCTGTATTACCTGTGGTATTTCATCCCTTTCTTGGGAGGGGTAGTGGTTGGTTAGTCCTCATCTTCTGTTCTATTCTGCCTATTTCTAAGAGGAATTCCTTGAAGTGTTTAGTGGGGGTAGATGTCACTCTTCCCAAGTTTCTATCATTGATACAGATTTTTCTGTAATCTCTTTTGTATACTCTGTTATTTATTGAATGTTGTATACCAGGAATTGTATGGAGTAGATAGATAATTTGTGAATCAGTACAGTGATTCTATGATGTAAGTATCATTCCAGTTAAAAACATGAGAGGGCGCCTGGTTGGCTCAGTTGGTTAAGCGACTGCCTTCGGCTCAGGTCATGATCCTGGAGTCCCTGGATCGAGTCCCACATCGGGCTCCCTGCTCGGCAGGGGGTCTGCTTCTCCCTCTGACCCTCCCCCCTCTCATGTGCTCTCTCTCATTCTCTCTCTCTCAAATAAATAAATAAAATCTTTAAAAAAAAAATGAGAAACAGGATTAGAGAGATTTCACACATGGCTCCAAGTCAGAAAATTGTGGTGGCATATTTAGGATTAATTTCAGTTGAATTCCACTTTTTGCTGGAGGTCTTGATCTTTCACATAGATAAAAAGGTAGCTTTGGTGGTAAGAATGGAGACTTTCTTCTCTTTCATTCACATATTACTCAGAAGCCATTCCTTAAATGCTGCTATTTAAACTGATCTGATAGTAATTTTTAGGTACTGCATGAAACTTCTAGTATTAGAGGAACACATGATATGATATGTATTGTAGTCCTCTTTTTTTTCTTTTTTAAAGAATAAACTAATGAGTGCTAGAGCTCTATGTGAAATAAACCTATTGTCAGTTCTTCCAGTTTACAGGTTAAAATCCTTGATTGATTTTTCTCTTATACCCAACATTTAATCCATAGCAAGCCAAAGATCTACCTTCAGATTATATCTAGAATCTGATCACTTCTCACCAACACCACTGCTGCCACCCTCATTTAATTCAGCACCTTTTCTCAACTAAATTATTATATAATAGCTTTTATTTTATTTTTTAAAAAGATTTTTATTTATTTATTTGACAGAGAGAGACACAGCGAGAGAGGGAACATAAGCAGGGGGAGTGGGAGAGGGAGAAGCAGGCTTCCCGCTGAGCAGGGAGCCCGATGCGGGGCTCGATCCCAGGACCCTGTGACCATGACCTGAGCCGAAGGCAGATACCTAACGACTGAGCCACCCAGGCGCCCCCAATAGCTTTTATTTTTATAATGGCTTCCCTTTAGTCTACTTTCAGTGTATAAGGTTGAGTGATCTGGTTTATCACTGTGTCAGATTGGGTCATTCTTCTGTTGCAGATTGTCTAGTAAATTCCTGTTTTATTCACTGTAAAAGCTAACGTCCTTAACATGATTTAAGAGAGGTTTTTTTTTTTTTTTTTTTAATATGTACCCTCATTATTTCTCTGGCTTCATTTTTACTATTTTCCCATGTATTCTACTTTACACTGACTACCTTGCTAGTCTGAACATATCAGGTGTACTACCTCAGGATATTTGTACTACTCTTATTGTTTGGTTGATGTTTTCCCAGACTTCTGTGTAGATCATTTCCCTACTACTTTGAAATAGTTACTCAAATGTCAGCTTCTCATTGAGGCTTCTCTTACTATCCTGTCTAACCCAATCTAACACTTCCTATTCTCCTTCCCTGCTTACAGTTTTTTCCTTATTATTTATCTCTATCTAATCTTACTATATAAGGTCTTCCTTATTTATCTTGTTTATTGTCTGTCTTTTCCACTAGATTATTGAACCATGAAGGGATTTTTTTTTATTCACTTCTTAGTCCTTGGTATCCAGAACGGTGTCTGGTATGTAGTCAGTACCTAATATATAAATTTGTTGAAAATTTTAGAATTTCTGAGAGAGTATTGATAAGTATTTACAGTTGATTCATTCTAGGTGCTGGGGCCAACATTAAAATATTCATTGGGGGCAATCTTAGAAGTCTGGACTAAGAGATCAGTCTGCTAAGACATTTTGCATCTTGCTTCTGAGCTTCAGTTAATGCAGCATAAAACAGAGATGTGATGGTATTATTAAACTTACAAACATAATTACTTTGGGAACAGAAAGATCTCTTTCCTCAAAACTTAAAAATGCTTTTTTAAAAAAAGATTTTATTTATTTATTAGAGAGAGAGAGCACGAGCGGCAGGGAGGGGTAGAGGGAGAAGCAGACTCCCTGCTGAGCAGAGAGCCCGATGCAGGACTCGATCCCAGCTCCCTGGGATCTGAGCTGAAGGCAGACGCTTAACTGACTGAGCCACCCAGGCACCCTTAAAAATGCTTTATCAGAAGAGTTGTTTAAAAGGTTGGTATGTTAATATCTAGACCTTCTGTGATACAAAATTTGGATATTTGCTACTGTCTACCTAACAGTTGAATTTTAGGAATTAATCTGTATTGGGACTATAGAGTTCCACTCAGGGGGACAGTTTTTTCTTTTAATCAAAATATTATATGGAGTAATTAAGACAGTGTGGTATTAGTAAAAGAATAAACAGATCAGGGGCACCTAAGTGGCTCAGTCAGTTAAGCGTCTGCCTTCAGCTCAGGTCATGATCCCAGGGTTCTGGGATCAAGCCCTGCATCAGGCTCCCTGCTCGGCGGGAAGCCTGCTTCTCCCTCTCCCGCTCCCCCTGCTTGTGTTCCCTCTCTCGCTGTCTCTCTCTCTGTCGAATAAATAAATAAAATCTTTAAAAAAAAAATAAAAAGAATAAACAGATCAGTAGTAAGGAATAGAAACTCAGAAATATACCAATATAGTCAATTGATCTTTGACAAAGGAGCAAAGGCAATACAAAAGAGAAAAGATAGTCTTTTTTAGGGCACCTGGGTGGCTCTGTCAGTTAAGCGTCTGACTCTTAATTTTTTTTTTTAAGTTTTTATTTATTTGTCAGAGAGAGAAAGAGAGCACATGCACACGTAGCAGTGGGGAGGAGGCAGAGAGAGAGGGACAAGCCTGGAAGCCGGCTCATGACCTGAGCTGAAGGCAGATGCTTAACTGATTGAACCACCCAGCCCTAAGTGTCTGACTCTTGATCTCAGCTCAGGTCTTGATCTCGATCTCGGAGTTGTGAGTTCAAGCCCTGTGTTGGGCTTCTCGCTCAGTGTGGAGCCTACTAAAAAGAAAGGGAGAGAGAGAGAGAGAAAAGATAGTTTTTTTGATAAATGATGCTGAAACAACTGGACATCCACATGCAAAAAAAATGAATCTAGACACAGACCTTATACCATTCACTAAAATTAGCTAAAAATGTATCACAGACCTAAATGTAAAATGCAGATCTATAAAACTCCTAGAAGATAACATAGGGGAAATCTAGATAACTTTGAGTTTGGTGATGATTTTTTGGGTATAATGCCAAAGGCATGATCTATTAGAAAGAAAGGAGCAACAAACAGAACTTCTTTAAAATTAAAAATTTCTGCTCTGTGAGAGACACTGTTCAGAGAATGGAAGGATTAGCCACAGCTCAGGAGAATATATTTGTGTAAGACATATAAAGAACTTTTATCTAAAATATACAAAGAACTCTTAAAACTAAACAGTAAGAAAACAACCTGATTAAAAAATGGGTCAAAGGAAAAAAAAAAAAAATTAAAAAAAAAAAAAGGGTCAAAGGACCTCAACAAACACCTCACCAAAGAAGCTATGTTGGTGGCAAATAAACATATGAACAGACACTCCATATCATATGTCATTAGGGAAATGCAAATCAAAACAACAAGGTATCACTATACACCTATTCGAATGGCTATAATTTAGAGGACTGACAACACTAAATGTTGAGGAGGATAGGGAGCAATAGGAACTCTCACTCTTTGATAGTAGGAATGAAAAAATGGTACTGCCTCTTTTTGGAAGACAGTTTGGTGTTTTTTTTTTTTTTTCTTTCACAAGACTAAACATACCATACAATTTTTGTTTGTACCCATTGGTATTTACCCAAAGGAGTTGAAAGCTAATTTATACACAGAAACCTGCCCTTGGATGCTTATACATTCTGGAATAGACAAAACTATGGAGACAATAAAAAGATCAGTGGATGTGGGTGAGGAGAGAGAGATGAGTAGGCAGAGCAAAGAGGATTTTTAGGGCAGTGAAGAATAATCTTTATATTATAATGATGAATATATGTCACTCTACTTTTGTTCAAACCCACATAATGTACAACATAAAGAGTGAACCTTAAGATAAATTGTGGACTTGATGATTGTGATGTGTCAGTGTAAATTCATCCTTGGGGGAAAAATAGTGTACCATTCTGGTGAGTGATGTTGATAATGGCAAAAGCCATGCATGTGTTTGGGGCAGCAAATATATGGGAAATCTCTGTATCTTCCTTTCAATTTTGTTGTAAACCTAAACTGCTCTTAAAGAAAATAAAGTCTTGGGGCGCCTGGGTGGCTCAGCCGGTTAAGCGGCTGCCTTCGGCTCAGGTCATGATCCCAGGGTCCTGGGATTGAGCCCCGCATCTGGCTCCCTGCTCAGCCGGGAGCCTGCTTCTCCCTCTCTCTCTGCCTACTTGTTCTCTCTCTCTCTCTGTCAGATAAATAAATAAAATCTTTAAAAAAAAGAAAATAA
Source organism: Leptonychotes weddellii (assembly GCF_054177405.1). Lineage (NCBI taxonomy): Eukaryota > Metazoa > Chordata > Mammalia > Carnivora > Phocidae > Leptonychotes > Leptonychotes weddellii. The sequence goes on along the minus strand of NC_138374.1, from coordinate 92,971,784 downwards.
AGTCTTTAAAAAAAAGGGGGTATGTAAATGTTGCTTCCACTCTGGGTTTTGAGCCTTAAGACATCTGTGTGAGCACCCAGTGACAAACTGTACCTGTAAAGTAAAATCTGTCCTTCCCAAATCTGCTCTTCAGCACCCTTCATCCACAACCTTGGATCACAGAGCAGCCTACACGGCTCATCGACACGCTCTTAGGAGGGTCCCCAGCCTTGCTTTCTGAACTCCATTAAGCAGGAGTAAGACGGACTTTGTTTCAAAAGAGAAATTACCAAATCTCCACGTTGAGGGAGACCTCCTTTTTTCTCAATCCAGCAGAGTAAAGGCTGACAAAAGAACACAGTCTAAGCCAACACACTGTCTGTGGTGAAACTCTGAGGTTGTGCAACATTGGGATTTTGTAACCTTTTTTTTTTTTTTTTTTTTTTTTATGATTTCACATTCTGAGATAGTAATTATGCCCAGGAAATTTTTCTTGAAGAAGTGGGTAAATTTTCATTTTATAATTTAAGTGTTATTGTGTATCATCAGTAAGGATTGGATATGTATGCCAGTAACAGAAAACTTGATAAATACTGCCTTAAACAAGTGAGAATTTACTTTTCTCATGTAATGTGAATTCCAGGGGTAGGCAATCCATAGCTGATGCATCTGCCGAAGGATGTCATCAAGGAACCAGTATCCTATCTTCCTAGCTTACGGTTTTTGTCTTTTTGGTCAGAAGATGGCTGTTGTGGGGTGCATGGGTGGCTCAGTCGGTTAAGCAGCCCATTCTTGATTTTGACTCAGGTCATGATCTCAGGGTTCTGGGATCGACTCCCACCTTAAGCTCCACACTCAGCGGGGAGTCTGCTTCGGGATTCTCTCTCTCTCTACCCCTGCTTCTTTGCGAGTGTGCGTGTGCTCTCTCTCTCTCCCTCTCTCTAAAATAAATAAATAAATCTTAAAAAAAGATAGCTGTTGTATCTCTGGAGACTTCATCAGAGTTTTCAGAAGGAAAAGAGGGAAAGATAAAGGGAAATCTCTTTCTAAGACTTTGTATTTTTCTGGTAGATAGTGGCCTCTCAGAGATTGATAACTAACTACCTTTTGTTGGCCAGAACTATGTTGGTATAACTTGGTATTTAACTCATCGTATCTGGAATTAGTATAGAATGGTGGTTAAGAGCATGGACCTAAGTTTGAAAATCAGTTGTGTTATTTCCTAACTGAGTATGATTTTAACATCTTTGTGCCTCAATTTCCCTCTATGAAAAGATTCTAATAACACGTACCTACCAACACTTTGTTGTTGAAAAGATTAAAGGAGTTAATATGTCATTATTTTAATGGATACCATTTGTACTATTTTAAGTATTAGTTATAATTTACCGTCTTCATTATATAGAAGAGTTACTGATATTGGAATTGTAAATTTGTCACTCAGGGAACTAATTTTTTTAGATAGGAAATAAAATAGCATTTGGATTAGGTGCTTTTGAGTATAGGGATGATTGAAAAAGATGGTAGAACTTTAAGGACTCTTGTGACTGCATGCATTATTAAAAATTATGGGTGAGTTAAAGTATTGGGGCCATTTTAATTTACTCATTTAATTCATCTTAGAGCTTGATGACTTTTAGGACTGTCTTGAACAAATTGTCATTTTACCACCAATCCCCTTATAAAGCACGTTCATCTCAACCGAAATTCTGTCTTATTGATAGAATGTTTGAAGACTTAGCTATGTATCGATAAATGATTTCATTGGTATTGTTACCAGCCTTGCCAATTTATAATCACTCTACTGAAAAAAAAATATCAATTACTTCTCTATTTTCTTTTTAGCCCTATCTGCTTTGATATGATTGAGGAAGCATACATGACGAAATGTGGCCACAGCTTTTGGTAAGATGATTTTATTTAGCAAAATTGTCTTGATTTCTAACTTGTGTAAATGCAGCCAGTGAGAAGTTAGGTTTTTAAAATAATTTTGGTTATCTTATAATTTCTTTGATACATTTTTATAAGTTCAGCAGCTCAAGGCAGAAAGCATATGGTTGATGCATAATTTCTGTGGAATACTTAGAGTTACCGTTGCCCTTACAGATGGATTTTAAAACTTTTGGGTTGATTAATTATTTATTATAGAGCTTTGATTACCGTTTTAGAAAATTGAGGGGTGCTGGATAATTAGGATGAAGCATGAAGCATCTTTAACTCACTTTTGGGGATAAGTGTGAGACCCAGTAAAGGAGGTTAGAAAGTCATTGGAAAAGGATATAGGGGGTTAAAAAGATCTGTGTTTTCTTCTTCAACATTTTGTTCAGTGTTATCGTTAGTTGCTTAGTCTTGTATATATGTCACATTAATCTGTATATTTAAAAAATGTTTAGTTGTGGTAAAATACACATAAAATTTACCATCTTAACCATTTTTAAGTTGAGTAATGTTAAGTTTGTTTGCATTGTTGTACAATCTCCAGAATTTTTTTATCTTGCAAAACTGAAACTATATACCCTTTGAGCAACTCTGCATTTCTCCCTTCCCCCCAGCCTCTGTCAATCACTATTTTACTTTGTTTCATGAATTTGACTATTCTAGATACCTCATATAAGTGGCATCAAATTGTATTTTTGTGACTGGCTTATTAACTCACTAAGTGTAATGTCTTTAGTTTCATCCTTGTTGTAGCATGTGTCAAAGTTTCCTTCCTTTTTAAGGGTGAATAGTGTTCCATTGCATGTATATATTGTATTTTATTTGTTCATCTGTTAATGGACATTTGGGTTGCCTTCACTTCTTAAATGTTGTTTAGAATAGTGCTTTGAACATTGGTGTCTAAATATCTCCTTGAGATTCTGGTTTCAGTTCTTTTGGATATATACCCAGCAGCAGAATTGCTGTATCATATGGTAGTTCTGTTTAATTTTTTGAGGAACCTCCATACTGTTTTCCATAGCTGCTGAACCATTTTACATCTCCCCCAGCAGTTCACAAGAGTTCCAGTTTTTCCACATTCTAGCCAACATTTGTCATTTTCTGTTTTTTTTTTTAATAGTAGCCATCTTAATGGTTATGTAATCTGTGTTTGTTTAATTCCTTTTGTTTATTTTTTGTGTGTTTTTTTGATTGGGGGTGGTATATTCTGTTTGCAGTTGATCATGTCCATAAATTATTTACACTGTTGATACGATATTTTTGGCTTAATATTATGTGTTCTAATAGTCCTTGTATTCTAATTCATGTTGAAGTCAGACCCATAATTTTATTCTGAAGTTGAATGTAATATCTGGTAGATTGATATTCACTAGTCAAGTACTGGGTGTTATTACCAGTTTGTAAGTATTTTCGTTTGGTTTGGAGCTTGATGCATCAGTGTTAGGTATATCCAGTCTGCCAGTCATTTAAAAAGAAGTTTAGAATAAAAATCGCTTTCTTAGCTTGGACTATGTTTTTTATTAAAATATAAGTTATTAAAATAAACAATATGTACTCTTGGCTAAAAAACAACTTTTATTGTCCAGAAAGCTGTAACATGAAATGTAAATGTCACAATTTTTCTAGTCTTTTTTTTTTTTTTGGTCTACCTCCTCAGAGGTTATGGTAAGGAGTAATGTGTCCTTCAGAATTTTTTTGCTGGTTTTTTAAAAAAAGGCCATCTTGCCTTAAATAATATGGATTTCCTGCTATATCATTGCATTGACATTATTATGGTTCATGAATAACTTTCTGCTCCTTATTGCTACTGAAATTCTGGTCATGTGTGTCTTCCTTTTAGATTGATACATGTATGGTCTTGGTCTTTTCAGGCTTATTGTTTAACAGTAGTGTTTCCTTTGGTCCATTAATTGACCTAGCACCATAGCATTCCATGGGAAACCATGGAGACTTTGATCTCTGGAAAATTGGGTGATTTAGATTAGGCTTTCTCTGCCTTTGGTAGTATTGAATATTGGACCAGATAATTCCTGTTGTGGGTGATTATCCTGGGTATTGTAGATTGTTTAGCAGTATCCCTGGCCTCTACCCAGTAGCAGTCCCTTTTCTCACAAGTGTGACAACCAAAAATGTCTCCAGACATTGCCAGATATCTAGTAGGGGACAAAATTGCCCACATCTGAGAAATACCGATACAGAGTTAAAAAGCAGGGTCTTGAAGTTGGTAAACCAAGATTCTGGTTCTGGCTCTAAAACTTACCTTACATTTGTCCAGTCGCTCAACTGGTCTCTTCTGTTGTCCCCCTTTACCCTCCTCCCCCTTTTCTTCTTACTCCTTCACGTCCTCTTCTTTTTTTTTTAAAGATTTTATTTATTTATTTGACAGAGAGAGAGACAGCGAGAGGGAACACAAGCAGGGAGAGTGGGAGAGGGAGAAGCAGGCTTCCCGCCGAGCAGGGAGCCCGATGCGGGGCTCGATCCCAGGACCCTGGGATCATGACCTGAGCCGAAGGCAGACGCTTAATGACTGAGCCACCCAGGCGCCCCATGTCCTCTTCTTTTATAGTTTAGAAGGTGCAGATGTTTGGTACAAATTATAAAGTGAGGATTTAATTTTTCCTAACTGCCTTCTTCTAACTTATATATTCACTGTGGCATTTTAAAAGGACACTGAAGAGTCTGCTAAGTAAGTACAGTAATCTTGCTTCGCTGTGTTGTGATGTGTAATAAATTACTGATTGACTTTATGATTAAATAGGCCTGGCCTTTCCAATGAGTCCTGTAATTTTCAAGGTGTGTCCTTAGGTCATCGTTGGAAAACCCCACTGGTTTCTTAAATATGTTTTTCCCTTCAAATAAAAATAGTTTAAGTTTAGATACTTGTTATAACTCAAGTGATGTTATAACCTGAGTGTGTTTTAAAATATGAATGTGTTTTAAAATACCTACCAGGTTTTGGTAGGATAAGAGACCATAAAGTTGAGAGGAGCTGGTAAACCTGGAGGCTGGCAGCCCATTGTCAGGCTTGTGAAACCGTGAGACATTTTGTACTTTTGTTTAAAGCAAAAGCTCATAATTATTTACCCTATCCTATCACATGAGGCCATTGGAACTTCATTAACGGGTAGCCTATTGGATCAAATCTTCGCTAACTTGAACGCTGGCTTGTAATCTGGAGCAGAGCAGTGTTAGCATTTCCAGGCTCCGTCCAAATTATTAACACTAAATCAAATTGGACCATGTGAACTGTTTATCCCTCGTCTCACTTATAAATGGTAACTCTTTCCTAGTAACAGGTTGGAGATACTGTTCCCACTTGACAGTGAATCTGCTATTAGCTGTTGTCTAACCAAACTTAATGATATGATAAAATAAAAATATCTGGCTTCTTTGTGATGTAGCGATAAGGTTTGCTCTTTCCCTTTGCCACCTCCTGCTTGCCCCCTGCACCTTGCTTCTCAAACCTCATGTCTACCAAGTTCTGATTTACTATTTTTTTTATTACAAATTAATTATAATTAATAGCCTGTCTCAGTGTTGTTCATCTTCCAGCATATCTGTGGTCCAAGCTGGGTATCAGCTTGTCTTTTGGGGCTTTTGAATAATTTATCATCTTGTACCTTGCTATTAGTCTTTCTTTATACCCAGTTATTATATAGGACCACTGTACTGATTTGTCCTTGCTGTTCTTGTTATAGTCTCTTCTTTTTTGAGAATTTTCTGATTATTCACAGTTTTTTATATGTACTCACCGCTGTTTACAGAGAGAGAAAAAGATATTTATGATAAGGTCTCCATTTACCCTAGTGTCTACAATTACTTATAGAAAAATGAGGAGAAATCGGAAAGTTTGTGTATTGGGGGTGGGTGAATAGAGGGCTTCAGAAAACATTCGAAGAAGTTTTTAGATGGTTAAAGTGGCATAGTGTTCTGTATATTACAGGCAGTTCCCAAATAAAAATTATGCCCTAAAAGCTTAAAAAGAAAAAGAAAAAGATATTTATATCTTATAGGTAGGTTATACTTTTTTTATTTTTTTGGTAGGTATAACTTAATAGAAACAGAATAATCATACATTTATAGAGAAATACTCATTTAAAAAATTATACAAGTATAGTTGACACAATTGTTATATTAGTTTCAGGTGTACAACATAGTGATTAGACAATTCTGTACATTACTTGGTGCTTACCACCGTAAGTGTAGTTACCAGCTGTCACCATACAGCGTTAACAATATTATTGAATATAATCCCCATATTGTTCTCTTCATCTCCGTGACTTACTTATTTTGTAATTGGAGGTTTGTATTCATCAATCCCCTTCACCTATTTTGCCCATGTCCCCATCCTCCTCCGTTCTGGCAACCACCAGTTTGTTCTTTGTATTTATGAATCTGTTTCTGCTTGTTTGATTGTTCATTGGTTTTGTTTTTAGATTCCACATATAAATGCAATCATGTGGTATTTGTCTTTTTCTGACTTCATTTAGTATAATACCCTTGAGGTCCATTCATGTTGTTACAAAGGGCAAAATTTCAAAATATTCATTCTTCATTATCAGATATACACTTAAACCCATTTATGTCAGCACATTCTGGTACTGAATTACTATTTTTAAGAGTTTCAGTATGAGTAGCTTTTGAAAACTTCTCAGGTAGACCCAAGATATATATCCCTTTATCCCCCCTATTTTGAACACTAGTCTAGATACTTATCCTTCTTTTAGAATCCAAAATACCACATCTGTGGTGGTGATGGTCAAGTAGAGTTATTGTGAAAGAAATAATTGAGAATCTCTAGTGGTGTTTTATATGACCCAGAAGACATGTTTCTTTTTTGTTTATACCTATTTTTTTTGTGCATTGAACATTTACTTAGTTCAGTTCTAACAGCTTATAGTGCTAGACATTGAGGGTACAGAGATGACTTAAAACAAATCCTTGCTTTGAATGAACAAATAGAAGAGGGGATGACAGTACAAAATAAGATAGTTACTATTTCTCAAACTAGGGCAGGTCTGCCCAGGGGTGGTAGTGAGGTAGTAGATACTATAAGATAAACTTGATGCATTTTGCATGTCAGTTTTATACAGTGATATGTAATTTGATGCGTTTTCATTTTATAGTATAGATAGATATTACCAATGCAATGTGCAAAAGTCATTTGAATTTTTGTTCCTGAGGACAGTTCCTTCTCACTGTGTCCTGGACTACTTTTTCTTCTAGGAGAGGATTGTGTGGTAGTAAACCTACTGACAAGGGATATGATTAGGATGCTGAAGATAGGAGAGGAGGATATTCTATTGGACTCTGAGATTCTTGTCTATTGACAGACTCTTTCACTCAGTTAACAACTTAGCTTGTTCTTCTTACCATATTATTTGCTCATTTCTAACTATCATTTCTTTACAAAAGCCATTTGCTAAAACCCAGAATGCCCTTCTGCTTATCTGTCAACCCCTTGTCTCATCTTTAATAACCTTCCCAGAGTTTCTACTTCATGACTTGGTTTATTTGAACTTGCAGACTTTTTTAAGGGTTAATCTTGTCATTTGGGAATATTTTCTGGTAATATGAGCTCATTTCTGTTTTCCCAAAGCAGACTGTAAGTGTTTCTGTGTTGTAATTGCATAACTGCTTTATGCTTTTCCCTTGCAATAGAAATGAAAACAAGAACATTTTACATATTTCCTTCACTGAAATTTCTACATAGGAAATTTTCTGTTAGATATGGAGCCTATCATGTGGTAATATGGTAATCCTAACCTTGTCATAGTTGCAAGAGGTGATGTTATTTCTGGAACACTGTACAAGTCATTTGTTTTATATATATTTGAGTATCTGTTATGTGCCAGCCATTTACTTAGATCTTTAGGTCCTTGTGCTGTGCCAAAGACCAGCACTGCATCAGTTCTCTATGATGTCCTTTTTATTTATTTATTTATTATTTTTTAAAGATTTTTATTTTGATAGAAATACAGCGAGAGAGAGAACACAAGCAGGGGGAGAGGGAGAGGGAGAAGCAGGCTTCCTGCCAAGCAGGGAGCCCGATGTGGGACTTGATCCCAGGACCCCAGGACCATGACCCGAGCTGAAGGCAGATGCTAAACGACTGAGCCACCCAGGCGCCCTATGATGTCCTTTTTAAACTTATCTTGAAAGTACCAAATGTGAGATGAAAAAGTAGTTGTTAATTAGTACAGAGAAACCTGATGGATGTGGGTTTCTGTTTTCATAAGGTAGAGTGAAGTAAGTGGGTTATAAAAAAGTAGCTTCGGGGCGCCTGGGTGGCTCAGTTGTTAAGCATCTACCTTCGGCTTGGGTCATGATCCCGGGATCCTAGGATCGAGCCCCACATCGGGCTCCCTGCTTGGCGGGAAGCCTGCTTCTCCCTCTCCCACTCTCCCTGCCTGTGTTCCCTCTCTCGCTGTCTCTCTCTGTCAAATAAATAAGTAAAAAAATCTTTAAAAAAAAAAAAAAGTCGCTTCAACTTATAAAGCTGAAGTAAATTTATAGTAATTTGGATACAGAATAAAAGAGGTGGTATCTTTTTAGGAATCTTCTTTATAAATCACCCTTGTAATTTCTTAGAAGTAGTTTTTTTTCTGATTGTTAGGAGCAGTGCCTTTTTACTATAGAAACTTGTACACATCTAAAAAGAAAAAGTTTCCCATGATTTTATGACCCAGAGACATACATGTTAATATTATGATGAATGTCTTTTTTGGTTTATTTTAAATGGATATATACGCAATTTTTTAAAAACAGAAATGTGATTGTACTGTATCCACTATGTTAGAGATTGCCATTTTTAGTTCATAAAAAGTGATATAGTGACTTTTTTTTTCTAATGTCAATTTGATATTTTTCTGTGGTTTTTTGGAACAATATGTTTTTTAAAAGATTTTATTTAGGGGTGCCTGTGTGGCTCAGTCGGTTAAGCAGCTGCCTTCAGCTCAGGTCATGATCCCAGGGTGCTGGGATCGAACCCCACGTCCAGCTCCCTGCTCAGCGGGGAGCCTGCTTCTGCCTCTCCCTCTGACTGCCTCTCTGCCTACTTGTGCTCTCTCTGTATCTCTCTGTCAAATAAATAAATAAAATTTTTGAAGATTTTATTTATTTATTTGACAGAGAGAGACATAGCGAGAGAGGGAGCACAAGCAGGGGGAGTGGGAGAGGGAAAAGCAGACTTCCTGCAGAGCAGGGAGCCCGACGAGGGGCTCGATCCCAGGACCCTGGGATCATGACCTGAGCCGCAGGCAGACGCTTAACGACTGAGCCACCCAGGCACCCCTAAGTAAAATCTTTTAAAAAAAATTCATTTTTTTTTTTTTAAAGATTTTTATTTGACAGAGAGTGAGAGAGGGAACACAAGCAGTGGGAGTGGGAGAGGGAGAAGCAGGCTTCCCACGGAGCAGGGAGCCCGATGCGGGGCTCAGTCCCAGGACCCTGGGATCATGACCTGAGCTGAAGGCAGACACTTAACGACTGAGCCACCCAGGCACCCCGAAAAATTCATCTTTAAAAAAAAAAAAAGATTTTATTTATTCGAGAGAGGGAGAGCATGAGCGGGAGTGCGGGAGTGGCAGAATGACAAGCAGACTCCCTGCTAAGCAGGGAGCCCAAAGCAGTATTCCATCCCAGGACCCTGGGATCATGATCTGAGCTGAAGGCAGAGCCCAACCGACTGAGCCACCCAGACTCCCCTAGTTGAACAATATTTGAAAAGTTTTTTTATTATAAGACAATATATAATTGTAAAAAGTCATACATTACAGAAATATATATCGTAAGGAAGGAAACATTTCTTGTAATCCTCTTTCTTTAGCTATAACCACTGTTATTAGATTATTTTTCATGGCATATAGTTATGTATTGCAATATGATTTGGGTTTTTTTTTGGATTGATGTTTACAAAATTAGTCAATTTCCTAGTGTTTTGGTTGCTTCTAATTTATTTTGCTATTTACAGATAATCTTGAATTGAGCACCTTTCTATCTATATACCTCTGCTCATTTCCTTAGGGTAAATTCCTAGAAATAAAATCATTACACCAAAGGGGATACACAACCTTAAGGTTTTCCATACAACTTGCCTTTTGGAAATGTTGTGGCAGTTACATTTCCTTCAATAGTACATGAAGTTGTTTATACTCACATGTGCTCCTTAACTCTGATAGTATTTTCTTTAATTTTCCAATTCGGTAAAAAATAGTATATAATTTAAAATCAATTTTTTTATCCTACTGAAGGTGATGATTTTCTCATGCTTATTGACTAATGTTTGTCTTGTTGATTTTTCTGTTTCTCACTTTTTTTTAATTTGAATGTGTTCTTTTTGTATTTAAGGATATCAGCACTCCAAGAACATGAATAGTGTATTTGCTTAACTAAATCATAGGCATTTGCTCTTCTTGGGTGTTGTTACAAAGTATTTAAATTGCATAAACTTAAAAGTTAGTACATTTTTTTAAACATTCTATATCCAGTAGACTTGTTATTCAAGTTCATTTTTAAATATTAACTTTTGTATACTGTTATCTAATAAATGCTCTATGTATCTTTATTATGATAAAATATAAGCTGAAATAAATTTGATAACAAATTACTTGTTTTAAATGAGAAATAGACTTATAGGCATTAATTTATGACCAGTTTATTAATCCTTCACTGATTTAATGAACCCTATTTTATTTTTTTTTTTGCTAATAGCTACAAGTGTATTCATCAGAGTTTGGAGGATAATAATAGATGTCCCAAGTGTAACTATGTTGTGGATAATATTGACCATCTGTATCCTAATTTCTTGGGTGAGTCTTTGGAATGATTCTTTATTATTTAAAATATTCTATCCCCAAAAGTGTATGCTAGCACTAATTTATTCAGAAAACATAGTGTAGGGGTGAAGCAGGTCTTTCTCTCCTACTCACCTGGGTGCTTTCCCGGTCTTTGTTATTTTGTGATGTATTTTCCATACTATGTGTTGTTAGTACTATATTATATTGTTTTTAAGTTTCATAAAAAAAGAAAAATTGACTGACACAACTCTTAGTTCTTACTACATAGATGGCGGGACAGAAGTTAAAGGGGATGCCAGAGGTCCAGAATACCTGTCTCTTTATACAGTGTAGTGCATTCCTGCTGTTTGTGCTTCTAGGGTAGAAGTGAGAGTCAAGGGAAGAAAGTGTTAATGGAGAGGGGGAAGAGGAGGTGGAAACTTGGGTAATTGGATTCCTGGATAGGTGAAGAGAGTCTGTGAACTGGGGAGGCAATTGAAAAGTAAGAACTTGGAGAGGGAACTTAGGAAAAGAAGAAATACTGAGTGGTGTGATACTCTGCAGGACTGGACTTTATGGGCTAGGTTGGGTAGAAGGGAAATGAAAGTCCTGCAAAGCAAAATCCTGTGTCCCTGAACTCGGACACACATGGATTGATGCTGCTGTGTGGGCTCTAGAATTACTTTCCTATCAGTTGTCATAACTTTGGAAAACTTCTTTTGGAATGTTTAAATACAGAAAGGAAGCTAATCTTCCGACAATTTTGGTGTTTACTAAAATTTTCAGGCAACATTCTTTAACGAGTCCAAAAGGTGGAGATTCCTTTATGTGAATTTCTAACTAGAGGGAGCACTATATACTAGTATGGAAGAACTTTCAAAATATAGCACTGTTGTAGTTAGAAAGTGATTTCATACATTAAGTATATAGTCTCACATATAGCCAGTGAATAGTGAAGTTACACTTACTGATTTTCTGAGCTAGAAATTATCTGGGTGATGTTCTAGTTTTTAACCTCTTTTTATGGATAATAAATTTTTGTTTTGGATAATTGGAGTGTAAGTATGTTATGCCCATATTTGAAGTCTTTTAATTATAGTGCAGCTTCTAATGTGATTATGAATGTCAGCCATGGAAATAACATTTTATGCTGATACATCTTTTCCTGTTTTTCTTCCCATCATCCCTTCCACTCTACTATTTGTACAATAATAGTCAAATTCATAGGTTCCCACATTAGGTAGATAGGGATCCTCTGTGCATTTAGGATGCCATTGAGATCTATTTCTGACCATGGAATTCCATTTTTTTTTTTCCTTTACTGAAAAAAACTCAGAATTCTAAGTTCTTATTTCCATTGCTTCAGCATGAGATTACATGATTTATTTGTGTGGTGCCTGTCATTCTTGGTTGGGTTGAGGACCATGAACCTTTTGAAGTAATTTCAGATTTCTTCTTGACCATGGTAAAATAAGTATATGTTTTACAATATTGAAGGCTACTAGGTAGCCTTGCACTTTTTTTATTGTTAGGTTACGACCTTTACTATTTATTTAAAGATTTTATTTATTTATTTGTCAGAGAGAGAGGGAGAGAGCACAAGCAGGGAGAGTGGCAGGCAGAGGGAGCCCGGTGCGAAACTTGATCCCAGGACCCTGGGATCATGACCTGAGCCAAAGGCAGATGCTTAACCGACTGAGCCACCCAGGCTTCCCAGGACCCTTCCCTTTTAATACTGTACATTTACCTGAGTCATGGGTAAAGGGCTGAACTATGCATTTTCTGTAGCAGTGGTCTTCAAAACTTTTTGCTTGGGTGACTCATAAAAATTCTGAAAAATGATGTTCTTCGTCACACATTGATCCCCTATTTAAAATTATCATCCTCAATTTTTCTTTATAAGTGTAAGTGGTTGTAAAGGATGTAACTTTAGGAGTGTTATAAATCTGGTTATTTAAAAATAAAGCTTTTATCTCTTTTTAAAATGTATCCAGTGAGGGGCTCCTGGGTGGCTCAGTTGTTAGGCGTCTGCCTTCGGCTCAGGTCATGATCCCAGGGTCCTGGAATCGAGCCCCACATTGGGCTCCCTGCTCAGCGGGAAGCCTGCTTCTCCCTCTCCCACTCCCCCTGCTTGTGTTCCCTCTCTCGCTGTGACTTTCTCTGTCAAATAAATAAAATCTTGAAAAAAAAAAATAAATAAAATGTATCCAGTGAAATCTAAATCATAGTGATTTGGTATTTATCATTTATTTGAAAATAGACACCTTTCATTAACAATGGGAAATTTTATTCATTCCTTTTCTCTTTGAACTTCTACTTAAGTTATCGTCCACATAATTTTTTTTTTTTAAAGATTTTATTTATTTATTTGACAGAGAGCACAAGTAGGCAGAATGACAGGCAGATGGGGAGGGAGAAACAGGCTCTCCGCTGAGCAGGGAGTAGGATGTGGGACTTGATCCCAAGACCCTAGGATCATGACCTGAGCCGAAAGCAGCCACTTAACGGACTGAGCCACCCAGGCGCCCCCCACATAATTTTATCCTTATATAATGTATTTTCACGTTTGAAATCCTTATCGATCTATCTGTAATACTTTTCTGTAACAGAAATGTATATAAATAGAAACTATAGACATAGAAATGTTTTTTTTTTAACATAATTTTTTATTAAGCATTTAAAAATCTCAAATATTTTTTCTGGGTTATTATTGAGTCATGAGTAGTATGCAGTTGGTCAAATATTTACAAATTTTATAAAGTATTAGACAAATATTTATTGAAAATGTACTGCTTATTAAGGTTTGGTGCCTTTTTTTTTTTTTTTTTAAAGATTTTATTTATTTATTTGACAGAGAGAGACACAGTGAGAGAGGGAACACAAGCAGGGGGAGTGGAAGAGGGAGAAGCAGGCTTCCCGCTGAGCAGGGAGCCCGATGCGGGGCTCGATCCCAGGACCCTGGGATCATGACCTGAGCCGAAGGCAGACGCTTAACAACTGAGCCACCCAGGCGCCCCGGTTTGGTGCTTTTCTTAGTTAGTTCTAGTACCCTTGGAAGTTATTAGTAGGACAAGGAATCAGTTTCGTTTGTATTCTTCTTATTTTTTTGTTTATTCATTTATTTAGGATCATCATAGTTTTTTAAAATTTGAGATATAATTGATATATAACATTATGTAACTTTAAGGTTTTTCTTTTTAGTTTTAAAGTGTAAGTCTTGAGAAACTTTGCTTACATGAATAAGTTGATGGGGATTGAAGGAATTTTGTTAATAGTAACATCACTCAGTTTTTTGACTTCGTTCTGACTTAAGAAATTAAGAAAAAAAGCATTGACTTATCAAAAACAATCTTAATGCTCAATTAGTTAACAAGTCAGGTCTTTTCTTTAATTTTGATGAAAGCAAAGAATTGGAAGCCAAACACTCAAAAAAGATTTGGTTTTCAGGTCATTATAATCATATAATTTTTTGTCAGGTACTTTGATTTTTCCTTTCCTGCCCTAAACACTATACCACAGACCCTTTTTCTTCTGACTTCCCTTCCCCCATCTCTTCTTCTACCTTCCATTGTATTCTTTTTCATTCTCTCCTTGTATCTTCGCTTCTCCAACACATTCACTATTCTTTCCATCCTACTTGGTCTTGAGAGCCCTCTTTCTTTTTCCCCGTTACTAGAAGGTTCTTGCAAGGTGTAGTCTTCCTGTCCCTGTTGCCATCTATCCTGCCCCCGCCCCCCCAAAATCCTGCAATTGCTCTCCTCTGCTCGTGCCAAGACTTGCTCTCTAGCTCTCCCTCTCCCTCTCTCCAGCTGCCTGCCTCCATCTCTCTCCCTTGCTCAGTCTCTTTTCCAGCTTTCTGTGTCTGTATTTAAAATTGATAATTGGAATTTTATCTCCCTTATGAATAACGTTATTATTCTTTGAAGAGACTACCTGAATGCTAAATTTAAAATACGTGTTTTAAAAAAAATAGAGCATATAACATCCTTACTATTGCCAGGTAGTATCCTAAGTGCTTTGTGTAAGCTAACTCATTTAATTTTCAGTCCTATGAGATGGGTACTCTTGTTATCATCCTCATTCTTCAGGTGAGGAAACTAAGGCACAGAGAGTTTGGGTTACTTTTATAAAGTTATACAGTAGTATTGGTGGAATTGGGATTTGGTCCTAAGCAGATTGTCTCACAAGTATATGTGCGTTAACTATACTCTCCTGCTTCTAAAAAGATAGTTACTAGAATGGAAGCTTTAGCAGTAGAATTGCATTGTTTGTTCTTAGTACTGTGGCCATTTTATGGATCCAGAGAATTATAATTATGGATATAGAATATCCTTCAAATTCAGTGATATATGAGATTTCTCAGTAAAATGCAGTTTGGTATACATGTGTAAAATATTACAGTTTAAGTCACAGTTTTTTGATTTTTTTTAAAGATTTTATTTATTTGACAGAGAGAGACACAGTGAGAGAGGGAACACAAGCAGGGGGAGTAGGAGAGGGAGAAGCAGGCTTCCCGCCGAGCAGAGAGCCTGATGTGGGGCTCAATCCTAGGACCCTGGGATCATGACCCGAGCCGAAGGCAGATGCTCAACGACTGAGCCACCCAGGCGCCCCTAAGTCATAGTTTTTATTCCAATGGTTAATTCTGTAACTGAAACATTAAACTCTTATTTATATACTTCTCTTTATTCCCACTACATTATTTCAAGCTCTCCTTTTTCTTCCCTGGGTTATAATAGTAACTTTGCTTGTGAGATACATACCAGGCTCTTCAGAATCAGGCTCCCATCTATCTACATTTGCAGCCTGAATTCGTCACCCATTAATCATTAACAAAGTCACTTTGACCCTGTGTTTCAGCCATATTGATTTAAAGTCATCTTATCTCCTGCTCTTGTATGAATTTAACCCCCTCTTTCTCACACCCTTCTCTGAATTCTTTTTTTTTTTTTTTAAGATTTTATTTATTTATTTGACAGAGAGAGACACAGCGAGAGAGGGAACAACACAAGCAGGGGGAGTAGAAGAGGGAGAAGCAGGCTTCCTGCAGAGCAGGGAGCCCGATGTGGGGCTTGATCCCAGGATCCTGGGATCATGACCTGAGCTGAAGGCAGACGCTTAACGACTGAGCCACCCAGGCGCCCCCCTTCTCTGAATTCTTTTTCA
The DNA here is from genome assembly GCF_054177405.1 of Leptonychotes weddellii. Lineage (NCBI taxonomy): Eukaryota > Metazoa > Chordata > Mammalia > Carnivora > Phocidae > Leptonychotes > Leptonychotes weddellii. Next base: position 92,955,924 of record NC_138374.1, on the reverse strand, counting down.
CTTCTTTTTCTGCTTGATGAATCTCTGCATGTTATGGCCGAATTCTAGTGTCACCTTCTATGTGTAGCCTGCTCATTTATACTTTGATTGCTCCTTGTCCTGTGTTCTTCGTAAGTCTACTTCAATGATAGTACTGATTATCATATTATGTTATAACTACTACATCATATATATTTGTCTTCCTACTCAGAGTTGCTTGAGTCTTAGATTGAATCTTACTTAGTTTGAGTCTTATTTATCTTTGAAGCTTGGATTCCTATTATGGGCTTGATACATCTCTGGTTTGTTTGGAAATACTTATAGTTGGATTGTGGTATAATGGAAAGTATTAGATAGTTGGATTTGTATCCCAACTCTGTTTTGTATTGTCACCGTAAGTTCTTGATGCTCCCTCTAATACTCCCTCATCTCTAAAATGGGGAGAATAACCCATAGAATAATGTCTATAAAGTACTAGCCTAGTGCTAAATGATTTAGTGCTAGTTTCTTTTTCTTTATCAGAATTTTTGTTGTTTTTGTTTGTTGTTATCAGTTAATTGTTAAAGACAGAAGAAAAAAATTTGTAGAATTGGTTAATTCAGTGGTTCAGTGATATGATCAAGTTCTTTCCATCTTTCTATTCCTCCATCCCAGCATGTATTGGTTCTTTGACTAGCTCCCCTCAAGATTGCAGGATGGCTCTGAGCAGTTCCAGATATCATCTCTTAATGAAGGGAGGGAAAGAATTTGTTTTCTTCCTATCCATTTCTTTCTGAAAGACCGCATACCCTTCATTGGTTAAAGCTAGGTCACGTACTTAATCCCATTGTCAATTATTGCCAAGGGTATGAATGCCTAGATTGGCTTAGGTTAGTCAAGAATCATACCATTGGGCTGGGGTGAAACCTAGCTTTTCTGAAAGCATGTGGCTTGGAAAAAAATTATGTTGTTTTTAAAAAAGGGGGGAATGGTTTTGGATAGGTAACTGACAGTATCTGCCATGATATTTATAGGAAAGTGACAGAAAGAAGAACAAATAAAAATCCTTGGTGTCTGCCTTACAGAATCACCAGGTACCATGTGGAGGATGGAGCAGCCTCACACAGTGCTGATAGTGTCATCATTGAGATGTGTACGAGGAGGCCCGTATTCCAGAGAATTCTCCTTTAGTAATAGCAGTAGTAATAATAACAGTTGTAGCATTAGAATTTGTGGCAAAATTGTTTTCTAATTTGAAATAAAGTGAAAACCTAATATTTTCTGCTTAGCATCTTTTTAATTTGGGGACTTTTAAAAGTGAAAATAGAACCCATTTAAACAGAACAATTAGATGATACATTTAACAATAATACAAATTTTAGGTACTTTTTGTTTTGTTTCTCTTTTCAGTGAATGAGCTCATTCTCAAACAGAAGCAAAGATTTGAGGAAAAGAGGTTCAAATTGGACCACTCAGTGAGTAGCACCGTATGTTTCAACTCTTATTACTATTTTTTAATAAATTTCAATTTGTTTTTATTGGTTAATTAGATATTAAAGCTTAGTATGTCATTGATTTTTTTTTAAAGAAAATTGAAGATTATTCTGTTTAATAAAGAACTTTGCTAACTGCATTGTCTGAAATTTAGTGATCATCTTTTGAAAGGTCTTCTGGGATCACACTGAGTCAGAGTTGGCTTGTAATACACAACATTTGTTGGAGGATTATATGGCAGGGTGGAACTATGGTTGGTAATTTGGAAAAACTGTTGGAAGATTCTCAATTTAAGAGAATCAGTCCTAAATTATTGAGGGAAGTGAGCCTAAATTAATACCTTACCAAGTACAAAGTTGAAAATATGGCTAGACAAATAATATCTAAAATATGGCTAGATTGATTCAAGGGAGAAATAGTGTTTAATTTATAATTAGAAGGCTATGGGGAACCATTGGCTAGGAAGGTGTAGGTTAGAATATTATATTTTTGATATCTATGTAATAAACATATTAGGAAGAAGCAGTTAAACATTTATTTTAGGCTCCCTAAAACAATCTTCTTAGGAAGTTAACTGTGTTTCTTCATTTTTAGAATGGCCACAGATGGCAAATATTTCAGGATTTGTTGGGAACTGATCAAGATAACCTTGATTTGGCCAATGTCAACCTCATGTTGGAATTACTAGTGCAGAAGAAGAAACAACTGGAAGCAGTAAGTGGCAGTTGAACTTTAAAAATTTTTAAGTGGTGGTCTTTATTGCATTGAAAAAGATCTAGAAATGTTTAAAAATAATAGGGTAGTATCTATCACTTAGTCCATCCAATTTTATTCAGTAAGAAAGAGCATGTGCAAGGTATCACTTCTAACAGATTCCTCTTTTTCAAGTAAAAGAAAAGACAAATTTCTTATAAGTTGTAGTGGCCAGTTTATATTAAGAAAAACTGAGTGATAAGAAAGATCATGAGAAAGTACAGTTTCATTTTAATAGGGAACAATTACATTGGTCATTTTTCTTCTAATGGATATATTCCTTGCCGATCTTCCCTTTGGAAGAGAAAATAGAGATTATTTTTACCTACATAAGATCCTTTTAGCAGGTATCTGTTGGTGGCACCTGTAAATAAAGACATTTAGAAAGATGGGAACTGGAACTAAATATATCCTGTTTCATGTAATAAAATGTAAATAAATGTAAAATTGCATTTATTTCATGTAAATAAATATAAACAATATAAAATGTTTATATTTATAAACAATATAGTGAATTTGCATGTATTAGGATTTGAATATGATCCATTAGGAGCAACTCACACCTTAGCATAAGTAGATTCCCCCCTGACCTAACTTAAACAAAAAGGGGGTATCTGTTGACAGGGTAAGGGAGTGAGTAGCTGACATACGTGAAAAAGAACAGTTTAACAGCCGAATATTGGGAGGATTGGAACCATAGCCAGCTTCTCTGGAGACTGTAAGGAGATGAGATCAGGCACTTGAATGTTGTTGGATCTTTCTTTGGTGCTTCTCGTGTCTATTTCTTCGAGACAGGTCTGATTTTCTTTTCTCAGATGTTTATAACATAATGTGGTTATTTGCACTTTCTTCATTTATGTTTTTTGATAGAAGAAAAGGGACTTTCCAATTTCAGTTTAAAAAATTCTGTGGGTGGTTTATTAATATAGCTTAGATCTGGATTCCATCTGATCAAATGGGAATCTTTATAGAAGAAGGGAGTAGTTGAGGTTATGCTTACCAAAATGATTATCCCATTCTGGGAGGGGGGCAAGGCTGGTAGAAATTTCTCCCATATTTTTTGGGAGAGGGGGCTTCATCTTTTATTTATTTTTTTCTTTTAGTTTTACTGAGGTATAATTGACATACAGCACTGTATAAGCTTAAGGTATACAGCGTAAATAATGACTTGACATACATGTATTGTGCAGTGATTACCACAGTTCTCTTCCTTTGCCCCCCCCCTTGCACACATGTGTTCATTCTCTCTCTCAAATAAATAAATAAATAAATAAATCTTTGTAAAGTAAATTAGGCTCTATGCTGGGCATGGACCCTTCTTGGGATTCCGTCCCTCTCTCTCTTGCACATACCTGTGTGTGTGCTTGTGTGCGTGCTCTCGCTCTCTCTCTCTCAAAAATAAATAATAAGGGCGCCTGGGTGGCTCAGTTGGTTAAGCGACTGCCTTCGGCTCAGGTCATGATCCTGGAGTCCCGGGATCGAGTCCCGCATCGGGCTCCCTGCTTGGCAGGGAGTCTGCTTCTCCCTCTGACCCTTCCCCCTTTCATGCTCTCTCTCTCTATCTCATTCTCTCTCTCAAATAAATAAATAAAATCTTTAAAATAAATAAATAAATAAATAAATAAATTGAAAGAAGTTTATATAAAAAGTTTCATATTGTAATTATCCTTTTGACATATGCCTCTTTGTTTAGTTTTTGAGGTTTGTGTTGGTAAATGTAGATCTAGTTCATTTTAACTTATGTATCGTAATCCATTGCATGAGCATATCTATTCCCCTATGGTGGACATTTATGTTCTTCCTAATTCTTAGCTGTGTCACTACTACATTTAATATTGTTATACATGTTTCCTTGTGCTCATGTATATACACTTAGTGATTTAAGGAATGAAATTACTTTTTATAGACGTGCACATTTTAACTTATCAGATATTTCCAGGTTGCTCTTTGGGTTTGTCCTATATAGACACCTGGTATTTTCTCGTTTTTAGCTGTTGCCAATCTGACAGTAGTCCGGGGGTGGGGTGGGGTGGTGTGGGTGTGTGTGTGGGTGTGTGTGTGTTGGATGTTGCTACTGTGTGTGTGTGTGTGTTGGATGTTGCTACTGTGTGTGTGTGTTTTGGATGTTGCTACTGTGTGTGTGTGTGTTTTGGATGTTGCTACTGTGTGTGTGTGTGTGTTTTGGATGTTGCTACTTTTGGTAATTGAATTTTAGTTGTATTGTGGTCAGACAACATGATTTATATGATTTTAGATTGGGTATTTTTCTTGATTCCATTTTATTTGCTTTGTGGGTTTATCATGGTAAGTTTCAGTTTTGTTTCCTAGTGGTTGCTTTTGTTTTGTTTTGTTTTTATTAGATTTTATTTATTTGAGAGAGAGAAAGAGAGAGGGAGAGAATATGGGGGGAGGGGAGAGCAGAGAGAGAAGCAGATTCCCCGTTGAGCAGGGAGCCTGATGCAAGACTCAGTCCCAGGACCCTGAGATTACAACCTGAGCTGAAGGCAGACCCTCAACCGACTGAGTCACCCAGGTGCCTGCTTTTGGGTTTTTAATATAATTGTTGTTACATTGTACCTTTGAGTAATATCCTTCATCTGTATTATAGAAATCTTACAATAATATACTTCATTTCCTCTCTCATGGCCTTTGTACTATATTTTGTCATATATTTTATTTCTATATACTGATAGGGGTGTGTTAAAAATACAGTTTTGTCTATTTTTCATTAATTGTGATTTTTTGCTTAATGTATTTTAAAGACATGTTTAGGATTGTAATGTCTTCTGGACATACTATCCCCTTTACCATTACGAATTGTGTATGTTTATTGCTGGAAATACTTTTTGTTCTGAAGTCTGCTTTTATATTTTTTGATGTTAATATAGCCTCAGTAGCTTAGTTATGATTAGAGCTTCTGTGGTATATCCTTCTTTGTTTTTTTACTTTATTCCATCATTGTCCTTGTGTTTTAAAATGTGTCTCTTTAATAGTATGTAGTTGAGTTTCTTTTTTTATTTATTATTTTTTTAAAAGATTTTATATATTTATTTGTCAGAGAGAGAGTGAGCACAAGCAGGGGGAGCATCAGGCAGAGGGAGAAGCAGGCTTCCCGCTGAGCAGGGAGCCCAATGTGGGACTCCATCCCAGGACCCTGGGATCATGACCCGAGCCGAAGGCAGACTGAGCCAACTGACTGAGCCACCCAGGTGTCCCTGAGTTTCTTTTTTTAAACACACTCTAATAAACTCATTTAATTCAAGTTCTTAAGTTCATTTTAATGTAATACAATTATTGATATGGTCAGGTTTGAGGTCTGCCACTTTGGTATTTTCTATTTTTCCATATATTACTTATTCTGTATTCCTCTTTTCTTGCCTTCTTTAGAAATTAAGTTTCTAGGATTCTCCATGTTAATATTACATTTTATCTTCTCTATTTTTCACATACTTTTAAAATTGTATTTCTAGTGGTTTCTCTAAAGATTATAAAATACTTTTTATAGCTAACCTTAAGTTTATAGTATGCCACTTCAAGGATGATGTATTCATAGTCAATACTGAATATATACTATTTTATGGAAAATGTAAAGTTCACAATAATTCAGTTTACCAAAATCCTGCTTTTTGTGATTAACTATTATAAACCACACTAAATAGTTGTTTTTGCTTTAAATAGTTAATAGCCTTTTTTTTTAAAGATTTCATTTATTTATTTGACAGAGAGAGAGACAGGAGAGAGGGAACACAAGTAGGGGAAGTGGGAGAGGGAGAAGCAGGCCTCCCGCTGAGCATGGAGCCCGATGCGGGGCTCGATCACAGGACCCCGGAACCATGACCTGAGCCGAAGGCAGCCGCTCAACCGACTGAGCCACCCACGTGCCCCAATAGTTAATAGCCTTTTGAAGATATGATGCAAAAAACCCCCAGAAAAATAAAAAACCTTCTTTAAGTCCAATATTTACCCTTTTAGATGTTTTCATTTTTTTCTTGCATATCTGAGCTGGCATCTGTCTCATTTCCTTTTGTCAATATAACTTTTTTAACTATTTCTTGCGGAGCTGATAGTTCTGTTCTCTATGGAAGTCTAGTTTTTTTTTTTTTCTTTTTAGTACTTTTCATTATCTTTTTGCTTCTTTATTTTTGATGAAATTAGCAGTCATTCTTACTATTCTTTCCCTAAAGATAGTATAGCCTTTTTCTCTCTAGTTGCTTTTAAGATACTCTTTTTTTTTTTAGAGATACTCTTTTTGACATTGGTTTTCTGTAGTTTGATAGTTTTTGGTTTTATTTAAAAAAATATTTATCCTGTTTGTTTTACAGTACCAGAGGATCTGTTCTTTGAGCATTGTGAAGGTTTATTCAGCCCTATGCTTTCCTTTTCCTCTAGTATTCCAGTTATATGTTAGAATGTTTTATATTATCCTACATATTTCTGGTGTTCTCTTTTTATTCCTTTCTCTCTATGAATTGGTATAAATAACTTATATTGGACTGTCTTTGAGTTCATTATTTCTTTCCTCAGCTTGTCCAGTCTGCTCCTAACCCCATCCAATGTTTTTTTATTTCAGTCTTTGTATTTTTCATTTTTTTTCAATGTTTATTTATTTAAGTAATCTCTACACCCAATGTGGGGCTGGAACTCATGACCCTCAGATCAAGAGGCACATGCTCATCTGGCTGAGCCAGCCAGACACCCCTGTATTCTTCATTTCAAAGATTTACATTTTGTTCTTTCAATTTCTTTTCTGTAATTCATTTTTTCACTTGTTTTGTCTACTTTTCCTCTTAATTCCTTAATAATTTTTAGTAATGTTTTAAAGTCCTTTTTGCCCATTCCAGCATTTGGATCATCTGTTAATTTCATTCTTTTGCCTGTTTTTTCTTTTGACTTTCCACCTTCTTTGCACGTTTTTTAATTTTTTAAATTGTAGTTTAGACATTCTGTATTCAGAATTGGTATAGAGACTATAGTAGTTAATACTATCTTCCAGAAAGGTCTTGCCTTTTCCATTTTCAGGGAGCAAGGATAAGAGATTGATTTCTGGCCTAATCAGGAATTTAGCTGAGTTGGGGTTCAGTTGTTGCTTCAGTTTCAGTCCGTTGACTTAAAGTGTATAGTTGACCCTTGAACAACATGGGTTTGAACTGTGCAGGTCCACTTATAGACAGGTTTTCAAAAATAAATACTATAAATGTATTTTTCTTGTGATTTAAAAAAAAACATTTTGCTATCTCTAGCTTACTTTATTGTAATACAGTAATACAGAATACAGTATATAATACATATGCAAACTATATTAATCGACTATGTTATAAATAAGGCTTCTGGTCAACAGTAGGCTATTAGTAGTTAAATTTTTGGAGGGTTGAAAGTTACACATGGATTTTTGACTGTGCTGGCGGTCGGTGTCCCTAATTCCCTTGCTGTTTAAGGGTCAACTGTAGTATTTTACTTTTTAGTTTATCCCTTTTTTTATTGTTACTGTGGGAGTAACCTTTTACATTGTAATCTGAAGAGTATTGGTTACTATTTTTTAATTTAAATATTTTGTATTGTGAATGTGTCTGTATATACCAGTTCTTTGAAATTTTAGTTGCTTATTCTATGTACTATTTATATTGTCACTTTTTATAAATATTCCTTTTTTTTTTTTTAAAGATTTTATTTATTTGAGGGAGAGAGTGAGAGAGAGAGCATGAGTGAGGGGAGGAGCAGAGGGAAAGGGAGAAGTAGACTCCCTGCTGAGCAGGGAGCCTGATGCAGGGCTTGATCCAGGGACTCTGGACTCAGGAATCATGACCTGAGCCAAAGGCAGGTGCTTAACTGACTGAGCCACCCAGGTGCTCCTATACCTCATGTATTTTGAAGCACATGTTTTCTGAAATTGTTTCAGGGGCTCATTTATGTTCTTTATGTTTAATTATTAATTGGGTGTTTGTATTTTCTATTTAACAATTTTTATTAAAAAAATTTTTTTTTTTAAGATTTTATTTATTTGTCAGAGAGTGAGAGAGACAGAGAGAGCACAGGCAGGGGGAGTAGTCGGGTAGAGGGAGAAGCAGGCTTCCCGCTGAGCAAGGAGCCTGATGTGGGACTTGATCCCAGCACCCTGGGATCATGACCTGAGCTGAAAGGCAGGCGCTTAACTGACAGAGCCACCCAGGCATCCCTATTAAAAAATTTTCAAAATAAAAACCTTTGCAATGCAGAGAGGTATATTAATTTACTAATATGATTATGGATTTAATTTTTTTAAAGGATTTTATTTATTTATTTGACTGAGAGATACACAGCGAGAGAGGGAACACAAGCAGGGGGAGTGGGAGAGGGAGAAGCAGGCTTCCCACTGAGCAGGAAGCCCGATGCCTGGGATCATGACCTGAGCCTAAGGCAGACGCTTAACGACTGAGCCACCCAGGCACCCCTGATTATGGATTTAAAAATTTTTCTTCCAGCTGTCAGTTTTTGGTTCATAATCTTTATTGTTTTCAATGCAAAGAACTGGAAATTACTTGACTTATAAAAAGATTTGTTATCTAGTCTTTACGTAAGAGTAATTAGTTTATAGAAGATTTGTTGTTTTTAAAATAATATTTATTTATTTATTTGAGAGAGAGTACATGCGTGTTGGGGGAGAGGCTGAGGGAGAGAATCTCAAGCAGATTCCCTGCTGATTGCTGGGTTCAGTTTCAGTACCCATGAGATCATGACCTGAGCCGAAATCACGAGTTAGATGCTTAACTGCCTGAGTCACCCAGGTGCCCCCAGATTTGTTATTTTTATAAAAAGTTTTGTTATCTAGTCTTTACTTAAAGTAATAAGCTTTTTAAGCAGCAGTATTTTATTTATTTATTTTGCTCTTCTAGAGACTTTCATACCCTAGACACTGTATCAAGGTAAATTTCAGGGTGGGTAAAAGATAATCTTTCTCCCGCCTACCATCCCTTTTTAAACTTCTTTAGAGAATGAAAAGAAATTTTGAAAGAAGAGGTTGGAATTTAGAAATGGAATGATGTCTGATGAACAGATCAGTTTTAGGAAGACAAATATTGAAGGTTGAGAATTTGGGAATTAATTCCCTTTAAACTCTGTGTCTACATATGCTTTGAAAGGTCTACATGTGGTGGGGCCCCTGGGTGGCTCAGTTGTTAGGCGTCTGCCTTCGGCTCAGGTCTTGATCCTGGGGTCCTGGGCTCGAGCCCCGCATCAGGCTCCCTGCTCCGCGGGAAGCCTGCTTCTCCCTCTCCCGCTCCCCCTGCTTGTGTTCCCCTCTCTCACTGTCTCTCTCTCTATCAAATAAATAAATAAAATCTTAAAAAAAAAAAAGGAAGGCCTACCTACATGTATCCTCAGCTGTTGATAGCTGATGTAGCCAATCATAATACCAGAAGTGCATATCCTTTAGAATTTTTTTGACAGTTTTAAGGAAACTATGTATTGATACAGAGAAAAATTATCAGATAAAAGTAACATTTGTGTAAGATATGCAATATGACTCATTTGTGAAATTTTGCCTTCTTATTTTATAGATTAAAAATCTGAAGCCAAGTAGGGGAGACATTCATAAGATTTTACAGGGTTTTTGGGTTATAATCCTAGAGCTTTTGACTTCCTGACATACCTGGGAAGTTTTATCTTGTCTTTTGTTTTTTCTTGTTCCCCTGCTCCTCTTTGCTTTTTCCTTCCTTTGAAAAACAAAAGCTAAGTAAAATATTCTCCTAATTTACAAAGTCAAATGATCTTACAAGGTTTATAGCAAAAAATCAGCAGTCCTCAGTTACATTACTCCTTCTCCTTAATATTAACTCCTCGGAGCAAACTTTTGTTTTTACTTACTTCTTATTCCTAAATAACATGTCTGCATTGTTCTACTTGGAAAGTCTTCCCTCAAGGAAGGAATGGAAACATTTCTTCCCTCAAAATTCCAGTTGCCCTCCTGTTGAGAATCTACTTAAAGTGAACTCTTCTTGGGAAGATGAACTCATAGTAACTAAGCTCATAAGGGCCATATTATTCATTTATAGTAAAATATATAAAGGTTGGTTAGACTAATCTTCTCATAGGTCTGAGCAGTGTATTTTTACCCAGCTGGAAAGTTATCTAGAAGCCAATATCAGAAGGATATGGAATTGGGACATGAAGCGTTAATGATACAATTCACATCTTTAATTGTATTGGGCTGTAATCAAGCAGTTGCTTCTGTTTTCATAGTAGAGATAATCTTACCTGATTTTTAGAATAAAAAAGTTAATTACAGAAAAGATTAAAAAATACAGAAAAGCAATGTTTAATAAAAAATTGAAGCATATTCCTTTTCAGATGGCATACATGGTCACTTTTGAGACAATTGACTGTAAACCAGATGGGACAAATGTGATAAAACTTGCTATATTGCAGAGCACTAAGGGTGGAGAATAAGAGTCTAAATATATTTCTTCTTCTTTTTTTCCTAAATGTTTCTTTTCACTTTTATTCCAGTTTCCTCATCTGAAAATGAGATAATTAGGCTAAATGATCATATCATTTATGGAAGCTTTGGCAATTGTAAGAAATAATTAGAGAATTAACTTATTATACTTTACTTTTAGTAGTGGGTTAAATGACTTATTTAAAGGATTACTTTGCTGTTCAATTTCTGAGACAGGTCTAACAAAACATTATATGGCTATTTTATTTTGATAAAATTGGCTATATTCTTCCCATTTTTAAGCATTTTCTTTTTTAATCGTCTATTGTTTCTTTTATGTACACATATTAAATTATAGTTTCAGGAATTTGCCATTTATCTCATTTCTTGAAATTATTCCTTTAAAGAAGATTAAATTGCAGAAGAGATGCCATTTGCTAAATTGAATTCCAAGTGTACTTAGTTGGTCCTAGTTTTCCTTTGACCTTGAGGCTTGGGGGGCTTTTTCCCCCCTTCTTTCTACAAGTCAGTTGCATTCTTATTTACATGTCATAGTTGATAGGCTAAAACGAAGTATTCAAAATTAGCATTTTAAAGATAGTTTGTGCACATCCTTTGCAAATGTATTAATAATGTTAGCTGTGTATGTTCCTTTTTGTATAAAGATGTGGTCTCTGCTCTCAACCAAATAATCTGTAGACAGTTATAGATAATCAGTGTAAAGAAATCTCAAAAAAGATGCAGAGGATATTTTTCATCATTGTTGGGACACAGAGCTCCTGTCAGTTTGTTCTGTGTGATAGTTTAACTTTTCAGGTATGTCTAAGGTCCAATAAATACCAGTTTGTTTTGCGAGATGCCAGTGTATCACTTTTAAATCTTCATGATACTGTGTTTTATAAGTTTATTCAGTTGTGAAACATTAATTCAGTTATGTTAATTGGAATATCCTAATGTGATTGTCACTTCATATTTGTTCTCCCTTGTCCTTATTGTCTTGACTTAAACATTTCATTGACCTATTTTGCCTCTTACCTTTAAATATAAAGATTCCTTCTCCTCAGAGGGGATAGACTCTGGTAGTGGGATGGCCATGCCTTTGTGGTATGTGTAATATCTTAGTGATTTTCCAAATTTTGACTGGCTTATTCTTATCATCTGGGGACTTGTTAAACAAAGATTCCTGTTCCTGTGTTTATTTCAACAAATGCCCCAGATAATTCTGTTGCATAGCAAGGTAAATGAAAATTTATTAATCTTTGTTATTTATTTATTTTTGTTTGATTTGGAAGTGATTTACTGGGCATTATTCTTCTTCTTTTCAAATATATAAGAAATCAGAGTTACCTTTGCTTATAAGCCATCTCATTCCATTTTTAGCTTTTGATACTCTTTTACATATATTCATTCATCAGGTTCACCTGGAATTCCTTGGTTCTTTGTGTGAATTTTAACAGTAAAAGATAAATATTTGCAATTTAAATTTTATATCCAGAAATTGTCAAGCTTATAATTATCTTTTATCTGTTACATTTTTGTTTCACTTAACAATTTGGGTTATTTACTTCTCCCTCCACTCCATTATATTAAAAGATTTGTTTTTAAATGTTTGATTTTGACTGAAGTTTTCTATGGAAATATATTAATTCTCACATCTGTGTAAGTAGGTAATAACCACAAATAGTAAGTTTAATTTCTGAAAGGTATGGATTCCTTCCCATTTATTATGCTTCTTATTTTCTTGGAAATGAAATTCTTTTTTTTTTTTTTTAAAGATTTTATTTATTTATTCATGAGAGAGAGAGAGAGAGGCAGAGGGAGAAGCAGGCTCCCAAGGAGCAGGGAGCCCGATGCGGGACTCGATCCCAGGACGCTGGGATCATGACCTGCGCCGAAGGCAGACGCTTAACGACTGAGCCACCCAGGCGCCCTGGAAATGAAATTCTTATGGAGAAAGTGATCTTAGTATCTAGGAACTATGTTGATTCCACTGTGATTTTTGTCTTGATGTTCAGTTGGCTTGGTTGGAAGAAAAAGCTAGGACAGATAACAGAAAAACTATTTTCATGTAAATAGTTTTTTCAGCATGGTAGATGAGGAATGTAATTTAAAACACCTGTTTCTTACAATTTAGTTTTAGTTTTGGGGAAAATGGCTTGCTTTTTTTTTTTTTTTTTTTAAGATTTTATTTATTTCAGAGAGAGGAGAGAGAGAGGAAGAGCACATGTAGGGGAGAGGGGCAGAAGGAGAAGCAGACTCCCTGCTGAACAGATAACCTGATTCCCGGATTCATCCCAGGACCGCTGATCATGACCAGGCTTAACCAACTGAGCCACTCAGGCACTCTGAAAATGGCTTGCTTTTAAAAATGCCAGTTAGTAAACGGGAAAACTGATTAAATAGAAGTAATAGGCTAACTTAAATGGATTCATGAATTTGCTTCATACTGGTTATACTGTGGTGTTAAAGAAAACTTTGAACTCGTAGTTATATTTTTAAAAGAACAATTATAATTTTCTATTATAGGAATCACATGCAGCCCAACTACAGATCCTTATGGAATTCCTCAAGGTTGCAAGAAGAAATAAGAGAGAGGTATATTATTTTGTATCTTTTACATAATGTTTCATTTACTGTTGCTGACTATTCCCATTTCCCCCCATTTTTGTAAAGGCATTTTGTGCTAAAAAGTTTATTTAAACATTTAAAAAAAGCATTTGAGTTGTAGGCAGTTTTCTAACTCTTTGTTATTTTAATTTCTTTTACCTTAGAACTTGATATTTTAAAAATCCCTTTTTGGAGATGTGCTGAAAAGTTTTTTGTAGGATTGAATACAATGACTTACCTCAAAGTGATAAAAAAATAGAAAATAGAATTATCATATGACAGCCTACCCTTCACCCTGAAAAGAGAATTTAGGAAACTTCAGATAATAAAGTCTTAAGTAGAGAGTGTTGCAAATTTTTCTTATGGCAAAAATGCATACTGGGGGAAACTACAAGTAAAAATATTGCTATCTATTTAGAACCTGGAAGGTATAAGACATGAAGGATAGCGAAAAGATAATTTATTTTATTAATAATCTTATAATCAGAATGTTTTAATTTAATGTTCATAAAATTCCTTAGTCATTTCACACTTGTACAAAATATGGGAAAATAAAAGGCAAAATCCTGTGCTATGGGGAGAATGCTAATATAACTTTGAAAGCAGTTTATATATTTAAATTCCTAACTGTCACAAACCTTATATTTTTATTTTAAGTTGTCTAATTAGGTTGTTTTTTTTAGTCATTTAAAAAATATATGTAATGTGTATAATGTGCTAAGTTCTAGGCTGTCTATTACTTTTGAAAATAAAAACATGAGAGATGTTTTTATTTTGATGAAGTACTGTTAGTGTGCATTGTCAGAACCTTTACATTATCTTAGTTTGATATTTCCCCTTTTTTTGATTATTCATGATGTCTATTTTTTAATTTTTTCTTAGTTCAAGTTGGATTTTTCTGTATTATGATATTGTTAATAGCTGAATATTCTTTATATGGTTTATGACTTTTTCTCTTATCCTTAAGTTTTGCTGAGCTAATAATTGTGATTTTAATATGTCTATTAACAAAAAACATTATCTTCACTATACTTTTAAAATTTATTCCTCTCTATTGCTTCTTGGCCTTTTGGCTAAGATCATGTGTAAAATTTATTTCTCTCGATTTTTTTTTTTTCTTTGTTGGTGGGTACTTTTTAAACTTTGGTATACATAAGAATCACCTGAAGATCTTGTTAGAATCCAAGTTCTGATTACGGGTGTATGTTTCAGAGCCCCATAATCTGCATTTCTAGCAAGTTTCAGGTGATGATACTTTTGGTCCTTGGAGAGTACACTTTGAGTAGCAAAGCTGAAAATGTTATATCTGGAAATAAAATTATTAATATGTACACTCAACATCTTTTTGTTATAGAAAATTCTTTGGAAAAGTGATGGTTTTTCATATTCCATATATACCTCCCAACTTTAAAACAGAATGTGAAATTGTTTTGCAGTAGTTCCATATGCTTCTTTCTGCCTTAGACTTTGAAACTTCATTGAAAGTGGGATTAAGGACATGAGAAATTACCTGATAATGAATAAATAAATGACTCAATTAAGTGTACAGTCCAAACATGAGGATGTCTGGGGGTTAAATTAAATGGCTCATCATTATCTGTGTCCTGCATTATTTAATGTTTTTGTTAGCCCCTGAGGTTTTTCATTGCTTTTCTAGGGATCTATTAATGCTTGCAAAAAAATTGTTAGATTCAAAAACTCTCTGGTAATAAGGATACAGCATGTAACTCTAAAAAAGAAACTGAAGATTCTGAGATTAATTCCTTCCAGCAAGCTGACAAGTTAGCCTGTCACAGTTTGATTTGTGCTGTCAGTTCCATGGGACTTCTGGGCTGGAGATAGAGGGGTGACGTAGAGATGGGCTCAGGTGAATGGTGCACATAAAGTGGATTTATGTAACAACTAAGGAGCCCTGAGCTTAGGAAATCCCAGTCTTTTAAAGGGGTCTACTGGAAAACCTGTCTAGTCTTTGCCCTTCAGGGAGATACTTTTTTTATCATATTGATCAGAAAACAAATCTGCCCTCTGTCCTGGAAAAAGTCACTATTTCTGTCTTGCCAGGGTATTTGCTGTAGAAACATCCTTGAAAGGATAATTTGGAACAAAAGCTATGACAGCATGTTCTGAAATGAGAGAGATCAATAGAGGGTTGTTTCCTAGTAAGTGACTCTTCCTTGTGATAGGAATTTGTCCTCTCTCTGATGTGGTGGCTGATGGCCTTGACTAATACCTTCTAAGATACTGTGTTTGATCACATAGCTCTTAGTATCAGTGTTTCTATATTTTTGTCATTAAATGTCTGGGTTAATTGTGCTATAGAATTTTACAGCTTAACTTTAGTTTGATCCTTGTGATTGGATGATTTCTTTTCCCCCCATGAACCATATTTTCTAATGGTAGGCAATTTAACCGAGAAATGTACTAGTTCTAAGTACTTCAGGATATTGGTGCCTTTTTTGTGCACTGATTATATTGTCATTAATACATTTTGGTTTTCTTTTTTTAATGTACCCAAGATTGAGTGATTTTGAGTATTTCAGGTTTAATTATACAAGAGACTCCGAGGAGCTAGGTTAACAAAGTTTACAAATTTGAAAATTTAGTGCTAGGTTAACAGACTTTAAAAATTTACAATTTTTACAAAAAACTTAAAAATTACGTTGAATTTCATAAATTTCCTCATAATTGGAATCAGGTACAGTAATGCTATGTAATCATAATAAACTTTAGTCTAGGGGTGCTTGGGTGGCTCAGTCATTTAAGTGTCTGACTCTGGATTTCATCTCAGGTCATTATCTCACGGTTGTGAGAACGAGGTGGGACAGGCTTTTTCCTGGGTGTGGAGACTGCTTGAGATTCTCTTTCCCTCTCCCTCTGCTCCTCACCCCCTTCCTCCCACTTGTGTGCACGTTTTCTCTCTCTCTCAAATAAATAATAAAAAAAAAAACTTTATTTCAGGAAATTAGTTGATTAATACCTCAATTTAGGACAGACAGAATGAAGTGAATGATTATATGTTTTGCATATATTATAAAGTATTTGCATGCTTAATCCTCAAAATGAATGTAGTTGTTAGAGGTCTTATCCCCTGTTGTATAATTTATACTTGAACTTATTCAAGCAAAATATAGACTGAGCAGGAGGCAAACTACTACTTTTGAATTTATTTTCCTAAGATTAGCATTCAGACATTGGAAATTAACTTTGTGATCTTAGACTTAATTTTTATTGAGGTTATGATGAGTGTTGGTTTAGATATTGATATATACCAATCTAAGAAGTTAAATCTGCTTTTCAGATTTAACATACTTATTTTCTTCAATATCACATCTTGCTAGTCCTTTTTGGGGTATTAGAACCCTACATTCAGGGGCGCCAGGGTGGCTCAGTAGGTTAAGCATCTGCCTTCGGCTCGGGTCATGATCCCGGGGTGCTGGGATTGAGCCCCGCATCGGGCTCCCTGCTCAGAGGGAAGCCTGCTTCTCCCTCTCCCTCTGCCTACGTCTCTGCCTGCTTGTGCTCTCTATCTCTCTGTCAAATAAATAAAATCTTAAAAAAAACTCAAAAAACCCTACATTTAATTTTTGAGTTATTTTCCCCTACTGACTCTTTTTCAAATATTAAGAGAAGGACACATAATAGTAGGCATTTGCATTAGTTATCTATTATTGTGTGACACGTTATGCTCAAATTTGATGACTTAAAAAAGAAACATTTAATATCTTGGGTTAGGAATTATGGTGCGATGTAATTGAGTGCCTTGGCTCAGAGTTTCTACCAGGCTACATTCAAGGTGTTGCCCAGGGCAGCAGTTACCTCAAGGTTTGACCAGGATAGAACCCGTCCAAGCTCACCCACTGGCTACTAGATAGAGATACCAATTTCTTGCCACATGGGCTTCTCCATAGGTAGCTTTCTACATGGCTGCTGGCTTCTCTCAAAGGGAGCAAGTGAGAAAGAGCATTTTGAAGATAGCACTTATATAATTTTTATAACTTAACCTTGGAAGTTACATCTGCACATGTGCTGTTTTCTGGTCATTAGAAGCAAATCATTAAGTCCAGCCCACACCAAGAGAGGGAATTACATGAGTGTGTGAATACTAAGTGGGAATCTTTGGAGGCTATCTTAGATTCTGCCTACCACAGCATTTAATAAGTATATGTATTTAAATGAAAATGTTATTCTTTCTTCATGGTCTGATTGACCAAAGGAGCTTTGGGTTTCATGTAAAAGCCAAATTTGTACTAGCATTTAAACAATTGTCTTACATTTAATTTGATTTAATTTTAAAATACACTTCTGGACATTTGTGGTACCTGTTTACTGTAATAGGGTAGTTTTGATAAGTCTTGGTTTCCTTTTGGTTCTGTTTGGAATTCCATTGAGCTAATTTTACAGTGTTTTTATATGAAATAAAACATAGAAAAGTCCATAAAACAAATTTACAGTTTAAAGATTTATGGTAGAGTGACCATCCATGTAACTGCCATCCTGATATATCAGTCAGATTATTGTTGGGACTCCCAGTGTTCCTGCCTAACCTTTCCAGATTATAGCTTTCTCCCTTGTGCCTTAGGTGGTCAGTATTCTGATATTTATCACCTTCCTGTTTTCCTTTATTATTTTGATACCTAAGTATTTATAAATTGCTTTTTTAAACTTCAATATATTTATTTCTGCAGCTTATAATGTTTATTTTGTTCTTACCTTCTCTGACTCAATGTTAAGGTTCATCCATATTGTTATATATGGCTATCGTTGATTAGTTTTGTGTATAGTATTTTATTAAATGAATATACCCCAGTTTTGTGGTTGATGGACTTTTGGGTTTTTTTCAGTTTTGGCCTATTCACAAACAATGCTACTATCTTGTATATGTACCCAGGTGTATGTATGCATATATATCTATGGTATGTATGTAGGAGTGGAATTGATGAGTCCTAGGACATATATATCTTCATCTTTAGTAGATAACAAACTGTTTTTCTAAGTAGCTGTATTAGTTACTCTTGCTAGGTGTTGTATGCGTGTTCCTTTTGCACTGTATTCTTGCCAATACTTGGTATCACAATAGACTTTCTCAGTTTAGCTAATCTTGGGATTGCTGTTTCTTTGCGGTTTTAATTTGCATTTCCCTAATGACTAATGAGGTTGAGCATACTATGTTGGCCATTTGGATTTTTTGTGTATGTGTAAAGTAACTGTTTAAAGCTTTTTGCATCTTTTGTACTTAGTTAATATTCTTAATGGTTTGTTGAAAAATTCTTTGTCCTATCTATTTATCTATCTCTATCTTCAGCAAATATTTTCTTCATCTAATTGGGCTGCTTATTTCATTATCTTGGTGATGTAACTTGACGAACAGAAGTTTCTGTTTTTAAAAGAGTTAAATTTATTGGTCTTTTCTGTTATAATTAGTGCTTTTTGTCTTAGGTAAAGAGTTTTCCACCTGAGGTCATGGAGACATTTTGCCATATTAATTACTTGAAGCTTTATTTTTTTTATCTTTCACATTAAGATTATAATCTGCTTGGGAATTTATTATTGTGTATTATGTGAGGGATAGGCAACTTTTCATATAGATATCTATCACTTGTCCAAGCATCCTTAATTAAAAAGTCCATCCTTTTCCTATTGCTCTCAAGCACCACCTTTGTCATGCATAATGTGTCCATATATGTGAGGGTCCATTTCTAGGCTGTATATTTGAGGGTCCATTTCTAGTCTCTCTTTTCTGCTTCACTGGTCTATTTGTCTATCTTTTTGGCAGAACTACATTGTATTAAATACTAGAACTTTAAGTTACTGTTTTTCTTTAGCAAAATCTTAGCTATTTATGGCTCTTGTTATTTCTATATACATTTTAGAACCACCTGACACATTTTCATGGTAAACCTGCTGTGATTTTTATTGGAATTACTTTGACTCCAAAGATCAATTTGGGAGAATATATCTATATACAATATTGAGTCTTCTGACCCATGAATGTGGTATTTCTCTGTTTATAATTAGGTCCTTAAGAATGTCTTTCAAAATTTTGATATTTTTCAGAGTATTTATTCTTTTTTTTTTTTTTATTCTTATGTTAATCCCCATACATCACATCATTAGTTCTAAATGAAGTGTTCCATGATTCATTGTTTGTGCATAACACCCAGTGCTCCGTGCAGAACGTGCCCTCCTCAATACCCACCACCAGGCCAACCCATCCTCCCACCCCTCTCCCCTCTAGAACCCCCAGCCTGTTTTTCAGAGTCCATCGTCTCTCATGGTTCGTCTACCCCTCCGATTTCCCCCGCTTCATTCTTCCCCTCCCGCTACCTTCTTCTTCTTCTTTTTTTTTTCTTAACATATATTGCATTATTTGTTTCAGAGGTACAGATCTGAGATTCAACAGTCTTGCACAATTCACAGCGCTTACCAGAGCACATACCCTCCCCAG
>NC_138374.1:92930332-92936157 GCF_054177405.1 Leptonychotes weddellii | reverse complement strand
GACTCCAACAACACTCAGTTTGTTTCCTGCGATTAAGAATTCCTCATATCAGTGAGATCATATGATACACGTCTTTCTCTGTTTGACTTATTTCATCACAGTATTTATTCTTATACACCTTTGTTTTAGATTTTAGGTCTTAGGTCTTCATCATTTTTTTATACTATTATAAACAACGTCTATGTCTTCGATTTCCGTTTCTTACTGTTTGTTGCTGGTATATAGAAATACAGTTGATTTTTATAGATAATTTTTTTTTTTGTACCCAGCAACCTTGTTAAGTTCTCATTAATTCTAATAATTTGTAGATTCTTTTATATCTTCTGTATACACATCGTCATCTGCGAATAATAAGAGTTTAGTTTCTTTCTTTATGATCCTTATATCTTTTATTTATTTTTCTTGTCTTACTCTGCTGGCTAGGACATCCGGTACAATGATGAATAGAAGTGGTGATAGCGGGGCATCCTAGTCTTGGTGCTGATCTCAAAGTGAAAGCTTTCGACGTGTCACCATTAGGTATGATGTTTTCTGGAGGTTTTTTTGTAGGTACTTTTTATCTTTCAAGGAAGTAAATTTCTATTCCCAGGTTCCTAAGAGAACTTTTTTCCCCTGTAATCATGAGTGGGGATTGAGTACTTTCTCCAAAAATTTTGTGCATCTGAGGTGATACTTACTTTTTTTTTTTATTCTGTTAATGTGAATAATACATTGGTTTAATATTAAAGGGCCTATCCACTTTGCACCTGAGGTGATCAACCATCCTGATTTCCTAGGTGTATTCTAGTTTTATCACTGAACATTCTGCATTCTAGGAAACCCCACCAGGATGGTTGTTTGCCCTACTTGTATTCCTTGTGTAAACCAAACTTGGCCATGGTGTATATCCTCTTCTATAGTGTTTGGTTTGCTGATACTTTGTTTAGGATTTTGCATCTATTTTCATTAGTGACATTGTGCTGTAAGTTTTCTCTTACACTGATCTTGACCAGCTTTGCTATAAAGATTGTTACTTTAATCAAATAAATTGGGGAATGTACCCTTTTTGTATTTTCTGGAAGAATTTGTATAGTCTAGGAAGGATATCTTTGCTGAATGTTTAAAGATTTTACTGAAGAATCTCTCTGGATTTGTTGTTTGCTTGCAGAAAGGTTTAAACTATTGATTCACTTACTGCAACTCTTTTTTTTTTTAAAGATTTATTTATTTATTTGAGACAGAGAGAATGAGAGACAGAGAGCATGAGAGGGAGGAGGGTCAGAGGGAGAAGCAGACTCCCTGCCGAGCAGGGAGCCCGATGCGGGACTTGATCCCGGGACTCCAGGATCATGACCTGAGCCGAAGGCAGTCGCTCAACCAACTGAGCCACCCAGGCGCCCTCACTTACTGCAACTCTTACATGCCTATTCAGTTATTCTGTTCTAAAATAACAGAATAACTGTTATACAACAGTTACACTTACTCAGTTTTTGTTATAAATATCACCTGTGACATGTTATACTTTTTCTAGGAGTTGTCTGTTTCATCTAAATTTTCAAATTATTGGCATATTGGTTTTCATATTGTTTTGAATGCCCCCAGAGTTTTTAGTGATATCTTTCATTCCTGACTCTGCTTATTGCTGCTTTTTCTTTTCCTCTTTTTTTCTTGATCAGGTCTTGCCAGGGATGTATCAATTTTATGAGTCTATCTGAAAGAAACACCTATTGTCATTGTATGTTTTCTACTTTATTTTATTTTTTTTAAATGATTTTATTATTTATTTTTTAAAAGATTTTATTTATTTGACAGAGAGAGAGAGAGAGCGAGAGCAGGAACACAAGCAGGGGGAGTGTGAGAGGGAGAAGCAGGCTTCCTGCTGAGCAGGGAGCCTGATGTGGGACTCGATCCCAGGACTCTGGGATCATGACCTGAGCCGAAGGCAGACACTTAACGACTGAGCCACCCAGGCGCCCTGTTTTCTACTTTATTTTTGCTTCCCATTTTACTAATTTATGCTCTTTACAGTTTCTACTATTTCACTTTCTTTGGTTTTATTTTATTGTTCCTTTTCTAATTTGTTAACTTGGATGTACATATTATTACGCAGACTTTTTTTTTTTCTTAATATAGGGATTTAAGGCCATTTGCATCTAATGATTTTAGTATGGTATTCTGTTATTCCTTAGTTCAAAAGAATTTCTAACTTTCATTATAGTTTTTCTTAGGCCTGTGGGTTATTTAGAAGTAAACTTATTACTTGGACATTGGGATTTTCTTGTCTTTCTGTTGTTGATTTCTGTTTTAATTACATTGTTTTCAGAAAATACTTTGTGTTTTATTCCTTTGAATATGGTATTTGCACTGTTACCTGGTGGTTAGTTAAATTTTGAAATATTTGTGTTTGAGAAAGAATGCGTTTTTCTGCAATTGTATGCTGCCGTGTAAAGTTTGTTAAATGTATCATGAGAATTTTCTGCATTTTTAGTGAACTTTGTTTCCTTGTTAGGTGAATTACTGAATAATTATATTTGAGGTGAGTTTCTTCTAGACGCAGAGATTTTTTTATCCATTCCGCTAGATTCAGTCCTAATATATTTAGACCATTTACATTTAATGTAAATGTTATGGCTTGAGCCTATCATTTTATTATTTGTTTTATGTTTCTTTTCTCTGTTGATTTTTGTTGTTGTTTTGTTTTCTTCTTATGGGTTACTTGAATGTTTTTTAGAATTCCATTTTTATTTATAGTGGTTTTGAGTACATTTCTTTATAGATTTTTAGGGGTTACTGTAGATATTACATTATATTTATAACTTATCACAGTACTGGTATAGACATCTATTTACATTTGCTTTTAAATAAACCATCTCATTATGTCACCTGTAGTCTGATTTCTTCCTTCCTTCCTTCCTCCCTCCCTCCCTCCCTCCTTCCTTCTCTCTTTCTTTCTTTCTTTCTTGCTTGTTTTATGCTTTCTTTTCAACTTAAAAAAAAGTTACAGTCAGAGGACTAAATGAAGCTTATAATTAAGCCTGTCTGACATTACAGAATTTAGGTGTTAAGTATGTGTATGTTTATGGGGTAGTGGTATGGTGGTATGGTAAGACTTTAGTTTGTACTTCATATGGCTAAATGAGCTTTGCTTTTGGTAGTAACTCATAGAATGAATATATCTGTATATGTGTATATGTGTGTATATATATATATTTAAAGATTTCTTTAACAGAAGTTTTAGGTTCACAACAAAAGTGAGAGAAGGGTACAGAGATTTCCCATGTACTACTTGCCCTCACATGTGCAAAACCTCCCCTGTTATCAGCATTCCTCACGAGAGGGTACATTTGTTATAACTCATGAACCTGACATGTTATAATCACCCAAAGTCCGTAGTTTACTCTGGGGTTAAATCTTGGTTTTGTATATTCCTTGGGTTTGGAGAAATGTGTAATGACATGTATCCATCATTATAGTATCATACAGAGTATTCTCGTTGCCCTTAAATTCTTCTGTGCTCCACCTATTCATCCCATTCCCTACCTCCAACATCTGGCAATCACTGATTTTTACTGTTTCTTTGGTTTTGCCTTTTCCAGAATATCATAGGATTGGAATATAGCCTTTCACATTGGCTTTTTTCCCTTAGTAATATGCATTTAAGTTTCATCCATGTCTTTTTATGTTTTTAGAGCCCATTTCTTCGTAGCACTAAATAATATTCCATTGTCTGGATGTGATACTGTTTACCCTTTGCCTACTGAAGGACATCTTGGTTTCTTCCCAGTGTTAGCAATTATGAATAAAGCTGCTATAAATATGGTTTTGTGTAGACACATAAGTTTTCAGCTCCTTTGGGTACATGCCAAGGAGTATGATTACTGAGTCGTATGCTAAAATTATGTTTATTTTTTAAAGAAATTGCCAAACTGTCTTCCAAAGTGGTTGTACCATTTTTCTTTCCCACCAGGAATAAGTGAGAGTTCCGATTGCTGCACATTCTTGTTAGCATTGGGTGTTGTCATTGTTCTGGATTTTGGATGCTCTAATAGATACACAGCGGTATCTCATTATTGTTTATATATATATGTTAAATTTTGCGACTCTCTTTTTTTAACCCAGTATTTTCTGAAAGTATACCAGTATTCTTTTGTTCAGATTTGAATATGTCAGATGATTGAAATAGTCTCGGCAGCTACAATTTATTCTAATTATATTAGCTTTTATTTTTTATTTTTTTTTAAGATTTTATTTATTTACTTGAGAGAGTGAGTGCGCGCGAGAGAGAGCAGAAGCAGGGGGAGGGGCAAAGGGAGAGGGAGAAGCTGACTCCCTGCTGAGCATGGAGACCCAGTGCAGGTATTGATCCCAGGACCCTGGGATCACGGACCTGAACCGAAGGCAGATGCTTAACTGACTGAGCCACCCAGGCTCCCCTAATTGTATTAGCTTTTAAAAAACAAAATTCACACACTAAGTTTAATACTTTAGCATATTTTTATCAAATCATGAGTGCAGGTCTGATAAATAAGTACCAGTGATAGCTATGTGCAGCAAAGCAAATGTCAATAAAAGGGGGCTTCTCATTTTCAGATTCTGGGATTCTGAAACTTCTTTTTTTTTTTAATTTAGAGAGAGATTGAGTGTGTGTGCAAGCAGGGGGAGGGGCAAAAGGAGAGGAAGAGAGAGAGAATCTCAAGCGGACTCCATGCTGAGTACACAGCCTGATGCAGGGCTCCATCTCCCGACCTTGAGATCATGACCTGAGCGAAAATCAAGAGTTGGATGCTCAATTGGCTGAGCCACTCAGGCGCCCCTGAAACTTTACTTTTTAAATTTAAATGTTTTTTAGATTTTCTTTGGATTTTGGCACACCATGGTGTGTTGAAAGTGACCTTGCTATTAATATAGGCTTAGGAATGAGCTTAAAGCATTTCTCCATCATATGTATTTATTATTATTTTTAATAACCCCCCAAATCATGAGGATATGGTCCAGGGTGGTTTTGGTTATCATTCCCAATAAATGATCAATTTTCATTCAGATAATGCTAGTTCATCTTTGTGGACTTTCTTCATTTCTCCAAAACATCCTTGGACTCTGATTCATGCTTTTATTTTAGATCCTGCTGCTCCCAGTCATGAAACATGTTTGAAGAGTGAATTTAGATTAATTCTTTCCACTTCCTTTATTTTTTAATTTTTTTAAATTTTTTATTGTTAATCACCATACATTACATCATTAATTTTTGATGTAGTGTTCCATGATTCATTGTTTGTGTATAACACCCAGTGCTCCATGCAGAACATGCCCTCTTTAATACCTATCACCAGGCTAACCCATCCTCCCACCCCCATCCCCTCTAGAACCCTCAGTTTGTTTTTCAGAGTCCATCGTCTCTCATGGTTTGGCTCCCCCTCCGATTCCCCCCTTCATTCTTCCCCTTCTGCTATCTAATTCTTCTTTTTTTTTTTTAAACATGTATTATTTGTTTCAGAGGTACAGATCTGTGATTCAACAGTCTTGCACAATTCACAGCGCTCACCATAGCACATACCTTCCCCAATGTCTGTCACCCAGCCACCCCATCCCTCCCACCCCCCACCACTCCAGCAACCCTCAGTTTGTTTCCTGAGATTAAGAATTCCTCGTATCAGTGAGGTCATATGATACATGTCTTTCTCTGATTGACTTATTTTGCTCAGCATAACACCCTCCAGTTCTATCCACATCGTTGCAAATGGCAAGATCTCATTCCTTTTGATGGCTGCAAAATATTCCATTTCATATATATACCACATCTTCTTTATCCATTCATCTGTTGATGGACATCTTGGCTCTTTCCACAG
>NC_138374.1:92878433-92930232 GCF_054177405.1 Leptonychotes weddellii | reverse complement strand
ATAATGTCTTGCATTGATGCCTGATAGGGAAACACTTGCTTCCCTTATATTCATCACTCTGCTCTTACACTTCTAGCCACCAAATGTGTATGTGATTTTACACTAAGCAGTTCTTCAATTCTGTGCAGACACCAACTGCATGTCCCCCAGTTCAGTTCTGACACTATCTACCTGGTGTTTGCCCCAGATCCCACAGGTTAATGGCTTAGTCTTAAAAGGCTGAGATGCCACTTCAGATGCTAAATGCAAGTCCACCTTGTCACCTCTTCTTCTGACTGACTATAACTTGGAGGTTCCTGTGACCTCCTCTTTGGGTTTGATAATTTGCTAGAATGGCTCACCAGACTCAGGAAAAGTTACTTGCTAGGTTACCAGTTCATTATAAAAGAATATACAACTCAGGAAGAGATGGAAGAGATGCACAGGGCAGGGTATATGGGAAAGGGCATAGAACTTCCATACACTCTCCAGGTGTGACACCCTCTCAGCATCTCCACATGTTCACCAACCCTTGGCAGTCAGCCCTCATTTGGAGGTTCTGCAGGAGCCCTTAGCCACCAGTCATGTCATTAAGCATACAGAAACTTAAAATCAAAGTTTTAGGACCTGTGGCCAGGAGCTGAATGAAGACCAGTTATATATTTTTTATTATAAATCACAGTATCATAGTGCTCTAGTAACTTAGCCAAATCCCTTCAGAATCTCATTAAATGTAAATGCCTCAAATTTATTATGTGCTAAGTGATTTCCATTTCTCTAAACTTATAAAATTTTATTTTGGTTTGACACTTTTTCAGACTTTTTCACATAGGTAGGTTGCATCATTTTATGTTCTCTATCTATCTATCTTAGGGCAGCATTTGTACCTTACTTGTTTAATCCTTTATTTTTTAGATTTTATAGTATTTTTATTTTTATATTCCCTGGGTTTTTGATTTCAATAAAATTATTGTCTTCAAAGAAAGTAGAATGTAATTAAAAACTTAAAACAAAAATTCTCCCATTTTCCATGGAGAACAAATGATATATAATCAGGATAATTATCCTAGTATGATAGTTGTTTTATTTTAAATTGAACCATATGAGATTACTGGTTTGGGACCAGTAATTATTGGAAATATTGTTTGAACATTGGCAGTTTTATATAGTTCACCTCATATAAAGCAGCATCCATATATAATAATAGATGTATTATCCAGCATAAACTTTGGGGTACTAAAAGGATGGGGCATTATCCTCAGAGAATAGGGCATTACAGTTTACTATTTTGGGATTTCAGGTGATACTGGAATTTTTTTCTGGTGTTTCAAGTTCAAAAGTGGAGTGAAATTATTAATATGATCTTAATTATGTGTTATGTATCACACCAGTGATATTGGCTGTCTCTGGATGTTGATATTGTAGATGTTGACTTTATCTTTCTTTTAAATGTTTTTTAAAGCAGTCATACTAAAGACCCTCAGCAATTGTTTAAGGATTTGAAGAGTGGAGTATTTCAAGGTAATTAATGAAAAAGGTTAATTGGTGACCATGGGATGCTTGGCTGAATTAGAGCTTAGGATCGCTGGAGTTGAATATATGCATGAACCAAAAGGCAAAAGTCAAGAGGTGTCAGTGATGGTAGGAAATGACTGGGATGTTTTATAGATGGCTAGGATCATAGAGTGATTTCGCTACTTGGATTGAACCAGACCAGAGTGGTTTGGAGTGGAAGACTAACCTTTGGAAATGGACCTGGGGTGTGAGAGTATTTATCAGTTGATCAGCTTTTATTTGAAAGAGTTCCAAGACAGACTGTGTGTTTGAGGGAGAGGAAGGTTTCGGTTAAGGTGGGAGTATGGTGTGAAAAATTTTAGGGTGGAGAATAGTTTATTAAACTGGATGGAAGAGTTGAAAGCATTTGACAATGCTAATTACTTTTTTTACACTCTTCCCCCATTCCTCCATGGTTTCTATAATAGTATGCTGTCTTGTCTTCTGGTTTTGTGGTTACTGTTCTGCACTTCTTGATAGTTAATGCAGAACTGCTCCTTCTTTCTTTGCCCATCTCTTAAACATTGGTGTTCTCCCTACCATCTTGCTATCTATCTATCTATCTATTTATTTATTTATCTATCTTATCTCTGCTGAGTATACTGGTTGACATTGGGTGATTTCATTATCATAGCTTCAGATTTATTATTCTCCTTTCTCATAGCTTATATGTCTTTCAGTGTATTATTTTTTACCCTGTTAATTCTCTATTTCCTCATTGTTTTCCCTAGCAAAATTCTGTTAGTCCCTTCAAGGCTCAGCCTTCATTTACTTTCAGATCTAATTTCACTTATCCAGTTGCCTCTCTCCTCTTCCCGTTTTCCATCTAGGTTAGGAGCAACCGTACCTTAAATTCTATGTGCATACCATCATCATAATGTTTACTATGATATTTCAGCTGTTGGCTTACTTGTTTGTTCTCTTCCCTGGACTGAGTTCCATGAGGACAAGGGCTGTAGTTTTCTAAATCCTGTTCTTTCCAGTGCTTAGCAAAATGCTTAGCACTGGTAAATATTTGAATTAATAAGTTATCAATTGTATTACCAACTGTGTATGGATAGTCACAGAAGAGAAGGTGCTAATGTTAATAAACCTTAAAAGTCCATTTACCCTTACCAGTCATGAAAGAAATGAAAAGTTAAATAATGAGGTACTGTTTTCAAGAAGTACTATAGCATAATGAGTAACAGCAGGAATTCTGGAGCAAGGGGGCTGCCATGATTTGAATACCAGTTCTTCCACTTACATGCTGAATGATCTTGGTCAAGTCATCTAACCTTTCTGTGCTTTTCATTTTCCTAATGTTTAATAGTACCTATTTCACATCTTATGACAAGTATGACACAAGTATTCATTTTTTTTTTTTTTTTAAAGATTTTATTTATTTATTTGAGAGAGAGAATGAGACAGAGAGAGAGAGCATGAGAGGGGGGAGGATCAGAGGGAGAAGCAGACCCCCTCCTGAGCAAGGAGCCCGATATGGGACTCGATCCCGGGACTCCAGGATCATGACCTGAGCCGAAGGCAGTTGCTTAACCAACTGAGCCACCCAGGCGCCCCGACACAAGTATTCATTATTGTTATTTTACATTTTAAAAATTGGTTCAATGTATTTGGTTTAGATTAAGACAGCCACTTACAGATACTGGTGATAGAAATTTTAATTTGTGTAGTGTTTCTGGAAAGCAGTTTCACATAGTGAAGCTTTCCTAACTATATTTATTTTTGGTTGAATAACTTCATTTTTAATAATCTTTTAATAACAATTGAAATGCAGACTCATGTTCCAGAATTACTCATGCAAACAGCTTAAATCTCTAGTAAGATGAGAATCGTTAAATATATTGTTGAATGTGATTCAGCAGTTAAAATGTTTGCATTTTAATGTCATAGGAAAAGGTTATGATGCAAGTAGATATCAAAGATGAAGCATTATCTTAAACATGTCTTAAAAAATGCTTAAGAGGCAAATGTTAAGATGCTAACTTGTGATTGCTTTTGGGTAGTGGGATTTAACCTCTGTGAAACTAATTTTTATTTTAAAATGGAGTTAACAGCTGACATGCTGACATTAATTGCTAACAGATGAGGTAATTGGAAAGTCTTTGGATGTCTCCTATTTTTATTAAGTCACACCGTCATTTTTGTTGATCATTCATATCTGAATAATGAATAAAGTCAGTCCTTGTTGCATTGAAGTACAGTGTTGTGTTTTCTTAAATATTAAGTCTCCACATTTTTTAACATAGAACTTGTCAGCTTTTTGTCTGCAATTTTTCATCCCTGCAATCTATTATTAGTGCCCAATTTTCTAGAAATTATTTTCCAAATGCAAAGTTATTTTATGATCATGGTGATGCCAGTGTGGTTTGGTTTAGGCTTTTTTCCCCCCCTCTCTATTTTGTCTGCAGCAACTGGAACAGATCCAGAAGGAGCTGAGTGTTTTGGAAGAGGATATTAAAAGAGTGGAAGTAAGAAATCAAGAATTTCTCACATCTCTAGCAATTTTCAGTTTCATGAAGTTGTCACTTTTCCTTTAAATTACTGCATTGGATTTATGGGATTTGTTTCCACTATATAGAATGTAACAGATGTTACTTAAAATACTTAATTTTAATTCAGAGTGCATTTTCATACAAAAAGCATTCTGAACACTTTATGATAAAATGTATACTAAATTTGTTTTCACTGTTTTATTGCCATAATTATTCTTGGGTAGATTGAAAAAAATCGTTTAATTTTCTTGGTACTCTATCCTAGTAATTTAAATCAACTCCCACAAAACCCTCAATTATTATTAAAATTATAATGTCACAATTCTATTCTTTTATTAAGTAAATAATTTTTTACATATCTACTGTGCTAAGGTTAATTTACAAAGAGTTACAAAAACACGTGAAGAATAATCTAGGCATTTATAGTATAATATAGTTTACTTATGGAAATCCATGGGAGGATCTTTTGGAGGCTCATAGGCTATTATGATGTGAGGTTATTTTCTGCAACTACATTTAAATTTAGTGTGTGTTTTAAATTGTTCATATGTGTTGTAATTTTCTTTTGCTGATATGTAGAACATGTTAAATGATCTTGAGTTTAATATTTTGTGGAAATTCAGTATCCCATGTGGCATTCCTAACTTGTTACTTGTAACTTGTTACTACTATGCTTATGTCCCTTGTATGACTGAACTGAGCTTGGGTTAGACAGAAGTAATTCTACCTGATTATGTATCTTTAGTGGCATTTTAAAAATTTGCTGCTTTCCTATTAATCAGAATAACACATAAAAAAGGCCAGGTTGTTGGTATGATTCAGAAGTGCATAATTTATGCAATAATAGTTGATTAGGAGGCTTCTTCCTCTGAGTTAATGAGTTAGGCTTTAAGTCTTTATTTTAAAATGCTAATATTTGAATCAAGATGACTTGCTTAATGCTTTCAGAAGATATTTTTAAAGTAAACACATATCCTGTTTTTCTGGACTTTAGAGAGCTGAATCTAATGATTCACATACCATACTGTCATACTTATCTTAATATTTATCAATAGGTTCTCAATTGGATTAATGATTAGCTTATAGTACAATATAGTACATCTCATTTGAAATATTTATATTTGTCTTTGTCTGCATTTGGTGGCTTCATTAGTGATGAACAATATTTATTAAAGAGTTTCTAGTTCTCTAAGAATGTGCACCGTAGAAAAAGCTGTCTCTGAACTTTTTAGATAATCTTGCTTTGTACTCTGAGGAGAGGAAGCCTTGAGAAATACGGATGTTGAGACAAAATGTGACTGATAAAAATCTAGGATTGGAAGGGAATATAATATCGTATCTCATTTTGACTTCTACATCTTCTGTTTGGAGTGTTTACTATAACTCAAATAATTGTGTTTTCAGGAAATGAGCGGCTTGTACTCTCCTGTCAGTGAGGATAGCACAGTGCCTCAATTTGAAGCTCCTTCTCCATCACACAGGTACAAAGCTTCAAATTTGTAATTACTTAGGATTTATGTTGCAAAATGCACATATGGTACTAGTCCTTGTGAGCCTTTTCCATGTAATATTCAAAACCCCTGAGAAATTGCTTTTGGTCATGATCTAGAAATGAGATTCAGATGGACCATCTGTTTCCTTAATGCTTTGAATTTTCATGCCACAAACAGCAGAATATTGTAATATTATGAATTCACTGTTGGATTAAAAGTTTGGTGAATTTCTTGAAATAATAGTAGCTTTAAATATTTTGTGAGTTAAAATCAAATGACCTTAAAAATCTGCAATTTGAGAACATGAAATGGTAGGTAATATTAGGGAGAAATTTGATAAAGTAAAACCCTGGGCTTTTCCCCTAAAAACTTTGGTATTTTCTTCATTACTCTGTGTTGTTAATTTGTCTTCTCTTCTATATGCTCTGTTAGAACAGGGATTATTTTGTCTTGCTCGTGATTGTTTCCCTAGGTTTTAGAGTAGCAGTAGTGACTGGCCTCCTTCAGTAAGTATTTGTGAAGTACAATAAATGTCTTGGTTCCTTCTAGCTTTGAAGTTCTAGTTGATGAAATCTATCCTACCTAAAATTGGAATTTGAAATTTTTGCTTGAAGTGTTCAAAGTAAGCAATTTTACATGTTTTTAACTTACTAATCCATTTAGGATAATGGCCCAGTGGAAGCTTTTCAAACAAACAGTTTTGGGATAACATGTGAATTATCAGGCAGTTCAGTGCCAGTACAAGAGATTACACCAGTCTTCGAAACCTGTGTCAGTTCGGGAAAGCTATGGTGGATCTAGTTTAGTATGATATGTGGGGAAAGGGGCACAGGGAACCTTTTGGTTAACGAAGGTTCCTGGGATGTTTGATATTTTCCTCATTAACCATTTATGGAGAATCCTTGTGAGTTCTAGTTGATTCTAGAGTCACAGCAGCTATGTAATTCAACTTTTTTCCTTTGTATTTTATTTTCTTTAAAACACTTGGGAATGACTCAGTCTGTGGGATATTGTTACCTTTAAGTTTAATGCTCAGTCTCTGAAATACATGGGATCGTTGTCAGTGGAATACTGTGTGAGTGTAGGCAGGTAAGCAAAAACTGTCATCTCACAAAATATTCACTGACAGTTCCCATTGTCCTGTCTCTCTCTTGTTTAATGGTAGCATTTCTTTCTATTGTGTCCAGGTTTTTGTTATTCAGTCTCTCACTGATGGGTTTTAATAACATGTGATAATATAGTATTATATTACTTTAACGGCTCTATTTATTTTTTATTTATTTATTTATTTTTAAGATTTTATTTATTTATTTGACAGAGAGAGAGATAGCGAGAGCAGGAACACAAGCAGGGGGAGTGGGAGAGGGAGAAGCAGGCTTCCCGCTGAGCAGGGAGCCCGATGTGGGACTCGATCCCAGGATCCTGGGATCATGACCTGAGCCGAAGGCAGATGCTCAACGACTGAGCCACCCAGGCGCCCTAACGGCTCTATTTATTGAATGCCTCTGATATGCACTAGGCCCTGTTATATTTGTTGGAATATAGCTGGCAAAGTCCCTGCCCTTAATGGAGCTTACCTTTTGGGAGGTGTCTGTGTGAGGCTTGTGGAGATACTAAACAAATAAATATATGATGTAGTAGTACAAAGCATGTAAGTAGTATGTTAGGAAGAAAAGCATATTCGGGGTTTGCAAAAAAAAAATTAGGGCATATTAGGACTGGAAATAGTATGTAGTTCCAGTTAGTTTGTATAGTCAGGCTTCTCTGGGGAGGTAACATTTAAGCTAACACGTGAATGAAGTGTAAATATGATAGAAAGTCAGGGTCCCTGGGTGCTACAGTCATTTGAGCATCCCACTCTTGGTTTCTGCTCAGGTTGTGATCTCAGGGTCATTAGATTGAGCCCCAAGTCAGGCTCTGCCCTGAGGGCACAGTGCGCTTAAGACTTTCTCTCCCTCTCCCTCTGCCCCCCCAATAAATAAATAAATAAATCTTTTTTTTTTTTTTTTAAGATTTTATTTATTTGACAGAGGGAGACACAGCAAGAGAGGGAACACAAGCAGGGGGAGTGGGAGAGGGAGAAGCAGGCTTCCC
Organism: Leptonychotes weddellii; assembly: GCF_054177405.1. Classification (NCBI taxonomy): domain Eukaryota; kingdom Metazoa; phylum Chordata; class Mammalia; order Carnivora; family Phocidae; genus Leptonychotes; species Leptonychotes weddellii. The sequence continues at coordinate 92,922,617 of NC_138374.1, read as the reverse complement.
GTGGAGCAGGGAGCCCGATGTGGGGCTCGATCCCAGGACCCTGGGATCATGACCTGAGCCAAAGGCAGACGCTTAACGACTGAGCCACCCAGGCGCCCCTAAATAAATAAATCTTTAAAAAAGAAAAGTCTTGGGAGAGTTTTGAGCAGGATCTGATTTAGATTTTAAAATGTTTACTGGGGTACCCAGGTGGAAGATAGAGAAGAGACTGACTGTCCCAACCCCCTGCCATTAGAAATGTGGTAAAAGTTAGGAAGCAAGTTAACAGTCTAGAAGAGAGGAGATGGTGCCTTGGATTAGGATTTTATTGGAGGAAGAGATGAGAAGTGGTTTTGCATAGCCTTCCGTATCTTTTTTTGTGCTTTAGAATTGAATTTAACTCCCAAAACAGGATGTTAAAATACCTTTACTTACACCTTTTCCTTTTGCCAAGAGAGAGATAGGACAGTGGGAATTGTCAGTGAATATTTTGTGAGATGACAGTTTTTGCTTACCTGCATACACTTACATAGTATTCCATTGACAAAGATCCCATGTATTTCAGAAAGTGAGCATTAAACTTAAGGGTAACAATATCCCACAGACTGAGTCATTCCCAGGTGTTTTAAAGAAAATAAAATACAAAGGGAAAAAGTTGAATTACATAGTTAATGTGACTCTAGAATATCTTATTTATAAGATAAAGTAGCAGGGGCGCCTGGGTAGCTCAGTTGGTTAAGGGTCTGCCTTTGACTCAGGTCATGATCCCAGGGTCCTGGGATCGAGTTCTGCATTGGGGTCCCTGCTCATTGGGGGCCTGCTTCTCCTGCTCTCTCTCTCTGTCAAATAAGTAAAATCTTAAAAAAAAAATAAAGTAGCAGATCTTACGGAAGATTCAGGATTTCATGAAATCTATGAAAACTTTGTTGGAAAACAACTAAAATCCTATGCAAAGCTATTGTCAAATGAGGTTCTGGAAAATTTAACTTAGTTAATAGTTGAAGAAGGGAAAACAGGCAAACAATACTTTCTTCAAAAGGGTATTTTGATATTTTCGTAGAACAAGTAATTTGAATATCAAGGTTTGAGAGAGACACTTGGGAAAAATCACGTAGCCCTAAAGTACTCTTAGGAAATGACCCTTATGGTTAAGATGTGAAATTAAACATGTTATGTTATACTATCAATACTTTATTTTTCTTTCTTTATTTTTTTTTTTTAAAGATTTTATTTATTTATTTGACAGAGAGAGAGACAGCGAGAGAGGGAACACAAGCAGGGGGAGTGGGAGAGGGAGAAGCAGGCTTCCTGCAGAGCGGGGAGCCCGATGCGGGGCTCGATCCCAGGACCCTGGAATCATGACCTGAGCTGAAGGCAGACGCTTAACGACTGAGCCACCCAGGCGCCCTATTTTTCTTTATTTTTAAGAAATAGCATGTAGTTCTAATTATAGTAACCTTCTTCCACCATAATTATTAGCTTTATTATTTAAATGCAAGACAATTTTGTTTTATTCCTCACTGTAATGTTTTTGGTCTTTTTTATAGCAGGTTTACCTTAAAAAGCCTTTTTGTTGATTCATTTATTTCCTTCTGTAATGAGGACCTCTTTATATGTCTGGTCATTGAATCCCTTACATAGATTCTTTTTTTTATTTATTTGAGAGAGAGAGAATGAGAGACAGAGAGCATGAGAGGGAGGAGGGTCAGAGGGAGAAGCAGACTCCCTGCCGAGCAGGGAGCCCGATGCGGGACTCAATCCCGGGACTCCAGGATCATGACCTGAGCCGAAGGCAGTCGCTTAACCAACTGAGCCACCCAGGCACCCCCTTACATAGATTCTAAGTTAATGATTAGATTATGTATTTAAATGAAAAGAAGAAGACATACAACTGTTTTCTCTTACCCCACTTCCCCCAGGATTTTATCTTCTGTACACCATGATTAGCTGTAATTTTCATATCCTATGTATTCTCTTTTTGCTGTTTAGACCCTCCATATCACATGGAGTCTAGCAGTGGTCTTTTAACTATCCTCTTGCCCTGTATTGCCAGAAATCTGATCATGTTTCTTTCCTGCTTAAAATCCTTCAGTGACTTTCCACTATATGTAAGTTGGTTTAGATCCAACTGTTTTGCATGGCCTTCTGTATCTTTTTTTGTGCTTTAGAATTGAATTTAACTCCCCAAACAGGATGTTAAAATACCTTTACTTATACCTATTCCTTTTGCCTAGAAACTTCTGGATTCATCTCTTACATAGCTCCCCCTTTCCAAAGTGCCCCCCCCTTCAAGAATCCAACCAAGGGTGAACTCTATTCTTTTTTGATATACCGTTTCCCTAAAGACTGAAGGGAGAAAGGAAGGAGGAGATAGAATTAAACACTTAAAAAAAAATTCTAATTATTTTGTTCCGGCTTCTGTGCTGTGTGTATTAGTTTTGTGTATTTTCCATAGTGTACTGTAATTTTGTGACTATTAAGTTTTTTTATACTCCTTTATTTTTATATGAGCATTTATACGTATTAGTACTTAAAATATGTTTTTGAATAAAAGTATACGTAACCTCGAGTTTTAATTTTTATTAGTTTGTGAGATTATATATATATGTATATATATATTTATTTTTTTAAAGATTTTATTTGTCAGAGAGAGAGAGGGAGAGTGCACAAGCAGGGGGAGCATCAGGCTCCCTGCTGAGCAAGGAGCCTGATGTGGGACTCGATCCCAGGACCCTGGGATCATGACCTGAGCCCAAGGCTGATGCTTAACCAGCTGAGCCATCCACGTGTCTGCAGTTAGTGAGATTTTGATCGAAGCTTGATCTTTAGTATACTTAATAAATAAACTAATACAATCTTAAAAAAACAACAAAAACTGTCAGCCAGGCTTCATTGGAATGTGGTTCTGGGTGGGGGAGAGTGTGTGATTTTTCCTTCTTAAAATTAGTTGAATTTTTTTTTTTTAAACACTTTGAGGCCTTCATCCTTTACAAATTTCTCTTATTAGAATTAGTTTAAGCTGAAGATTGCTGTTTTTAGGGCCTTTTTCATTTTGCTTTAGATTGTGAGGGAGAAAGTCTCCACAATAGTGAGCTGAATTTATACTTTACTGTTGCATAGTTATGTGTGTCAAGTTATGAGTGAATTAGAGAATGGTAGGCAAGCATGGTCTTTTTTACCTGTTGACAAATGAGATTGGTCCTTTTATCTGATAATACAATTACGAGCATATCTATCTTAATATACTCTTTTAGAGGATTATTAATAATCTGATATTAATATAACATTAATATATTGATACAAAGGTTATTAATTTTTAACTTTATCTCAAACTTTAAGTACTAAAATGAAACATGTTTGTTGAGATTTTCTTCTTGATAATGACAGTGATGATTTTTAGGTTAAAACATTCTTAGAGAAAAATAATAACTAAAATTTAGATTTTTAAGTCTTCTCTAAAACCATTGTGAGTAATTATGCTTGTAAATTTTTAAATGCTTCTCATTGATGTGTTTTCTGTCTTAGAAATAATAGTCTCATAATTGCTTTTATTCTTTGTCTTTAAGCAAGTATTTCAGAATTGTCAATTGTTACTCTCTCACCTTTGTGTTTTCAGAATTTCAGATAACTTAGTTTCGAGATAATGTATTAGTTTAAACTTCTCTATCTGCTTAAGGTAGATATGCTTTAATGTGATCCAGATAGTTACTGGAGTTAAATTTGCAGAATAACTTTTGTTTTCCTATGATAAAATAGTAAATAAATATAATAGAAATACTTTAAGTAAAATTTTTCTGACCTAGACTCTCTGATCTTTAAAATGCTTTTACCCATAAGAGAATTCCTTTTTTTTTAAGATTATTTGTCAGAGAGAGAGAGGGAGAGCACAAGCTGGGGGAGTGGCAGGCAGAGGGAGAGGCAGACTCCCTGCTGAGCATGGAGCCTGATGTGGGACTTGATCCCAGCACCCTGGGATCATGACCTGAGCTGAAGGCAGATGCTTAACCAACTGAGCCACCAAGGCGTCCCCCATAAGAGACTTCCTGTTGATTGTAAATTTAATTCATTTTTTTGGAAGACATATTTATAAGTTTAAAATTTGAATTGTTTATTATTAAGGCTTCCTGTGGCATAAAAGAGGGAGGTTTATAAATAAAAAGAGATAAAAGACTTTTATGGAAGATACTTTTGCTTTTATCTAACTATTTTTAACAGATATTTTTGAGACTTACCTTTCATTTGTGTTTCTATTGACAAAGGTCCACTTGAATCAAAATGTAGGTGTAATAGGAAGGAAAAGCAAAGGGTCATTTTATCAATGCTAGAATTATTTATTATTAAGAATATATACATAGGGTAGTGAGTTAATACCTTGTGAATTTGTATATAATTTGAGTAAACTAATGAAATTCAAGGAATTTGATATTTCATAATGGCTGTGGACTAGATTATGAAATTCTTCTTTAGCTCACCTGTATCAGTGAACAGTTATATTTACCTATGCAATTATATTTACCTACAGTCATAAAAAAAGAAAAAAAGTGTGTGTGGTGGTGGGTGGTGGTTTTGGATGGCCCCGAGATCACAACCTCAGCCAAAACTAAGAGTCGAATGCTTAACTGACTGTGCCACCCAGGTGCCCTCCCTCCCCCCACATTCCTTATTCTTGCATATTAGGTCTTTGGCTGGATTATGACCCGGTGTTAATGGATCTTTCTTCACATATTAATGCTTAAGTTCTTGGTACTTTTTGGCATTTATTATTAGTTGAGTTGCTTTATTTTACTTGGGGAGATAACTTTTTTAACATACAGGAATTGAAAAATTTTAAAAGATTTTATTTATTTAGAAAGCTTGCCGGTGGGGGCAGGGGTAGGGGGAGAGGTAGAGGGAGAGAGTCTTTTTTTTTTTTTTTTTAAAGATTTTATTTATTTATTTGACAGAGAAAGACACAGTGAAAGAGGGAACACAAGCAGAGGGAGTGGGAGTGGGAGAAGCAGGCTTCCCGTGGAGCAGGGAGCCGATGCGGGGCTTGATCCCGGGACCCTGGGATCATAACCTGAGCCGAAGGCAGACGCTTAACGACTGAGCCACTCAGGCGCCCCAAGGAAGAGAGGCTTAAGCAGACTCTGTGCTGAGTGCAGAGCTCAACTCAGGGCTCTATCCCATGACCCAGAGATCATTACCTGAACTGAAATCAGTAGCCCATCACTTAACCAACTGAGCCACCCAAGCGCCCCAGGAATTGAAATGTTTTTATGCTTAAGTCTAACTCTAACCTTACAAGTATGTCTCTAATTTATTCTGTATCTTAAACAAATCTTCCTACATAAACCTAAAGAGTTTTTATTTAGGGGTGCCTGGGTGGCTCAGTTGGTTACGTGTCTGCCTTCAGCTCGGGTCGTGATCTCAGGGTCCTGGGATCAAGCCCCACATCGGGTTCCCTGATCAGCGGGGAGTCTGATTCTCCCTCTCTCCCTCTACCTGTCTCCCCGGTTTGTGCCCTTTCTCTCTGAAATAAATAAAAAATCTTAAAAAAAAAAAAGAGTTTTTATTTAGTCTTTATTTCCTTTATCAAAGAGGGGAATTGTAACAATATGGGAAATTCTCCACACACAGGCTGACACTTTGTTCCGTATCTCCAAGGTTAGGTGGATCTTAACAAATCTCTGCTATACCTGCATCGAGGACTTTTGAACAGAAATAATGTGTTGCTGTTTTTTAGTGAAGTTTATGTATGGTGTGGGAGAAGTAGTAAAACCAGTACTTGATTGTTTTATTGTTGGGAGTAGTAAGGAGTTACTTGCCTTACCCTGATGCTATACTATGCAAAGGAGTTGAAATTAAAGTCCTAGGAGATGGAGGACATTGAAGAATCTTACAGAATTTTCAACTTCAGCTAAAACAAAAAGAAACACAAAATGTAGAAAACTTCCTTGGCAGTAATGTAATGGGTACTCTTCATATATTGGCAATTTATTTATATTTTTATTTATTTATTTTTGAAGATTTTATTTAATTATTTGGAGAGAGAGAGCATGAGTGGGGGGAGGGTCAGAAGAAGAAGCACAGTCCTTGCTGAGCAGGGAGCCTGATGCGGGACTCGATCCTGGGACTCCAGGATCATGACCTGAGCCGAAGGCAGTCGCTTAACCAACTGAGCCACCCAGGAGTCCCAATTTTTTTTTTTTTTTAAAGATTATTCATTTATTTATCAGAGAGAGCAAGCTCACAAGCAGGGGGAGTGGCAGAGGGAGAAGCAGGCTCCCCACTGAGCAAGGAGCCCGATGTTGGACTTGATCTCAGGACCTCGGATCACGACCCCAGCCAAAGGCAGACGCTTAACAGACTGAGCCACCCAGGCATCCCACATCTGCAATTTCTCATTAAATTGATAGAAGTAGTAGAGAATTAGCAATTTATGAAAACCTTTTCTGAAACTGTGCAGTTTTTTTTTTTTTTAAGATTTTTTATTTATTTGACAGAGACATAGCAAGAGAGGGAACACAAGCAGGGGGAGTGGGAGAGGGAGAAGCAGGCTTCCTGCTGAGCAGGGAGCCCGATGCGGGGCTTGATCCTTGGACCCTGGGACCATTACCTGAGCCGAAGGCAGACGCTTAATGACTGAGCCACCCAGGCGCCCCACTGTGCAGTTTATTTAGAATGTCTGAAGAATTTATTCTTCAGTCACTCAGCCAGTTTTGGAGGGCATATAAGACATGTATAAAACCTTGTTATAGGCACTGGATATACAGTTGTGAATATGACAGATCCTGGAACCCTGCTCTCTTGGTTATATAGCTTTAGGTCGAAAAATAAGTTATGCTGGCAAATTAATTTTTCTGTTTAAAATATGTAAATAAGAATTTGATTCCAAAATTTAAAATAATCAAAATGCTTTTAACTCTGAAACTTTGGTATTTACATTTGATATGTAGGCATTTCAGGATTTTTAAAAAATACCTTCGAGTTCTTGTTATGAGGTATAATTTGTCACCACTTAATGATGATAATAACAGTCCATTCCAGTTCTGAAATCTAGGGTGTGAATAGGACAAATTCCAGTGTGTGTATTCACCAAGATTCTTATTTGTAATGAAGATTTTCGAACCCTACCCCCAAATCTCATCATTAGGTCTGAGGTGGTTCCCAGAGATTTAAATGCAGGTTTGGGGGATCATACTTTAAAAATATGTAAACATTGGTTTAGTAGGTAGTGAATATGTCTGTATTATTGAGATGTGTCTAAGTAAATCTTTAAATCAGATATGATTTTTTTCGTAAAAGAAAGCTCAAATATTTAATACTAAAGTTTTATCTCTTTAGCTTATTTCATCTTTTGGAGAGGATAAGGTAAAGATTTCTATTTTACTCTCAATTCTGTAAAGTTACATATCTTTCTATAATGTCTTAAACACCTGAAATCAAGTTTCTGGACTTGGGAGAACCAGGAAAGTTAAAATAAGTCTTTGGGTCGGAAGCAAATTATTCGTATATACCAATCATTCCTTGTTGATTCCATTGTTGTTGATTCCATTCATATACTGTGATTAGATCCTCTTGCTTTTTGTTTTGTCAGGTTAGTCATAGAGGGAACTTTCCACCTCTTTGATTATTTTAGGTATACCTTGATTGTGGGAGGTCTGGGATGGGAGAGGCTGGGAAAACTGTCGGAATACATGGTAACCCTGTTTTAGATATAAGGATAATTGAATAAAACATGAAATTTTATGTGTTATTACCATTTTTTGTTTCTGCTATTTACTGTCTTTCCCCTACCCAAGTCCTAGCATATTTCCCCCATTCTCCAGATCCTCTACCTTTGAATCTTAAGTTTTTGGAATGCTTTTTCTGCTTTCTTTGCTTTAAAAGCCTTTTCTAAGTTTATTTCAGATAACTAGGGTTTTTTTTTTTTTTTAAAGATTTTATTTATTTATTTGAGAGAGAGAATGAGAGAGAGAGAGAGAGAGAGCATGAGAGGGGGAGGGTCAGAGGGAGAAGCAGACTCCCTGCCGAGCAGGGAGCCTGATGCGGGACTCGATCCCGGGACTCCAGGATCATGACCTGAGCCGAAGGCAGTCGCTTAACCAACTGAGCCACCCAGGCGCCCCATAACTAGGGTTTTGTAACAGTAACATTTATGGTACCTGTATCATCTGATAATTAAAAATTTCTCCTCTGTGAATTATAACTAAATTGTGAACTATTTCCCCTTACTGGAAAATAGTAGTAGAATATAAAGTGGTTAAACACAGCACTTAGCCTAACAAAGTGGGAGTCTGAGACAGTGTATTAGAAAAGGTTTCCTGTTAATTTTCAGTTGGATTTTGCATCAAAATCAAGAAATTATTACTATCTTAGAGAACTGTATTTATTTATAAAAGTTATAACTATCATAGTGATATCTATGTGTTAGGGACCGTTTTGTAATTTACACGTGCTATCTCATATAACTCTCAGAACAGATGCAGTGCAGTAGGTTTTTTTATCCTCTTCATTGTACAGATGAGGGAGTTGCGTCCTAGAGATGAAGTAATTTGCCCAGTATCACATGATTAGTGGCATAACCAGTATTTTAATGCAAGCATCCTTACTCTAGAGCTCATTAAACCTTGGGAGGTGAAAGAGTTTTGGAAGTCATCACATAGTTGAGAATAAAAGAAGAGAAGAAGATAAATAGAAACTTTTGGTTCAAAAGTGGGAGGGCAGTGATATTCTTCAAGAAGAGAAAATGTATGTCATTTTGGCAGTCTTCCTTAAGGATTCTGGAATTATACGGCCTGGGTTCAAATTTCAACTCTACAACTTATGAGCAGTTTGATCTTTTTTTTTTTTTTTAAAGATTTTATTTATTTATTTGAGACAGAGAGCACATGAGAGGGGGGAGGGTCAGAGGGAGAAGCAGGCTCCCCGCCGAGCAGGGAGCCCGATGCGGGACTCGATCCAGGGACTCCAGGATCATGACCTGAGCCGAAGGCAGTCGCTTAACCAACTGAGCCACCCAGGCGCCCATGAGCAGTTTGATCTTAGTTTATTAACTTTTGTACACCTCAGTTTTCTCATTTGTAAAATAAGGACAATACCTGTCTTCAATGATTAAATGTGATAATACATTAGAGAAATGAAAATAATGCCTGGCACATAGTAAGCACTCAATAGATGTTAGTAGACAGATGAGTCACATTGATATTGGATGATTTGTTTGAATAGTTGTGTCAAATGTTAAAGGGTTTGGTAGAATCAGAAGGGAAAAACAAACATTAAGACTGATATCTAGTCTCTTGAGGTGTCTGCAGAAGTGGGGCCCACAGGAGTTTTGGTTTTTTAGTAAATGAGATTTACCATTAATTTGGAATTCAACACTTCAGTTCTTATATAAAAGAAATGATATGATCACTCTGATGTAGCAGAGAAAAACCTGTTTTAAGTAACTGACAGAAAACATTATTTTGAGAAAAGCAAGTAATTTGGTTCTTATGTGTTTATAATATTAGGGATTACTGCCATGGTAGAAAGGAAATAAAATAGTAGCATACTTTATTGTTTTAAGAAATTAAAACCATAGGGGTGCCTGGGTGGCTCAGTCGGTTAAACATCTGCCTTCTGCTCAGGTCATGATCTCAGGGTCCTGGGATTGAGCCCTGCATCAGGTTCCCTGCTCAGCAGGGAGTCTGCTTGTCCCTCTGCCTCTGCCTGCAGCTCCCCCTGCTTGTGTGCTCTCTCTCTGTGTCAAATAAATAAATAAAATCTTAAAAAAAAAGTAATTAAAACCATATTTGATTTTAATTAATCATTATTAAAATTTATAAATCAAATTATTTTCAGGTTACATGTTGCTTAGCATGCTTTGTTTTGGGGGACTGGTTTAATACTTTTATGTAAAATACTGCAGGGGAACAGGTTTTGGCTCTAGCCTCATATAGTTTATTAAATGTAGAGGCTTATTCTTCTGTCTTAAATTTAGACAAATGAAAGAACAAATGAATAGCAGCAGTTAGTCTAATTTCATGTGTGTACATAGCAATTTTTTGTCCATTCAGTTCCCTTATTTAAAACCCTCATTTATTTTTTTAATGTTCAGCCTTAAATGATTTTTTAAAAACATTTTATTTATTTGAGAGAGAGAGAGAAAGAGAGAGAGCACAAGGTGGGGAGGGGAAGAAGCAGAGGGACAGGGAGAAGCAGACTCCCCGCTGAGCAGGGAGCCTGATGAGGCGCTCAATCCCCGGGACCCTGGGATCATGACTTGAGCCAAAGGCAGATGCTTAACCGACTGAGTCACCCAGGTGCCCCTAATGTTCAGCCTTAAATGATCTTTTTTTTTTTTTTTTAAGATTTTATTTATTTGCGAGAGAGACAATGAGAGAGAGACAGAGAGCATGAGAGGGAGGAGGGTCAGAGGGAGAAGCAGACTCCCTGCTGAGCGGGGAGCCCGATGCGGTACTCGATCCCAGGACTCCAGGATCATGACCTGAGCCGAAGGCAGTCGCTTAACCAACTGAGCCACCCAGGCGCCCCAGCCTTAAATGATCTTAATATGCTGTAGTTTGCTCACAGAATAAAAAATTCTCTATAATTTAATTAGCTAATGCATCTATTGGTAATTTAAATGTGAACCATCTTTTTCAAATAAAAGCCCAATCGAAAGGTAGTCATCTAGTATTTTTACCAAGAATGAACCACTATTTTCTCTAAGCTACTTATTCATTATGGATATAGCTTCTATGTGAAATTGACTTACTAGTATGCCTTTTAATTATGAAATATACCTTTGTTTTTGGAGGCAAATGTTTGAGTGAGAGTAGTTGTGTGATATCTAGTTGCACAGCTGTGAATTTCCCTTGTAATTCGGGTTAACGCTGCCTAGTTTTCATTTATGTTTTTAGCTAAGCTTCTCATTTTCCCAGTGAAAACATTGGGATTTCTTTTTTTTATCAACTCATTTTCCCCGTCTTGATTAAAGTGTATTTATTCTTAAATCAGTTTTAGTCACTACGCTGAAATTTTCTTCTTGACCTTGCTGTTACAATGTTTTTATTAAAGTTTTATAACTTTAATGACATTTATTTTAAATAATAGTTTCTCTTTCATATTCATAGGTTGCTATTCTTTCACTTTTCTCCTTACATTATGTCTGTGAGTTGGGGTGAACTAATCCAGGAGATTTCCCCCCTTTTCAGATAGAGAACATGATGTGCCTAGGGAATATAGATATTATAGCATGGTGGTTCTGGAGCCTAACTGCATGAGTTTGAATCCTAACTCAGCTGTTGGCTAACTTTGTTACTTTGGCCAAATACATAATCTCTCCGTGCCTGATTTGAGAAATGGGAATGATAATAGTATCTGCCTTAGAGTTAAGAGGGTTTAAATGGTTTAGGTCAGTGCCTAGTACATAATAGTGCTTCTGTCATTGTTGTCATTACAATCTGGTGACTGTGGCTGACTTAGAGTTAAGAAGTGGTAAAGCACCAGAATCAAGAGGACCCAGACCGTCAGTGCTTTTTAATATTTTCTTCTACTTATGTTACTTTGTATACAACACACATTTTATAGAGAATAATTAAGGAGGTTTGTTTTTCAGATTTCTTCTGTTGTAGTCTTTGTATGCATCAATAAATTTTCCCTAGTGAATAAGATTAAGATCTGATAGAACATAAGTTTCAAACTGTGTCATTGTTAATAAAATACCATTTAAAACCTGTAATTTCAATTTCTTTTATAAATTGATGGGTATTTTTAAAAATATGTATTTGGTATGTAGTGTTATCTCACTGTAGACACTGATATATCAATATCATTATTCAGGCTTACAATCAAATCTGAATTATAATACCATAAGAAATAAATGCTGTATTCTACTGACTTCTAAATATGCAGCTACATAATTTTATTAATGTTTATAAAAATGCTAGGGGATTAGATTTCATTAGTAAAAGGAACAGAGAGATTTTGGTTTTTTAAAAGATTTATTATTTACTTATTTGAGAGACAGAGAGAGAGGGGCAGGGGCAGAGGCAGAGGGAGAGGGAGAAGCAGACTTCCTCCTGAGCAGGGAGCCCGATGCCTGAGACCCTGCTTGACGTGGCGCTTGGTCCTGGGATCATGACCTGAGCCGAAGGCAGACGCTTAAACTGATCCACCGGGGCGCCCCGGATAGAGAGATTTTGATTGCATGTTTTTTCATTTTTAGTCTTGTTAGTCCCTAGATGGAGTATACTAAAAGTAGCACATGATCTAGTCATGCCAGTGCATGACTCTGTGTAAGGACAGTGATCATTTGTTATATTTCCCATAAAGCAACCCATTACAAGATTGTGTTAATTCTTTAATTTGTAGTGTAAGTGCTTTGAAGGCTCTTTCTTGTATAATTGAGCCTTACTGTAGGAATAGTTACAAACACAAGGAATTAAGATCTTTTAGTATGTGTTGCGTTTTTTAAGACTATCGTGAGGACAGTTCCATCTGATTTATTGTACTTTTTTTTTTACTTTTTAAAATGTGAGGTTGTGTTTTATTGACTAATTTTGTATTAATAGAGGGTAAAGTATATCAAATGTTTACCATTTTTTTTTTTGGAATTATACTGAGAACATACTTTTTTAAATTTCACACCTCTCTGAAGTCTCTTCCTTATTTAATAGATGGAGAAACTAGAGATCAAATAAGATTAACAACTTGCCCAGAGTCATTTAGCTGCTCAAGGGTAAAATTCACACCCACTCTGTGTACCCTTAAGAATGCATCTCATGTTATAATTTTTGGGGTTATTTGAATACTAAAGAATGATTTTGTGTATAGACAACTTAATCCATACCTTCACTTGCCTAAATTTCATTAGGGTAGACAATATTAAATATTATTTGTAGTGGTAATAGGGAAGGAAAATTTTTAAAAATGTAAATAACTGTGGTTTATCATGGTTGATACATGTTTTGCCATTTTCAGGTGTTAATGGTCTTCATAGGCTAATTTATTTAAAGATGAGAAGAATATAGGCGTGGTAAAGATAGAACTAATAGGAAAAAAACATAGTTTCAGAGATTTTTCTAAACTTATGTAGGAAAATGCAGAGACGTTACAACCAAATAAAAAGAACCAATGCAGAAAGCAGATTATGTTTTTGATCAGGTAGAGAAAACTAGTGTATAGGTATTGGATTGTGAAAAAAAGATTATTGGTATTTTATCATTTATTCTATTCCTTTGGTAATTTTCCTTCACATGAGATGTTTATCGTAACATTTTGGACCTGGAAGGGACTCTAGATAATCTAGAGATAGTCCCCACTCATCTCACTTTGAAGATGAGGAAACGGAGTGGTTACAAAGTATGTGTCTGAGGACACATAGCTTTTTAGTGGCATAACAGGACCTCTTAACTGTAACTTTGATTGCTTGCTTGTGCTCTTTTCCTAATACTCTTAAGTCCTTTTTTCCTTAAATAGTGTTCCTATCTGAAAATGAAATTGAAGCAGATACATTTCTGTATACACTTGTTTTGTGATTATTTCCTATTGATATTCTTTCATGGTGTGTTTGTTTAAGGTGATGGGGTGAAGGGTTTATAAATTGTTTATTTGCTGATTGTTTATGGGTTATGCATTTATTTGGTATCTAATTAAATTATTGGCAATAAATATTTTCTTTGCTTAGAAATTAGAAATACTGGATTTAGATATGATGTATTTTAGATTTACTTTTTCTGTTGCTAGAATAATGTAAACACTGAAATCATATTTTTCTCTCTTCATTTTGCAGTAGTATTATTGATTCTACAGAATACAGCCAACCTCCTGGTTTCAGTGGCAGTTCTCAGGTAAATGATATATTTAGCAGTATGCTTTTGTGGTACAATGAATATAATCATCTGAGTTTTAAAGTCATAGATTAGTTTACTGGAATGTCCTGTCACAAACATAACTGTTTTGAGTGCTGTGGCATTGATTGGGACTTAGATAGTTCTGATGCATAAACAGCTATTTCTGTGCTCACTGAAGAGTCAAAAAAATTTTTTTTGAATGCTAGTGACATGAGACCTTGAGAGGAAGGAAATACTGTAAGATGAAATTATGAATAATCAGCACATTGTTTTTCTCAGGGATCTTTATAATCTATTGATGAATCACTCATCATTATGTTGAAATGTTAAGCTTTTCTGTGGGAAGTAAACTACAGATTTGAGTAAAATAAACTTCAGCTTCACCTCTCTTCTAATTAATTGTATGATTGTTTTGACTTTTACTTTCTCCATCTTTAACTTGGGGATGCTGATATTTGTCAAATCTAATTTTGAGGCTGGACTTTTTTTTTTTTTTTTTTGACTTTTTATATTGAAATAATGTCAGACTTAGAGAAAAATAACCAAAATGGTAAAAGGAATTCCTTTATGTCCTTTATCTAGATTGTCTAAAAGTTAACATTTGGTCACATTTTTTTTGTTAATTCTCATTCTCTCTTTTGCTTATGTACACATAAATTTTCTTCTCTGCATTGTTTAAGTTAGGTACAGGCATAATGATCCTTTACCTCTAAATACTTTAGTGTGTATTTCCTTAAAAACAAGGGTATTGTTACGTAATCACAATATAATTTTAAAATTCAAAAAGTTAACATGGATACAATGCTATTATCTAATCCCTGTATCTTATTCAGATTGTAGAAATTGTCCTAATATTATCCTTCATGGTAAGAGGGAAACAATGACGTGTTTTTAAATGCATGTTCATTTGTATATTCACTTTATGTGTAATGTGGTTATTTTTATCAAAGTGAAAAGAAAATTCTTTTGGATCATGCAGCTTTTGTTTGTGTTTTCCTTTTCCCACTACTTAGATGACCACTTCTATTACTTTCATGGTTAGTTGGTATAACTACTCTGAACATCCTGTGTTATCTTCATATGCATGCATGTATTTGGCTTATTATACTAACTTCATAGATTAGTTCGCATCTCTTTCTGAACAACAGTGAAAACACCAGATCTTCTTGTTTCTTTTTTTTTTTTTTAAGGGTTTTTATTTTATTTATTTATTTGAGAGAGAGAGCACAAGAGGGGGTAGGGTAGGAGGGAGAAGCAGACTCTGCGGAGCAGGGAACCGGATGCGGGACTCGATCCCAGGACTTCGGGATCATGACCTGAGCCGAAGGCAGTCGCTTAACTAACTGAGCCACCCAGGCGCCTGATCTTGTTTTTATAAGACATAATGGGATATATCAGGAGAAATTATAAAGCATTAAGTTGAAACATAGCTTAAAAACTTGAGAGGGAAAAGTAGTCTTTGAATCTGGAAACAGCTTTGTATTCACAGTTGGACCTTGCTGTTTTCCTTTTGACTCTAATCTCACAAAACATCAACATCAGATAAGTCCATTCTATGACTGTGATGAAGTAAAACAAATATAAGGTCACTTCATAAACTGTCTAAGCACATATAAAATCAAAGTCACCATGCAAGCCCCCAAAAATACCAAAGACACTAATGTCCTGGCTAATATGAGCATTTGCTGTTGCTTTACTATTTACAACTTTAGTTTTACTGTAGTGTTCTATCCTTCAAGATACTCAACCACAGAATTACCCCCACTTCTTGAAAGCATCCCATCCACAACCCTCCCCCAAACACTTAACATGAGCCTGTATCCTATAAGTTGGCTCTTAACTGAGATACCTCTCTCTTACCCATAGTGTGTTATATTCTTTGTTGCAGTGAGCAATAATTAAAACTTGTTCAACTACAGGTATGTGTTTCTGTTGGTCTTTGGCTGCAGGGCATTGACAGTCTCTTCATAGAGGAACAAGAAAAGGTTTTTCTGTAATTGCCATTTACATAATATTTAATTGAATTTCTAGCAGTGAGCTAGAAACAATAGAAGTTGAATCTGGGTGAAAAAGAAAAGTAATAATAGCTTTTTTTTTTTTTTTTTTGGTTTATTTTACTTTTTAGAGCAGCACTTGATATTATCATGTAATAAAGAGATTTCTGGTTTGAGATAGTATACTAAGCCAATCAGTGTGTTAATCTCTCTCCAACCTTCACTCACCAGAAATCCCATTGACCTATTACTATCCTCACACTGAAAACTTAAAAGAATTTATAGAGGATTAAAAAAATACTTAGGAAGGCTGCCTAACATGAGAGTGTGAAGTGTGCCTAAGGGTGACAAAGGCTGGGTCTCCTGGATGACTCCAACCTTAGCATCTACTGGAGGACAGGGAGGTTGTTGAGGAGGAAATCCTACTAGTGTTTATGGGATAGAACTGATAGGACATACTGTGCTGAGGGCCTACCCTTCATTTCTAGCTATGTTCTTTAGAACAGATAGACTTAAAGCAAATTGACACAAAAAGGATTGAAAATAGAGGAATAGTTGAGGATAAGCCTGTCAAATGTAAGAATACTAAAGAATATAGCAAAAACAAAAACTAAAACAAGAACAAAAGAAAGAAAAGTGCATTACCAAAATAGGACTCAAGGAGAAAAGCATAAAAGATAACATTTTTCACATAAAGAAAAGTGATAGTTTCCCAAAGTAGTAATAATTTGTGTGATATAATTAAAACTTAAACATGGTAGAAGATTTTGAAGTATATCTCAAGAATGAATTAAAGTAGTAATAATACTCATTAGTCATCATTATTTTACACTTACTGTTCATGAACATTAAAGTAATTAAGGTACTTTACATGCATTACCCACTTTAATTCTCCGAACTTCCCTCTGAGGTAAGTACTATTGCTATTATTTTTTATTTTATTGAGGAGAAAACTGTGGCATACGGAAGTTAAGGAGGTTGCTAAAGGTAACATAACTAGTAAGAGGAGGGTGCTGAGATTTTAACTCAGGCATTATGGCTTCAGAGCCTATGCTTTTAAATACCCATTTATTCAACCAAGAGATTTTTAAAAATGTTTTAAATTATTTATGTATTTATGTTTTGGAATACCTGCTATATACCAGGCACTATTACAGGCTCTGGGGATACATGATTGAACAAACACAAAACAAAGACTTCTGCTGTAACCAAGCTTCCAGTCTAGTAGGAGAGATACTTACAGTAATAAAAGTAGACTACCTTTGAACAAAGTGGAGGTGAGGGAGCAAGCCCATGTGAGTATCGCTGGGATTCCCAAGTTCTGGGAAGAGGGTTAAGAAGTAAATGAGCTCTGAGGTAGGAGTATGCCTGACATAGTTCAGAAGTCTGTTGTGGCTGGAGAGGAGTAATCAATGGGGAGAAAAGTAGAAATGAGATAAAACTTAACAGAGGCCACTTGGCACATGACTTTCTTCGGCCGTTATAAAGACTTTGTGTTTTGTTTTTTTTTGAATGAGACCAGTTAAACTTGGTTGAATAGGTACTTGTCTCACTTTATTCTTTGTATCAAAGGACATACATTTATTTTTTTTTTTTTAAGATTTTATTTATTTGACAGAGATACAGCTAGAGAGGGAACACAACGCAGGGGGAGTGGGAGAGGGAGAGGGAGAAGCAGGCTTCCCGCTGAGCAAAGAGCCAGGCGTGGGACTCGATCCCAGGACCCTGGGATCATGACCCGAGCCGAAGGCAGACGCTTAACGACTGAGCCACCAGGGCGCCCCCATTTATTGTTTTTTTTTTTTAAGATTTTATTTTTTATATATTTGACAGAGACAGACACAGCAGAAGAGGGAACACAAGCAGGGGGAGTGGGAGAGGGAGAAGCAGGCTTCCCGAGCAGGGACCCCGATGCGGGGCTCGATCCCAGGACACTAAGATCATGACCTGAACCGAAGGCAGATGCTTAACGACTGAGCCACGTAGGCGCCCCTGTCTTGTTTTTTTTTTTTTAAAGATTTATCCATTTATTTTAGAGAGCGGGAGAGAGAGAGAGACAGAGAGAGTACACAAGCAGGAGGGACAGGGGGAGAGGGAGAGAGAATCTCAAGCGGACTCCACGCTCAGCGTGGAGCCGATGTGAGACTCAGTCTCATGATCTTGAGATCATAACCCCAGCCAAAACCAAGAGTGGACGCTTAACTGAGTGAGCCACCCAGGTGCCCAAAGCTGGGAAAAATCTTAAGATGGTGAGTGTAGAGGGAGACAAATAAAGAAAGCGGTCATATAAAATGTTTCAATATATAATTGAAATTGACTTATAATACGTAGTAGATTAAAATAATTTAGACAGTGCTTATGCATACTATTAAAATGAGTCTTAATGAAATATATAATTTTCAAGAAAAATTAAAAATATTGAGATTAAAGTAATTATAGAACAATTTGAATAGACCAGTTGCCATAATTATTAATTTAATGTGATTCCATAAAAATCTCAATATTTTTTAAGAGTGCAGGGAGTGTGACCGACTTTAAAGTTCATTAGTAGGATGAATGGATTCAGAGGTATAATAATCACAAGGGCATTTACCCAGTAAATTATTAAAATGTATTCTACGACTGCTGTAACAAAAGGAGCACAGTAAAATTTAAAATCGAACTGAAAGGTAATGAAGAATTTATTAGCCTGTGGTAAAGGTGGTTACGCAGATCAGTGGGGAGAGTGGGGATTAAGTAAATGGTGTTGCGATAGCCAGGAAACCAAACCATTGTGGAAAACCACTTACTGTGAGAGTCTAAATCAGCTAAATAATGAGATAAATACTAACAGGATTGTAGAAATTAAGAAAGAAGGCTATATCTTACATAAACAGAATTTTAACAATGAACAATATTTTAAAAAACTAGGAAAGGTATTTTAAGTATGATAGGTAATTGGTTTAGTTGCTTCAAAATAATGAAAACTTTTTATATCCATTTCGTCTTTTTGATGAAAGCTCCAAATAGGGTAAAAAAAAGAGAAAATGGTAAAAAAAAAAAGTGAAAATTCAAATGGCCGGGTCACATATGAAATAATACTCACTTTCCCAAATAATAAAACAAAATATGAAGTAATACAAGGTTCCAAAGGAGTCACCTAATAGATATGGTTCAGAACTTTTCAAAATTGGAAATACTCCTTGCTGTGTGTGGTTGTGCGTGAGTTTGGGAGAGGGAAAGGGAAGGGAAGAGAGTTGGTAGTCCAGGAAGAGTATTTGACAATGTATACATAAGACGGAAGCGAAAATGTGAGTTCATCATTATACGGATAGAAATTTATTATAAGAAAAGTCAAAGTACTGTGTGAAGATTATATGCCAGTATTATTTATATAGGTAAAAATTCTGGGAGAATAAATACTCCCAATCATAATAGAATACCTAGAGAAACTATGGTACAGCTACAGGATTTTATTACTCTTAAATAAAAATTCTTTTTTAAGATTTTATTTATTTATTAGAGCAAGAGAGAGCGTGTGCACAAGCAGGGGGAATGGCAGGCAGAGAGGGAGAGAGAGTGAAGCAGGCTCTCCGCTGAGCAAGGAGCCCGACTCGGGGCTCGATCCCAGGACCTTGGGATCATGACCTGAGCCGAAGGCAGATGCTTGACTGAGCCACCCAGGTGCTCCTCTTAAATAAAATGTTTATAGTTGAATTGAAAAATGTGTTAACAGTATAATGTAAGTGAAGCCAGAAACAAATATTTTATACCTCTGGATTTTTATAAGTACCTGTTGAGTTTGCTTTAGAATTATTATATATCCTTAGTATAATTAGCAAAATCAGGAAATTAACATTAATATTATTTGAGATAACTTATTTAAATTTCAGCAGTTTTGCCATTAATACCATTAATAAATACTCTTTTTTAGCAAAAAGATAAAACTTTCTTTGTTCAGTACTAATCTACAATCACTTGTTGCATTTAGTTGTCATACTTCTCTAATCTCCTTAAAACCCTTATCGTTCCTCAGTCTTACATTACACTGACATTTTTGAAGAGTATGTTATTTATTTTGTAGAACATCCCTCACTTTCAGTTTGTCAGACGTTTTCTTAGGACTCAATACAGATTATCCATTTTAACCAGGAATACTACAGAGTTGCACCCTTGTTAGTTTCTCATATCTGGGTGCATATGATACCTCTTTGTTCAATACTGATGATGTTAACTCTGATCACTTTATTAAGGTGGTACCTATCAGATTTCTCTACTGTAAAATTACCATTTTCTCTCATCTGTGCTATTAATAAATCTTACTTGAAATAGTTATTGATACGGTTATTGCCCAAATGATAATTAATGATAATTTTTAATTCCTTATTCCACATTTATTAGTTAGCATTTCTACTGTAAGAAAGACCTTTCCCTCCTCTTTGTTTATATCCTTATGGATTTATGGATTCCTCCTAATTCATTCTGTTAATCATTTTTTAAAAAATATTTATTTATTTGACAGAGGGAGACACAGCGAGAGCCAGGAACACAAGCAGGGGGAGTGGGTGAGGGAGAAGCAGGCCTCCCACTGAGCAGGGAGCCCGATGAGGGGCTCAATCCCAGGACCCTGGGATCATGACCTGAGCCAAAGGCAGATGCTTAACGACTAAGCCACCCAGGCGCCTCTCTGTTAATCATTTTTAACTTAAATTGTCCCATATTTGGCTAGTTGGAACTCTTTGAAGTTGATTTCCACATTCTTTTGACATGTTCCCATCATTCTTTAAGTACCTTCTTACATTCTTAGACAATAAGATGTTGCAGCATCACCTTGCCCCAGTCCTGGAATCAGTGATGTATCCAAGAAACCCTATTTTCTTTTAATGGAGAATGTTATTTAAATACCAAGATCTGGGTTTTAAGTGTGCTCATTGGTCCTCGAATGTCAGTGCCTTGTAGGTGTTTTCAATGGACATAGAGACCTAGGAGACATATGTATGTGTATATATAATGTATGTTATGTTATCTATACAGATATATATGCATTAATTACATATTAATCACCTTAAGTGTTTGATTAATGAAAGGACTCACAGGAGTCAAATAGTTTATACTTCTGGAATAGCTTGATTAAAGGCAGTGGGTACCATACAGCCAAGAAGAAGGAGGATACTCACTGAAAGGGGTCTGGCGATTTCAGGTCCAGGCTTCTTTGTCCTTCCAGACTGGGTCATACAGGAACTGCTTTGTCTCCAGGTTTAGAAATACTCCTGGCTTGTGTCTCAAGTACTTCAGTAATAGGAATCCAAAGTTGGCTTGTGGTCAGGATCTCTTATTTTAAATATGTCACGTAGGCAGTACATTATAGTTACATGACCAGCCTTTAAAGGCTCCACTGAAACCACGTACAAATGATAAATTGATTTATTATTACTAAACAATGCTGACAGACTAATATATTTTGTTCCAGAACAACTCACTGACTTATGGTACAGAATATCATTTTATCTTTCTTTAGTGAATACATTGCATAATGTAGGCAAGAGTCTAGAGATAACCATGTGGGCAATCCAGACTAGCTGAGATTAATCCATGCTCTCAGTATATAATACATAATATTTATACAATCTCATATATTTCATATATTTATAAAACATATATATATATATAAAACATGTCTCTGTGTTTCAGTGTCTCTCCTTTAATGGATGAATGGATAGAGAAGGTGTGTATATATACTCAATAGTATATTATTCATGTATACACAATGGTATATTATTCAGCCATAAAAAAAAAAATCCTGGCATTTACTACAACATGGATAGATCTAAAAGTTACTACGTTAAGTGGAATAAGTAAGACATTTGGTAAATGTGGCCATTTTTATTTAGAGGTAATCTAGATCAACACAAGTGATGAACATTTCCTTTTGATTTTTAACCATATTTATATCCTACCTATAGATCTAGACCTTATCCTGAATGTATTCATTCTGATGATTGGCCTTGTAGATTATTTACAGCCAGTTTGTATTCTCAAACATCTATCCCTTCACAATTAGTGTATTTCTCTTCATTTATGTTAATGTTATTTTTAAATTTAACAATTAACATATGGCAATGAGCTAAGCAATGCATTTTTACCAAGAATTATGAAGCGATCTAATTTTGGATGGATTAGAAAGGAATTGCACTGAAAAAATAAATTCAAGAAAAGCTAAGAGTAAATAGCAAAATAATTGTGAAAAAAAAGCTGCAATAAAACCTAGAAGGCAAACAGTGGTTTTGATTGCTTCTTTGTTATATTCTTGATTTTTGTTATTGTAATCATTCTCATGTTTCAGACTGAAATCTTTACTGTGTTTCCATTGAGCAAGATCACTTTTTTAAAAAATCCAGATTCTTGGGGATGCCTGGGTGGCTCAGTCTGTTAAGTGTCTGCCCTGGGCTCAGGTCATGATCCCGGGGTCCTGGGATCGAGTCCCACATGGGCTCCTTGCTCAGTGGGAAGCCTGCTGCTCCCCCTGCTTGTGCACTCTCTTTTTCTCTCTCTGGCTGACAAATAAAATCTTAAAAAAATAAATCCAGATTCTTCCCCTCAGAATTTATAAAAATTATGTTGGTACATAGAAAGGAATATATTTCATGAATATGTAAATAGAAGCACAATTACAATAAAAGAAACACTGAACTGAGCTCTTAATGTTAATTACTAGAACCATTCAAGTTACCCCTGTGCTTCTAACAAATTTCATCACCTTACCTTATGTCCAGAACCTAATTACTTTTCTGATATTTCTGTTTATCAATGTGTTGATTTTTTAAAATAGTTTTACCATACATATATGTATCTCTATATTATTTGGTTTGGCTATATGTAGACTTTCTAAAAATGATATTATGTAGTTTTTTGAGATTTGTTTTTTCAAAGATTAGTTCCTGATGTCTGTGGATGTAGTTGATTCATCTTCACTAAGGTATATTATTCCATTTTGTTAATGTACCATAATTTATCAGTTGTGCAGTCTGTCTACATTTGAGTTTTTGTTTTTGCTATCAAGGGCATCTTTGTCCATGTCTCCTGATGTACAGGTGCAAGAGTTTCCCTAGATTTTGTACCTAGGAGAGGAAGTGAGGGTGACAGGGTAGACACATCAGTGGTTTTTGTATTTTGCGATAATATCGAATTGTTTTCAAAGTCTTTTTGTGAATACAAATCTCCTACCACAAAAGTATATGAGTTTGTTTCTCCACATCGTTGTCAGTACTATTGAACCTCTAAATGGTTGCCACTTCAGTGGCTAAGAAAACAAGTTAGCTGTGGTTTTAATTCTTATTTTTCTGACACTCTAAAGCCAGCATGTTTTATTTATTGGCCTTTACTTTTTGTGAAATAGCATTTCTGGTCTTTTCTCAATTTTTAATATTGGTCTTCTGTTTATTTACTTGTAGAAGCTTTAATATATGTGCAAAGTAGTAATAACTTGTTTCTTAGGTGTTGCGAGTGTTGCGAAGGTCATTTTACAGTTTGTAACTTCCTGCCTCTGATGTTGGGTTTTGATGAACAGAAGTTCTTAATTTGAGTTATTGAATTTGTAACTTCTATAATTAATGCCCTTTGTGTTTCATGTAAGAAATTCTGCCCTATTGAGATTATAAACATGTTCAGTGATACAGCACATGGCCAATTTTGTAAATGTTCCATGTATGCTTAAGAAGAATATATGTTTCTAATTGGGTACAGTGTTTTATATGTATTCATTAAATTAAGCTTTTAAACTAGGTCATATCATTTTCTCAGTTGAGTTGATGAGGTTAATCTACTGCTATGTTGGTGGGTTTGTCAATTTCTTTAGGATTTTTTGCTTTATATATTTTTGAAGCTGTGCTATTATGTGTGCACTGGGTATACAATTATTAAGTTTAAAATTTTGCATTTCCAGGTGCTGTTTCCATTTCCATTTCCATTAATGCTTTTCATCTTGAGTTTTTTTCTTCGATTAAATTTGCCTAGTACATTATTTTTCATGTTATTACTTCCAGATTTTTAGTGTCTTTATGTTTTCAGTGTTTTTTTTTTTTTGCAGATAGCATACAGTTATATTTTAAAATTCCTTTCTATCACTAATTAGTATTCATATTTATTACTCTTTAATGCTTGCTATTTCTCTCCTTTTTGTGTTTTTCTCTTATATTTTTACCCCCTTCTCCCACCACTTTACTGTTTTAAAACGTTACCTATTCTGTTAAAATGCTTTCAGTAGTTATCCTTGAAATTGACCCAAAGTTAACGTCTAAACAGAATCTAAAGTTATTATAATCTTTTTAAAAAAATCTAATTCCAGGGGTGTCTGGGTGGCTCAGATGGTTGGGTGTCTGCCTTCGGCTTGGGTCATGATCCCAGGGTCCTGGGATTGAGTCCCGCATCGGGCTCCCTGTTAGGCAGGAAGCCTGCTTCTCCCTCTGCCTCTGCCTCTCTCTCTCTCTCTGACTCTCATGAATAAATAAATAAAAAACATTAAAAAAAAAAATCTAATTCCAGTATAGTTGACATACAATGCTGTATTAGTTTCAGGTGTACAATATACTGATTCAACAGTTTTGTACATTACTCAGTGCTCATTGTGATAAGTATAGTCTTAATCCCCTTCACCTTTTTCATGCATCTCCCCACCTACCTCCTCTCTGGTAGCCGTCAGTTTGTTCTCTGTAGTTAAGAGTCTTTTTTTTTATTTGTCTCTTTTTTTCTTTGTTCATTTGTTTTGTTTCTTAAATTCTACATATGAGTGAAATCATATGATATTTGTCTTTCTCTGACTTCGTTTACTTAGCGTTATACCCTCTCGATCCATCCATGTTGTTGCAAATGGAAAGATTTCATTCTTTTTGGCTGAGTAATATTCATGTGTGTGGGTGTGTGTGTACACACGTACACCACATCTTCTTTATCCATTCATCTGTCAGTGGACACTTGGGCTGCTTCCATAGTTCAGCTATTGTAAATAATGCTGTAATAAACATAGGGTGCTTGTATCTTTTTGAATTAGTATTTTCAGATTGTTTGGGTAAATACCCAGGAGTGGAATTACTGGATCATATGGTAGTTCTGTTTTTAATTTTCTGAGGAATCTCCATTCTGTTTTCCACAATGGCTGCACCAGTTTTCATTCCCATCAACAGTGTACAAGGGTTCCTTTTTCTTCACATCCTTGTCAACACTTGTTGTTTGTTTCTTTTCTTTTCTTTTTTTTTTACTTTAGCCGTTCTGACACATGTTAGATAATATCTCATTGTGGTTTTGATTTGCATTTCCCTGATGATCAGTGATATTGAGCATCTTTTCATTAAATTTAATATCTTAATTACTCTCCTGAACAACATAAGTGCTCCAGAATTGAAACTTTCTTCATTCTTCTGATTTATATGCCGTTTTTTGTTGTATTTATTCTGACATGTTCTTAAGCCCCATAATTTAGATGTTAGAATTAATGTTACAAACAGTATTTAAAATTACTTATTGATTACAGGTTTTCTTTTCATTTTGTGCTTCAGGCCTTCCAGTTTGTTTACTGAAAATTTTTTTTTTTTAAGATTTTATTTATTTATTTGACGGAGATGCAGTAAGAGAGGGAACACAAGCAGGGGGAGTGGTAGAGAGAGAAGCAGGCTTCCCGCCGAGCAGGGAGCCTGATGTGGGGCTCGATCCCAGGACCCTGGGATCATGACCTGAGCCGAAGGCAGATGCTTAATGATGGAGCCACCCAGGCACCCCTGTTTACTGAATTTTTTAAGCACACAATTTCACACATTTTTTTTTTTTAATGGCTTATAGGCAATATTCCTTGTTTTCATTCACATGAAAAAAATATTGCTCGTTTTATTGTGGGATAGTTTTTTCAGGATCTGAATTTTAGATTGGAGTTGTTTTCTTTCAACTTTTTGAGGATAATCAGAGTTCCTTTTCCTAGCTGCTTTTCTTGCTATTCTTGATGGTCCTGTCAGGTGAGTTATCTCTTCTGTTTGTCTGATTTTTTTTTTCAAGATTTATTTATTTAGGGGCACCTGGGTGGCTCAGTTGGTTAGGTGTCTGCCTTTGGCTTGGGTCATGATCCCAGGGGCCTGGGATCGAGTCCCACGTCAGATTCCCTGCTCTGTGGAGAATCTGCTTCTCCATTTCTCTCTCTCTCTGCCTCTCCCCTGCTTGTGCTTGAGCTCTCTCTCTCTCTCTCTCAAATAAATAGATGGGGTCTTTGGAAAAATAAAGATTTATTTATGAGACAGAGAGGTACAGAGAGACTGGGAGAAAGCGAGAGGAGGGTGCACGGATGGGGGGAGGGGCAGAGGGAGGAGAAAGATCATCTCAAGCTGACTCCCCATAGAGTGCAGAGCCCAACCTGAGGCGCCATCTCTTGACCCCAAGATCATTACCTGAACCAAAATCAAGAGTCAGGCACTTAACCGGATGAGCCACCCAGGTGCCCCTATTTGTCTGATTTTATTTTATTTATTTATTTTTTTTAAAGATTTATTTATTTGACAGAGAGAGACACAGCGAGAGAGGGAACACAAGCAGGGGGAGTGGGAGAGGGAGAAGCAGGCTCCCCACTGAGCAGGGAGCCCGACGCGGGGCTCGATCCCAGGACCCTGAGATCATGACCTGAGCCGAAGGCAGATGCTTAACGACTGAGCCACCCAGGCGCCCCTATTTGTCTGATTTTAAAATCATTTTGTTTTTGGACAGAAACACAGTTTTGCCTTACTGTGTCTAATTATTGATTTCTTTTAAATTATCCTACTTGATAGGAATAATTTCTTTGTATTTATATCTGTTTTCAGTTCTGTAAAATTGTCAACATGAATTCTTCAAATATTTCTTCTTCAGTCTTTTACAGTTTTCTGGGTCTCTAAGTGCCCATATTTTCAACCTTATACTTTTATACTTCTTAACCTCTGTTTCAGATTTTCTACCTTTTTATTTTTTATCCTTAGTTCTGGTTAATTCCTTTAGATTTATTTTCCGGTTCACAAATTCTCTTTTCAGTTTCTCTCAGTTTTAGTGTTTTTTCTTTTGTCGGTATTTGTCTCCAAATGAATATTGTCCTCTTTGTCTTTCCCCTCCTCTGCACCATTATATTTTCTGAATTCTCTGAATTCAGCTTCTTATTTGCTTGTATATCTGTTAAATCTTCGGAAGTTGTCTTACTTTCTTGTGATTCAAGCACTGCTTTAAAATAAGATTTTTACCTACCACCTAGTTTTAGCAGGGGTTCACTTTAGAGTGTTTTATTCAAGGTAGTGCCTTAATATTTCTTACTTAAATACATTTGCAGTTATCGTATACTTACGATGAACTTGTGTCATCTCAAGCTCTCGTCATCTGTCTCATCTCTGTGTCTGTGGGCCTCAAGCATAATAGAAAAATAACCATTTGTGGGAAGAATTGTCTTATCCTTTCATTTAAAATGGTGTAGGCAATATTATGTATTGAGGACCATAGATTTTTTTAAAATAGATTTATATGCCAATATATTTCGGGTTTGCTGGCTTTATATATATGTGATTTAGTTATTCTGATCTTCTAATGTATATGGTAGACTAGTACATTCATATTACATATTACTGCCCCTTAATTTAGTAATCAGTATTAACTTAAATATATATTCTGTCAATCAAGGATAATTTCTCTTATTCAAAGAGTACAGGGTTGCAATATAAGGATGATGAAAAAGTAATTAGTTTTCTTTTGAACATTGTTTTCTAACAATTTCTGCATATTAAAATTCTCAAAATTCTAAAATTTAGCATGGTAGTTATAAAGGATCCTATCTTAATTTATTTTTTTATTATTTTTTAAAGATTTTATTTATTTATTTGACAGAGACACAGCGAGAGAGGGAACACAAGCAGGGGGAGTGGGAGAGGGAGAGGCAGGCCTCCTGCTGATCAGGGAGCCCGATGCAGGGCTCCATCCCAGGACCCCGGGAACATGACCTGAGCTGAAGGCAGACGCTCAACAACTGAGCCACCCAGGCGCCCCGATTCTATCTTAATTTGGAGAGTTGAAAGAAGGTTCTTATTTCATTCTTATAAAATTGGCCTTGAGAGCCTATTTGCATATTTTATTTATTTTAATTAATTTATTTTTTTGGCTGGAAGATTAGAGTTTTATAGCAAACCATATTGTACCAACCAGGGCCTAGCTCAGCTGGGACTTAGCACTTGGCCCCACCAGGTTGCTTCCTCCTCCTCCCCCAACTGGCCCCATCCTCAGGCCTTTCTCCATCTCCAGAAGCCCCTCCCCTCTGGCCTTTGGTCCACCCAGCCCCTCCCCCACCTATGCGCCTCCCTGCAACCTGAGGTATGTTGATAGATTTCCCCCCTCCCTTACATAGTACAAGCAGGCTTCCCCAGGAGGCTTGGGCTCAGGGGCAGGACCTGGACCCAAACTCCTGCCCCTGGCCCTGCAAACCCTGAGCTTATTTGCATTTTAAAATAAAAATTGAAAAATATGGTCTAAGAACTATGAGTATTTACCATTTTTAGTTATTTTAATATGTTGATATTTTGAATATGCAATCATTTAGGTATTCTGTGCAGAAAAAGACTATCATTTGTTCTTAGTTACAAGTGTCTTTTCTTATGTTACTACTTTAGACAAAGAAACAGCCTTGGTATAACAGCACATTAGCATCAAGAAGAAAACGACTCACTGCTCATTTTGAAGATTTAGAGCAATGTTACTTTTCTACAAGGATGTCTCGAATTTCAGGTACGTATTCCAGACTTCTTAAAATAAATCAAGTTCATATGTCAGATCCATTTCTAGTTTCTTATGCTGGATTTATATAAAGTCCTATTTATAAAACAAAAGTGTGTATTTTCAACATATTCTACCAGAATGTTATGGAGGTTCTTAGAGATATTGAAGAACATTTTTTTTTAAAGATTTATTTATTTGACACAGAGAGAGAGACAGCTAGAGAGGGAACACAAGCAGGGGGAGTGGAAGAGGGAGAAGCAGGCTCCTGGCTGAGCAGGGAGCCCTATGCGGGGCTCGATCCCAGGACCCTGGGATCATGACCTGAGCCGAAGGCAGACACTTAACGACTGAGCCACCCAGGCGCCCCAAGATATTGAAGAACATTTGTTGCCCATAGCTATTTTTGTTTTTTTTCCCCTCTATTTGGGGATTTTTAATCTTTGTGTAGTGAGCTATATAAAGTTAAAAAAAAATCAACCATGAGTATGTTGCTACGAGAAATAAGTTCCATTCAATTCCCTCTTATTATGAAATATTAAACATTTATTAAGTTTTAAGCACTGTCCTTTGTGCTAAGAATAAAAAGATGAAAGAACTGATTTCTGTTGTCAGGGAGTATTGTAAATTCAGTGGGGCAAAGCAACAGGTAAATAATTCTACGTGATATTATATGTTGTATAAGTGTGTTAGGGGAATAGAGAAGAATATCCACTAATACAGCCGGGAATGAAAAATCCACACCAAGTTGAAAATGGGGAAATGTAAGGGAATGATCACTGTAGGGATTTTAGAGGATTGTATTTAGTCAAGGCTAGAATTCATTAACTAAATAAGGTAATTAGAAACATCTTCAAAATAGAGGAAATAACTTATGCAACGTCATGGATATGATAGGATATTTTCATTGCATTACTGTAGTTCTGCCCCTTGAGTTGTAACTTTCTCAGTGTCTTTGCTCACCAATGAAGTAGGGACATTAATACCAACCCTATGTTTTGTTTTGTTTTTTAGGATTTATAGGTGATATATCTATAAAATATAAATTAGGTGCTCAGTTAACTCATGTCATTAGTAATACGCCTGCTCAAAACGAGGACCACCCAGGAAAAAAATGTGTGATATTTTATTAGTTGTTAAAAATTTGGCCTTAGTTTTCTCTTGAATAGGCATGTTTGTATTAAAATCTACACATTTTTAAAATTAAGAACACAGGAAACAATGGGTGTTGGTGAGGATGTGGAGAAAGGGGAACCCTCTTGCACCTTGGTGGGAATGCAAACTGTTGTAGCATCTCTGGAAAACATTATGGAGGTTTCTCAAAATGTTAAAAATAGAACTACCCTGTGATCTAGCGGTTGTACTACTAGATATTTATTCAAAGGATAACAAAAACACAGATTCAAAGGGGTATATATATCCTGATGTTTATAGCAGCATAATTAACAATAGCCAAACTATGGAAAGAGCCTAGATGTCCATTGAGTGATGAATGGATAAAGAAGATGTGGTATATATTCACAGTGAAATATTAGCCATCAATTAGAATGAAATCTTGGCATGCACAATGATGTGGATGCAGCTAGAGTGTATTATGCTAAGTGAAATAAGTCAGAGAAAGGCAACTACCATATGATTTCACTCATATGTGGAATTTAAGAAACAACTCAGAAGAACATATGGGAGCAGGGGTAAAAAGAGAAAACAAACCAGAAGAGAGAGAGAATAAACTGAGGGATGATGGAGGGAGGTGGGTAGGCGATGGGCTAGATAGGTGATGGGTATTAAGGAGGGCACTTCTTATGATGAGCATTGGGTGTTGTATGTAAGTGATGAATCACTGATTTCTACTCGTGAGACCAATATTGCACTGTGTGCTGACTGACTAGAATTTAAATAAAAATTTGAAGGGAAAGAAAAAATATACACATTGCTTAGGACCTTTGGACAAATTTGCCTTAGGATAGGTGGTGGAAGAAAAAGAAGATTTACATACCATTTTTCCTGTGAATTCTAGGTGGGAACCAAGCTTTGTTTATAAATGTGTATGCAATTAACGATCAACAGTTTTTATAAGATGGGAAACTTTCATTGTATTGCCTGGGAATTGAACCCCTTTTTGAGCCTCTGTAATAGTCTATAAAGTGCAATAGGAAGCTGTGAAATTGAAAATGGTTTGATATTTACAAACTGATTGGCAGAAGGTTCATATTAACGCTGTTAGATGTTATTTGTTGGTACATTGTTGAAATACATCCATAGGCAAATGGCAGACATTTAAAAGAAAAAGAGAGGTAGGAAAGAGAGGTTGGGGAATAGTTTTTAAGTAACTAGCAGCGTGGCATTGCTGTGGCATAGTAAAGGTGTAGTCACAGACCAGTTTATTTTGGGGATATAAGATTACTGGAAGGTAGAATAAATTAAAAACAGGAGGAAGATTAGATTTTCATTTTTATGGGCATGGTTCTATTGTATTTAAAACATGTTGTCCTTAGTTTTTAGGAGTCTCAAGTTTATCTTACTTAATTTACACATTGACTATACTTAACCGTATTGCTGAATATGAAGTTCCTCCTAGTGTCCTTGACTATGAAGAGGAAATTTTAACTTCTATGTAATGGAGTACATAGTGTTTGTTTTTCCTTCTGTATATTTTTAAATGAAAATCCATCCCGTCTTTCTGACTTCCAATTTTCAACTCTGGAAATGAGAGATGAAGATTAAGAGATTAATGCCCTGGACTCTTAGTTGTAATTGGAAGAGAAGGTAAATTATAAAGCATTAGAAGAGAGGAAAAGATGCTGAACACACTTTCACAAACTAATCTGTAATTGGAATAGGAAAAGTAATACGCTAGCAGATATGTATGATTATTGACCATAAACCTACCAAGCATACAAAATCCTACCTTTTCATAACCAGATAAAAATCAAATGCCTATACTTTCAGATACTAAAATAATTATTTTTAGTGTTTTCTTTATAACTTCTTTTGGAAGTAGATGTTAATCAGTAGGTGTGATGGCCCCAGAAGTTTAGCTACCCAGGAAAAGATTATGGACTTAAGCAGAATATACATTCTTGAATGCTTGTAAATTTTTTATACTTAGGGATTGGTGTCAAAATATGAAAGAATAGATTTACATTAAATTAGTATTTAAACAAATATCTAAGGTGTCTTTCCAGTCACTATTTATTATATTAAATACTCAGAGTTAATAAGATTATATATAGGGGCGCCTGGGTGGCTCAGTCGTTAAGCGTCTGCCTTCGGCTCAGGTCATGATCCCAGGGTCCTGGGATCGAGCCCCACATCGGGCTCTCTGCTCAGCAGGGAGCCTGCTTCTCCCTCTCCCACTCCCCCTGCTTGTGTTCCCTCTCTCACTGTGTTTCTCTCTGTCAAATAAATAAATAAAATCTTTTAAAAAAAAAAAAAAAGATTATATATAAAAAGAACCAAGTAGTTGTTACATTCAAACCACTTTGTAGTACAGTTGATTTTGTTTTACTGCAGTAACCCATGTTTTATTTCCAATTTGTTGAATTTACTGAGAAGAATTTTTGTGGAGCAGGAACATTATTTAAGTAACATTATGACAGTACATGCTAATTGGGTTTGTTTTTTGCTGTTTTTAGAATGGAAACAGTATAAAATTGGAACCTTTGATATAGGTTGTTAGATGAATTTGCCATTTTAGTGTTTAAATCTTTAAAATGTAAAATATCGGAGACAGAAGCTTAGTATCAGAGACTAGTAATTGTTTTTTTGCCATAGTAGTGTTAGATAAATTTCTTTTTTTTTTTTTTTTTTAGATAAATTTCTTTATGTCAGTAGTTACCTTCAAGATAACCTAGTATCTCCAGATGAATTAAATCAATTCTTTACTGTCTATCCTTGGTACCTTAACTCTGTAGACTTAACGATTTTTTTTTTAAGATTTTATTTATTATTTATTAGAGAGAGAGAGCATGAGCCTGGTAAGCAGCAGAGGGAGAAGCAGACTCCCCACTGAGCAGGAAGCCTGACATGGGGTTTGATCCCGGGACTCCAGGATCATGACCTGAGACAAAAGCAGATGCTCAACCAACTGAACCACCCAGGCGCCTCAGACTTAATGATTCTTATATCTAAATTTCATTATGCCCGCTTATTTTCAGAGGACATTTAAGAAGGGGAAATCATGGGGCAACTGCGGGGCTCACTTGGTTAAGTGTCCCACTCTTGGTTTTGGCTCAGGTCATGATCTCGGGGTCGTGAAATGGAGCACCACGTTGGGTTCCCTGCTCCATGGGAAGTCTGCTTTCTCTCTCTCCCACCCCCTGCTTGTGTGCGCTCTTTCTTTCTTTCTCTCTCAAATAAATAAATCTTTAAAGTGTGTGTGGGGGGGAAATAACGAAAGTTTACCTTGAAAAAGTTGTATGTGTTTGTATGTGTATAAGCTAAAACTAATGAAGGTATGAAAACAGTGTTGTAACAATCTTACTTCAAATTTCAGTTAGGAAGCTAACTAAATTGGGTGTTTTACTTTTCTTTCTTTGTAAAGGAAAATACAAGTCCAAACCTAAAGCATTTTTGAAAAGCAATGATTTTTTATTCATGCTTTCTCTGTAGTCTTGTTTCTGGGTTGGAGAATAGATAGCTGTATTTATTCCATCTTTCATGAGATGGTTTTGTGATTTAAATTCCACATAATTTAATTATGAATAGTTTACTGAAATGGACTTTATTCAAAGTATTTATGCAGTGCTCTAGTGGATGGAGTTAATGTTTTCCTTAGTCCACCAAGACATTTGAGTAGAAGTATTTTATTTTTGAGAATAATTGATATATTAGTTTTCTCCTCCCTTTTCATAATTGATTTGAGAAACATCAGAGTATAATGTGAGCAAGTATTTCACTTTCTTTTTACTTAAAAAGCAATTGCTTTCTTAATCTATGTTATAAATTGTGTTTTGATAGTAAATAAATGTGGGCTTGCAGATGTATCTCTGTAAACGTGTTCCTTCAAAATAACGAATATACTCAGTGTATATACTCCTGTCCACCTTCATTTTCTCCATTGATAAGGGATTTTTGTTTTAATAAAAGATTATATTTCTCTTGATCAGAGGTACTTTTTTGTTTTCCAAGATATTATTGCTTAAAAAATAAAGTGTTTACAGTATGTTTTTATTGGCGTTGAAAGAGACAGTGTCTTTCAGTGAATCACTAAGAAATTTTTATTAAAGCTGAGAGATCAGCTAAATAATTTGTGCATGCTAGTGTTCTCTAAATACTTAAGAATTGTTTATATTTAGAATATATTTTTTAATCTGTATATACTGCTCTTTGACTTACATTGCAGTAAAATTTATTTTATTTTGTTTTCTTCATATAGATGATAGTCGAACTGCAAGCCAGTTGGATGAATTTCAGGAATGCTTGTCTAAGTTTACTCGATATAATTCAGTACGACCTTTGGCTACATTGTCATATGCTAGTGATCTCTATAATGGTTCCAGCATAGTCTCTAGGTAAGTATTGGGCAGCACTCTTTACATTTACTTTTGCAAGAGTATCTAGAATTTAATCTAGAATTTAACAAGCAGTTTCATTGTTCTAGTTAAGAGCCTGGAACACTACATCAAAAACTAATGATGTAATGTATGGTGATTAACATAACATAAAATAAAATTAAAAAAAAATAAGGAAATAAAAAAAAAAAGAGCCTGTGTTCTGAAGTCAGGTTGCCTGCCAATTTTTATTTCTGTGGTCTTGGTCAAGTTCCTGAATCTCTTTAGTCCTCAATGTCTTCATCTTTAAAATGGAATGATTAATAGTATTCACCTCTTAGGGTTGCAGTTTGTGTTCTTACAATGTCTTTGTCTGGTTTTGGTGACAGGGTGTATATGCTCTTCTCGTAAGGGCTCCCTCATCTTCAGTTTTCTAGAAGAGTTTGTGAAGAATTGGTATTATTTCTTCCTTATATATTTTGTAGAATTCTCCAGTGAAACTATCTTGGCCTTGAGTTTTCTTTGAGGGAAGAGTTTTAAATATAAATTAAACTTTTTTTTTTTTTTTTTAAAGATTTTATTTATTTGACAGAGAGAGATACAGCAAGAGAGGGAACACAAGCAGGGGGAGTGGGAGAGGGAGAAGCAGGCTTTCCGCTGAGCAGGGAACCTGATGCGGGGCTTGATCCCAGGATCCCGGGATCATGACCTGAGCTGAAGGCAGATACTTAATGACTGAGCCACCGAGACGCCCCTATAAATTAAATTTTTGAAAGAAGTGTAAGACTAATCAGGTTATTGATTTTTTTTCTTGATTGAACATTATTTTTAGTTTGTGTCTTTAAAAGAATTGCCCAGGGCGCTTGGGTGGCATAGTCAGTTAAATGTCTGCCTTTGGCTCAGGTCCTGATCCCAGGGTCCTGGGATCGAGCCCCCCATCAGGCTCCCTGATCGGTGGGGAGTCTGCTTCTCCCTCTCCCTCTGCCTGCTGCTCTGCCTACTTGTGTTCTCTCTTTCTCTCTGTCAAATAAATAAATAAAATCTTAAAAAAAAAAAAAAATTTGCCCATTTCACCTAGGTTGTTGAATTTATTGGCATTCATGTGTTTGTAATATTCCTTTATTATCCTTTTATGTCTTTAGATTCTCTAATGATGTTCCCTTTCTCATTCCTGATATTGGAAACTTGTTTCCCGTTTTTTTTTTTTTTCCTTAATAGTCTGGTTTAGAAGTTTATCAATTTTATTTGTCTTTTCAAATAGCTCTTAGTTTATTGATATTCTATATTTTTCTGTTTCATTGATTTCTGCTCTTAACTTTATTATTTCTTTTTTTCCTGCTTTCTTTAGATTTAATTTGCCTCTTACCTTTGTTGTTTCTTAAGGTAGAAACTAAAGTGATTGAGTTGAAAATTTGCTTCTGTAATATAATTTGTGCTCCATGCCCTGAATTAACTGCATCCCATGAATTTTTGATGTGGCATTTTTTCTTTTTTCCAAATTTTATTTTTATTGTGATAAAATACATGTAACATAAAATACACTATCTTAACGAGTGTGCTATTCAGTGGTATTTAATAAATACCTTCATAATATTGTGCAAGTGTCACTAGTATCCATTGTTTTAATATTTGACATCTTGTAAAACTGAAAATCAGTATCCGTTAAACAGTAACTCTTCGTTCCCATCTTCCCCGAATACTGGCAACCACCCTTCTACTTTATTTCTCTATTATTTTGACTACTCCGAGTAACTCATTTAAGTGAAATTATACAGTATTTGTTTTTTTGTGACTGGCTTATTTCACTTAGCAAAATGTTGTCAGTTTTTGTCCATGTTGTAGCATATATCAGAATTTTACTACGTTTTAAGGCTGAATTACACTCCATTGTATGTATGTATATGCCACATTTTGCTTATCTGTTTGTCTGTTGATGGACACATATGTTGCTTCCATGTTCTTTTTTTCTTTTTTCTTTTTTATTATGTTAATCACCATACATTACATCATTAGTTTTTGATGTAGTGTTCCATGATTCATTGTTTGCATATAACCCCCAGTGCTCCATTCAGTACGTGCCCTCTTTAATACCCATCACCAGGCTAACCCATCCCCCCACCCCCCTCCCCTCTAGAGCCCTCAGTTTGCTTCCATGTTTTTTAACTGTTGTGAATAATACTGCTATGAACATGGGTGAATAGCTACCTCTTCAAGACCTTATTTTCAGTTCTTTTAGGTATATCCCCAGATATGGCATTGCTGGATTATATGGTAATTCTATTTCTAATTTTTTGAGGAGCTGCCATACTGTTTTCCACAGTGGCTGTGCCATTTTATGATCCCACCAGCAGTGCATAAGGCTTCCAGTTTCTCCGCATTCTTGCCAGCACTTGTTATTTTCCGTTTTTTATAGTCACCATCCTAACAGATGTGAGGTGTGGTAGCTCTTAGATTTGCTTTGCATTTCCCTAATGACTTGTGATGTTGTGCATTGTTTCCTTTGCTTATTGGCCATTTGTTTTATAGAAATTTCTACTGAAGTCTTTGCCCAGTTTTGAATTTTGTTGTTGTTGTGTTTCAGTAGTTCTCTATATATTCTGCATATTAATCTCTTATCAGATATGTACATATTTCCTCTAATTCTGTGGGTTGTCTTTTTACATTGATACTGTCTATTGAGTCACAGAATTTTATAATTTACACGACATCTAATTTGTCTATTTTTCTTTTGTTGCCTGTGCTTTTGATGTCATATCCCAGAAATCATTATCAAATCTGAAGTCATGAAAAGAGTTTTGTAGTTTTGTGTTTTAGATTTAACTTTCTGATCCATTTTGAGTTAATTTTTGTGTATGGTTTTAGGTAAGGGTCCAGCTTCATTCTTTTTTTTATGTGATTATGCAGTATCCCCAGCATCATTTCTTGAAAAACTCCGTTCCTTATTGAATGGTATTGCCACTCTTGTCAAAGGTCATTTGACCATATATATATACGTGGAAGGGTTTATTTCTGTTTCTCCTCTCTGCTTCGTTGGCCTGTATAGCTATTTTTATGCCACTACCACACTTTTTTTAAGAGAGAGAGCGAGAGAGTGAGGGCTGGGGGGCAGAGACAGAGGGAGAGAGAGAATCTTAAGTAGGTTCCACACCCAGCATGGAGCCCAACACCGGACTCTAATTTTGTGACCCTGAGATCATGACCTGAACCAAAATCAAGAGTCAGAGTCTTAACAGACTGAGCCACCCAAGTGCTCCAACATACTGTTTTATTATAGCTTTGTAGTAAATTTTGAAATCAGGAAGTGTGAGTCTTTTAGCTCTGTTCTTTTTCAAGATTGTTTTTTCTATTTCTGCAGAAAATGTCATTGGGATTTTGACAGGGATTGTATTGAATCTCCAGATTGCTTTGGGTAATATTGACATCTTAACAATATTCAGTCTTCTGATCCATGGACATGAGATGTAT
The DNA here is from genome assembly GCF_054177405.1 of Leptonychotes weddellii. Classification (NCBI taxonomy): domain Eukaryota; kingdom Metazoa; phylum Chordata; class Mammalia; order Carnivora; family Phocidae; genus Leptonychotes; species Leptonychotes weddellii. The sequence continues at coordinate 92,885,132 of NC_138374.1, read as the reverse complement.
CTCCATTTATTTCTGTCTTCTTTAATTTTTTTCAGCAATTTTTTGTAGTTTTCCTTGCACACATCTTTCACTTTTGATTAATTCCTAAATATTTTTTTGATGCTGCTGTAAGTGGAGATGTTTCCATAATTTTATGACTATTCATTGTTATTGCATTGAAAATAGGATTTTCATTTTCGTTCAGTTCAAGAAACTTAAGTTTCAAATTTGATTTTTTTTTTCGACTCATGGATTATTGAGACATATCTTAATAGTTTTCAGATATTGGGACTTTCTAGTTATCTTTTTGTTATTTTTATCTTCATTATCTTGATGACTATTCTTTAAAAATTTTTAATAAAAATTTCTAATACACATAAAAATAGAGAGAATGGAATAATAATCCCTCATATAGCCATCTTCCAGATTCAGCATGATCCAGATTTTGCTATCCTTGCTTCTTTTATACTTTTTTTTTTAAAAAATATTTTATTTATTTATTTGACAGAGAGAGAGAGAGAGACAGCGAGAGAGGGAACACAAGCAGGGGGAGGGAAGAGGGAGAAGCAGGCCTCCCATGGAGCAGGGAGCCTGATGTAGAGCTCGATCCCTGGACCCTGGGACTATGACCGGAGCCAAAGGCAGATGCTTAACGACTAAGCCACCCAGGCGCCCCTTCTTTTATACTTTTCATTCTTTCTTTGCTTACGTATTTCTTTTTTAAGATTTTATTTATATATTTGAAAGAGAGAGAGAGAGACAGCGATAGAGCACAAGCGGGGAGGAGAGGGGCAAGCAGACTCCCCGCTGACTGGGGAGCCCTCAGTGGGGCTCAATTCCAGGACCCTGGGATCATGATCTGAGCTGAAAGCAGATGCTTAACTGACTGAGCCACCCAGGTGCCCCTGCTTAATATTTTGAGGCAAATTTCAGATGCTATGTCATTTCATCCTTATATCCTCAAGAACGTAAATACGAACATCATAAACCACAGGGCTGTATCATATGTAACACAATTACCAGTAATCCCTTGGTATCATCACATTGCTTGTTTATGTTCAAAATCTCCTAGATATAATTAAGAAACCATAAAAAGATGTTTTCATGCAGATCAGGAATTTGGCAATTTTTAACTTGTCCAATACATTACTATGTATGGTTTTCCATTTGCATGATGAAGATTTTTATTAACATATAAGAATATTGATCTTGGAATTTAAGCTGATAGCTAAAGAAACTTGCAGTAAACCTTTTATTGTATTCCAGCTGGTTTAGCTCAGTATGAGTAAGACAAGAATTCATGCATTCATTTTTTTTCTATGTGTTGGGTAATGTGAGTTTTCCTTATCAAGCACTGGAGTGATTAAAACTTGAAAATGCAGTACACTGTGGGGCTTATTTAATTTAATGAGTGATTAAATTTATATAACAAAAATTAATTGACTCCCTAATGTGGGCTAGGCTAAGAGTACAATCATGAACAGGCCAGATACGATGGTTGGATTTAGGAAAGCTCTTAGTATTATTTCAGTGCCTTTATAGAGGCAATGTAAGAAAGTTATTGAAACACTTTAGCTTGGAGTAACAGTGCAACACTATTACTTAATTTTTTAATTTTTTTTGAGAGACAGCACCATGTGCTTGTGCAGAAGTTGGGGGTGGTGAGGTGCAGAGGGAGAGAGAAAATCCCAAGCAGCCTCCACACCCAGTGAGGAGCCTGACATGGGGCTTGATCCCATGTCTTGATCCCAACCCTGAGATCATGACCTGAACTGAAAACAAGAGTTGGACGCTTAACTGACTGAGCCACACAGGCGCCCCTTAAATTCTTATTAAATTCTTAACTAGTGTAGGAATGTATAATATATGGTTTTAAAAGCTTGAGAAATGTAGCTTGAATATGAAACAACACAAATAACAATGGAAGTTTATAATAATGACCTGATGTATATATTTACCTATAATTATGTGATTCTACTCAACTAAAATGTAATGCAGATTATAGTTCTACTGTAATATAGATTAATGTCCCTTATCATTGTAAATTAATCCTGCATTGTATTTTCTTTTCCATTAAAAAAATGAACAAAAATCCAAAAGCAAAGTAAAAATTTCCATCTTAACTTTATATTACAAAAGCAGCATTTCTAGTTAGGCAATGTAGAATTGGTTATACATCTCTAGGATTCAAAAAAGAATAAGAGCCATTTTTTCCCATCATTTTTGAAAGCCATTTTAGCTTGATTTTAATATAATCCCGGGCAGGTTTTTTTTCTTAACGCTATTAAGTGCCCCCCCCTCCCCGCCCCAAGTTTGTTTGAATTCTAGTTGGTTAACACATAGTGTAATATTGTTTTCAGGAGTATTAAGTCTTGATCTTACAGAGACATTTATGTAAGAGCACTGTGTATTCTGAGGCAGAAGTTTACTGAAGACTTCAATAAGATTTCAGTTTGGGAATACCACTTAATGAAAGTGAGATTAGGGGCAACTGGGTAGTGCAGTTGGTTGGGTGTCAGACTCCCGCACCCTTTGGAGTCAGCTTGAGGCTATTGGTCCCCCCTCCCCGCTCTCTTGCTTGCTCTTTCTCTGGAATAAATCTTTTTTTTTTTTTTGAGTGAGATTGGTTTTATTAAAATACTTTAATTAAAATTTTAAAAGATACCTTTAGTTGTTTCATCTTGCCGTCTTAACATCGTTCTTTTATTGACATTGAACTAACATTTCTGAAAAAAAAATTTTAATTTTGAAGGTTTATAATATAAGACAGGATAGATGAAGACTAGTAGGTAGCAACAATGAAAATAGTATTCAGAGAGACTTAGCAAGTTTCACAGCCCTGGTGATTTTTTTGCTTTTCCTACTTTCTCATACTCACACAGATCTTTGATAATAAATTCACTTTAAAGGCTTTTAATTCCTCTCAAAATAGGAAATTTTGATGAAGAACTTCTTTTGGAAAAGAGATAAAGAGATTAAAAATGACAAATAATGTTGAATTTGCATTATTTAATAATGTTGCAATATTTCATTACATTGTAGAAGAAATTGTTCTTACTGTAAAATTGCATGAAATATATCTAGTGTTGGTAATTCACTGCATTGAGAATCTCACTGAGAGAAAAAGAAACTTGGTTTTAAAGTTTTCCTTTTGCAGGGTGCCTGGGTGGCTCAGTCACTAAGTGTCTGCCTTTGGCTCAGGTCATGATCCCATGGTCTTGGGATCAAGCCCTGCATTGGGCTCCCTGCTCAGCGGGAGTCTGCTTCTCCCTCTCCCACTCCCCCTGCTTGTGTTCCCTCTCTCATTGTGTCTCTCTCTGTCAAATAAATAAATAAAATCTTCAGGAAAAAAAAAGTTTTCCTTTAGCATATGGATCGTGTTGGGTTATTTAATACCAACATACTTATAATTCCACAAGGTGGCAGCATTTGTTTACTTTGACAGTATCTCAACTATTAGTGGACTAGATACGGAAATAAATGGCTTATGGAAATTAGTAGCTAATAGAGAAGTTCATGCTCATGAATACTAGATGGTCCTAGGTTAACAACAGCAAGTAATGGAAAGGATAGAAACTCATCTTACACATAACAATGATGTCACATTTTGCATATTTTCTTAAATACCTATTGGCCATCAGAGAGGAATTTTTTGAAATTGTATTGTTTGAACTTACTGAATACTTAGCAGTAGCTGTTTCTTCAATTCCTGATTTGAATTTTACATACGTAGGTTGTTATAGTTAAAATTGTTCTACATTCCACCTGTAGGTTAGAGGTTATATTAACATTTTTGCTCATGGTTTCTGAAATTTTTAAGTAGAATTGCAGCAGGCATTAGTAAATTTATAAGAAGAAAATGGTTATGTATTGTGGCATTGCTGCTGCTAGATCAGTCGCTACATTGGTAATGTAGTGTTTGATTATTTGATTACTTTTAAAGATACCTTTGTAAGTACCTTACAAGATACTGTAAGTATTCACTAACTCATTTAATCTTTATATCAAACCTCTGGAATAAGGCATTGTGGCCAATCCCATTGTACAGATGAGGAATTGTGGTAGAGAGAAATTATCTAACTTGTCCTAGTTCAACACAATGCTAGTGAATGATAGAATTAAGATTTGAACTGAGACATTGTGGCTTCTGAGTTCTGCTCTTCCGTTATTCCCTTCAGGACCTGTTGAAACACCATTTTTGAGACACCCAAAAGAATAAAAGGAATAAATTCTTTTGAGTTGCTTGCTTTCTTTTTTTTTTAAGATGTTATTTATTTATTTTAAGTGGGGAAGGAGCATAGGGAGTGGCAGAGAATCTCTAGCAGACTACCCGCTGAGCACAGAGCCTGAATAAGGCTTGATTCCATAACCCTGAGATCATGACCGGAGCTGAAATCAAGAGTCGGACATTCAACCAGCTGAGCTACCCAGGCACACCTCTTTTGAGTGTGTGATACTTGGTATCCCTATTACTTTCTTGTCTGATTTGCCCTTAATAATGACCATGTTTTTAATTTGATGTAGATATTCTATTAAAATGCCACTCTTGCCATAGCTTGAAACTATTCATGTTCAACATTTATTTTTGTAGTAGCCAGTTATAATAATTGTTTTTCCTAAATTTCAATTTTTTTTTTTTTTAAAGATTTATTCATTTGACAGAGACACAGCGAGAGAGGGAACACAAGCAGGGGGAGTGGGAGAGGGAGAAGCAGGCCTCCCGCCAAGCAGGGAGCCCGATGCGGGGCTCGATCCCAGGACCCTGACATCATGACCTGAGCCGAAGGCAGATGCTTAATGACTGAGCCACCCAGGCGCCCCTCAATTTTTAATGACAGCCAGTACTGATTCTGTATTGTAGAGTGCTGTGACTTTTTAATTTGTATTTAAAAACATGTCCAGGTAATCAAATGATTTGTTTTCGAAGGAAAAATTATGACTTATTTTATTTTATTTTTTAAACAAGTTATTTTGTTTGTTTTGTTTTGTTTTAAGTAGGCTCCGTACTGGGCCCCAGCATAGAGCCCATCTTAGGGCTCTAACTCAAGACCCTGAGTTCAAGCCCTGAGCTAAAATCGAGTCGTACACTTAACCCACTGAGCCACCCAGGCGCCCCTATGAATCTTTTGGACTGCTAATGAACCTTTTCTTTTTTTCAGAAGATTTTTTGTTATCATCCTACAAGTTATTGGGCTATCTGGGATCAACGAGAAATGTCAGGATTTGGGAGTACAGAGAAAATAATTTGCTTCCAGAATTTTGCTCAGGCCTAATGTTTTATTTATTTTTATTTTTATTATTTTTTTTAGGTTTATTTTATTATGTTAATCACCTTACATTACATCATTATTTTTGATGTAGTGTTCCATGATTCATTGTTTGCATATAACACCCAGTGCTCCATTCAATATGTGCCCTCTTTAATACCCATCACCAGGCTAACCCATCCCCCCCACCCCTTCCCCTCTAGAACCCATAGTTTGTTTCTCAGAGTCCATAGTCTCTCATGGTTCATCTCCCCCTCCAGTCTCCCCCCCGCCCTTCATTTTTCCCTTCCTATTATCTTTTTTTTTTTTAAACATATAATATCTTATTTGTTTCAGAGGTACAGATCTGTGATTCATCATTCTTACACAATTCACAGCACTAACCATAGCACATACACTCCCCAGTGTCTATCACCCAGCCACACCATCCCACCCACCCCCACCACTCCAGCAACCCTCAGTTTGTTTCCTGAGATTAAGAATTCCTCATATCAGTGAGATCATATGATACATGTCTTTCTCTGATTGACTTATTTCACTTAGCATAATACCTTCTAGTTCTATCCATGTCATTGCAAATGGCAAGATTTCGTGGTTTTTGTTTTGTTTTGTTTTGTTTTTTTGATGGCTGCATAATATTCCATTGTATATATACACCACATCTTCTTTATCCATTCATCTATTGAGGGACAGCTTGTCTCTTTCCATAGTTTGGCTGTTGTGGACATTGCTGCTATAAACATCTGTGTGCATGTACCCCTTCGGATCCCTACATTTGTATCTTTGGGGTAAATACCCAGTAGTGCAATTGCTGGGTTGTACGGTAGCTCTATTTTCAACTTTTTGAGGAACCTCCATACTGTTTTCCAGAGTGGCTGCACCAGCTTGCATTCCCACCAAATGTAGGAGGGTTCACCTTTCTCTGCATTCTCGCCAACATCTGTCATTTCCTGACTTGTTAATTTTAGCCATTCTGACTGGTGTGAGGTGATATCTCATTGAGGTTTTGATTTGAATTTCCCTGATGCGGAGTGATGTTGAGCACTTATTCATGTGTCTTTTGGCCATTGGATGTCTTCTTTGGAAAAATGTCTGTTCATGCCTTCTGCCCATTTCTTGATTGGATCATTTATTCTTTGGGTGTTGAATTTGATAAGTTCTTTATAGATTTTGGATACTAGCCCTTTATCTGTTATGTCATTTGCAAATATCTTCTCCCATTCTGTCGGTCGTCTTTTGGTTTTGTTGACTGTTTCCTTTGCTGTGCAAAAGCTTTATATCTTGATGAAGTCCCAGTAGTTCATTTTTGCCCTTGCTTCCCTTGCCTTTGGCGATGTTTCTAGGAAGAAGTTGCTGCGGCTGAGGTCGAAGAGATTGCTGCCTGTGTTCTCCTCTAGGATTTTGATGGACTCCTGTCTCACATTTAGGTCTTTCAACCATTTGGAGTCTATTT
>NC_138374.1:92769751-92877933 GCF_054177405.1 Leptonychotes weddellii | reverse complement strand
GATGGTATTTTGATAGGGATTGCGTTAAATGTGTAGATTGCTCTAGGTAGCATTGACATCTTCACAATATCCGTTCTTCCAATCCATGAGCATGGAACGTTTTTCCGTTTCTTTGTGTCTTCCTCAGTTTCTTTCATGAGTATTTTATAGTTTTCTGAGTACAGATCCTTTGCCTCTTTAGTTAGATTTATTCCTAGGTATCTTATGGTTTTGGGTGCAATTATAAATGGGATCGACTCCTTAATTTCTCTTTCTTCTGTCTTGTTGTTGATGTATAGGAATGCCACTGATTTCTGTGCATTGATTTTATATCCTGCCACTTTATTGAGTTCCTCTATGAGTTCTAGCAGTTTGGGGGTGGTATCTTTTGGGTTTTCCACATAAAGTATCATATCATCTGCAAAGAGTGAGAGTTTGACTTCTCTGCCGACTCGAATGCCTTTGATTTCTTTTTGTTGTCTGATTGCTGTGGCTAGGACTTCTAGTACTGTGTTGAATAGCAGTGGTGAATAGTGGACATCCCTGCCGCGTTCCTGACCTTAGGGGGAAGCTCTCAGTTTTTCCGCATTGAGAATGATATTCGCTGTGGGTTTTTCATAGATCGCTTTTATGGTATTGAGGTATGTACCCTCTGTCCCTACACTCTGAAGAGTTTTAATCAAGAAGGATGCTGTACTTTGTCAAATGCTTTTTCTGCATCTGTTGAGAGGATCATATGGTTCTTGTTCTTCTTTTTTTTTTTTAAGATTTTATTTATTTATTTGAGAGAGCGAGCACATGAGAGGGGGGAGGGTCAGAGGGAGAAGCAGACTCCCCGCCGAGCAGGGATCCTGATGCGGGACTCGATCCAGGGACTCCAGGATCATGACCTGAGCCGAAGGCAGCCACCCAACCAACTGAGCCACCCAGGAGCCCTCTTGTTCTTCTTTTATAAATGTATCACATTGATTGATTTGCGGATGTTGAACCAACCTTACAGCCCAGGAATAAATCCCGCTTGGTTGTGATGAATAATCCTTTGAATGTACTGTTGGATCCTATTGACTAGTATTTTGGTGAGAATTTTTACATCCATGTTCATCAGGGATATTGGTCTGTAATTCTCCTTTTGGGTGGAGTCTTTGTCTGGTTTTGGGATCAAGGTAATGCTGGCCTCATAAAATGAGTTTGGAAGTTTTCCTTCCATTTCTATTTTTTGGAACAGTTTCAGAAGAATAGGTATTAATTCTTCTTGAAATGTTTGGTAGAATTCCCCTGGGGATCCTTCTGGCTCTGAGCTCTTGTTTGTTGGGAGATTTTTGATGACTGCTTCAATTTCCTTAGTGGTTATGGGTCTCTTCAGGTTTTCTATTTCTTCCTGGTTCAGTTTTGGTAGTTTATACATCTCTAGGAACACATCCATTTCTTCCAGATTATGTAATTTGCGGGCATAGAGTTGCTCATAATATGTTCTTATAATTGTTAGTATTTCTTTGGTGTTGGTTGTGATCTCTCCTCTTTCATTCATGATTTTATTTATTTGGGTCATTTTTCTTTTTGATAAGTCTGGCCAGGGGTTTATCAGTCTTTTTAATTATTTCAAAGAACCAGCACCTTGTTTCGTTGATCTGTTCTACTGTTCTTTTGGTTTCTGTTTCATTGATTTCTGCTTTGATCTTTAATTATTTCTCTTCTCCTGCTGGGTTTAGGCTTTATTTGCTGTTCTTTCTCCAGCTCCTTTAGGTGTAGGGTTAGGTTGTGTATTTGAGATCTTTCTTGTTTCTTGAGAAAGGCTTGTATTGCTATATACTTTCCTCTTAGGACCACCTTTCTGCATCCCAAAGATTTTGAACAGTTGTGTTTTCATTTTCATTTGTTTCCATAAATTTTTTAAATTCTTCTTTAATTTTCTGGTTGACCCATTGATTCTTTAGTAGGATGCTCTTTAGCCTCCATGTATTTGAGTTCTTTCCGACTTTCCTCTTGTGATTGAGTTCTAGTTTCAAAGCATTGTGGTCCGAAAATATGCAGGGAATGATCCCAATCTTTTGGTACCAATTGAGACCTGATTTGTGACCTAGGATGTGATCTATTCTGGAGAATGTTCCATGGGCACTAGAGAAGAAAGTGCATTCTGTTGCTTTGGGATGGAATGTTCTGAATATATCTGTGAAGTCCATTTGGTCCAGTGTGTCATTTAAAGTCTTTATTTTCTTGTTGATCTTTTGCTTAGATGATCTGTCCATTTCATTGAGGGGGCTGTTAAAGTCCTCTACTATTATTGTATTGTTGTCGATGTGTTTCTCTGATTTTGTTATTAATTGGCCTATATAATTGGCTGGTGCTGTGTTAGGGGCATAGATATTTACAATTGTTAGATCTTTTTGTTGGTTAGACCCTTTAAGTAGGGTATAGTGTCCTTCCTCATCTCTTATTACAGTCTTTGGTTTAAAATCTAATCTGTCTGATAGAAGGATTGCCACCCCAGCTTTCTTTTGGTGTCCATTAGCATGGTAAATGGTTTTCCATCCCCTCACTTTCAATCTGGGGGTGTCTTTGGGTCTAAAATGAGTCTCTTGCAGACAGCATGTCGATGGGTCTTGTTTTTTAATCCAATCTGATACCCTTTGTCTTTTGATTGGAGCATTGAGCCCATTTACATTCAGGGTAACTATTGAAAGATAGAAATTTAGTGCCATTGTATTGCCTGTAAGGTGACTGTTACTGTATGGTGTCTCTGTTCCTTTCTGGTCTGTGTTACTTTTAGGCTCTCCCTTTGCTTAGACGACCCCTTACAATATTTCTTGTAGGGCTGGTTTCGTGTTTGCAAATTCCTTTAGTTTTTGTTTGTCCTGGAAGCTTTTGATCTCTCCTTCTATTTTCAATGACAGCCTAGTTGGATATAGTATTCTTGGCTGCATATTTTTCTCATTTAGTGCTCTGAATAGATCATGCCAGCCCTTTCTGGCCTGCCAGGTCTCTGTGGATAGGTCTTTTGCCAGTCTAATGTTTGTACCATTGTAGGTTACATATCTCTTCTCCTGAGCTGCTTTCAGGATTTTGTCTTTGTCTCTGAGACTTGTAAGTTTTACTATTAGATGTCAGGGTATTGACCTATTTTTATTGATTTTGAAGGGGGGTTCTCTCTGCCCCCCTGGATTTTGATGCCTGTTTTCTTCCCCAAATTAGGGAAGTTCCCTGCTGTAATTTGCTCCAATATACCTTCTGCCCACCTCTCTTTTTCTTCTTCTTATTCTAATATTGTTTCATCTTATGGTATCACTTATCTCTCGAATTCTGCCCTCGTGATCCAGTAGTTGTTTATCTCTTTTTCTCAGCTTCTTTATTTTCCATCATTTGGTCTTCTGTATCACTAATTCTGTCTTCTGCCTCATTTATCCTAGCAGTTAGAACCTCCATTTTTGATTGCACCTCATTAATAGCCTTTTTGATTTCGACTTGGTTAGATTCTAGTTCTTTTATTTCTCCAGAAAGGGTTTCTCTAATATCTTCCATGCTTTTTTCAAGTCCAGCTAGTATCTTTAAAATCGTCATTCTGATCTCTAGTTCCGAGATCTTACTGATGTCCATATTGATTACGTCCCTGGCAGTCGGTATTGCCTCTTGTTTTTTTTTGAGGTGAGTTTTTCCATCTTGTCATTTTGTCCAGAGGAGAGCAGATGAATGAGAGAACAAAATGCTAACAGGGTAACAACGACCCCAGAAAAATATACACTAAATAAATCAGAAGAGACCTTCCAGAAAGTGGTCACTTTTCTGTTCAGAGAGTTGCTGCTGTTCTTTTCTTCGATCTCCTTTTGAGTTCATAGGTGTTCAGAATGGTTTGATACGTATCTAGCTGAATTCCTGGTACCGGACGAAATTTAGGTCTCCTACTCCTCCGCCATCTTGCTCCTCCCCCCAGTCCTAATGTTTTAAAGCAGTAATTTTAAATACTGTGTTCTAAACTTGAAGTTTCCTCAGGAAAGAGGTCTTATATATCTTACTTACTCCTGACTCCCCATTTCTGGCAAATGATAGGTGCTTAATAGGTGATTTATTTGTTTAATGAATGGAAAACTCATTTGCCAGCTCTGGGAGGCCTGGAGAGCTCTAGTAATTGTCCAACTCAACCTGCTTTTATATATTTGCTTGCTGATAAGTGTTCCTTTGAAGAAAGTATCCCTAGGCTAAAAAGGAAGTTTGTAATTCACCAATGATACATGACAGAAAAATAAAGTAGTGTTAACAACTTAAAATAGAGAAGTCTAGGATTGTCAGCAAGTGTTGATGAGTTTCCTACTTCTATAACAATTGAAAATACAGGTTAAAAGTGAGACACATATAGTCCAAGTTCAAATATTAGAAGCTGCTACATCCTTTCCTTCCCTCATAGCCTCTACCCTAAAATTTTTCTGTTGTCATTTCCTCCTTTTTATGTTTACTTTTGCCCTTGCTTAGACTGAGGCTTTTCAGTAGTACAGAGTGAAACCATAAACTCAAAACATTTTACACTTCTTAACTAAAAAGTGTTAATTGTGTTAGCATTTAAGATTTTAGCAGACTAGTAAAAGTTTTTCACTAATGAGAACATAAAGTAGATGCCTACAATAAATGTTCAGAATTAAAATACTGCCTTTTATGATAAAATTCTTATTTTTTGTTAACCTAATGACTCTCTTCAAGTAATCAAAGTATAAAAAGAATTAGAATGATTCTGTTTGGTATCCAAGAGATAAAGTAGGACTAATGGCTGGAAGTTACATTTTAACGCCAATATAAGGAAGATCTTTGTAGTCAGCAATGTACAGAAGTAGAATAGGCTTTATTAGGAGACAGTTGCCATATGTTCTTAGGACTTTAAAATTAAGCTGTACTTTTTTTTTTTAATACAGACAGTTCCTTCCTGCAATCCTGAGGTCAGTTATATATTTACCTATATTTGTTTAGAATATTTATTTAATTTTATAAATTTATTTACTGGAGAGAGAGAAAGAAAGAACACAGAGGGAGAGTGAGAGGGAGAAGCAGATGTGGGGCTTGATCCCAAGGAGCCTGAGATCATGACCTGAGCTGATGGCAGACACTTAACCGGTTGAGCCACCCAGGTGCCCTTTATTTTTGTTTTAATTTTTAAAAATTGTATCTATTTATACTGTAAGTGCTGATTGTACCACTAAAAGTAATGTACAGATTAGTGTAGAGACAAAATCTATAAGCCAATATATAGAAAAAAGCATTGTAAGTGCTGTGAAAATATCTACTGGCTACAGTACGGGCAGTGGGTTTGAGATAAGGAATAGTAGAAGCAGGGAGATCAGATATATAAGTAGTTTTGAATTGTCCTGGCAACACATGATGATGGCCTGTGGTCTATACTAAGAGGAAGTCAGTAGAGCTTGGACAAAGAAATATTTAGGACATATTTAGGAACTAGGGTAGACAAAACCTGATGATTGATGGATAATAGTCCTTGAAGGAGAGGAAGATAATTTCCAGGTTTTTGGTTTGAGTAACTGGGCAGAAAAATGGGGTGATTTTTTTTTTTTTTAATTTAAATTCAATTAATTAACATATAGTGTATTATTAGTGTCAGAGGTAGAGTTCACTGATTCCTCAGTCTTACATAACACCCAGTGCTCATTACATCCTGTGCCCTCCTTAATGTCCATCACCCAGTTACCCCCCCTGCCCCCTGCAACCCTTAGTTTGTTTCCTATGATGAAGAGTGTCTTATGGTTTGTCTCCCTCTCTGATTTCATCTTTTTTAAAAAATTTTTTATTGTTATGTTAATCACCATACATTACATCATTAGTTTTTGATGTTTGATTTCATCTTGTTTTATTTTTCCCTCCCTTCCCCTATGCTCCTCTGTTTTGTTTCTTAAATTCCACATGAGTGAAATCATATGATAATTTTCTCTCTGACATATTTTGCTTAGCATAATACCTTCTAGTTCCATCCACATTGTTGCAAATGGCAAGATTTCATTTTTTTTTGATGGATGAGTAATATTCCATTGTATATATATATACCACATCTCCTTTATCCATTCATCTCTTGATGGACATCTTGGCTCTTTCCACAGTTTGGCTATTGTGGACATTACTGCTATAAATATTGGAGGTGCAGGTGGCCCTTGGGATCACTACATTTGTGTCTTTGATGTAAATACCTAGTAGTGCAATTGCTGGGTTGTAGGGTAGCTCTATTTTCAACTTTTTGAGGAACCTTCATACCGTTTTCCAGGTGGCTGCACCAGCTTGCATTCCCACCAACAGTGTGAGAGGGTTTCCCTTTCTCTGCATACCCGTTAATATCTTTCGTTTCCTGACTTGTTAATTTTAGCCATTATGACCAGTGTGAGGTGGTGTCTCATTGTGGTTTTGATTTGTATTTCCCTGATGCCGAGTGATGTGGAGCAGTTTTTCATTTGTCTGTTAACCATTTGTGTGTTTTCTTTGATGAAATGATGTTCATGTCTTCTGCCCATTTTTTGATTGGATTATTTGTTCTTTGGGTGTTGAGTTTGATAAGTTCTGTATAGATTTTGGACCCTAGTCCTTTATCTGTTAAGAAAAGTGTGGTGGTATTTCTAGAGATAGAGATACTGGAGGAAGAGCAAGTTTGAGGACGATGAGGTTCATGAGCGATAACCAAGTAGATATTTTGCATAGGCTTGCTAGGTGCACAGAGAAGAAATTTGTACCATTGATAACGGGCACCGTGGTTGTAGATTGATAGAGCGCCAACATTTAATGATCCAGGTAGGTGAAGAGGAACCAGTAAAGCTGACTGAGGTGGTTTTTAGATAAAAATGAAAACCAGGAAAGTATATTGTCCTACAACCCAGGAAATGGGACATAATCTGCAGGGTTAGATATTGGGCAGGATTGGATCCAAAGCAAAGTGCGACTTTTTGCTTTGATTAGAAGGGGTAATAAGAGGGAAGAAGAGAATTGTTGCAGAGGCAGGCATGTTTGTAGTGTTAAGTATAGGGAGATAAAGGACCTTTTCTCCAAGACTTTTTGCTTTCACCAAGTGTCATTGCTGAGTGATGGCTAGAAAGGGTGGTTGGTGTTTATGTGTGAGTGCAGAAGAAAGAGATACTAGATGATGAGATTCGTGGACCATGAAATTTAAACTGAATAATGAAGTAGATAAAGTTAGGGGAGGCCTTAGAAAGAGGCAAAAATTGGTGAATCACCTGTATGGAGGTGAAGAATGAAGGGTTGTAGGAATAGTGGGCAAGTGAGGGGGAGTTTTGTGGAGACTGTGGTCAGAGAGGTATTGCATCTTTGGCCCAGAATATTTTTCCATATTTGTACTTGCAGCATTGGGTAGTTTACCTGATATCTAATGGGCACACATGTTTGTTGACTTAACTGGAGAATAAGTTAAAATGCAAGGTAGAAAATAAGTAATAAATGCTTGTGGGGATCGGATGAAATGCTGAAGGAGTTGACTAAAAGGGGGAGTTCACTTTAGGCAATGACTTTGAGGTTCTTAGGGGTATTTGAAATGGTGCTTCCGAGGTTTTTCTTCTGCATTTCTATAGATTATTCTCTCTGTAGTTGATTCTTAAGATAGAAAGTGACATATGTTTTTTCTAATTCTTCACTGTGTTCACGACTATGTCTTTTTAATTTCTTGCAGAAGTTTGTAGTGGAAGTAGTAATTGTTGTTAAAGGCTGGGTTATTCTTGTACTTGGTTACATTAAAGGAGAAAATAATGCTTATTTTTCACCTTTTATGGATAAAATATATGGAGAGGAAATAAGGAAATATAATTATTTACACATATCAAATTATACAGATTTCCTATATAGGAGAAGTCCTTTGCAAATTTTTACAATAAAACTACTAATTTGCAATAGGTGAAAGAAGACCAATTTTGAGGTTTGTTTTTTTTTTTTACGTATAGTTGACACACAATGTTATATAATTTTAGGTATCCAACATGGTGATTTGACAATTCTATGTATTATGCTTTGCTTACCACAAGTGTAGCTATCATCTGTCACCATGGAATGCTAGTATTGTACCACTGACTGTATTCTGTGTGCTGTACCTTTCATCTCTGTGACATATTCATTTCATAACTGGAATCCAGTACCTCCCACACCCATTCCCCTATCCCATCAGTTTGTTCTCTGTGTTTATGTCTCTGCTTTTTTGTTTCTGTTTTATTTTTTAGCTTCTACGTATAAGTGAAATCACATGGTATTTGTGTTTCTCTCTCTCTCTTTTTTTTTAAAGTAGGTTCCATGCCCAGTGTGGAGCCCATCATGGGGCTTGAACTCAGGACCCTGAGATTGAGACCTGAGCAGAAATCAAGAGTCAGACACTTAACTGACTTTGCCACACAGGCACCACTGTCTTTCTCTGTCTTATTTCACTTAGCATAATACACTCTAGGTCCATCCATGTTTTTGCAAATGGCAAGATCTCATTCTTTTCTTATGGCTAATATTCCAGGTAATATACCACATCTGGGGCGCCTGGGTGGCTCAGTCAGTTAAGCCTCTGCCTTAGGCTCAGGTCATAATCCCAGGGTCCTGGGTTGAACCCTGAATCGGGCTTCCTGCTCAGCGGGAAGGCTGCTTCTCCCTCTACCTTCCCCTCCACTCGTGCTCTCTCTTTCTCTTTCTGTCAAGTAAATAAAATCTTTAAAAAAAAAAATTAATGTCATATCTTTATCCATTCATTTGTGGGTAGACACTTGGGTTGCTTCCATATCTTGGCTATTGTAAATAAAGCTGCAGTAAACATAAGTATATATATATCTTTTCAAATTAGTGTTTTCATTTTCTTTGGGTACATACCCAGTAGTGGAATTACTGGATTGTATGATATTTCTCTTTTTACTTTTTTTGAGGAATTGCCATACAGTTTTCTGCAGTGGCTGCACCAGTTTGTATTTGTACCAGTCATGCATGAGGGTTCCTTTTCTCCATATCTTCACCAACATTTCTTATTTCTTGTGTTTTTGATTCTAGCTAATCTGACAGGTGTAAAGTAGTATCGTAGTTTTGATTTGCATTTCCCTGATGATTAGTGATGTTGAGCATTTTTTCATGTGTCTTTTGGCCATCTGTATATCTTTGAAAAAATGTCTGTTTATGTCCTCTGCCTATTTTTAATCGGATCATTTGGGTTTTTTTCACGCTAAGTTGTATAAGTTCATACATTTTGGATATTAAGCTCTTAACTGAAAATATCATTTGCAACTATCTTCTCCCATTCAGTAGATTGCCTTTTTGTTTTGTTGATGGTTTCCTTCTCTGGGCAAAAGTTTTTTATTTTGGTGTAGTCCTAATAGTTTATTTTTGCTTTTGTTTCCCTTGCCTGAGGAGCTCTATCTAGAAAGATGTTGCTAAGGTCATTGTCAAAGAGATTACTGCCTGTGTTTTTTTTCTAGGAGTTTTATGATTTCAGTCTCACATGCAGATCTTTAATTTATTTAGAGTTTATTCTTGTTTATGGTGTGAGAAAGTGGTTCAGTTTCATTCTTTTCCATGTAGGTGTCCAATTTTCCTAGCACCATTTGTAAAGAAGGTCAATTTGAATGAGTTAAGTCTCATGTAGTTTTTTTTTTTTTTTAAAGATTTTATTCATTTATTTGAGAGAGAAAGTGTGAGAGAGAAAGCATGAGAGGAGGGAGGGTCAGAGGGAGAAGCAGACTCCCCACCGAGCAGGAAGCCCGATGTGGGACTCCATCCTGGGACTCCAGGATCATGACCTGAGCTGAAGGCAGACACTTAACCAGCTGAGGTACCCAGGCTCCCCAAAGTCCCATGTAGTTTAAAAAAATAATTTTATTTCTTGCAGCTATCTAACCTAATTAGAAATAGTTTCAATTGGATCCTATTTAAATGAGTTGAAATGAGAACTTACTTGAATTATTCTAGCATTTTGTGTGGTACATTGTAGGTACATTTACTTAGTGACATTTACTTACAGTTGGAGGGCTTACTAAAACAGATTTCTGGGCCCTGCTCCAGGAGTTTCTTATTCACTAGTCTGTGCTAGGGCTAAGAATTAGCATTTCTAACACATT
This sequence comes from Leptonychotes weddellii, assembly GCF_054177405.1. Taxonomy (NCBI): domain Eukaryota; kingdom Metazoa; phylum Chordata; class Mammalia; order Carnivora; family Phocidae; genus Leptonychotes; species Leptonychotes weddellii. The sequence continues at coordinate 92,867,893 of NC_138374.1, read as the reverse complement.
GCCAGGTACTAATGCTGTTGCTTGTCTGAGAACACACTTTGAGAATACTGTCTTAGGTTAAGAGCTTTAAAAAAGAAGAAATTTACTTCTAATAGGAAATATTTATAATTTTAATTCTTTAGTAAAAGACCATATTTATTTATATTTTATAGTTTATGAATTAAAATAGGTAAAAAACCCATTTATTTTATAGAGTTTTCTAATAAATAAGCTTTTACAGTATGCTATGAACAGGCTGCATATGTACCAAGATATTTATTCCTTCTGTTCTTGGTTCAGTTGGGTGGGGTTGGGTTGGAGAACCAGCTCATAACCAACTATCCTCAGGACAGAGGGATTAACCCTGTATTTAGCTTATTTGCTTTGTCCACTTCACGGTGATAGGGAAACTCTAGCATAAAGAACTTAGGACAAATAAAGTATCTTGGTTTCTCTCAAAGTTGTTTTAGTCATTTTTGGTGAAAGAATTATGTAGTGAAAATTGAGATTGAGCTCTTTAATATATAAAGTATTGATAGTTCATGCTGATAATTAACCTGTAAAGCTGAGTTCCTAAAGGGAAGCCTGCTCTTACTCTGCTGGAGAACCATCTCACTTTGCCATAGAAGTAAGCCATTGGGCTGCCAGTTGGTAGGGCACAAATTTGGGGGGATTGAAAGGGATGTTTTGAACCTTTTAAAATTTAGAAAATATGTCCTTTGATTTAATGTGTTTCTTACACTATTGACTTCGTTAAGATTATGTAGGGGAGGAAAAACCCTTTTCCTTCTACCCTTCTAAGTTTTTGATTGGGACCCCACAACAGAGAGATTAACAAGAGAAAAACAGAGGTTAATAATATATACGTTTCTTATATACACTGGAGAAACCTAGGAAAATGTGTAACTCAAAGAACTGTCTTAGAACTCTGACTTATGTCAGATCTTTAACAAAGAACTATAAATATGTAGAGAAATGAAAGGATGATGAAAAGCAGTTTTAGATTTCCAAGAACAGCAAACTATGGGAATGTAAATATACCGGAAGAAACTAATGGAGTGAGGGTTGTTTGCAGATTTCTCTCATGTTATCTCTGGGCTTATATCCTGCTTTTAAGTAGTAAAAGGGAGAGGGTAGAGAGTGCTTTTCCTGCATTTGCTGCTTAATTGCTTTTAGCTCAAAATAGTTTTTGTGTCAGAGAGGCATATTTTGGGGTGACGTATTATGGTTTCCTTCAGATAAAAGGCAGTCTCTGTGTATTTTGTCACTGGTGTGAGTTTAGTAGTACTTCATTTTACTGCCACGTAGAAATAACCGTGATATCAGTATACATAAAACTGAATCTGGTAAAGGATGTTTTATAATATAAACACTTGGCAGATACCATCATTTGCCCCAGCTGTGGTAATAAGTTCCCTGTATGTTGCCTCCATCAGACATTTTCATACATTTAAAACTTTTTGGGTAAGATAGGATGTTGCTGTAGGAGCTAGTGTCCACATGTATCATTTCAATTTTTTCCCCTTTGAGTTACTTTATCTCTAGCTACTCTTCATAGCAGAGTTTCGTATTATGCTAACACTTCATCTGTACAGAACTTAACCTGGCAGTCTCATCTAACTGAAACACAATCAGTAATCAGGGCTTAAATGAAAAAAAGAAAGGCTTTAGAACAAAATAAATGCCACTAATTAATGGCTAAAGCTCAAATATTAGCAAATGGCCATTTTCTTGAATTATTTCAGGCGTAGTGAGTTATTTTATATACAGTTCCTGTAATCTTAGTTTTATATGGTTTGTGTCTCTTCAAAGTGTAAAAGGAAGAGAGATTGCAATAGATAGGTTAAAGAAGTGATAGCTACTAGCTAGACAAAGGGGAAGAAATGATGAAGCTGCACATTGGAGCTAAAAAGCAATTTGGATCCATTTAATAATGAGTTCAAGTGGTTTGGCATATCTTAATAGACCCTGAGATCATTGAGATGTAATAGAGTATGGTAACTAATGTTGGCAGGGCTATTCACATTATTATGCTCAGTATGTTCTTATAAAGATAGTAAAGAATATGTTACATTTGACAGATTATACTCATAGGGGATCAAAAGTTGGTTCCAAAATTCACTTAACATTTATTATCACTCACTGTGTCTTAGAGCAGTAGACAGGTATGTGCAGAAAATGCTGTTGTATCTGTTATTCTGTAGAAATAATTTTAAATATATTAATATCATCATTGGTATAGATGTAATATGAAAAATATTCCTATTTCTTTATAATTATTTTGAAGGTTTTTGGTACTTGTGTGTTTCAAACTTTGCATTGGTTTTATTTATATAAAAGGAAACATTGTAAATGAGAAAAATACTGGCTTTTTGCCTAGTACAGAAATTGGCAAACTGTGGTCCATTGGGGTCAGATTTGGCCCATCACTTAGTTTTGAGTGACCCATGAGCTAAGAATGATTTTTATCTTTTTAATTGGTTGAAAAAATCAAAAGAAGAATAATAACAAATGATGTATAGTGGCGTGACATAATATCGACATGAAAATTCTATGAAATTCAAATTTCAGTGTTCATAAATTAAGTTTTATTGGAATACAGTCATACTTATTCTTTTACATATTTTTTGTGGCTGATTTTATACTACAACAGCAGAATCGAATAGTTTTGAGAGAACTGCATGGTTCCTCTGGCCCTCTGACAGAACAAATTTGCTGACTCTTGACCTAGTAGATTTGTTTAGGCTCTAAGGATGTATTGCTACACTTGATTAAAGTTCTGTCATGTTTTTGGATATCGGTATATCTTATGAAAGAAAATGGCTTGTGTCAGATTTTCTGATCTTCTTGTGATGATTGGCTGACTGTTTTATAGGCTTCATCATTTCTTAATACAAATAACCTGTCACCGGCCTGTCTTATGGTAAGCACTTCATCATTGGTTGAATGATAGCTACAGATTTGTAGTCCTTACCTAGTAACAAACTCTGGTTCATTCAGCAGAAAGTTTCTTACTTCCGTTTTTTAAAAAATTATAGAGTAGAGCTGAAAAATGCCTTGAAATATGAGAAAAGCTTATACTATGATTAGGAGAGTTAGCTATATCATACTAATCTTGAAACAGAGATGCTTTTCTGCCACCAATGATTTTTTTTTAATTTTGTTTCTGTTCTCTCTCCTTTTCCCTTTTTCCTCACCCACATTAGGTAGTTTTGTGGATAGCATTAAAGTTATAAAACTGGTTTTTGATCAGTGCTTGAGAGAGATTAATTTGTGGTTACATTATTTACGAATTTAAGTTTAAATGTAGAATTGCATATTGTATAGTTTTTAAAATCACCTATATTGAGATACAGTATACATACAATAAAAGTATAAAGTTTTAAGTTTTGGAATTGTATAAACCACAGTCGAAATATAGAACATTTCCAAAAATTTTAATTCCTGTCAGTTTGCAGTTAATTCCATTTCTTCCTCCAGACTCCTGTCCAGGCCACTAATCTCTTTGCCCTTAACCATTAAAATAGTCTAGTCATTCTGGAATCTTTTAAAAATGGAGCCATACAATATGTACTCTTTTGTGTCTAGCTTCTTTAGCTCAGCATATTTTTGAAATTCATTCATGCTGTTGCCTCTATCAGTAGATACAGTTAATTATTAACAGTTACAAAGTTAATTATTTAGTAATATTCCATTTTATTAATATTCCACAATTTGTTTACCCATTCATGTGTTGATGGACATTTAAGTTGTTTCCATTTTTTGATTATTATGAATAAAGCTACCATGAATATTCACACACAAGTCATTTTGGATATTATATTCATATTTATTTCTCTTGGGTAAATACCTGGGATTGAAATTTCTTGGTTGTATGATTAGTTTGTGCTTAACATTTCAAGAAACTGCTAAACTGTTTTTAAAGTGATTGGGTTATTTTAAAATTCCAGCAATGTAAGAGAGTTCCGTTTGTCCCAAATCCTCCATAACTCTTGGCATTGTCAGTCTTTTCATTAGTGGGTTTTTAGTAATATTTTCTTTCTGTTTTACTTTGCATTTCCCTTATAACTAATGGTGTTTAATATGCTTATTGGCCATCTGTGTATGTTTTGTGAAGCATCTATTCAAATCTATACAAAACTTGTATTCTGGATACAAGTTCTTTGTCAGATTTATGTACTGGTAGTATTTTCTCCCAGTCTGTGGCTTACCCTATTTACTAATAGTATCTTTTAAATGGTATAAGTATTTAATTTTGATGAATTCCAATTCATTAATTTTTTTAATGATTTAATCTCTTTTTTATAGAAATGTTTTGGTGAAAATTTTTCTTCTCTCTTTTCTTCTATAGTTTAAATAGTTTTAGCTTATACATTTAAGTCTATAATTCATTTCAAGTTAATATTTGTTTAGATTATGAAGTAAAGGTTGGGGTTATATACTTGTTCCAAGAAGCATTTGTTTAAAAGGTTAACTTTTTCCATTGACATCTTTGTTTAAAATCAATTGAGCACATATGTATGAATCTATTTTTTTTTAATTGAAGTGTAATTGACAGACAAGTTACTTAGTTTCAGGTTTACAACGTAATGATTCAACAAGTCTGTACATTATGCTATGCTTATCACAAGTGTAGGTACCATCTGTCACGATATAACACTATGCAATACTATTGACTATATTCCCTATGCTGTACCATTTATCCCCACAACTGGAAGCCTGTACCTCCCACTCCCCTTCACCTATTTTACCCTTTCCCCCACCTCCTCCGCTCTAGCAAGAATCAATTTTTTTTTTTAAACATTTTATTTATTTATTTGACAGAGAGATAGGGAGAGCAGGAACACAAGCAGGGGGAGTGGGAGAGGGAGAAGCAGGCTTCCTGCCGGGCAGGGAGCCCGATGTGGGACTCGATCCCAGGACCCTGGGATCATGACCTGAGCCGAAGGCAGACGCTTAACGACTGAGCCACCCAGGCGCCCATCAATTTTTTTTTTTTTTAAGATTTTATATATTTATTTGACAGAGAGAGACATAGTGAGAGAGGGAACACAGGTAGGGGGGAGTAGGAGAAGGAGAAGCAGGCTTCCCGCAAAGCAGGGAGCCCGATGTGGGGCTCGATCCCAGGACACTGGGATCATGACCTGAGCAGAAGGCAGACGCTTAACGACTGAGCCACCCAGGCACCCCAAGAATCAGTTTTTGTTCTTTTTATTTGATGAATCTGTTTCAACTTTTGCTTGTTTATTTATTCGTTCGTTTATTTTTCAGATTCCACATAGAAGTGAAATCACTTGGTATTTTTCTCCGTTCAGTTTACTTAACATAATTCCATCTAGGACTATCCGTGTTGTTCCAAATGGCAAGATCTCATCGTTTTTTAAATGGTTGGGAAATACTCCGTTTGTGGGGGAGGGGCCATGTACACACCTCATCTTCTTCATTTATCGAAAGACACTTAGGTTGCTTCCATATCTTGGCTATTATAAATAATGCTGCAGTTAACATAGGGTGTGTATATTTTTTTGAATTAGTGTTTTTGTTTGCTTTGGGTAAACACCCAGTAGTGGAATTACTATGAATCTACTTCTTGACTCTCTTTTCTGTTGTATTGCCTGCATGTCTGCTGTTAGGCCAGTACCAAAGTCTCATTATTATTGTAGTTTTATATTAAGCCTTAAAATCAGGTAATGTAAGTCCTCCAAGTTTATTATTCTTTTTTAAAGTTGTATTAGCAATTCTAAGTCCTTTGCATTTCTGTAAAAAATTTTGAACAAGAGCTCTTTATTTTCTGTGGTGATGGTTTGAAAGGATTTTTCTAGTAAGTCACATTTTCTCATATATTTTTCTTCATCGGTTTTGTCTACTTGTCCTTATCAGAAATATGAAATAGATTTCTGCTTTGTTAAATCTTTCTGACTGATATTTTGGGGACATACTTTTATATATATGTAATGAAATTTCTTTAGACTATACATTTTCATTCCAGATTAGTCCTCTGCAGCATGGAATGGTTTCTTTATATCATAGTTCTGTTGTTTTCTGGTGAAGCATGGCAGCAGTGACATTAATGATTCAATATTGTGATCTTAGTGGTTGCTTTGTAAATAGTACTAGAGGATACAGAACTGAAAAAGTAGACGTATTTTCTCCTTTAATTTCAAAAGTAAAGAATTAGAACTTTTGCTTGCATATGGATCCCTTCACTTTTACTAAATACAAACTCAGAACAAAATGTCATCATAGTTTGGGGACAAAATATATTTTGTTTTTCAACTCTTGTTATTTTCTCTTGTAGGTGTTTTTATTCAGTCTTTTTATTAATCTTTTACTTCTTCGGAAGTTACCTTCAGTTTGTCAAACTTCTCTAATAAAAACCATTTATCATAGGATACAGTTTTATTGTGCATGGAAAAGGTGTTTTAGGACAAAGAGTCTACAACTAAATTAATATAACTAAATATAAATTATAACTTGCTATAGACTTAAAGGAGAAGAATGTGACAATCAGTATGTTGATATTAAAGGTCTTCAAGATGCATTTTTAATTTGACATTTACAAAAGTGTTCAGAATATAGTTTGTCAGATAAGATATTTGTTCTAGCTATTCAGTGATAGCCACAGGGGATGGAAAAATAAAATCTTTTTCAAGATAGGGGTCAGTAAAATAAGACATATGAAGGGGCACCTGGATGGCTTGGTCGGTTAAGCACCTGACTCTTGATCTCAACTCAGGTCTTGATCTCAGGGTCGTGAGTTCAAGCCCTGTGTTGGGCTCTGTGTTGGGCACTACTTTAAAAAATACAAACAAAAGCTGTGAGTCAATTCTGAGCCATTGCTTAATTGTATAGCCTATAAGCTAAGAATAGTTTTTATGTTTTTGAAGTATTGAAAGAAAAATAAAGAATAATTTTTGTGACATGTGTAAATTATATGAAATTCATATTTCAGCGTCCATAAATAAAGTTTATTGGTACATTGACACTATTCTGAAATAAATTTAATAGATATTGCGATTTTTCCTATACACATAAAAACATTATAATGCCCAAACTCTGAAATAAAGGAGAAATAAAAGGAGAATAATTTAATATAAAATATACATCTTAATATGTAAATTCTTAGATTGACTGCATTAGACAACATAATGAATAGTCAGATACTTGAACCTGCTTACAATGAATAATTTTGGAACATTTGGTGAATATTAGAAATGCAAGACTAGTTTGTCTTTAATGTATAATGGAATTCATTTCTATGCTCAAATAATAATTTATAGGTATTACACTTGCAAAAGGAGGAGAGTTATAAATATCTTTGAAAGTTTAAAATAAATTCTAAGACTATCAATATAATCAATAGGACTGGAAGAGGGAAGGCAAAAATAACTTTGTCCATTGCTCAGAGTAGAGACTTGATACATACATTGAATCCTTTATTTCTTTCTATAGCAGTTCATAAAATCATAAACATAGACACTGGACAGAAATACGACAATTCTCATTTATGAGAAAAACACACAGCAGAAAGAAATCAGATGGTCAAAGATTTTTTAATTAAGAATGCATTTAAAGCAATATGTATCACAAATAAAATAACAGATGTAAAAGCCAACAAGTGTAATAGATAAATATGAATAGGATAAACTTCCCATCAAAAGGAAAGTGTCTTCACATTAAATCACAATATAAATTTCCTAAGTCTTGGATCTGTGAATGTTGAAAATAAGGTTTAATTCAAACTAGAAATCATTAAACCTCAGTCTATATCTTTGTGTCTCAGTCTGTTTGTCACACATACATACACAACTTCCTAATGATCAGGATTCAGTCCATGATGAAGTTTAAGTAATTATAAATATCTTTATAGATTGGAAAATCCCTCTGCTAACTCTAAGACAAAATAAATACATTAGTTGTGTGAGACTTTAAATGAGATTAGATATTAGTCCATGACAGATTAAATGCAAAAATTACAGCGAGTATAGCAGCCCTAAGTAACATAACTAGCAACATAGGACACATATACAAACATGTATAAAGAATATGACGTCTTTGAAAATGTCCATTGACTGTCATAAAATGTACAGAATCTAAATCATATGCAACATTTCAAATTACAGAAAATTAAAAAAAATTCTCTGATCACAAAACAGTAAGAGTAGACATAACAAAATTAGGAAACAGGAAAAACCTACCACATGGAAATTTAAAAGCTATTTTGGCAACTCTAAGGTTAAAGTGGAAATGAAATCACTTTGGTGAAACTTCTATATATTAGAACCTATCGGACACAGCTAAAAGTGCTCAAAATAAAATTCCTTGTTTTGGGGTGTTTAGGTGGCTCAGTCGGTTAAGCGTCTGCCTTTGGTTTAAGTCATGATCCCGAAGTGCCTGAATCGAGTCCCGTGTCGGGCTCCCTGCTTAGCGGGGAGTCTGCTTCTCCCTCTGACCCTCCCCTCTCTTGTGCTTTCTCTCTCTTTCTCTCTCTCAAATAAATAAATAAAATCTTTAAAAAAAATTCTTTGTTTTAAATAGTTAAGTGATGAGGAAGGTATGAAAATGACTTAAACATGGGCGCCTGGGTGGCTCAGTTGATTAAGCGACTGCCTTCGGCTCAGGTCATGATCCTGGAGTCCTGGGATCGAGTCCCGCATCGGGCTCCCTGCTCGGGAGGGAGTCTGCTTCTCCCTCTGACCCTCCTCCCTCTCATGCTCTCTGTCTCTCATTCTCTTTGTCTCAAATAAATAAATAAAATCTTTAAAAAAAAAAAAAAAAGAAAATGACTTAAACACCCAACTGAGTAAGTTAGAAAAAGAAGAAAATAAACCTAAATAAAGTAAAAGAAAATAAGGTATAAATGTGAAAAAAGAATGAATTATTAAAAGCAGAATTACTCAGTTATTGAGCTTTTTAAAACAAAAGATGCAAGTATGGGGCGCCTGGGTGGCTCAGTCATTAGGCGTCTGCCTTCAGCTCAGGTCATGATCCCAGGGTCCTGGGATCGAGCCCTGCATTGGGCTCCCTGCTCGGCAGGAAGCCTGCTTCTCCCTTTCCCACTCCCCCTGCTTGTGTTCCGTCTCTAGCTGTCTATCTGTCAAATAAATAAATAAAATCTTAAAAAAAAAAAAAGATGCAAGTACAACTAGGAGAAACTGCAAGTTTGTAGAATAGGATATGAAAGTGAGGAAATAATTACAGGTACACTGGTAGAAAAAATATAAGAGTAAACTACTTTGCTCATATTTATTGCAAATAAACTTGGGATCTTGGATGAAAGAGATTATTTTCTAGGAAATGTAAATGATTTGAACTGATTCTAGAAGATACCAAAAAATCTACTCAGGACAGTTAGATTGGGAAAAATAAGGAAAGTTGTCAAACAGAGAGTAATAAACCTAACTGGAAATATGGGGGAATCTAAAAGAATTGTAAAATACTGCCGAAGAAACAAAGAAAATTTGAATAAAAACCTAACATAAGCCTAGAGGGAAAGACTAAGCATCAGAAGAATTCACTTTTCCTTTAATTAATGTATAAATTTGACATGATTGTAAAAAAAATACTATCAGGATACATTTTGTTTGTTTTTGGAAATAAGATGGTGCTACACTAAAGAATTTAGTTGCAAGATACGTAGGCAAATTCTCAAGAAAAAATTAATGAAAGAGCACTCATTCCTACAAGTTGTCACAACATGTTATGATGAATCAGTAATTAAAACTTTGGTACAAGTAAAGAACGGATAATGTCTACAGTCATTTCAAATTCTTTTTTTTAAGATTTTATTTCTTTATTTGACAGAAAGGTAGAGAGCACAAGTAGAGCAGCAGGCAGAGGGAGAGGGAGAAGCAGGCTCCCCGCTGAGCAGGGAGCCCGACGTGGGGCTGGAGCCTGACGTGGGGCTGGAGCCTGGCATGGGGCTCGATCCCAGGACCCTGGGGTCATGACCCGAGCTGAAGGCAGCTGCTTAACCGACTGAGCCACCTAGGCACCCCTCATTTCAAATTCTTGTAAGAAGTTAGTATATATTCTATACATTGCATTTCTAATAAACGAGAAAAAATTATTCATTAAATGGGGCAACTAGGTAATGGTCTGGAAAAATAGAAATTTATAACTGCTGTTTTATTATTTTTAAAATATTTATTTGAGAGAGAGCACACACAAGCAGGTGGAGGGGCAGAGGGAGAGGAAGAAGCAGACTCCCCACTGAGCAGGGAGCCCGACGTGGGCCCCAGTTCCAGGACCCCAAGATCATGGCCTGAGCTGAAGGCAGACACTTAACCGGCTGAGCCACCCAGGCATCCCTCTGCTGTCATATTTTAAAATAAATTCCAGATGGAATGACTATCTGGATGGGAAAAAAAATGGAACTTGTTAAGTATTAGAAGAAAATACAGGATAGAAGTTTAAAAAATCTTATAGAAAAAAGTAAAGCAGAGGGAGATAACGCAGGGAGGCAGCTGGTAGAGAGTGGAGAGCTGCAGTTTGAAACAGATTAGACAAATGGCCTTAGTGAGAGCTGTCATTTGAGTCAATACCTGAAGAAAGTGAGGGAATATGCCATGCATGTTTGAGAGAAGAACAGTTGTAGGTTCGGGGACTATCAGTTACATTGGCCCCTGAGGTAGGAGTAGGTTTGAAATTTTCTAGGTTTGCCATGCCAGTGTAGCTGGAGGAAGGGGGAGCAGGGGTGGCGTGTGAAGGAGGCAAATCCCATACATTTTGTAATCACTTTGCCTTTTTCATGAAGTTGAGTAGGAAGCCTTTAAAAGATTTTGAACCAAAATAATGATGATTTGACTTGTTTAAAAATGGACTATAAGGGTCAAGTATGGAAGCAGGGTATCAGTATGGAGCCTATTCTAATACAGACATGAGATAATGGTAGCTTGAATGAGAGGGGCGGCAGTGAGCTATTGAGAAGTGGTTAGTTTCTGTTAACATTTTCCAGGTTGAGCTGAAAGAGTTGCTGTTAAAGTTAATTAATACAAGGGATGGGGTTAGTTAATAAAATGAGGAAGATGTTTGGTGGGGAATTCAGAAACTCAATTTAGGACAGATTAAGATACCTGTTAGATTAAAATTGGAGCTGTCAAGATAGGTATGAACCAATAAGAGAGAGGCCTGGTATGTGAAATAAACATTTGATCATCATCAGTGTATAGGTTTAAAGTCACAAGACTAAATGAGATCCCGAGAGAAGTCCTCATAGATAAAAAGATGAAGCATGAGGATACGTGTACTGGAGGATACTTGAATGTGGAAGTGGAGGTAGGAGAAGGAAGAAACAGTCTATACTGTGATGGAGCTGCTAGTGAGGTACGAGAAGAATCATCTCTGTCGAGGAGGGAGCTATCCTCTAAGTCAGCTATTGCTGAAATTCAAGTAAGATAACAATTCAGAGTTGACTATTAGATTTAGCAACCTGAAGGTCAGTGTTGACATTGATAGAGCATTTCCAGTGTTGAAGATGAAAACTTGGTTCCATTGGGTTAAAGCGAATGGGAGGAGAAGAATTGAAGCCAGTGAGTATGGACAAGTTTTTTGCAACAGGTCTGCTATCCGAAAGGAAAGAAATAGGGTGGTAGCTAAAATGGAATGAGGATTTTAAGAGATACTTTGTTTTGTTTGTGTTTTACTTGAAGAAAACATGTTGAAAGACTTATGGGAAAGATCTAGGAGAATGGAAAAATTAATAATAGAGGAGAGAGAAGGAGAATTGAGGAAGCAATCCTGGATTAGGCAAGCAAAAATGAGATCTAATGCACAAGTAGATGCATTAGTCAGATACAGGAGCTTTGATCCTTCCTCAGAGTGACAAGGGAGGTGGCAGAGTATATCAGAATATGTATTCTGGTAAATGGAAAGTGTGGTGGTGGGAGCCTTTGGAAATTATTTTCTTATTTTTATATTTTTGCTAAACCAGCAAAATAATCTGCTGAGAGTGATAATGAGGAAGGAAATGGGGGAAATTGGAGAAGAATGAAGAAATTGTGTACCTGTCTTTACCCAAACAGAAGAGTCTGTGTACAAGGGAAATTTACCATGAAACTAGGCAGTGTTAAGGGCGCCACTTGAAGATAGTGATGTTGAATTTAAAATTAAATGTATTAAAATGCATGTGATTTTTGACCGAGCACTTCATATTCTATATTTAATGATACTCTTGCATATGTGAAAGGAGGAGGACACACATAGAAAGATATTTTATTGCAGCATTGTTGAACAGTGAAAGATTAGAAAGTAAATGTTTCTCATTAGTAAACTGATTAAATAATTTATGATACATCCATATGTTTGAATTCTGTACAACCATTGGGAAAAAATGAGGTAGTCCTAATATGTACTAATATGAAATGATTGTCAAGATACTGTGGAGGGGGGAAGGTGTAAATCAATATGTATGATTTCATCCCATGTGTTTAATTAAATAAAAGAATATGAATACATAGATGCTTGTTTATGCCCAGGGTAATGCTAGTAGGATGCATAAGCTGAAATTATGGGTTGCTTCCGGGGAGGGCAGTTGGGTGCTTATTTGGCAAGATTGGAAGGAAGACTTGTTTTTCTCTGCACTTTTTGAACCATTGCCTATATACATATTTTTTTTAGAAAAAGATTTTTTTTTCTTTGAAGATTTTATTTATTTGAGAGAGGGAATGAGAGAGAGCACATGGTGGGGGAGGGTCAGAGGGAGAAGCAGACTCCCTGCCGAGCAGGGAGCCCAATGCGGGACTCGATCCAGGGACTCCAGGATCATGACCTGAGCCGAAGGCAGTCGCTTAACCAACTGAGCCACTCAGGCGCCCTAAAAAAAGTTTTAAGAAAAGATTCAGGCCATGTTGTGGTGGATCTTCAGTAATAGTTGGAGTATGGATTTTACATCGTGGTAAATGAGCAGAATTATGTGAACAGAGCTGTGTTTTTGAAAATTTACCTTTTTATCAGTCCTTCAAATAGATTAGAAAGGAGGAAAGTTAGGAGTAGCGGACTTGGTAAAGAAGCTGTTGCAATAGCCCAGGTTAGTGTTAATGCATGCCTAATTCATATTTCTGTGAATTTCTCAAATGTTGTGTTCTGGCTTTTTAACATCTTATTTTCCATCCATTAGCTAGGTCAGCGTTTGGCAGGTAACAGGCATACTGGATATTTGATGGCTGAGAATATTCATGCATCATCCACTTTCTTCCAGTAGGCCTCAGTAATCAGTGACTCTTGAATTTCTGTAGCATCTTCTGTTCCTATCATTTGGCATCTTTTTATATTGTATTATAATCTTTCCCAGTAATTATAAACCCTCTGAGGCTATCTTGCTCTTTTTATCTGCCTATGTTTAACTTGTTGTGTAGGGTGAATTATTATATTATTACTATCATATATATAATATAGTATGTATAATTATTCTGTGTTGTTTACTTTGTATATGTTCTTTGAAGACCAGTCCTTTCATTCTCATTAAAATGGGAGTGGCTTTTTTTTTTTTTTTTTAAGATCCATTTATCTGAGGGGGGGAAGGGGCAGAGGGAGGAGAGAATCCTCAAGTAGACTCCTCACTGAGCACAGAGCATGACACGGGGCTGAATCCCAGGATCCTGAGATTATGACCTGAGCTGAAATCAAGAGTCAGATGCTTTTTTTTTTTTTTTTTAAGATTTTGTTTATTTATTTCACAGAGAGATAGTGAGAGCAGGAACAGAAGCAGGGGGAGTGGGAGAGGGAGAAGCAGGCTTCCCGCAGAGCAGGGAGCCTGATGTGGGGCTCGATCCCAGGACCCTGGGATCATGACCTAAGCCGAAGGCAGCCGCTTAACGACTGAGCCACCCAGGCACCCCAAGAGTCAGACGCTTAACTGACTGAGTCAACCAGGTGCCCCCAAATGGGAGTTTTGCTTAGTGATTGAGAGCATAGACTCTGGAACCACATTGCTTGAATTTGAATTATCTAGTGAAGTTTGGGCAAATTACTTAACATCATTATAACTTAGTTTCCTTATCTATACAATGGAGATTTGAAGAGTAAATATATTTTATGTGAGTGCTTAACACAATGCTTTATACATTGTATTATATATGTTATGGAAGGTTTAGCTATTACTCTTGATTGATTTTGGAGAAAGTCAGTTGAATAACATCAATTCATATTTACTTTACCTGTGTTTGATCTGCCTGTTTCTTTTTATTAAAATGTCCAATTTCATTGTTTCCTTGAAATTATAGCAGCCTCTGTCTTTTGAGGCACACTATCTTGGTGATGAATTAGACCTCTAACAACTGTGTTCCCTTTACATGTTCTTTTTATAAGTAGGATTCTAGTGTTAAGGGATATGAATCCACTTTGCTAATACTTGTTTTGTAATTGCAAAACCAGTATGACACAGTGGGAGCACTGATTCCCTTGTTGGGTTATTGCCATCTTTGCATTGCCTCAGGCCACACTGTACTAGAGGGATAAGTTAACCACCTGTCTTGTGTGGTCTTTTGCCTTGATGCTTAATCACTTGACCGATGGCCCTTTTGACAAAGACTATAGCCAGTTTCCTACAGCTGAATTAACCTTTTAGAACTGTTTAAATAAATCACTTTTTTTTTGCCTTTTTATTTTTTTATTATGTTCACTTTTTAAAAACAGTTGAAACATTTCAAGTGTGAGAGAAAAATGCAGTTTATTTCCATGTTTTAAAATGAGACCGCATTAATATTATTTTTCAAAGCAAATGTTTGTGTATTTTGAAATTATAAAAAATTCTGTGAAACTGAATTTATCATCGCAATAAACTGTCATAAACCACTTTAAGAATTATTGGTGGGGGAATTATTGGTGGGGGGCACTTGGGTGGCTCAGCTGTTAAGTGTCTGCCTTCGGCTCGGGTCATGATCCCAGGGTCCTGGGATCGAGTCCCACGTCGAGGCTCCATAATGGGCTCCCTGCTCGACAGGAAGCCTGCTTCTCCCTCTTCCACTGCCTCTGCTTGTGTTCTTGCTCTCGCTATCTCTCTCTCTCTCAAATAAATAAATAAAATCGTAAAAAAAAAAAAAAAAAGAATTACTGGTGGGTTCCTGGGTGGCTGAGGTGGTTAAGTGTCTGCCTTTGGCTCAGGTTGTGATCTCCGGGTCCTGGGATCGAGTCTCACGTTGAGGCTCCCTGCTCGGCAGGGAGTCTGCTTCTCCCTTCACCCCTCCCCCCTGCTCGTGATCTTTCTCTCAAATAAATAAATAAAATTTGAAAAAAAACAAGAATTACTGGTGATAGTGGATAGCAGAAATGAATTTTGTATAACAAAGAAAACATACTACAAATTTTTTTAAACTTAATTGCACAAGTGGGTATGTTTGAATTTGTTTACTTTTCATTTTGCTTTTGTTTCAGCTTAACTAGTCACTGTTGAATTATTTTTGTTTGTGTTATCAGATTCCATAATTAAAGCAGCGAAAATATTGTATTGTGAAATAAGAGGCCATCCGTTTTGGGAGTAGCTCTGAAAAACTCTCTATACCTAAAAACTACACTGTTAATTTGAGTTAAATCCTGAGTCTTAGTGATGTGTGGAAGTACTTGATTTTTTTTTTTAAAAGGCAGCTGTTTGGGCGCCTGGGTGGCTCAGTTGGTTAAGCGACTGCCTTCGGCTCAGGTCATGATCCTGGAGTCCCTGGATCGAGTCCCGCATCGGGCTCCCTGCTCGGCGGGGAGCCTGCTTCTCCCTCTGACCCTCCCCCCTCTCATGTGCTCGCTCTCTCTCTCATTCTCTCTGTCTCAAATAAATAAATAAAATCTTTAAAAAAAAAAAAGGCAGCTGTTTATCTCCCTTTTTACCAAAATTTACTAGAAATATTATTCTTAAACTTTTTGGTTAGTGTTTTTATTAGAATTTTACAGTTTTTAAATTATAAAAAACATAAATATCCCAGAATATTAAAAAAGGATACTGTATAGATCCTTGATACCCCAGTATTTAAGAAGAAAACATAACCAGAACATAATAAAAAAAATAATGAAGTCAAAAGAAAAAGTTAAGTTTTTCAAAAGTTTTATTTATTTGAGAGAGAGAGAATGAATGGGAGAGAGAGTCTCAAGCAGACTCCCCACTGAGTGCAGAGCCTGATGCAGGGCTTGATCTCATGACTGAGATCATGACCAAAAGTCAGATGCTTTAACCAACTGCACCACCCAGGTGCCCCTAAAAGGTTAATTTTTAGTATGAGTTAAGAATGAGCTAATGCAGCTAAATAATAACCTTTGTTGAAAAAAGAGAGCTATCTTGAATAACAGGGTAGCAACAGAAGAAATAATAAACCTACTGACTTATTTACATCATCAAATCAATTCTTTTGACAGTTTTTATTTATATGGTAATTTTCTCCCTGCATTGTCTTGGGCTGTTGTTTTAATAAGCTAGTGTTTAAACTTCTTTTTTCTTAAAACCTGAGAGGTTGGAAATGGCCTATTAACTTTTACTTGTACAACACCAGAACACTGTCGATTTATTAGCCATGTATGTTTGCAGGTGGAGTAAAAGTATTTAGGGATAATTTAACTAGTTCTTCCTTGAAGTCTCAGCCATGCCCAGACCTCCTAAGTTAAGGATAGGATTTCAGTTCTGATAACTATTCTTTGCCAGACACAGTAATATTTCTCCTTCAGTGGCATTAGGCTATGGGTATAAATTGAATCATGATAGATAAATAGTTGTGATCAATATAGTTATGCTGCATTAGACCATAGGGCAGAAGCTGAGTCAGCAGTTCAGTTACAGTTATTGTACAAATAAATCCATTGCATTGCCACATAGTCCTGTGTTATTGGAGGGAGTATTTACTGATTTGTGCTATAGTCAATGACATTTAATGAAATTATTTTAAATGTTATAAAATTAAGGAAGAATTTAAAGCTATAATGAAAAGTGACCATCTCAGTGTGTTTTTATGCAAAATATTCTTCCTGTGTACCTATTTCTTTTATGTCATCATTAGCTTAGCAAGCTTTTAAATTATTAACTAATAATTAACTTTCTATAAAAGGATATCACAGGTAACCCAGAAAGAAAAGTAAGCCATGTAGGTATTTATATGCAGTTAGTGGATGCTTGATTTATGCAGAGTACTAGCATATCATCTTTAGCGACTTACAAGCTGACTAACTAGGGAAATTGCTTTACCTCTAATCCTCGGTTTTCTCATGTGTAAAATATGGATAAAGATAATACCTATCTCATAGGGTTGTTATGGGAATTAAATGAGTTAATATATGCAGAGGTTATGCTTAGTGGTCAGTGAATGTTAGCTGTTATTGTGTAATTAATTATAGATCAGTGAGAATTCTTATGTATTCTCTAGCCTTATGGCTAAGCTTCTAGAAAAGATGCTTAACTCATTGAGAAATAATGTGTGTGGTGATTCATTTCACTCTTCCATTAGGTTACTTAAATTTCTTGCTGTTATATAACAACTTTGTTGAGGTTCCAAGTTAAGTTCTATAAAGGTGAATAAAGTCTGCTTTGCTTTGAAGTGTCTTATTTTGGAACTTGTATAAGAAGTCAGTAAGAGAGGGGTGAATTCCCTAAGTAACTCTATAAAAGGGAGGTTTTTAGTTTTTCCCTTTTTGTGGCATAAGGATTCTGTACTGGGGGTTCATAAGTCATATCATCTTTGGGAGGTTAGAAATGTGTTTGGGAAAACATAATGATAAATTAATTATTCCATTTTTATATGTATTTTATACCTTTGTCATCACCCTTTTTTTATTCAGTAATTCAGTTTGTGTACTAATTTATTTATTAAAATAACACTAAGTACTGTGAAATTCTGTCATCCTCACAAAATGGTAAAAGGGAAATAGAATTTATGAAAAGATTATTTGGTAATTCTCTTTTGACATATTTTTTAATATATTAAACCATTAAATCTTTCCTTGCTACTTTTATAATTTAACTTGTTAGCCTTTACAGTTGGGGAGGTTGTAATATGGTTACTAAAGTTGAATGGAAAAACATGTCAAGTTTCGAGGAACAAAATAACTATAAGCAGAATTCTGTAGCTATGCACAGTTCTCTACCACCTGTAATTTGATATGTCTTGATAATGACTTTATCTGGATACAGAGCCTAGTATAGTTTGAGGGCATTTCAAGTAGATCTCTTATTATAGACATAATGACTTTAGAAATAGAAAAAAACCTCTGAAATGTTGGCACTGTAAATGTCACAGGGATAGTCAAATAGTCTTACTGACCAAATATACACTTTCTTCCATAGTATTGAATTTGACCGGGATTGTGACTATTTTGCAATTGCTGGGGTTACAAAGAAAATTAAAGTCTATGAATATGGCACAGTCATTCAGGATGCGGTGGATATTCATTACCCTGAAAATGAAATGACCTGCAATTCCAAAATCAGGTACTTAGATTATTTTTTTGGACATGATACAATGTGTGTATAACCTTTAATATCTATGATTCATATGAATTTGTTATTTTACCGTTCTGTGAGACTCCTTATTCATTCATGGTAAACACTAATTGTATACAAAGGATACTTTATAATCTGTCTTATAGATATTCATTGCTTTTTCTCTGGGGGGGTTAGTAGTCATTGTCTTTCTATTTGACAAATGAAAGTCTTCTCTTTGTTTCACTTAATCAAATAAAAATTGTTGTTGTAATTGGCTTCCATGGTGTGTTGAATAAAGGATTACTATAGGCTATTAATAGTGTCTGAAAGTCAGGAATTTTTTCCCTAGTATGTGCATGTCTCCAAATTTTATAATTATTTATAGTTTTTTTTTTTTTAAAGATTTTATTTATTTACTTGAGAGAGAGAATGAGATAGAGAGAGCATGAGAGGGGGGAGGGTCAGAGGGAGAAGCAGACTCCCCGCCGAGCAGGGAGCCCGATGCGGGACTCGATCCCGGGACTCCAGGATCATGACCTGAGCCGAAGGCAGTTGCCCAACCAACTGAGCCACCCAGGCGCCCTAATTGTTTATAGTTTTAAGAATTCTTTTTATAAGAACATTCTGCTGCTTTTCATAGAGGGCCTAATATTTAAGTTTCATATAGTAAGGGTTAAAGTTCATAATGAGTGCTTTTCAAATCTGAAACACTGTTAAAAATGCAGAAAGTGGGAATTACTTCAGATCTGCCTCCCCCAAATCTCAGGGGAATCTTAGAATCTGCATTTTTAAAACAAGCTTCCTAAGCTATTCTCATTGGCACTGGCTGAAAATGGAATGACACAAGGAAATCATCTAATAATAAATTTATTTAGAACTTTGAACATTTTTTGGTTATTCTTTTTTTTTTAATTTTTAAGATTTTTTATTTATTTATTTGAGAGAGAGAATGAGAGAGAGAGAGCACATGAGGGGGGAGAGGGTCAGAGGGAGAAGCAGACCCCCTGCCGAGCAAGGAGCCCGATATGGGACTTGATCCCGGGACTCCAGGATCATGACCTGAGCCGAAGGCAGTCGCTTAACCAACTGAGCCACCCAGGCGCCCCGAACATTTTTTGGTTATTCTTATAATCTTTTTTACCTGAGTGAATGACATACATAGTTTGGTTCTAATGCAGTCTGTTTGGAATCCTGTCCTGTTAAAGTCTGAGGCATCCAGGCACCTCTTCATAGGATTATACTTTAAATAAATCCACGCAATGCACTTAGCATGATACTTGGCCATTATCAGGATTCATAGTAAATGTTACTGAAATGACCATGTGGATTAGGGAGTTTGCCTTTTCTGTCTTGACAAATGTGAAAATACGGCAATAGTTTATGGCATGTTGGAGTAAATGGAAGAAGCTGTTCAGGGCTGGAAGCTATGGGTTTAGGACTGAGAGGATCATGTGTAAGAATGCCTAAAGCCAATTTGGAGCACAGCAGTTGTGAAAGTGACCTAAATTACCCAAAATCACAGCTATTAAGTGCCAGATGTGGAATTTGAGCTCAGGTCTATCTAACTCCAAAATTTAGCTCCTTTGACTGTATAACTTCTCACAGAAATCCAGTAAATATATGTAAACATGCAAACGAACTCTTATAGTCTCTGAAATTTAGCAAGAATGTAACCAGTAGAGAGTAAAAGACTTTATTGTTTTCATGTGCTTTGAAGTAATCTAGGTTAATTGCTTTCTAAGTGGCTTTTTTCCTTAATATACATTAGTTTTAATACATGATTCACATATGTGTCTTTACCAAAAGCATACATTTTTAGATGTTGCATTCTCAGTTTTGGAGCACTTGAGAATAGCTGAAACCATAAAATGTTAAAAGCTTTCATTCTAACTGTTATATTCAGTCATAAGCTTATATTAGTTAAGATTTTTTTTTTTTTAAGATTTTATTTATTTATTTGACAGAGAGAGACACAGCGAGAGAGGGAACACAAGCAGGGGGAGTGGGAGAGGGAGAAGCAGGCTTCCCGCTGAGCAGGGAGCTGATGCAGGGCTTGATCCCAGGACTCTGGGATCATGACCTGAGCCAAAGGCAGACACTTAACGACTGAGCCACCCAGGCGCCTCTAGTTAAGATTTTTTTTTTGTATGTAAATACAAACACCCAATTCAAATTAGTTTATTAGCTTATATGATTCAACACATCTTGATCCAGGGGTCTACACAATTTGATTAGGTCTCTATCATTGTGCTATTGCATGCTTTGTGCCCTGTTGGCCTCTGTTTTCACTCATAGATATGCTCTCCTCATGTATGAAAGATGGCCAGTGGTGGCTCCTATCCATCTTTTGGCTAGTGGTCAGAGTGAATAGTGGTAAGGGTCGTTACTTGGTGACTCAGTAGAAAAACTTGGGAGTTATTTGATATATTTCTTCCTAGCTGTGTTGTGAGCAGATTGATTATGAAGCTATGTAGACCATTTCAAAAGGGTTCTAATCCTTCTGTACACATAAAATTTTTGTATTGATTGTTATTTATTTTTACATAAAGTAAGGTTTAACTATATTTCTTTCTTTCAGCTGTATCAGTTGGAGTAGTTACCATAAGAATCTGTTAGCCAGCAGTGATTATGAAGGCACTGTCATCCTATGGGATGGATTTACAGGACAGAGGTCAAAGGTCTATCAGGTAAATAAGGATACTAGCTATTTAGAAACACATTTTTACTTTATAGTTATAGTTATAAATTTATAATTTATAATTACAAATTTTAAGCCACTATTTAGCATTTTTATACCTATATAATCGCAAAAAATGCTTTTAATTATACATTTAAAGCCACAAGCATTTTTTATCCCTCTGTAATAGGAAATAATGCTTTTCTGGAGCATCGCTTCAGACTTGTTTTGCTTTTGTAGAATGTGTCAAATGAATTTCCAAAAGCAATAAAATATGTATATATAAAAAGTTTGGGAATTACTTCGCATGTCATTTGTTTTCATGGCCTGTTCTCTTTCCCTCTCACCAGAGCAATAAATTGGTATCAAGTTTTTTGCTTTCTTTATTTTAAGATCTATATTCTGTCTGAGACTACTTTGTCTTCCTTTTGTATCCAGGAGCATGAGAAAAGGTGTTGGAGTGTTGACTTTAATTTGATGGATCCTAAACTCTTGGCGTCAGGTTCTGATGATGCAAAAGGTACTATTTGAATCTCTTCTACTTTCCCTCACTCCCTTACCCCCAACTTAATCCTTTTACTAGCAGAGATGCAGATATTTATTAAAAATCGTAACAATCCTTTGTGATTATTATTCTAAAAATAATCTAAGTACAACAATCTATATCTCTTTTGGAGTGAAAGAAAAATGAATATACTACATCTTCATTATAATAATGTTTTCCAGATTCATGTCAGGTGGTGACATTTTTATAACCAATTCCTTTATATATAACATCAAGTAAACTTTTTTTGCTGAAATATTTAGACAGATCTCTGTCTTAAATTATATTCAATTTCGGAGCACCTGGGTGGCTCAGTCGTTAGGCATCTGCCTTCAGCTCAGGTCATGATCCCAGGGTCCTGGGATCGAGCCCCGCATCCGGCTCCCTGCTCAGCGGGAAGCCTGCTTCTCCTTCTCCCACACCCCTGCTTGTGTTCCCTCTCTTGCTGTGTCTCTCTCTGTGAAATAAATAAATAAAATATTTAAAAATATATATATTCAATTTCTAGTGTATACTAAAATCTTTTAATGAAGTTTATCATATTTCAGAGAAAAATTCTGCATCTTTTTCTGCCAATTTAATTGACCTCTTTTCTTTTTTCTTTTTTTCTTTTTAAAGATTTTATTTATTTATTTGACAGAGAGAGACACAGCAAGAGAGGGAACACAAGCAGGGGGAGTGGGAGAGGGAGAAGCAGGCTTCCCGCTGAGCAGGGAGTTGATGTGGGGCTCAATCCCAGGACCCTGGGATCATGACCTGAGCTGAAGGCAGACGCTTAACGACTGAGCCACCCAGGCGCCCCTCTTCTGTTTTTTCTTATGTATCCCTCTTTACTATTCATGTTTTTCAGTTATCCTTACTATTTTGTTTCACCTGGTTCTTCTCACCATTAGATTTATAAAGCCCTGTTAACAGATTTCTGTTACCTTATAGTTAACGGCCTTAATTTTTTTGCCATTCTTTTCTACATGTAATCTCCAGACTAGTGATTAGATAGGCAAAGATAGCTCTAGTGTTGAAAAGTTTATTTCATAATGATATTCTGTAAGTGGGAAATGAACATGACTGGAGTTTCCCCCAAAAGATCAAAAAGTAGCAAGTTGTTTACCCATAGTATATATAGATTGGAATACCTTTCTTCTTGATTGTTTTAAGAAATTATCCTTGCATTTCTAAATTATTTAGACCATCGTATGACAGTCGATATTTGCATGTTAAATGTTCTTTTTCATAGTATAATGGGGATAGCTTTTATTGAGTTGAATACTTGTATTTTTGTACTGAAGATTAATATTTATTCAAAGGTGGTAACTGGTCATAGTCTTCCTCTGGAAAATAGAAGCCATTCGAAACAATTTAAGAAGGAAGAAGTAGAAAGGGATTTTTAGAGTTATTTATTCATGTTAAATTATATTAAGATCACATAACATAAAATTAATTATTTTAACTATTTTGAGTGTACTGTTCCGTGGCATTAAGTACATTCACATTGTTGTGCAGTCTTCACTACCATCAGTCCATAGAACTTTTTTCATATCACCAAACTGAAATTGTACCCATTAAACGTAGCTTCTCATTTCCCCTTTGCCAGCCCTTTGCAGTCACATTTCTGCTTTCTGCCGCTAATACTTCCTTGTTTCCAATATGTGTGCTTTTCTTTCTTCTTCTTCTTTTTTTCCTTGCTTTATTGTACTTGCAAGAATTTGCAGAATGGTGGTGTGTAGGACTGTTGATGGCAAACATCCTTGCCTTGTCCTGATCTTATGGGGAATGCTTGTAGTCTTTTGTCATTAATATGATATTATTAGATTGAGACTTTCATTGGACATGTTTTTGTCAGGTTAAGGAAATCTCTTATTCCTTGTTTGCCAAGAATATTTATCATGAATGGATGTTGAATTTTATCATGATTTTTCTGTATCTGTTGAAATGATTATACTGGTTTTTTGTTTGTTTGTTATCATGATCTATTTTCATATCTTGAAGTAGCCTTATATTCCCAGGACAAAACCCCATCTTAGCCATGATGTATTATCTCTTTTCTGTATTGCCATGTTTGATTTGCTAATTTATTTTTTTTAAGGGATTTTTGCATCTATATTCATGAGGAGTATTGGCTTTTATTTTTCCGTTCTTGTAATATCTTTTTGTGGCTTTCATATCAGGATAATGCTGGCCTCATAAAATGATTTGTCTTGTTTTAGGGGGTATAGATGGAAGTGATCGTTTAGAATTGTTGTTTTGTTTATAAATCTTTGTTATAACTTGTGATTGAAGCTTTCTGAGCCTTGAGTTTTCTTTGTGTGAAGGTTTTAATTAAGAATTTATTTTATTATTTTTTTAATTGAAGTGTAGTTGACATACCATGTTATATTTGTTTCAGGTGTACAACATAGTGATTCAGCAACTCTCTATGTTATATTGTGCTCATCACAAGGGTAGCTCCTGTCACCATACAATGCTATTACAGTACCATTGACTGTATTCTCTATGGTGTGCCTTTTAACCAGTGACATAAGAATTTAATTTCTTTAGTAAACTTAGGACTATTCATCTATTTCTTCTTGAGTGAGCTTTGGTAGTCTGTATCTTTCTGGAACTGGTATTTTGTGTCCTCTCATTTATCTATTATTTATGTATTATGTCAGCATGGCATTAAATTTATCAATTTTAATGATCTTTTTCAAATATCTAACTTTTGATTTTGATTTTTTTTTTTTTTTTTGCTATTTTTCTATTTGTAGTTTCGTTTATGTTTGTTCGTTAGCTTTTTTCCCCCCACATTAACTATTAATTTTTTTCTTTGGGTGTGATTTGCTTTCTTTCTGTTTTGTTAAAAGTTGAATTTATGTCATTGATTTGAGCCTCTTATGTTTTCTAATATAAATATTTCCAGGTATACATTTCCATTTAAGCACCACTTCAGCTGACCCCTCAAATTTTCATATAATATATCTGTTCACTTTTAAAAGTACATGTAATTTCTCTTGTGATTCTCTTGTTTAGTTTGCTTAAAATTTTCAGAAATCTTTTGGTTATTGATTATAGCTTAATTCTAGTTGGAGAACATATTTTATATGACTTTAATTCTTTCATATTTGTTATGATTTGTTTTATGGTCCAAAGTATGATCTGCCTTGGTAAATATTCCAAGTGTTTTGAAAAGAATCTGTGTTCTCCAGTGGAGTGTTCTGTAAGTGTCAATTAGATCAAAGTTATTGATAGTATCTTTTGATTTTCTATATCTTTGCTGTTTTTGTTTGTCTTGTCTCCTTGTTCTACTGATTATGAAACAGGAATGTTGAAATCTGATTTTATTTCACCTTTCAGCCAGGAGCAGGTGTTTTGCCTCTTTGTTTGTTTTGGTTTTTTGAAGCTGTATTGTTAGGGTCTTAAGCATTTAGAATTGTTGTCTTCATGAATTGACCCTTTTATCCATATATAATGTTATTCTTTATCCCTATTAATATTCTTTCTTCTGAATCTAGTTTGTTAGATATTCATAAAAGCAGTAATCGCTTTTTCCTCTCCTTTGAAATTCTACTTACATGAGTGTTAGACCTTTCATTTTGTCTTATAGGCCCCTGAGTCTCTGTTCTTTTTGTGTCCGTATCTTTTGTCTTCTTTACATTAAGTAATTTCTTTTGTTGTTTTAGATCACCGGCTCTTTTATCTGCTTATTTCTCTTTTGATATTGTTCAGTCCAGTGAATCTTTTATGTAAATTACTGTATTTTTTTTCTAAAATTTAATTTGATTCTTACTTAACAGTTCCTATATTCCTTCTGAGTATTTGTCTCTCTATTACTTTTAAATGTGTTTACCTTTACCCCGTGGAGCACAGTTACAATAGTTGCTTTAAAATCTGTTTTATAATCCCAACATCTAGATTTTAGCATTGGTTTTTGTTGATGGGATCTTCATTTGAAAATTCTTCATGTTGTCATGGATTTTTGTATGTTCAGTAATTGGTGAGTTGTATCTTAGGCATTTTGAATCTTTTGTAAGACTCTGGGTCCTGTTCAGATTTTCTGGAGAATGTTTTTTGTTTTGTTTTGTTTTCAAGCAGTTGATCAGCAGTTTAGATGGTGACTGTATGTTCTATCTTGCTTTCTGTGTGAGTGATAGTTCCATTGTCAGGGTGGTTTTCAAAGCCTTTGCTGTGCTACATTGGTTTGTCTCATGCATATGCTAGTCGGGAGTTAATCTGGAAATTGAGTCGTCTTTTCAATTGTAGTTCAATGCATAAAGCCTTTGTGATGCTCCTTTGTGTCTGTCTTACACATACAGAGCTCATAAGTGACTAAAAGACTTAGGCCTGTTCATACACAGAATATGGGATCTCTTTCTCCAGTGCTTTCTTTTCCAGGTTTCTCCCATATTCCTTGTCCCCCTTTCTTACTGAGGCTCTGTCAAGAAAGTTGGGGTTTCTCTACAGACGAGTTACTCCTTTTTATGACCACAGAGATAGAGTTTCTGTGGGAATATTAGCTTGCCATACTGCTGTAGCTCTGTGATGGAAGCCCACCCAGGGGGGAGAGTTAGAGAAGAAGAAGAATACAAAAAAAATGACCCTCAACCCTCTGGCTTGCAGGAATGCCTTTTACCAGTCTTATGGTTAGAAACACAGGGATTTTCCTCAGTTTTCGCTTATTGAGGTGCTGATTTTGGCATGCCAAGGAAAAAAAGGAGGGAGAAAAGAAATGGTACTCTTACCCCTGCATTGGTTACTTCTTTAAAGTTTTGAATGTCCTTCCCATAATGACTACTTTTCCTTACTTTTTGGATTCCTCAGACATTTGCTATTTGCTTTTGTTTTTGGTATTGTCCTCAGAGTAAACTCATAGTGGGAGAGATTGGCTATAGTGGGCTTACTTTATCTTGGTACTGAAAGTCCCAAATGCATTTAAGCCCATCTTAAAATTTTAGTATTATGTAAATGTATTTATCACTCTTTGGTGATTTTTACTTATAAAATATTGTTTATAAAATACTGCCTTTGTGATAATTTATAGTAAGAGAATATTTTAAATTGCTTTTCATGTATTTTACACATATATTTAGCATTTTATATTTTTTATATTTTTAACATTTTATATGTTGTGTATTAAATTTTTAATAGTTATTAATGGATATTATTTTTCAATCCATAATACTAAGTCCTTATAAATGACATTTTTTGTACTCATGCTGTTATTTATTTATTTTATTTAATTCTGTGTATTTAAAAAATAGTTTACTTTCAAATATATATGTACATGCTTGGATGTTAAACATGAGTGTAGCAGGCTAATAGATGTAGTATTGCTGTGTTTCAAGTTAACCAGGAAATAATTTTATGAACCAATTTATAAGTTCTTTATGAAAAATATATTTTCCTTTTCACGTACATAAACCAAGAATCATTTGCAATAAATAACCTTGCTTTTGAATTGGAATAATCACATCCTTTAAATGTTTTTTTATCCCCAAATATGAATTTGAAGAATATTTAGGCTTTAGAACAGCAATAGTTACAGGTTCTTACTCATTCCAGATTTTCATAGCTGCATACATTAATGTCAAAGTGATAAATTTGAAATCTTGACAAGTTTAAAAAATTAATTTTAGTTAATGCATACTGAATGAAATACTTTTTTAATCAAAGGACTAAAAAATGAATTGCAACATAATAAATAGCATTAGGATAGCAGTTATCTTTCCTCTAATTTATAACTTTAGGCAGTTATCATTCCTATAAGTTATAACTTAAGTGTAATATTTCCTGTATCCAAGTGAAATTAAAAGGCTTATCTTAGACATTCTCCCAGATGGCCCCAGTGGTCTGTCTCCTAGTATCCTCATATTTTCCTCCCCATTGCTCCAGTCTGTGTGATTGGTAAAATACTACAGATGTGAAGGTATGTCACTTCTTAAATTAGTTTATATAAAACACTATAGCCTCTGTCTTCATCACTCTTTCTTTAGTATTTGGTTCAATGTGGAGAAGCTAGCAGTATTGTCATAAGCCCAAATGACGGGGTGCCTGGGTGGCTCAGTCGGTTAAGCGTCTGCCTTAGGCTCAGGACATGATCCCAGAGTCCTGGGATTGAGCCCCACTTTGGGTTCCCTGCTCAGCAGGGTGTCTGCTTCTCCCTTTCCCTTTGCACCTCTCCCTGCTTGTGGTCTCTCTGTCTCTCTGTCTCTCAAATAAATAAAGAAAATCTTAAAAAAGCAACAACAAACTCAAATGGTGGGAAACTGCATCCTCATGCCAAGAGCCATGTTGAGTGAGTTTGCAGTGGATCCTGTAGTTCAGCTGAATGGTGACCTCTCTGGGCCATTGAGACTTAGCCAAGACTACCTAGCTAAGCTGCTCAGAGATTCCTGACCCTCAGAAACTGTGTGACAGTAAATTTTGTTGTTTTAAGTTGCTAAGTTTTGGGGCAATTTGCTGTGCAACAATAGCTAACTAATACAACAAGGTCTGTTTTCTCTATTTGATCAAGTTTAAAAGAAAAACTTATGTTTGGTAAATCAGTATTGTCAAAGTGAACATCTTTGTGCTTTATCTTTCATATTTTTTAAAAAAGATTTTATTTTCTAATTTAAGTGTCATTTTGTTCTAGTTCATTCTAATGCTTACTTATATTTAATTGTTATAAAATACTGATGTGTAAACCTTGTTTATAAAGGTTCTTAGTGATTAGTAGTGTAGTTATGGGGATAGTAGGTGCTCCATAAATATGTGGTTTGGGTTAACTTTGGCTTGCTACTTTTTTTGAGTACAGCTCTACCACTTGATATTCTAATCTATAAATGTTGTATTTGACTTGTAGACTTTTAATTATAGCTAGCCATTTCATCTCAGATTGTATATCTTAATTGCTGGGACAATTTTATATTGATTGGAATAGCACATGATTCCTATTAGAAAATAACATGAAACAAACCAAATATTGCTATTTAAAACTCTTACTCTTTTATTTTAATATTGAGTGTCTTATTTTTCTCTTAGGAGGCTAATAGATTGATTAGGTTGTAAGTAACTTTTTTAATGGTTAACTTATATTCAAGGTGCACATATTTAAAGAAACTCTCCATGGAATTCCACTTGTAAAAGATGAATTATCCCATTCACACAGAGAAAATCTCTATTCTTAGGAAATACCATTTTATAGAAGTGAGAGTTGGAACCATTTTTACTTTTTTTTATTCCCATTTACAGATCACCATATTAGTATTCCTAAAAAGATTCTAAAATTTTACTGTGCCTCCATCTTAATACTGGTTTTCAACCCCAAATGCACATTGGAATCACCCAAAAAGCTTTTAAACAAACACCAATACCTGGACCCCACCTGGGTATTGTCCAGGACAGGTCATTGGGGGACAGGACATTGGCGCCCATTGAAAAGATGGGCAGGAAGATTTTTGTTCTTGTTATAGTTAGTGTTCATTATTAATTGTAATGTGTAACCAGGAGTGTAACCAGTATCTTGAAAGTCTGTCTTATGTGTGTATTCTCTTGTCTCTGAAGACATTTTTGATGTATGATATGATTGTTGCTCTGGTACCTTACAAGACAACAGCTCACCTTTCTATTTCTGCTCTCAGATCTGACCTGCTCTGATCAGTTTTTCTGTAATCGTTACAAATCTCAGTATATACCATTGGAATAGACTAAATATCAAATGTTAAAACAAACATTTAAAGTTTAGCTAAACAATGCTGTAACATTACTTTGGATACACTTAAATCATATAACTGAGTTCCTGCATAAAATTTTAAAATCATGGAATTCTTAATTGAAAGATAAAACAAGCACCACTTCCAGGTACTTTAAAAATGGCATTTGTTTTCTGATATATATAATAAATATGAAAGTGTGTGTGTGTGCATGTGTGTGTAGGAGTGGGATGACTATATGATTCATCTTCCACCCATGACACTTGAGAAAAATACACACCATTTTTTTTCAGTAGGCTCCATGCCCAGTGTGGAACTTGCACTCACCACCCTGAGATCAAGTCACATCCTCTACCGAGTAAGCCAACTAGGTGCACCGCCCCCACAAACACCATTTAAAGAATACTGAAACAAATACACATGTATCTCTATATTGCCTTTTTTTTTTTTCTTCCCCACTCTTTTATGCTTTAGTTATGGGATCATGTTACCTCTCAGCACATTTTTAGTCTGTTGTTTTCTGACTTTGAAACTATGCTCTCTTGGTTTCAATACATTGTTCTGTTAGTCATTTAATTTAAAGGTTTTTGGTTCTCGTAAACTAAAATGCTTTGGATTAGTATGAAAAGGCAACTGTAGCAATAAGCAGACTTTCTCAGTTACAGAAGCACTTGCTAATGTATTGTTTAATTCTTTTCATTTTTATTTTTCTTTACTCTTAGTGAAGCTATGGTCTACCAACCTAGACAACTCAGTGGCAAGCATTGAGGCGAAGGCTAACGTGTGCTGTGTTAAATTCAGCCCGTCTTCTAGATACCATTTGGCTTTCGGCTGTGCAGGTAAGAAATTAAAGCAGCTTTGTCTTCTTTTGATGTTGGTTGAGTATCGTGGCTAGGATAAAAGACTGTAGTTTAAAACAAATAATTTGCCTTGTAGGTTTAAATTTTGTTTTGGTTATTAGGCTCTAAGTTAGAAGTATGCAGTGTGCCGTCATTACTCATTTATTGCTATGCCTTAATTTCAGTATTCTGTCACCATCTTTAATACATAGAGATGGTTTGTTGATTATTTTTGTTGTTTCTCTAAGTCTTTGCATGCATGAACTAATGCTTATTCATAAACTTAGGTTGTAATGATGTTTAAATGATTAAACTATATTATATAGACATAGGAATCCATTTTTTTAATTAAAGGAAATCTATTCATTCCTTCAAAAATTTAATATATATATATAAATTATATATATGGGACAGTGAATAAGACAGATAAAATCTTTCATCATGGAATGCATAGGAACATAGGAAGTTCTTAAAAACATGTTAGCTGTTATCATAAGAAAGAATTTTTTGCTAACATATTTTTCTTAACTAGGGTGACCAAATGTCTGCCTTTGCCACTCGTGGTTTATACTTATACTGTCATGATTACTTTAGTGCTGTCTTTCATTCTCAGTAGTGTTGTTGGTTGGAAGATAAATCATATGGTTATCCCGAGTCCTTTGTCTTCTTTATCTGTCCACTCCCCCCAAATATTAACTAGAACAGTAAACACCTGTAATTTAACTTCTGCATTAGGAAATCTCCTTGATTCTGTTTGTATTGATAATCTCAGTTTATTTACAGATAAGTTTGGCACCATATAATGAACACAGAATCACCCTTAAAAAAGGAAAAGCACAATTTAAATCTTTTTTGTTATTATACCCTTTCCTTATTTCAACTTATTTATTCACTTTTATAATGACATAATTTCATAGTTAGTTTCAGTAGGGTGTTGTCTAACATGTATCTGTAAGTAGAATTCTCTTTCTGTTAGCATACAGAATTTTTTTTTCATGATCAAGTGGTATTCTTTTCCATTTGAACCTACTACTTCCTTATTAACTCCCTTTTCTATCACTGACTAGGCAAGTTGATTAACTTATCTCCCCAAGTTTCTTATCCTTAAAATAGAGATAGCCCTTTGGGGCTTTATGAGGATTATGAAAGGAAAATGTTATATGTAAAGCTCTTATAATATGGTACTTAATAATTGTTTAGTTATTTTCATTATGAATATTCTATTATGCATTGAATTAAAATAGGTTATTGAGTTTTATTGTTATGTTCTATTTTATAAACACACTGACCATTGGCCATCATTAATGAATAGAAGTTATTAGTATTTAATAGGTACAAATACCAGATATGAATGTCTTCAAAATTTTTCCTTCCTGGTAAAGGGAAGCCTACTTTATGTTTTCTCTTTTAATTTAATTTAATTTTTAAGTTTATTTACTCAAGTGATCTCTGTACCCAACCTGGGAATCAAACTCACAACCCTGAGATGAAGAATTGGAAGCAAAAAAACTTCCGACTGAGCCAGCCAGGTTCCCCTAGGGGAAACCTACTTTAAAAAAATGCTTTGCTATCTGGCAGGCTGTTTGCCCTTACTGTTTTAAATTTTCATGTATTTCTTACTTAATTTTTGCATTTGCTTTTCCATGTATGCTTTAAGATTTATATTTTTCCAATTCTAGAAAAATTCTTTTGGGATTCTCCTCTGAATTACATTATATTTATTTGTTATTTTTGGAACCACTGGGGCATTATTAAGATAGTACATCTTCCCACATAGTTACATGGGGTATTTTTCTGTTTGTTGGGATTATTTTCTATCTTACAATGAGATTTTATAGTTTACTTCATTTAGGTACAAGGTCTTTCTGGTTAATTTTTTTCTATGTATAATTTTTGGTTCTATTTTAAATAAAATATTTTTTCTGTTCCTTATTTTAAGTACTGTTTTCTAAGAGTAGATAAAATTTTTTGATATCTAGATATATATATCTAGGCACCTTTAAATGTTTCTTATTAAATTTAGTAGTTTTTTAGTAGTCTTTGAGTTACCTATTTATACTTGATAGTGGCCAAAGTGATGTTTGTATTTCTTCTTTTCCAATGATTTATTGCCTTCTCTTCTTACAAGGCAGTATTATAGGATACTAGTGATAGTTACTTTCCTCATCTGATTCATTTAGTTGAATGCGCTTCAGTCTTTTACTTTTTAGGGTATCTACTTTTTTTTTTTTTAAGATTTATTTATTTGAGAGAGTGAGAAAGAGAGAACATGTGCATGGGTGGGGGGAGTGGCAGAGGGAGAGAATCTCCAGCGGACTCCACAATGAGTGCAGAGCCCCACTCAAGGCTCTATCTCATGACCTTCAGCGTGAGATCATGACCTGAGCTGAAACCAAGAGTCAGACGCTCAGCTGACTGAGCTACCCAGGCGCCTCCAGGATATCTACTTTTGGAGAGTAGTCTTTATTAAATTCAAATGATTCATTTTACTGTTTCTTAAGAGCAACTGCAGTATTTCATCAAGTGCTTTTTTAGCCACAGTTGATATAATCATATGGTTTAATTCGTTGACATGAATTATGTATATACATTTTCTGATTTGAATTATATTTGTGTTTCTAGAATAAACCTTGATTGAGCATAATGTGGAATTCTTTAATGAATAGCTTTATTTATTGCTGGTATTTTTGTATCTATAATCATAAATTAGATCTGTAATTTGTTTTTTTAAACCATTTTAATCATTATTTTATAATTCCTAGTATACAAGTCTTGAACTTGTCTTGTTTAATTTATTCCTGAGTATTGTATTACTTATATTTTTTTAATTTAAAAAAATTTTTTTCCAAGTTTTTATTTAAATTCCAGTTAACATAGAGTATTTTATTACTTTGAAATGTATTGTGAATGGAATTGTTTACTTAATTTTATTTTTGAATAGTTTGTTGCTAGAGTTCAGAAAAACAGTGAATTTTTTTGTATTGATCTTGCATCCTGCAGTCTTGCTGGTCTTGTGTATTTTTTCCTCTTAGTTTTATTGTGGATTTCATGGGATTTTCTAAAGTTAAGATCAAGTTATCTGTGAATTAAAGTAATTTTATTTCTTCTTTTACTATGTTAATGTCTTCTTGCTTACTTGTATGAGCTAAAAGCCCACGTACAATGTTGAATGGAAGTGGCAGAAGGAACTTCCTTACCTTATGGAGAAAGCATTCAGTCCTTCACAATTAAGTGTGATATTAGCTGTGAGATTTTTGTTGATACCCTTTATCAGATTGAGTAAATTTTCTATTCCTTTGCTAAGAGTATTTATTATGAATGAGTGTTAGATTTTGTCAAATGCTTTTTCTGTGTCTATTGAGGTAATGTCTATTGAGATAGTTTATGTCCTGTATTATAATGTGGGATAGTTCGTTGTTGTTTTGAATGTTAAACCAACCTCCATTCTTGGGGAAAATCTCTCTTAGCTATGGTATAAAATCCTTTTTATATGTTGCGGGATTGAGTGTTCTAATGTTTTAAGTATTTTTGTGGTATTTGTAACTTTCTTGTGATGTTTTCTGGCTTTGATAGCAAGGTACTATTGGCCTTATAGAATGAGTTGAGAAGTATTTATTTACTGAATGAGTTTGTAAAGAGTTGGTATTATTTTCTTTAAATTTTTTTTTAAGATTTTATTTATTTATCTGAGAGAGAGTGAACAAAAGAGAGAGAGCATGAGTGGGAGAAGGGGCAGAGGGAGAGGGAGAAGCAGATTCCCCACCTAGCAGGGAGCTCAATGGGGGACTTGATCCCATGTCCCTGGGATCATGACCCAAGTGGAAGGCAGATGCTTAACAGACCGAGCCACCCGGGCGCCCCTCTTCTTTAAATATTTGATGGAATTTATCAGTGAAACCATCTGGACTTTGACTTCATGAGGATATTTTAAATACCTAATTTAATTTCTTCTTAAAAGTTTATTCAGATTTTCTATTTCTTTTTGAAATCAGTTTTGGTAGTTACTGTCTTTCTGGGAATTTGTATGTTTAATTTTTCTAATTCGTTGTAATAAAGTCGTTCTAACATTCTCTTATAGTTCTTTTAATTTCTGTAGTGTTAGTAGTGTCCCTTGTGTCATTGCTAATAGGTCTTTTTTGTCTTCTCTCTTTTTTCTTTTTGGTGGGTCTAGTTAAATATTTGTCAGTTTCTTCAAGGGATGTGTCTTTATGACAGGTGCTTCAGACCAGAATGCCATGTATTTGCATTGTTCTTAACATTGTTACCCAAACTTACTTGTTGGAAGGGTTAGAGATCTGTAGGCTGAGCCTCTTAAAATGATTCTTAGCTCGGGCGCCTGGGTGGCTCAGTCGTTAAGCATCTGCCTTCGGCTCAGGTCATGATCCCAGAGTCCTGGGATCGAGCCCGGCATCGGGCTCCCTGCTCTGCGGGAGGCCTGCTTCTCCCTCTCCCACTCCCCCTGCTTGTATTCCTTCTCCCGCTGTGTCTCTCTCTGTCAAATAAATAAATAAAATCTTTAAAAAAAAAAAAAATTCTTAGCTCACTGTATCAGTAGACCAAGAGAGCTGTTATTTCTTTCTCATCCAGTCGAGATCAAGATATGTTGAGTTCAAGAACGTTATGCCATTACTATAATCAAGAAATCAGAAATCTTTTACTGTAACTGATACAAAGCTGGAGACTGGACACTGGAATATTACATTAGAAAACCTCCACATCTTTACAGTGATGCTTGCAACAAAAATATCCAAAGCAGAATGACCGCCAAGTTTCTATCTTTCAGATCTTACATAAGTGTATCCCTGTGCTGGAAACTCATTCACATCTGGAAGCATAACTTCAAGAGAATCTGGGCAATATAGTTTTTAACTTTCCATCCTCCATAGGCTTAAATAAGGTGGTAGGAATGGATGTTGAGGTCATTGGCCCTATGCAGCACAGTGCAGTTTCATATGAGTTAAGGACTTACTTTTTCTGACTTTGAAATAGGTGTTTAGTATCCAAGCAAGCATTAATGAAGGCAGTAGTCCTTACTTTATTCACTGCCTTTAATTGTATCTTTTACTGATTGAAACATGCATTTAATCATAAAAACTTACATTACTTAGAAAACAATGACTCATATCATTTTCATTTAGAATTGCAGCATTTCTTAGAATGTAGACTATTGTCTAAATGCTTATTTTTCAACTATAAAACATCACTCTTTAACTGTACCATTTATTTTACCACTGAGAGAAGTACAGAGTCACATTCATGAGATTGCTTATTAAATATCATTTGTGATGATGAATTTGACATTAGGAGTGGGCTGTACATTTTTAAACATTGCTTTTGGAGTTAAAAGAAATAGACAATGAATGAATAAGTAAGCTACCAACCAATTATATTTTCACTGCTGTTGCAAGGGCACTGTGGATCCTACCTACTGGGTAGTGATGCATCATGCTAATTCAGCTTCCTTGCCTCCTTCATTTGGATAATATCTTTCTACTTGGTACAATTAATTCATTTCTCTCTCTCTTTTACTTCATCATTTGCTCATTTACCTTTTATCATAATATAAAAAGATGTCTGTTTTTTTTTTTTTAATTGGAGAGTATAGCATGAAAAGTTTCTTGCAGTATAGTAAAAATTCGTAAGCATTTCTTTTAAAATATCAAATCCTTAGTCATGGTCTCCTTGAAAATAGTAGACCAGAATTTTAAACTACTTTTTTTGTGGTTAATATTGAGAAAAAAGCTTTGAATTTTATTTTAAACCATTTAAAAATCTGTTCTTAAGTACTGAGATTATCTGAAGCATGCTTTTACCAGAAGACAGGATATTTTTAACATAAAGGTGAAAGTGTTTATTGTCTGTTACTTGATTACTACATAGTATTTTTTTTATTGAGTAGAAACAGGT
The DNA here is from genome assembly GCF_054177405.1 of Leptonychotes weddellii. Classification (NCBI taxonomy): domain Eukaryota; kingdom Metazoa; phylum Chordata; class Mammalia; order Carnivora; family Phocidae; genus Leptonychotes; species Leptonychotes weddellii. Next base: position 92,831,889 of record NC_138374.1, on the reverse strand, counting down.
AGGAAAACAATTTTTCTCCAATTTTCTTCTCTAAAGCCAGTTTGGGAGAGCATTGCAAGACGAAATTGAATTCCTAGCAATCTGTGGTTTTAAGAGAACATCAGAGTTACTTGCATAATAACTTGAAGCATCTTGTAATTTTTTAAACTATAATTATTATAAAAGACAGGAAATATGGGTACTCTTAGGCATTCTTTTTAAAGTAATAATAGTTTATTCCCCCAGAAGTTAGTGATATAAATCAAAGGTAAGGTTAGTATTATTCTGATTTAGGAGTGGTATTTATGCTAATAACATTTCACTGGGAAGGAATACTGTTTCTAGAACAAACAGGAATTCTGAAATAGCTTATTTAACTCTGTTACCAGTAAGCATTTTTTTAGTTACTGTAAACTCTTTGTTACTCTCAGTAAGCTAAATAGTTCATATGCATAAAAACACCATTTGTTTTCTCATTTTTAATACTTTGCAGTTTTTGTGATTGGTATAATGACTTAGTTTTCAAAAGGAAAAGATAATCTTTTCTTTGTATTTTGTTGTTGTCGATAAATTTACATTTAAATATCTTTATTACTTCACTTACTCTAAAACTTACAGTTGCTTCTTATTGCTTAAAGAATAAATATAGATTCCTTTGCTTCTGTCTAAGCCCTCCATGATTGGCTTCAGTATTCCTTATACTTGACTCCTATTATTTACTCTGAAAATTTTTACTCAGAAGAATTTTTTTAAAAGATTTTATTTATTTGTTTGAGAGAGAAATCTTTAAAAAGGGTGGGGGCACCTGGGTGGCTCAGTCGTTAAGCGTCTGCCTTCAGCTCAGGTCATGAACCCGGGGTCCTGGGATCAAGCCTCGCATCAGTCGCGCTCCCTGCTCAGCAAGGAGCCTGATTCTCCCTCTTCCTCTGCCTGCTGCTCTGCCTGCTTGTGCTCTCTCTCTGTCAAATAAATAAATAAAATCTTAAAAAAAAAAGAAGAGCGAGCCTAGGGAGGAGCAGAGAGCGAGAGGGACAAGCAGACTGCACTGAGTGTAGAACCTGATGCAGGGCTCAATCCCACAACCCCGAGATCATGACCTGAGCCAAAATCAAGAGTTGGATGCTTAACTGACTGAGCCACCCAGGTGCCTCAACTCAGAAGAATTTTTATAAAGCTTCTTCCATAAAGATTTCTTAATTCTGAGTACAGCTGTCTGAGGCTATTTTGTATATGCATCTTCAACTTTTAAAAATTGATGTAATCATTTAAAATTGTGTATATTTAATCGTACAAACAGTACAAGATTATATCCTCATTCTCAGCTTTCATATGTAACACATAAAGCTTAAGTTCTCATTCACCAAGCATCATTACACTGCCTCTTCAGAGACACTATTGTTAATAGTTTTGCAGGTGTCTTTCCACAGATAGGTAGATACAGCATTTCTTGAGGAGGCCAATAAGCATTTTTCTTTATTTAGAACAGTATATTTTTTCTTTAAAAATTAGGGTTGATTCTAAAAGATGGACAACTATGCTATATAAAACACAAGTTTAGAGTATTTTTAAATCTCTCTTCTATTCCCCCCCCAGCCAAAATATAATTAATTCCTTTCCATTTAAGAAGCTGGTGTTTAGTTTAAGGGGCTATGAAACCTAATTTAATTCATTTTTTAAAGTTAACATGGTGGGGGGGGGCGCACCTGGGTGGCTCAGTCGCTAAGCGTCTGCCTTCGGCTCAGGTCATGATCCCAGGGTCCTGGGATCGAGCCCCGCATTGACTGGTGGGAAGCCTGCTTCTCCCTCTCCCACTCCCCCTGCTTGTATTCCTGCTCTTGCTATCTCTCTCTCTGTCAAATAAATAAATAAAATCTTTAAAAAAATAAAGTTAACATGGAGAACCTTGAGTAAGGTAGATATGTAAGTGCTCGAGATGTCTTATATTTTCCCATCATATTTAAGTAATGGGAAAAGTTTTAGGCTTGCTAGGTTTATAAGTCTGCCTTGTCTTTTATTTTATACAGCAGCTGCCAGTGGGAAAGATGTCTGTTCCTTCACATTTAAATAAATTTCTGAATATTTATTTAATAAATTTAGATTAGTGTCATAGCATTCATAAATATTATCTATTGCATAGATAATAGGGGAGAAAATGAATATTAAGGACATTTTATTTTCAGGTGTCCAAGTAACTTGAGTGAACTCAAATGGAAGTGACATGCATAAAGCCAGTACTATTCAAGAAACAAAGTATTGTATTACTTTGTCATACAATCTACTTTTGGGAGTGTTAAAATCTAAAAACAACTTTGAAGCACCTAGTGGATCTTTCACCTATTTATGTGTCTTGTTTTCCAGTCTGTAAGTAGCATTGTAGCAACAAGGTATTTTTAAAAATGGACTTTACAGGAAATTTTGTATTTATGTTAAATGCAGAGATATTTATTTATTTACTTAGGGTTTTTTTTTTAAGATTTTATTTTTAAGTAATCTCTATACCCAACATTGGGCTCAAACTCACAACCCCGAGATCAAGAGTTGCATGCTCCTTCGACTGAGCCAGCCCCGTGTCCCTAAATGCAGAGATATTTAAAGTTAGGCATCTTTTTAGCTGTTACTAATTTAATAGATGTGGTCATCATTCAGTTTTTGAAACTAATATTGAGTAAGCACTAGAAACACTTGGGAAGTATGAAGTATATGATATGATTTCTTAGGAAGCCAGTGAAATAATAGAAGCAAAGTACAAAATCCAAATTTTGGTGTGAGGGCAAGGAGTAGAATATTTGGTTAATCCAAAAGAACAGGAGAGGAAAGAGGAAAATAACATAAAATGTTTGGAGTAATTAAAAAACAGAAAATAAGCTGATGGAAATTCAAATATATCTAATTATAGTAAATGGAAATGACTTATTCCCTCCAACTTTAAAAGGCAGGGATTAACAGACTAGTTAAAATGTTTAAAATGTATTAATATACTCTTTACAGGAGAGGCATTTGAAACAAGGCTAAGGAATGGTAAATAAAAACGGGTTGATTTTGACACAGGATTGATAGACTGGTGGAACAGAACCAGCAACAGGCTCACAGATGTATCTACATTTGATACCCAGCAAAGATGGTTGTTTGGAAATACAGGATTTTCATACTCTGACAGTTGTTTTGGAAATTTTAGCTCTACCTTATGCAGTATACAAAATCAGTTGATCAAATGACCTAAATGTGAACAGCAAGACTCCAACAAAAGTATTTAGAAGATAATATGAGAGAGAATATCTTCATGATCTTGTGGTAGGGAAGACTTTAAGATACAAAAGTATAAACCATAAATGAAAGGTGGATAAGTTTGTCTACAATAAAATTAAAAACTTTTGTTTATCAGATAATACCTGAAAAAAAAAATTTTTAAGAAGTTGTTAATTGGGGGAAGATATTTAGAATACCTATAAGTGACAAAGTATTGGTATTCAGATTTCATGAAGAACTCTTTCAAATAAATAAGGAAATGATAATTATACCCTACAGCCTTGATACTCAAAGTGTCGTCTGCACAGCAGTCAGCATCAGGATCACTTAGGAGCTGATAAGAAGTCTACTGAATCAGAATTTCTGAAGGTGGACCCCAGGAACCTTTTTTCTTTTTAACAGTCTCCCCAGATGATTCTTTATGTACTCTAAAGTTTGAGAATCCCTGCCCTAGAGAAATACATATTTAAATAATGTTTGTAATAGCATTGTTTGTACATTCATACTGTGAAACATTCAGCAGTGAGAATAAATGAATTGCAGCTCCATGAATCCATATGGATGAATAATAAGCATAAATGTTGAATGAAAGGAAGTCACAGAAGAACATACGATATAATTCTATTTACAAACATGCAAAACAAACTGTTGTTTAGGAATATATTCATTGACCACACATAAAGAAGAGAAGGGGGAATAATTATTATATCTTTAAGTATAGTGCTTACCTGTCAGATGGAGAAAAAATGTGACATACAGGCTTTTAAGGTTTAGGAATATTGTATTTGTAACTAGTGTACTAGTTACATGGAGTTTGAAACTTCACATACATTGTATGGACTCTTCTGTATGCAGGCTATTTTTCCAAGTCACAAAGTTTTTTAAAAAGATGGAGAAAATGTAAACTAATTTAAATGCTGAAAATTTAGTATATAGACATTTATAGAAAATACCATTAAATAGTTTCTTTCTCTTGGTGACTTTTAAGATGTTTCCATGGAAAGTTCTTCTTTTTTTTTTTTTTTTAAAGATTTTATTTATCTGTTTGACAGAGTGAGAGAGCACAAGCAGGGGGAGAGGCACAGGGAGTGGGAGAAGCAGGCTCCCCACCAAGCAGGGAGCCCGAGGTGGGGCTCAATCCCAGGACCCTGGGACCACGACCTGAGCTGAAGGCAGACACTTAACTGACTGAGCCACCCAGACACCCCTTCCATGGAAACTTCTTAAAGTTAACTGATGTTTTGGCAGTTATAAGTGAACAGATATGGTAGTCTCAAGTTTTTCTTTGTGAAAGATTGAGGAGACTTCATCAAAACTATTCAAATTTTGTTGTTTCCATTCCCAGTGGTTCACAAGGTTTCAGGTTCAGCTATATCATTTATTTTATTTATATTTTTTTATAAGCACCTACAGTTAGGATGAATTATGTTTAAGGAAATGATTAGAATAAGTCCAATGCCATAGTAAAGCAAGACTGCTGTTGTTTATTCAAATATTTACTCAGTAGGGGAAGAGAGTTTTTATACCCCAATACATGATTTAATGAAAGAGTTCCAGAAAATATGTTTTTCCTCATTGAGGTTTTAAAAAATTGACTTCTATGTGTGGCTTACTGTTGTAGATTATTGAAAATCCATCATATGAAATACTTTAAATATTTTGAAAAACCCATGTTAGAAAATTGAAATCGTTTTTCTGAATTTAAACATTTATTTGGTATTTTCGGATTCTGTTTGCAAGGTTAGATTTCTTTTTATATACTGAACACAGTAGAGTGATGAATCATAAAAGTTACAGATTATTTCTTTAGTGAGAGAATTAGAATGAAGATGGAAGAAGTTGCTGTGTATTATAAAATGCTGCTGCAGAAAATATAAAATTTAGCCAGTAGTATCTGAGTTACAGATATTCATTAGATACTATGGTTAAAATATTTTCTTAAGCGGCTTAATTGAATTGTGACCGGTTTCCCTCCACCTCTTGTGATCCTAGGTTAAGATAGAATATATAGATTTCTATGTCAGTAATATAAGCCAGGAGCTTTTGAAAGCCTGTTTCAGCCAGCTTTCTTTCCATTTAGTGATTATTATCATATCTTTTTTTTACCTTCTAATGCATAAATACAGGGCTTACAACTGTTAACGTTTAAGAATCACTTCTTCCTCTACTAGTGGTTCTGAATTAATCTTAAGGTATATAAACCACATTTTAGGTTCTACTAATTTTACTGTAACAACAGAACCAATTTAATTAGTCTCTTTTAATCAATATTAAGCTATTGTAAGATGCTGAAAGATTTGTTTTAGATTTTAATATTGATAGTAAATTGCATTAATGGTCTCAATTCTTCACCCTTTCCTGTATCTGTGTGCTTTGCTATAAAACAGTGCTTTCCCACGGTGGGAAACAACCCCACTCTTGACTCTGTTTGGTGACTTGCTTTGGCCCAAGTGATGTTAAGTTGACATTGACTAGAAGTTTAAAATTTGCTGGCACAATTGGGCTTACTTGCTCTTGCCCCTCTGCCATCACCATGAGGAGAACATGCTCAGGCTATCTGCTGGTCCCAGGGGGAAGGAAGAAAGACACTTTCTTTGTCCCAGCCAAATCATTCAACCTCCAGACATATAAACAAGCTGTACTGAAATCAGCCAACCCTAAGCTCTCCCTCATTCTTTGAGAATAAATGAAGATTCTATGCTACTGTACTTTGGAATAGTTTATTACACAGCAGTTCTGTGGTGGCAGTGGCTGATTAACACAGTGTTCTGTGAAATTGTATGGTATTGAATGAATAAAGGCCATTTCCCTACATAATTACCAAGGCTCTAACTAATAATCTTCTGTCTATAAAAAATCATTACAGGGACGCCTGGGTGGCTCAGATAGTTAAGCATCTCTCTTCAGCTCAAGTCATGATCCCAGGGTTCTGGGATCGAGCCCCACGTCTGGCTCCTGGCTCAGAGGGGAGCCTGCTTCTCCCTCTGCCTCTCCCCCTGCACGTGCTCTCTCTCTCTGTCTCTGTGTCTCAAATGAATAAATAAAATCTTTAAAAAAAATAATTACATATAGATTAGCAGTGTACTATATCACCTTCAGTGGCTTCCACTTGTCTGAAAACACATAAAAAAAATCTACATAAAATTACTCTAGTACACATGCTTTAAGGAATCTTCATGTATGGAAAGACACACTTAATGCTTGGCATGTAATGTAAAGCAGAAGTCTTCAAACTGGAGTAAGAACATCCTGATGGAACACTAAACTAAACACTAACACTAAACTCTATTGCAGGTGTGTGTAGAAACTTAAATCCAGTTTCAGATCCGGGAATTCCATGTGTCAGTTGATATGCCTGACATTGACACTTGAGGTATTATGCCTGTTCTCCTTTCGACTTCAACTTTTACAGTAGCTTTTCTCCTGTTTTTCAAAAGAAAAGCATATCTCACATCATGGTGAATCTTAAAATGGTACGTTGTTCCAGGCTGTAACAATCTCAGGATTATCAAACTAAGGGATTCTAAATTTTGTTACTAGAGTAACTTCCTATCATTCATTGTTTTATAGATATTTTTATTAAGAGTAAAACATGGCATTAGAGAAAGTACATTTTTATACCACGTTATAGTGCTTTTACTTTAGATACTGGTTGAGTGAAACAATGGAAGTAGTGAAGTTTTTTCTTTAAAGGATTTCTTCTTCTGAGTGTTGTCAAAAAAAAAAAAGTATGCATTGTTCCTTATTCTCAAGTCCCACTAGTAGAAGCAAAGCAAAGAGCCCATTAGTACTAAGTATTGAATGTGGATCTTCTTATTTCAGTTGGGCAATAAACTTTGCCCCCTATTTATCCATTTATCTGCTGTAGAATCAGAATTTATAGGGATGCATATTAACACTTTAATTTGAATTCAAAAGATAATCTGACAGAATAAATCTTTTTTTTTTAAGATTTTATTTATTCATTTGAGTTATGGAGAGAGAGACAAGAGCAAGCATGAGCAGGGGGAGAGGCAGAGGGAGAGGGAGAAGCAGGCTCCCTGCTGAGTCAGGAGCCCGATGTGGGGCTCGATCCCAGGACCCCCGGGATCATGACCTGAGCCAAAGGCAGATGTTTACCCATCTGAGCCACCCAGGTGCCCTGGAGAATAAATCTTTTTTAATACATAAGTTGATGAACTAAATCCTCACTGTCAGCTTTTGACAAATATATTTAAAACATAAAATAGCACAAAAGCAAAATAAAAGTGCACACAAAACACTTTGTTGGCTAAATTATATTAAAATTACAGTATTTGGGGGTTTTACAACCTTTCTGAGAATATGTATAATTAATACTGATCCATACTCCAGTATCTGCAGTATGAAAATCCAGAAAGCTTTGAATACCAGAAATTCATTGCTCATTTGATGACATCAGATCTAAAGCACATATATAAAGATAGATATATCCTACTTAGTGTAATTGTCCATAAGTTTTCCAGCAGAAATATTAATGTATTTGCTTACAGGATGCTGACATAAACCTTAAGGGGAGTGTTACATAATATTAAGCGTATTTCCTGTCAAAATCAGAAAAATTCAGAATTATAAAACTTATCTTTTCTAAGTACTTGGGATAAAGGATTGTGGCCCTGTATATTTGATTTGATATTGGTAACCATTTTAGTACTTTGCAAGAATTGTTACTTTCAATTATTCTTAATTATTAGGTAACAGATACATGGTTCCAGATCTTTGCATTCAATAAAGTTGAAGGATGGTCTAGTCAAAATGACAAATCATTAAAACTATTTTTTTGATGATAGATTACTATATGATTTTTGACATAAACTTGGGATTTAAAACATTGAGAAGACTTTTTTTTTTTTTTAAAGATTTTATTTATTTGACAGAGAGAGAGACAGTGAGAGAGGGAACACAAGCAGGGGGAGTGGGAGAGGGAGAAGCAGGCTTCCCGCCGAGCAGGGAGCCTGACACGGGGCTCCATCCCAGGACCCCGGGATCATGACCTGAGCCGAAGGCAGACGCTTAATGACTGAGCCACCCAGGCGCCCTGAGAAGACTTTGACTATATCTATAGAAATAAGTGAACAATAGGAATAGAATTAATGCTGAACAATAGAAATAGAATCCTAAGAGTATATAATATTTATTTACAGTTACCATAACAAATTGGGGACAGAGGGCACAGGGAGAGGGGATGCCACAACAAAATTGTGAAGACATATATTTTCAACAAATTATTACTATTGTTTAATAACATTATCAAAATGTGTTATATTTTTTTAATCAGTTGTATACAACTAATTTTAATGATAATTCATATGGAAAGAATTTCTTATAACTAGAGCATTTTGGTCAAAGGAAATGAAATTTATATATATATATGTATATATAAATACACACCTTTTTTTTTTCAGAGAAGAGAGAATAAGTAAGACAGTATAAAAAGACAGCATGAAATAAGGAGAATGTGAATATAAATCCAGGGAAAAGATTACATAAAAGTTTTCCATTATTAAAGAGTAGCTTATTCAGGTATTTTTTTTTTTAAGGATGATGTTGAACATCATATCTCTGTAGTGTTTAGATGTCATTATACACTGAATTCATATTTTAAAATGTCAGTATTTCATTTTGGTACAAATGACAACTTGGAAATATTTATGTGATGAGAATTTTTAGACACTGACTTAAAAATTTATGAGGCAGTATTTCAGTATTCTTTTAAACAGAAAAGTAAAAGGCTTTTAATCTATATGATTAATGAATTGGGGAAAGATGAGAGTGGATATAGATGGTTGATAGTCAATGAATGGCTATTACTAGTCAAAAATTAGGTTCAGCTAAATGCTTTAATTGGTGGATTAGGTTTTAAATAAGTTATTGTACAGTGTTCATTGAAAAATACTTTTGGTTGTAAGGAAATATATTTTTATGATATCAAGAGGAAAGTTTTGGTAAGATATGGGATTTTTTTTTTCATAAATTTATACATGAATCTGAAAACCTAGACTCTACTATTATAGAACCATCTGTGGGTACAGAAGAAGTTGAGCATCTCAGAAACTTCTTTTTTGCCAGTATACGCTTGCTCATGCTCTGTCTCTCTCTAGTGCTCTCTTTCTCTCGGTCAGCTCCTTTCCCTTCCTTTTGTTTCTCTTCCCTCCCTCCTCTTTCTTCTCCCTTCTCTTTCTCATTTTCTTCCTATTTCTCCTTTCCTCCACCCTTCCTTATTTCCCTCCTTCTTTTCTGTCAGTCCCCATCTTTCTCTGTCTCCTCCCCTTCTTCCTCTTCCTTTCCTTTCTGTTTTTCTTTATTTCGGCCTGCCACTCAGCCCTTATCAGTTGCTTTCAAACCCATGTTTGGGTCTCTTCCCCACAGTTTACACATCTATTTCCTGATTTCTTTTCCTCACCACCAGTTCACTCTTTAGTTCTTGCTAAGTCTCCCTGTCAGCTTTTTACCATGCCAGATAACTAGGTAAATGCCTTTCTCAGATTACTAATCTGATAAATAGAGATTTTGCTGACAAAATATTGTTATTTGCTTCCAACTTAGAATTGATTGCCTTGTATTTATTCTTTTCCCCAGTCATTTTCTCAGACTTTATTTCTAACTGGCTATATAGTGATACTGATGTCAGTGTGACAGCTAACTGATTGTGAGACCAAGTTTGCCAGTATATATATTAAAAATTTCTGGCCAGGATACTTAAAAAATGCTACTACAGTGTGAACAAGGAAAGATGGAGCTCTTACTATTACAGACTGGTGTGAATGAAAAGGAACACTGCACCAGGCAGAATCAGTGTGGTTTTTTGTAAGAATGCAAGAATTTAGAATGTGTGTTTCATAGATGTGATAAAAAAAATATTGTCAAAAGATAGGCACATTGGGAGTTCTACTTCTGCTTTGTATGTAGAAAACCACCAGAAAATGTTATTCTCATCTTAAAAACAGAAAAAGCTGTATGAGCTACAAAATTATAACTTTTCTTGACCCCTGTCAGAGAGCTGAGGTCACAAGGCATGGGAACTGAATTCCAAGGAATGACAAGCCCCTCCAAGGAAAGATGGGACACATGAACTATTCACCATTTGCAGACCACAAGAGGAAGAAGTAGCCACCATAGAAGCTGGTAAGAAGAAATGAGCTAAAATTTTAATGCATTCTTAAAGGCCAAGTATGGGTTGGCCTATCTGTTTGCCCGAAATACAAGGGGAGTGCACGCTTAACTCATATGCTCTTCTCCATCTCCCTCTACTGGCTGCTAACAAGAATGAATGGGTCAGGGCAGTAGCCTACATCAGGCATGCAGGAGTTCACAAAGTAATCAGTCCCTACTGAAAGACCAGCACAAAACCTCATCGTTTCTCTGGATCCTCTTCTCATATGGAGCAGAAACTTTAAGCTATTGGAAGAGGAGCAAGAAAGCTTCTTGGGCCCAGGATCCTGCATCAGTACAAAGCAGAGATCTACTACCACTGATGAAGTGTCATGAAACCCTCTTTTGCCTGAAACATGCATCAGATGCTGTGTAGAATTTGGCTGCCATGATGGTGAGGGGTTGGAATGCTAAGAAGACCCCCATATTGGAAGCTCAGGCATATGAACCCTTCCTAAGTCTCATGATGGACCAGAAGAACTGAGATCCTCTGTTCCAAACAGAATCCTACTACAAAAACAAGCAAAACAAGAACAACCAAAAAAAAAAAAAACCCAAAAAACCAGAACAAGTAAGAGCCATCTACTACTGAGGGAGGGACAGTAGCATGAAGAAGGACCCTCTCTTGGCTCATATGCAGGAACTAGTAAAAAGGTAAGAGAAGAACAGGAATACAGAGAAAAATTTCTGTTGACCCAGACCACACTACGTACAAGGTGATGATAGGTCATGGCTAGAAAGATTTGAAGCCTATGGTATACTTAATGGTGAGTTTAACAACTGAAACTGAAATGTAGTTTGAACACTGACTAGATTGATTGATCCCCTCACATGAATGGCCTGACAGAAAAAGAGATGTACTTATTTCTAAGCAGAAATACCTTTTGCTTCCGTATCTCCTGTTCTGTACGTGATCACTTACGTTTAATAAAAAAGTATATAACTACAAATAAGTAAGAATGAGCATTCCACTACCAAGACTCAAAAGAAATCAGTAGATTTATAGGTGACCCAGGTGTTAGGATATGAGACAAATTTTAAAATAACTGTCTATTATGTTAAAGGATATAGTGGGAAAGGTAGACAACATGCCTGAAAAGATGAAGAGTTTCAGTTGAGAGATGGAAAGTATTTTTAAAACGTGAAGTGGAAATACTAAAAATACAAATCTTGATATCAAAAATGAAGAATTTTTTGATGTGCTCATTAGCAAATTGGATATAATCTAAGAAAAAACTAAATGAATTTGAAGGTAGGTCCATAAAAATTATCCAAAGTGAAACATTAAGAAGAGAGTGGGAGGGAAAAACAGAACACAGTAGCCAAGATTTGTTGGATAATATTAAACAAACATGCGTAATTGGCTTTGTGGAAGTAGGAGAGAAAAGGACGGAAGAAATATTTGAAGAGAAAAAGGCCAAAAACTTTCCAAGACTGATGAAAGATAACAAATCACAGATACCAGAAGCTCACAGAACCTCAAACAGGATAAAATCAAAAGCAGACCAAAAATACCTAATTATATCATAGTCAAATACTGAAAACAAAGTGAAATCTTGAAGGCAAAGTGAAAGAAATTATGGGAAGTGGAAGATAAAAATTATAGCAGAATTCTCATAAACTGTACAGGCCAAAAATCAGTGGAGCCACTGACACATTTAAAGTGCTAAAAGAAATTTAACCCAAAGTTCTATATCCAGACAAGAAATCTTTCACAAATGAAGACAAAATTTTTTTTTCCAACAACCAAAAGCTGTGTTTAACTCAGATCGATATAAGATGTTAACCCTACTTGCATGTGCAGATAGACAGACAGATGGACAGATGGTTAGGTGGTTGATGGATGAATGGATACAGAAAGATGGATCTGCACAGTGGATGGATCTAAATTGCAGAAAATAAAAACATAACTAGCTGTTTGATTTTGTATAACTCTGGAATACTGGATTCTGAATAAAAGCTTGTTAGAAAACACTTAGAAAAGGAATGTCAGCATTAGGAAGCTGTGGTGGTATGAAACATCTGTGAGACCAGCAGTTAAGTGATACTTAGTACATTCTGGATCCCTAGATACTGATCAGCATAAGCACATATACTCAGTGGACTTTGTACTCTCCAGTTTAACAATAGATCTATTTATACAATCTGAAATATATATCTAGAGATTTCTCAGAGTCCCTAGAAGGAAAGTAACTACTGATTAGAGGAGCCTGACCTTGTAATTATTCTTTTAAAAAAATTTTTTTCTTTTCTCTGTCACATTTATCAGGGTACCTGGAATTTTTTTTTTTTTTTAAAGATTTTATTTATTTATTTGAGAGACTGAATGAGAGAGAGAAAGAGCACATGAGAGGGGGGAGGGTCAGAGGGAGAAGCAGACTCCTTGCTGAGCAGGGAGTCTGATGTGGGACTTGATCCCGGGACTCCAGGATCATGACCTGAGCCGAAGGCAGTCGCTTAACCAACTGAGCCACCCAGACACCCTGGAATTCTTTTTATTAGAATTAGAGCATTCATTTAATAACTTCACACTTATTTAAAAAAATATATTTATTACTGTGCATACAAAAATAAACTTCCTGCCTTTCCAGGATGTCACAGTTTGTTAAATAAGACAGACAAGTAAATAAATTATAATACATTGTGAAAAATAAATTAGAGCAGTGTTTTTTTAAATCTGAGAAACTGAAAAATTATTTGTGTCTGGCTGCTATCACAAACCTACCAAATTATAATCTTCAGAGAGGAGACCAAGCATTTGTGTTTTGAAATTATTCCTCAGCAATTTCATATCTACCCCACTCCCTTACTCTGGGACTATAGTAACTATACTACAGATATTTTAAAAGCCTGAATTGGGAACAAGAATTTGGAAATGTAGATGTAGGCTAAATAATAAAGGCCCATTTTAGGTTAGTTTTTCAATCATATTCTTCCATGGAGTCTGTCTAATACATTACTACTATACAAAGACTTAGTATTTCTGGAACATTAGTTAAAATACAGGTCTGTGCCCTGGGTCCGATTAAAGTGCTTCTGGAAATGGAGGGGCAGTTGTGAAACACCAGAAAATTAGTTACTTGACAAGAGTTGAGGGTTAATCAGTTTTTCATTTTGAAACTTGCTTCAAGTGGTTACATAAAAAAAGTAATAAGATAACTCAGAAGGGAGTTCTGGTTCTAAAAATATGATAGGCTAAATAAGTAATAAATCCTCTGTCAAACATTTTATTTATTTTAGATCAACATTATTTTATTTTATTAAAGATTTTATTTATTTATTTGACAGAGAGAGAGATAGCGAGAGCAGGAACACAAGCAGAGGGAGTGGGAGAGGGAGAAGCAGGCTTCCCACAGAGCAGAGAGCCCTATGCAGGGCTCGATCCCAGGACGCTGGGATCATGACCCGAGCTGAAGGCAGACGCCTAACGACTGAGCCACCCAGGCACCCCTAGATCAACATTATTTAGATAAAATGTATAAAAATATTACTTTAGATGCATAGCTTATAAGGTATTAAAATCACAAAGGGTCAGAAAGAGGGCAGAATATAAAACCAGAGAATTAAACCTGTGAGCTCAAGTTTTATCACCTGGTGATGGAAAAGTTGCTGGCCTCCGGGACCTAGTTATTGGAGAGTTAGTGGGGAGGAGAAAGGCGGTATGGATCTGCTTAGAGTGTTGTAATTATCTGTCTATCCGGATATCTACATAGAGAAATCTCCAGAAACTTTGTCTTAGCCTGGGCTCTGAGTGTTGGACAGGAGTTGTTCCCCTGAGAATTCTAACCATGGTATAGGATATTTCTTCCCCTTGCCCCCTCTGCAGAGAAATAAAGAAGAGAATTAAATAAAGAATAAAATTCAAGGTTATATAAGAGCAGAGAAATTTATAAATATAGGTAAATCTTAGCTAGCCTTGACTGTATAATACAACAATAATAATGGAAACAGACTAATTTGGAGGTTTTAAAAAGATGGAAATAAAAATCTGTACAATAATAATGTAACCCAGCTTTTGGAGGTATATTGATAAAATATAAAGCAATGTAAGGTTTTACATTGCTTAACCTTACATTGCTTGTGTAACAATAGTAATTAGCTTTGTTCTTTAAGTCATGTAGCATTCTAAAATTTTAATCATTATCATTAAAGAATAGAAATAGGGTTTCTACTTTCAAATCTGCAATAGGAAAGAAAACTCCGTCTATATTAAAAAAAAATTCAATCTATAGACAGGAAGAAAGGAGGAAATGAAGAGCCATAGAAAAATCAGAGTAAATAGCTAAATGCAACATGATGAGAATAAATCCAAATGTCTCACTTATAACAGTAAATTGAGACAGATTAAATTTACCAGTTCAAAGACCAAATCTCTTTGATTGGGTTATTTTATTTAAAAATTAAAACTTATATACTGAATGCTACACTAAATGTAAAAGAGACCTAAATTTGAAAGGCACAATAAGATTGAAATAAAGAGATGAGAGAAAAAATGTTATGAGGTAAGAACTGATGAAACTATGTAGTGAGAAGAATTAGACTTTCCAGGTTAAGATAGGGTTAAAGAAGATCCCAGTGAAGTGATAAAAGGAATAACTTCACATGAAGACATACACTGTGAATCTCATGTATGTAATAACCCAGCCTCAAAATATATCAAATAAACGTGACAAATTCTGAGAGAAATTAAAATCTCTAAGGAGAAAAGTGGAAATTATAAGGTACTGGAAATTTGAACAACACAGTTAACAAATACATACATAGAAGACTGAATCAGTCTGTCAACTAGAGGAATCCATATTATTTTGAATCACACAGATTACGTAAAATGATTTTTTAAAATTTAAATTCTAGTTAACATCCAGTGCAATATTGGTTTCAGGAGTAGAATTCAGTGATTCATCACTCATCACAAGTGCCCTCCTCAATACTCGTCACCCATCTAGCCCATCCCCCACCCATCTCCCTCCATCAACCCTCAGTTTGTTCTCTAAGAGTCTTTTACGGTTTGCTTCCCTCTCCCTTTTTATCTTTCTTTTCCCCCCTCCCATATGTTTATCTGTTTTATTTCTTAAATTCCATGTATGAGTGAAATCATATGTTACTCGTTTTTCTCTGACTTCACTTAGATTTTTTCATCTTTTTTTTCAAGAAATTTAGGCATCAGTTTTTAGCTGTTTATCAGACGTGATTCCGGTGTTTTGCCAGTTTCCCAAAATGAATTTCTCTTTGAAGATATGCAAAGAAAAGCATCATTAGTCCCATTTAGGCCTTTTCAGTTCTTTCCTGCCACCATTAATTTAGATAACCATTTTTAAGTTTCTGAAATAAATCATACTTTTTAACAACCTTTACATGCTGACATGAAAATTTGTTTTAATGCCTTTCTAGTAATGAAAAAAATTTAAGTCTCTGATGTTCATTAGTCATTATTTAGCATTATTTGCTTTTTGACTCTTTAAAGCAAGTCTGAAAAGAGATTGAAGTAAGGCAGATCAGTGAAGATTGAAGCAAATTAATTCTCATAAAAATTTAGTATGTTTAGATACTTTTGCAGCTGCTTAGTTTGGCTGTGTAAACTTATAGCAAGCTAGGCCAACTTGAGCAAATAATTTTGTACTGTATTTTGAGTATGTATTTCAGTGCTTTTGTTTCTAGTGTGGGCATGCCAGATTTTATATTTCTAAAATTTAGATATCAAGATTTGGATGGCATTGCCTCTAGATTAGATTTATGATGTTTGAACAATTTTATAAAATAGTAATTTTTAAAAATATCACCAAGAGGAAAATAGATCCTTAAATTTCCCTGGTAATTCACATTTTATTATATAGAAACTGATTCGTAAGCAGACAGACTGTGAGATCAGGAATTTTTGCCC
The DNA here is from genome assembly GCF_054177405.1 of Leptonychotes weddellii. Lineage (NCBI taxonomy): Eukaryota > Metazoa > Chordata > Mammalia > Carnivora > Phocidae > Leptonychotes > Leptonychotes weddellii. The sequence goes on along the minus strand of NC_138374.1, from coordinate 92,815,613 downwards.
ATAGTTTGTGTTTATTTAATATCTTAAAGGCTCTGAATATTTTAGATTTATCTCTAGTCTTTATTACCATAATAAAACTATGTATTCACATGTAATTTGTTGTATATACTTTCAGATAAATTAAACACAAATTATAAAATTATATTCTTTGATAACATTTTTTATTTCCAAAAGATAAATGATTGTTGTTTAGCCACTAATGTCAATGCATAGAACATGGTACTGAGTCCTTCTTAGTGAGTATGAAGACTTAATATGTTTCCTGTTGCCAGTCTAGTTTAGGACAACACAAGAGAAGCCCTTTTAGGACCAACACATTTCTTCCATCAGAGATAATAATTAAAACCAACAAATCAGAAACATATTCAAATAGATGTTTTTGGAAACAAAGAGATGTTATTGTATATTTTGAATTGGATTTTGGGGGGAAAGTGGTAGTAGTGATTTGTAAAAGTTTTTATTTGCCTGTGAGCTTTGGAATTTAGTATTAAAAATTCATTAATACACTCTCTCCCTTTAAAAAAAGATAAATATGAAAAACTAAATGAAAACATTTTTTCGTATTGATCAATACAGTTAATTCATTTCAAATTATATTTCTTGAGATTCTTCAAGAGTTGGCAGGTGGAAAGGAGGGCTCGCTAGGTAAGGAGAACAGAGGCTTAGTATAAAGGGCTCCTGTTCCTACTTGGGCTGTAACTGGAGCAGCTCTACTTAATCTGTTTGGTATCCTGGGGTTCCAAATAAATTAGGCAAAGGAGGACTTCCTTATTAATATTGTGCTACTTTTTTTAAACAGACTTTTTAAAAGAAGTTTTGGGAAAATATACATACCTGAATATTTTTTTTAGAGCAGTTTTAGGTTCACAGCAAATTGAGAGGAAGATACAGAGATTTCTCATATACTTCCTACTCCCACATGCATACATACCCTCATTATCAGCATACCTTTCCAGAGTGGTACATTTAATTATTGAACCTACACTGACATATCATAATCACCCAAGGTCCATGGTTTACCTTAAGCTTCATTCTTGTTGTTGCACATTCTGTGGATTTGGGCAAACGTATAGTGACATGTATTCATCATTATAGCATCATACGGAGTAATTTTCACTACTCTAAAAATAGTCTGTGCTCCACCTTTGAGAACTTGATCAAGCTCTTGGAAATGAATCTGACAAAATTGTGGAGGACTCCTATGACTGGCTCCCCCTGGAGTTTTTAACTCTCAGACTTGTTCGCACTGAGCCTCCAGCAGTTCACCAGTTACAGTTCAGATTTTTGTATCCAGGCATTGTTTTCCATGGCAGTGTCCCCTCATGAATCACAGCTTATTCATTCACCTGTCATTTTGACCTCTAAGGTAGCAGTTAGACCTGGGTTGTCGATCTCTCTTGTGAATCCTAAAAGAGTTGTTGACTTTTAAATCTGTTCACCTTTTATTTGTTATTAGGGTAAAGTGCCAGTTTCCAAGTGCTTTGTGTGTGGAATTGGGAGTCATTTTTGTTTTTAACTACTGATGATTTGGTGCTTGTGGCTTAATCTAATATACAGATAGGTAATTGCTACTTTTGTGACACTGTAGCTCACAATTGTTTGTGTATCTTTTGTGGATTGGTAAGGATTAGAGGAGTAATTTATAAAATAAAGGCTACATAATAGTGGGCTGAAGTTAGTATGTCTTTCTAAGGTTTTATGTAGATTGGAACCCAGAGGTTATTGTATTTGGTAAAAAATAAGCAATGACAATTTCTGATTATTTCTCAAATGATGAACAAAAATCTGACAACCAAATTCAGAACAGGTGTTAAAAAGAAATGCTTCCAAAGTATTCCATATGCATTTGTATTATGTAACTTATACTTGCTTGATCTTTCTATTTCCAAAGATTAACTGTCTTTCAGATCTCTAAAAGTGCTGTATTAGGATATCATCAAAGGCTTAAAGACAGTAAAAAATCATATAATTATTGTTTTTAAAATCAGAAATGAGAGCCATATGAGGTAAATATCAGTAACTAGTGGACCTGTGTATTTATTTTTATTTTTTTATTTTTATTTATTTTTAATGAAGTAAACTCTACCTCCAACATGGAGCTGGAACTCACAACCCTGAGTTCAAGAGTCGCATGCTCTACTGACTGAGCCAGCCAGGAGCCCCTGGACCTGTGTATTTTTAAATACTCAGAAGTTATTTGCTCTGCCTGAGGAAAACTTTTATAAGGATATTTATAAGGATATTTATAAACTTTTATAAGGATATTTCTCACCCCAGCCCCATCATGATGATACCCAAAAGCTAGGACACTGAGAACTTTATAGGCTCATAAGCATCTGGGAAGCCTGAAAATAGAATTCAGGGCTTCTGAAATTGTTTGATCTCTCACTGGCCATTGTATGTATGGATTGAACCTGTTTCCTTTGTACACTTGCTTTTTGGAACACAGTCTAGAATGGCTGTGTCACAAATTGCATTTAAAAACTTTAACTTCTCAGTTGTAGTTGTCTTATTGTTACTTTAGTAAAGGTAATGGACTCTTCAATTAAACATTAAGTTCAATAACATATTTCTGCATCTATTCCAAACAGATTATTTTCATCCTCTCACTTTAGCATACCAACAATGATTACCTTGTTAATAGTTAAACACTTTGTGGTATCCTCACTTTAGCATATCAACAATGAGTACCTTATTAATGGTGAAACACTTTGTGGTATCCCTACAGGAAAATTATTAATTATACTGGAAATTATTCTCTATTGGTATTCCTCTTCATGGTTGTGTACATAGCATAGTTTGGTTAAAATAAAAGAGAAATTTTCTTTACATTGACAAGGCCATGGGGGCATTTAGCTGAGAAATCAAATTTGGCATCACCATTGGAACAGACATATGCCTCCTGATGTGATGCAGTAGGGAGGAACATAATCTTTATAGTATTCTTGTCAAAAATATTTAACATGAACATTATAATGAGAAAACATTCAAATTCAGACATGTGGAACATTCTATAAAACAACTACTTGAGATGCTTTAAAAACAACAGTGTTAGAAAGTTGTTATATATAAAACAATGAAGAGACACAGAAACTGAATATAGTGAGTGACCCTTGTGCAAAATTAAATAGCTATTCAGGAGTTTTTTAAACAACTGGTATATTTGAATATAAAATGCATATTAAATTACATTCTTATGTCAATACTAGTTTCTTGAGCATGACAGTGGTATTGTGGACAGTCTTGTTTTTAGAAGGTAGGTGCTAATGTTTTTATGGGTAAAATATCCTGATGTTTGAAACTTACAGATGGCTCATGGGGGAAAAAAAGGGTGCATTTGTTTATATGTAGAGGGATGGCTAAAGCAAATATGGTAACAGTATTTACATTTGGTTAGTCTAGATTGAAAAATACAAAGTTGTTCAATTTATTGTTCTTTCGGCTTTTCTGTACATTTGAAATTTTTCAAAATATGTTGGGGGAAAGGAAAGAAATAGAAATATGATCACATACTGATTTCTCAAAATTTTAAGGATATTTTAGAAAATTATGGCAGCACTTCAGAATTTCCCTTTATAATGGAAAGCAAATTACTGAGGACTCCTTCCCCCTGACCTAAACTATTTTTATCATAATGTTACTAAGTTATTTGGATAAATATAAAACTATAGACCACTTTCATATGTTCTAGTTCTTAAGCAACTTGTAGTCAAATCAAGTTCTAATTAAATGCAGTAAAAATAAAAACCAAAAAGAGGAAAAAGAAAGTAGCAGCATGATGACATAGTAACAGTAATATGATGGAGTAATAGATGTTTTGCTGAAAATAAATCACCACTGCATATAGTAAGCTGGTTCTGAGTACTGTAGTGCAGTTTCTTCCGAGATTGCCATGTCTATAGAAACATTTCTCATTTTATACTTAGTCTCTATACTACTTTTCTCATCCCAACTACTGTAAAGTCTTTTTGTACAACACAGTAGATAATTTAACCTTTACTTATATCCCTACATTTTTTATATATTACTACTTTTGTTTTTTATTAGCCTGAGAATAAGTTAGTATATTATTATACTGTACTGTGCTGTTTTAATTATATCAAATTATTTTCAGCTTTTATAAAATAGCAAGAAATTAAGGACTTATTTTATAAAAATGTTTTTCAGTTTTGAATTATTAATGCAAAAGGGAAGTATAATCTTTGTAACTGATAAATTTAACATGAGCATGGCACTTGAAGCAGGATTTTTTTTTCCATTTTTACTTCAGCCCATGCCAAATTGCAGCTATACATTTATATCTCCACAATATAACTGATTGCTGTCATTTGAGGTGATCACTTAATGCAATTGCAATAAGTTGATTGCTGTCAAGTGAGGTGATCACTTAATACAATTGCAATAATAAAAAATGTGGGAATACTCTTCCATAAAAGCAATAAAAATACAGGCAAATCTATAACAACTGAGCTAACTTGTGGCATATAAGCCTTGAAAACCAGTAGTCTTGTAGCTACCAGTAGGGAAAAAAACTGGTGTGGGAACTTCTCAAAAAGCCCCATTTTTAGATCATTGTCACTGTTTAGCCTGACTTACAGCTTACTGGAAAAGCCACATTCATAAGATGTTATTTCTGTTTGACCTGACTCAGAGTCTCCATGGGAAAAGACCTGTACCAAGGGTCTTGTTGAAAACAGTCAGATGTAGTATCACAATTGTCTAAGTCTGTGATTCCAGATGGGGCAAACAGGAGTCCAGTCAGAAACTGAAAAGGAAGATCTGGGCAACAAAACAGTGTCAGGGACTTTGAAAAAACTCTTATATGTTCCTGGGATGTAGAATGCTTTCTGAATGTTCAGGCCAATGTGCTTATCCAGGAAAAAATGGAAAAGGCTGTAGTTGCTTACATCTGATTGACTGTGTGTAAATAAGAAGTGAAAGCCAGTGCAGATTTAGAAGTTGCCTGAGCTTTGAAAGGATGCCATAACACACACACACACGCCCTGGGCAAAGGGTAGAAGACATACTGGCTCAAAACATTTAAGAAAATTTTGTGGCTACTAAGCAATGCTGACCCAGGAGCAACGTTTCCTAATCTAGGTTTAAAAAACCAAAAATTTTAAAAAGAAAACCAGTTGAGACTTAAGTGGTTTCATACAGCAAGGACTTACAGACTACAGATTCACTTCTGGAAAAGTCTTGAGACAAATAAGTGGCAACAAAACCAAAACAAAAAGCCAAGTCACAAAAGTCCCAGGAGGGGGAGGTAGGATCTGATTGCAGAGTTACCACATTATATTCTCTAAAATGTCTACTTTTTATCAAAAAATCTCCCCAAAACCAAAAGCTATGGGGTATGCAAAGAAGCAGGAAAAATTAGTAGAAACTGTCACAGATGTTGGGGTTACTAGATAGAGACCTTAAAGCATCTATTATAAGTGTATTCATTGAATTAAAACACAATTAAGGAATGAAAGAGAAATATAAAAATATGTCTCACCAAATAGGGAGTTAAAAAAGATAGAAGAAAAATAGAAATTCTGTAATTGAAAAGTGTAATAACTGAAATGAAAAATTCACTAGAGGGACTCATGAGCAAATTTGAGCTGGCAGAAGAATCTGAACTAGGAGATAGGTCAATAGCGATTATCCAGTCTAAGAATGGAGAAAAATGAATAGAGCCTTGGAAACCTTGAGACACCATTAAGCATGCCACCATAAATAGACTTTCAGAAAATTAAGGGAATAGAGAAAGGGGTGGAAAAATATTTAAGGAAAAAATGGCCAAAATCTTCCCAAATTGTATGAAAAACATCAGTTTACATACCCAAGAGGTTCAATGAGCTCAAAGTAGGATAAAATCAAAGACATGGGCACCTAAACACATCAAATTCAAACTATTGAAAGCCAAAGGCCGAGAGAGAATATCGGAAAACAGCAAGAGAAAAGCAACTCAGCACATAAAAGCAATCCTCCATAAGATTAGCAACTTCTCCTCGGAAACCATGAAAGTTAGAAGGCAGTGAGATATATTCTAAATGCTGTGAAAGGAAGATTGGAGTTTTGTATCCAGCAAAACTACCCATGAAAAACTTCTCCTCAGAAACCATGAAAGTTAGAAGACAGTGAGATGCATTCTAAATGCTGTGAAAGGAAGAGAAAGAGTTTTGTATCCAGCAAAACTACCCATGAAAAAAATGAAGAATTTAAGACATTCTCAGATAAACATAAACTGAGCAAGTGTTTTTCTTGCAAAACTACCACACAAGAAATACTACAGGCAGTCCTTCAGGCTGAAAGGAAAGGATATGAGATAATGTAAATCCATATAGAGTAATAAAAAACACTGGGTAAAGATAATTGGTATAATAAAAGATAGTTTAAATGTTTTTTTTTTGGTAACAGTTCTAACTGATTTAAAAGACAACTGAGGGGCGCCTGGGTGGCTCAGTTGGTTGAGTGTCTGACTCTTGATTTTGGCTCAGATCTCAGGGTCCTGAGATCAAGCCATGCGATGGGTTCCCTACTGGGTGGGGAATCTGCTTAAGATTCTCTCTGTCACTGTGGACTCTGAGAAACAAACTGAGGGTTCTAGAGGGGTGGGGGGATGGGTAAGCCTGGTGATGGGTATTAAAGAGGGCACATATTGAATGGAGCACTGGGGGTTATATGCAAACAATCATGGAACGCTACATCAAAAACTAATGATGTAGGGGCGCCTGGGTGGCTCAGTCGGTTAAGCGACTGCCTTCGGCTCGGGTCATGATCTTGGGGTCCTGGGATTGAGCCCCGCATCGGGCTCCCTGCTCCGCGGGAAGCCTGCTTCTCCCTCTCCCACTCCCCCTGCTTGTGTTCCTCTCTCGCTGCGTCTCTCTGTCAAATAAATAAAATCTTAAAAATAGAAAAACCTAATGATGTAATGTATGGTGATTAACATAATAAAATAAAATTAAAAAAAAAAGATTCTCTCTCTCCCTCTCTTTAACAATAACAACAAAAAAAGAACTGAGGAAACAGAATTATAAAATTGTGTCCATGCACTTATACCCTAAAATGATATGTATGTCCATAATAGCACAAAGGATGGGGTCGAAGGAGAGAAGAGCTACATTGGAGCAAAATTTCCACATAATATTAAAATTAACTTAGTGATGATCTGAACTAAATTTTTAAAAATTCACATGCTAATTATAATCCCCAGAAAACCGCTATAAAAATAACTTCTAAAAAATATAATAAAAAACATCAACAAAGGAACAAAAGTGTTCTCCTGGGGAATTTCTTTTTAACACAAAAACAGCTAAGGGAGGGATATAGAAGCAAAAAAACATGTAAGAGAAACAAATAGCACAGTTGAAGGTATAAATCCTATCATATAAATAATTATGTTAAATGTAAGTGGATTAAACAGTCCAAGGTGCAGAGATTGGCAGAAAGGTTGAAAAAAACAGGAGCCAACTGTGTACTGTTTATAAGATACACTTTAGATTCAAAGACACAAATAGATTGAAAGTAAAAAGATGGAAAAAGATGTATCATGCAGACAGTAACCAAGAAGATGGGATGGCTGTATTTAAATTGAACAAAATAGAGTATAAGTAAAAATTGGTGCTAGAAACAAAGCAAACCATTTATAATGATAAAAGGGTCAATTCAGCAGCAAGATATAAGAATTATAAATATATGTACACTTAAACTATTTTGAAATACACGAAACTACAATTTATGGAATTGAAGGGAGAGAATTCAACAAAAGTAGTTGGAGACTTATGTACTCTAATGTCAACAACTGATGGAACAACTGGACAAAAAATCAGCAAGTGTGTGGAAGACTTGAATAACAGTATCAGCCTGACCTAATGGACACACAACTCACTCCACTCAAGAACAGAATATACATTCTTTTCAAGCAAACATGGAACATTCTCCAGGATAGACCATATATTAGGTCATATAATAAGTGTTAATAAATTTTAAAGGATTAAAATAATAAAAATCATGTTTTCTGACTAAATGGAATTAAATTAGAAATCCACGACAATAGTTAATATGGGAAATCCACAGATATTTGGAGATTTCTAAATAACCCTTTGGTTAAAGAAGAAATTATGAGGGAAATTAGAAAATGTTTTGGGGTACCTGGGTGGCTCAGATGGTTAAGTGTCTGCCTTCGGCTTGGGTCATGATCCCAGGGTTCTGGGATCGAGCCCCACATCAGGCTCCTGGCTCAGCGGGGAGCCTGCTTCTCCCTCTCCCTCTGCCTCTCCCCCTGCTCATGGTCTCTCTCTCTCTTTCTCTCTCTCTCTGTATCTCTGTGTCTCAAATGAATAAATAAAATCTTTAAAAAAAAGTTGAAATTGCTTTAAAAAAAGAAAATTTTAATATGTTTTTATTTATATTCTCTTCAAAATATTAAAATCTGTGCTAGCAGGGCCGCTTGGGTGGTTCAGTCAGTTTAAGCGTCTACCTTTGGTCAGGTCATGATCTCAGGGTCCTGGGATCAAGCCCCATGTCGGTCTCTCTGCTTGTTGGGGAGCCTGCTTCTCTCTCTCTGCCTCTCTGCCGCTCCACCTGCTTGTGCGTGCCTGCTCTTTCTGTCACATAAATACAATCTTTAAAAAAATTAAAAAAAAAAATCTATGCTAGCAGCTGAAGCAGTGCTTAGAAGAAATGTCTATTTTCGGGTGCGTGGCTGGGTCAGTCAGTGGATCGTGTGACTCTTGATCTTGGGGTTTTAAGTTTGAGCCCCATGTTGGGTTTAGAAATCACTTAAAATATTAAAAAAAAAACAAAAGAAGAAATGTCTATCTTCAGGTGTTTATATTAAAAAGAAAGGTCTCAATAATCTAAGCTCTCACCATAAAAATCTAGGAAAAAATAAATGAAGCCAAAGATAAGCAGTAGAAGGAAATAATATTATGGGTGGAAATTAATGAAATAGTGAACAGAAAAATGATAGAGAAAAACAGTAAAACTAAAGTTGGTTCTTTGAGCAGCGCCTTGGTGGCTCAGTCGGTTAAGCATCCAACTCTTGATTTCGGCTCAGGTCATGATCTCAGGGTCGTAAGATCAAGTCCCATGTGGGCTCCATGCTGAACGTCGAGCCTGCTTAGGATTCTCTCCCTCTGCCCCTCCTCCCTGCTCTCATTGTCTCTTAAAAAAAAAAAAAAAAGTTCTTTGAAAAGAGCAACACAATTGGCACACCTGTAGGTAGACTAAGAAAAAAAGAAGACACAGATCACTAAAATTGAGGGAAGGGCACCTAAGCGGTTTAATTAGTTAAGCGTCCATCTCTTGATTTCGGCTTAGGTCATGATCTCAAGGTCTTGGGGTCCAACCTTGCACTGGGCTCTGTTCAGCATGGAGTCTGCTTGAGATTCTCTCTCTCCCTCTGCACCTCTCCTCCTCCTGCTCATGTGCTCCCTCTCTCTCTAAATCAATAAATAAAATCTTAAAAAAAAAAGAATGAAAGAAGGGAGGTTACTGCTGACCTTCAGATATTAAATGATTACAGTAGAATACTCTGAACAACTTTATGCCAACTTAATGTAGATGAAGTGAACAAATTTTAGAACACATATTACCAGAATTGACTCAGAGGAAGTATAAAACTTGAACAGACCTATGAAAGGGAAAGAAATTGAGTAAGTAATAATATTCCTACAAAGAAAGGCAGAGACCCAGATGGCTTAACTGGTAAATTTTATTAAATGATAAGAAATAATCCTAGTATTCACAAATTCTTCCCTGAAGAATTTTCAAAACCAGAAGTTGAAGATACCACATGAATAGAAAAACAGACCAGTATTCTTCAAGAATATAGTTGCAAATTCCCTGTACAGAATATTAGCAAAGCAAATTCAAAGGTATATTTAAAAGGTTATCACTATGATAGTATGAGATTTATCCCAAGAGTAACCAGATTTAACATCCAAAAATCAATTAATGTAATATACCATATTAATAGAATAAAAAGCTGAAACCAATCATGCCAATAAACATAGAAAAGGCATTTGACAAAATTCCATACCCATTGATGAATAAAACTCTTAAACAAATAGCAGTAAACTTCCTCAACTTGACAGAAGATTTCTATGAAAAACTATAAGGGAATATCATAGTTACTGGTGAAAGACTGAATGCTTTTCCCCTACAAGTAGGAACAAGACAAGGATGTTCACTTTTCCCTCTTCGGTTCAACACAGTACTGCAGATTCTAGCTAATATTGCCAGGGAAGAAAAGGAAACATAAGATACCCTGATTTGAAAGAAAACATTAAACTGTATTTGCAGATGATGTCATCCCATATGTACTAAATTTTAAGGAATCTTAAAAAAATTAGAACTAATAGTTGTTCAGCTGGACCACAGAATAAAATATCAGTATAAAAAAGTAGTCTTTCTAAACATGAACAATATACAGTCTAAAAATAAGATTCTGTTCAGAATAACATCAAAAAGAATAAAATATTTAAGGAATATAATAAAGTGCCAGAACATTACAAAAATTTGCTGAGGGAAATAAGATATAAATAAATGCAGAGACACTTTGTTCATAGATTGGATGACTTAATATTGTAAGATGATAATTCTCCTGAAATTGATTTATAGATTCAACTCAATCTGTGTAAAAATTCCAGCAGGCTTTTTTCCAGGAAATGATAAGCTGATCCGAAAATTTATGTGGAAATGCTAAAGGATAGGAATTGCCAAAACAGTTTTATAAAAGAACAAAGTTGGAGGGTTTTTTCTACTGAATTTCAAAATTTTAAAGCTACAGTTAGTTATGGGTGCCTGGCTGGCTCAGTCAGTAGAGCATGTGAGTCTTGGTCTTGTGGTTCAAGTCCCACGTTGGGTGTAGAAATTAACTTAGAAACAAAATCTTAAGGGCGTCTGGGTGGCTCAGTTGGTTAAGCATCTGACTCTTGATTTCAGCTCAGGTCATGATCTCGGGGTCACAAGCCCTGTGTTAGGCTCCTTGTTCGGCAGGGAATCTGCTTGAGATTCTCTCTCCCTCTCCCTCTGTCTGCTACCCCCCCTCAAATAAATAAATTAATTAAATATTTTAAAAATAAATAAATGAAATCTTTTTTAAAAAAAGCTAGTTATGCAAGACATTATTGTGCTGGCAGGAGGTAGACATATATAGATCACTTGATTAGAATTATGAATCCAGTTTTCAACAAGGGTGCTGAAGCAGTTCATTAGAGAAAAAGTTTGTTTTCATTTCATGCTGGGACAACTGGATGCATCTCCATCCACATGCCAAAAGATGAACTTTGACCTCTTCTTCACCCTATACAGAAAAAATAACTTAAAATTGATCATAGACATAAATATAAGACTGAAACAAAGCTACAAAAAAAAAGGAAAAATCTTTAAGACCTTGAATAAGTCAAACTTTTTTATGAGGTTATAAGAGAAAAAAAGATAAATTGGACCTTATCAAAATCCAAAACTTCTGTGCTTCAAAATATACTGTTAAGAAAATAATAAAGACAAGCAACAGAATGGTTAAAAATATTTGTAAAACTTTTTTTTTTAATTGTATCCAAAATTTTTGAAGAACTCATGTAAAGGAACTGGAACCATCATGTATTGCTGGTGGGAATGTAAAATGGTACAGTCAGCAGTTTGTCAGTTTCTTAAAAACACAAAGTTACCACATGATGCAGTAATTAACACTTCTTAGATATCTACCTGAGACCCAAATACATGTCCTCACAAAGACTTGAATGTGATTGTTCATAGCAGCATTAATTTTCATAATCAAAAAGTGGAAACATATCCTTCACCTGGTGAGTGGGTTGACAAAATGTGGTGTATCCATACAATAGGTACTATTCAGCAATAGAAAGGAATGAATTATTGACATGTGTTAAAACATGGATGAACTTCAAAAACTGTATGTGAAGTGCAAGAAGCTATACATAGAAGCCATGTATTGTGTGACTGCATTTATATCGGATGTCCAGAAAGGGTAAATTTATAAAGAAAGTTAGATGTAGTGATTGCCTAGGGCAATGAGTGGTAAATGGGCATGAGGGATCTTATTGGGATGAGGAAACTGTTCTAAAACTGATTTATAGAGATGGTTGCACCACTGGGTAAAGTTACTAAAAATCGTTGAATTGTATACTTAACAGTGAGTTGGTTTTATTATATGTTAAATGTGTCTCAAGAAAGTATTTTTCAAAAGCAAATGCAGGAAATTACATAGCATTATCTTTAACCAGAAGCCTAAAATGTTTATATTACCTTTTTTTTTTATATATATAAGGTCATCTAAAATGTAAGAATACATTTTAAAATTTGCAGTTACTTTGAATGTTTAATACTCTGGTTTTAATGCCATGATCACTGGAAATACCAGTAGAACTCCTTTTCAGACCGACATTGCCATATGTGTATAAACTTTTTATGCAACCGTATTTCCTAGATTCAAAACAGAAAACCCACTATATCTTTCTTGTTTTTGAAAATCATAGCACTTAGTTTTCTGCTGTTACAGGTTTGATATTGTCCCTGAAACCTTTGATGAAGACACTAAAACCATTTAAAATGAGCTTTGCTTTCTGTTTCTTCGTTTACTACATTTTTCTCTTTTTGTTTTGTTTCACTTTATTCGTTTTAGATCACTGTGTCCACTACTATGATCTTCGTAACACTAAACAGCCAATCATGGTATTCAAAGGACACCGAAAAGCAGTCTCTTATGCAAAGTTTGTGAGTGGTGAGGAAATTGTCTCTGCGTGAGTATTACTCTCCTGAGGTTAAGCTTCATACAGAGCTCTGTCATCATTTACCAGTTTTATAATGTCACCGTGGGTCGATACACTGTAGTATATGTACTTTTTCATAAATAGTAGATTTTTAAAGTAATAGTCTAATTAAAATAAATGTATATTTTGGTTTGTATTGCTCACTTTTATATGCTCTTTGTGAATAAAATCCTGATGATGTTAGTTTTTAATGCACCCCCCCCTTCAACATTTGAACTTCAGTTTGGATTTCAGCCACTGCTTCTCCTTAAGAAAAAAACAACATAGTTGTTGGAATAGAATGAGAAGTATTTTATCTATTAAAATCAATATGTTATTGTATATTTACACTGCAGTACAGTAGTAGTATTTTTGGTTTAGGTAATATTTCGTTGATTCTAAGTTACTTGATTTGCCTATGGTTTCATGGTAAGTTTTAAATATGTTTTGAAAAGAAGTAAATATGGCTGCTTATACTTGACAAATATCCTTTGAGAAGCCTTCTGCACTAGAGAATTATAATGAAAGCTTTTAGTTGTCTTTTATTTTGTTTGAGGGTTAACAAGATGTCAACCAGATAGATAAATCTCAGTTGCCAAAATATCGTTGACAAAGCGCTTCTTCTAATGGCCAGTCCCTTCTTTCTGTTAACCCATTTCATAGTTCTCTTTATTTTATTTTATTTTATTTATTTTTAAAAGATTTTATTTATTTGAAAGAGAGAGCACAAGCAGAGGGAGAGGGAGAAGCAGGGCTCGACACAGGGCTTCATCCCAGGACCCTGAGATCATGACCTGAGCTAAAGGCAGACACTTAACTGACTGAGCCACCTAGGTGCCCCCTCTTTATTTTATATTACCCTAACAAGTACCCATTCTGTAATCTTAGGAGATTACTAATGCCAGTGCCTTGGCATTAATACTTGCTATCTCCCACCACATCTATCTCTATACTGGTTGCTCTAAATAATAAGTTGGTGATTTGAATTGATTTAGCAAGGTAATTTGAACTGAGTTACAAACCAGGAAAAAAAGGTGAGAACTGAGTTTTCCAAGGGAAGATAATATAGGTAATTAGTTCACAAACTTAAATTAGTGTTAACCAGTCAAAATGTATCCCATCTTGGGGCGCCTGGGTGGCTCAGTCGTTAAGCGTCTGCCTTCGGCTCAGGTCACGGTCCCGGGGTCCTGGGATCGAGCCCCGCATTGGGCTCCCTGCGCAGCGGGAGGCCTGCTTCTCCCTCTCCCACTCCCACTGCTTGTGTTCCCTCTCTCGCTATGTCTCTCTCTGTCAAATAAATAAAATCTTAAAAAACAATAAAAAAACAAAACAAAAAAAATGTATCCCATCTTTAGGAATAATAATGGCAGTATATAACTATTTTTTTTTTTTTTAAAGATTTATTTATTTGACAGAGACAGAGAGAGAGGGAACACAAGCAGGGGGAGTGGGAGAGGGAGAAGCAGGCCTCCCGCTGCGCAGGGAGCCCAATGTGGGGCTCGATCCCAGGACCCTGGAATCATGACCTGAGCCGAAGGCAGACACTTAACGACTAAGCCACCCAGGCGCCCCTATAACTAAAATTTTATTCAGATTCAAATGTGCATGGTAGATTATATGGCAAAAATATTTTTCTTTAACTTCAGATTTATAAATGTTAAATCAGTCTGATTTCCAGTATTTGAAATATATGGATACTTAATATTATAAATTGGGAAACTTTAGTTGACCTTATTAATGTGAATATGTTGTTTGTATTTTCACCAGTCTCTTGTCCTTCTTAAGTTTTATAAATCATGATTTTTTTTTCTTGAATATGTTTGAGGTTTAGAAGTTTTTAGAATAAATTTATCCACAAGTATATTTGAAAGTGTTCAAAAGTAATATTAAAATATACATATGTTGCCACAACCTCTGAATTCGTGACCAATAAAAATATATACACACCTAAAGAAATACTCAACGCAACATTGTTGGGAACAAAATTTTTTTCTTTTTTTTAAAGATTTTATTTATTTATTTGACAGAGAGAGACACAGCAAGAGAGGGAACACAAGCAGGGGGAGTGGGAGAGGGAGAAGCAGGCTTCCCCGCTGAGCAGGGAGCCCGATGCGGGGCTCAATCCCAGGACCCTGGGATCATGACCTGAGCCAAAGGCAGACGCTTAACGACTGAGCCACCCAGGGCCTTGAGAAAAGAAATTTTAAACAACATAAATGTCTATTGAAAAAAATGAGAAGCAATAGAGAAGTATTTAAAGAGCTTGGAGTTTGGTTTCTGAAATCAGACAGTTTCAGTCTTGGATCTGCTGTTGACTAGCTGTGGTACCTTGAAAATGTCCTTAACCTTCTCATTTTCAGTTGCCTCATCTCTAAAGTGGAGCTAATAATAGTTATTATGTTGTGACTCTTTAAATGAAGTAATGATGTGTAAAGCATTCAGCATGGTGCCATATTCTGTGAATGTTACAGTAAGAGAAAAGATGATTTATTGTGTAGTCATTAACAAAAATATCAAAATGTGTTTATTTTACAGAAAAATTATAAACCAAATTATCGAATAAAGGATAAGCAATTTACAACCTAATGTACATGATATGATTGGATTTTTGTAACAGAAAGGAAAGCAAAAACATGGTGTCTTATTCAGGTTCTTTGTCTCTGTATGATAGGATTACCAACAATCTTTATATTCAATTAATTTTTGGTAAATAATTCCATTTGCATATTATTTCAGTAAATAAATTACATAGACCATTCCAGTCATTCATTATATTCCACCCCTGTAGATACAACTAAGCTGTCAGAATAGGTTAAATTTAGTATACCAATACAATTCAATATTTGAAAAGTAAATCAAATCAAGTGGCGTAGAGTGTATCCCTGAAATTAAACACAGCTCCCAGTGGAATTCGTGTTATTTGATGATGGTGGTGTGATAGTATTGATGAGTAATGTTTATTAGTAAGCACTTCCTAGATGCCCAGGGACTATTGAAAGCATTTTAAATGAATTAATTTAGTTTTCACATCTTATAGAATTTACCTAATTCAATAAATGTAGGAATCACTGAATTTCACATAACTAATGAACAAAATTGAGGCCGATGAGGTTATATAACTTTCCCAAGGTCAAAAGCAAATTAATGGTATACTGAGCATTGTTAACTCAGAAAATCTGGCTCCATAGTCTGCATACTAAACCACCAAACTGGATTGCCTCTAAATAGTAGGGATGAGTTTCATACCATGAAATCTTCATTGCATTCTCATTTTTTGTGTTTACCTCAGCTCAACAGACAGCCAGCTAAAGCTGTGGAATGTAGGGAAACCATACTGTCTACGTTCCTTCAAGGGTCACATCAATGAAAAAAACTTTGTAGGCCTTGCTTCCAATGGCGATTATATAGCTTGTGGTAAGTAAAACCATCTTTTCCTGGAACTTTTTAACAGGAATTTGTCCCTGAAATTGCATTCAACGGACATGGACTATATACCAAGTCAGGAAATGATCTGTACCTCTAGAAAGTAGCATATTGAAGTCTTCTGGGATTGTATTGGAGTAAGCATTAGTCCTTGTCTCCTTTACTGAGCACAAACCCTGACTGCGTGAAATAGCATAAGATTGTTAAATATGTTTTGTAATTGTTCTCCATCGTAACATGATTTCTGTAGATATTATGTAAAAGAAAATATTAATTTCTGCTAATATCCTAATTTCAGAGACATTATTTGTCTTCTTAAGCTTGATATTCATTTTCCCCTACAGAGTGTTCTCTTCATTAAGCAGTTTGTTTAGATGATCTGTTATTCTAGGGCTTTTGTTGTTGGTAATTTATACAAATTTAAATCAGAAGTAGAAAAATCAAATTAGGTAATGTTCAAATGCTTAATACACCTGATGCCTGAATATATGAACTTTCAACAGTTCTTTCAAATGAGACCTTTATTTAGTAAAGTTGTATATAATGTAAACCGTGCCAAAGCAAATGTCTTGCAATTATTCTACTTTGACAGACTACTCAAAAATATAGGTTTCCTTATAGGCCACTTAGCTAATAGAGTAATGTCTTTATTGGGGAATGGGACATAAATTTTGTAGGTTATTAAAACCAGCCTTTGTAAGTGCTGTAACCTTTTTTTTTTCCCCTCTTAGAAATCTTTCTAAATGTCATGTAAGATTCATGCTATAATAACTAATTTCTGGTCTTCTTTAAACCTCTGCTATAAATGAGGTTTTTGCAGTAATTTTAACTTTACAGTTATCAATGTTGTTATATCATTTACCAGTTTTTATTTCTTTAGATTAGTAAAGTGTAGCTTTTTTTCTATGAATCATTTTTTCACATGATTCCCAAGAAATCCTGTGCTTTGGTCTTTCAGATTCAACCATAAAAGATTTGTCTTTGTGCTTAAACATTGAGTAATAATTACCTTATGAATATAATGTCCTAATTCTGAATTCTCCCATTCTATAAAATTATTAAATATTTTTTTTTCAGGAAGCGAGAACAACTCTCTTTACTTGTACTATAAAGGACTTTCTAAGACTTTGCTAACTTTTAAGTTTGATACGGTCAAAAGTGTTCTGGATAAAGACCGAAAAGAAGATGATACAAATGAATTTGTTAGTGCTGTGTGCTGGAGGGCATTGCCAGATGGGGTAAGTTTTCATGTCAGTTTTTTCACCTTGATGTCTCATATAACGCTTTATGTTTATGTATTCACATGTGAATTTTTTTAAGTTTAAAACATAAATTGATATGTGATACAGATTTTTTCTTCTGCTTAGTATTGCATCACCAAAGGAAACAGGCAATTTAGGTAGTAATTGAAATGTCACCAATGGAACAATGTCACACTGATATAATGTCTCTCCTGTGTACCCATAGCATCTTGTGCATACCTCTGTTTTAGCATTATCACATTGTCTATTTATATCTCTTCTATAGGACTGGAAATTTCTAGAGTACACACTGTGTCTCATTTTCCTTAATGATCATTTGCAGTATATACTCAATAAACATTTAACTGAACCTGATATTGTCTTAGCAAGAAAAAAATTTGATGTAGGTAAAAGAGAGTGCCCTATATGTATACCTAATTAAATACTATTTCAGGGAAGAATTGCTCTCTACAAAATGCATTTATACAAGAATATTTAAAAACATTTAATTTCTTAATAAGAAAGTAGTACTTCTAGATTGCAAAAAAAAAAAGTTTTCTTAAACTTGTCACTTATTCCTACATTTTAAAGTATAAGCTTTCTCATAAGTTATATGAAGAAATAGTTCTTTTTATTGGTAGTCACTAATGTCATCTTTTTGAAAAATAGCTCTTTAGGTGCTTACTTGGTTGGTTTTATTTTTGAACCAAAAAATTCTTCCTTGATGGGTACTTTCAGAATTCTGAGTTGCTGATACTATTTAACTTTAATTAGATATATCCCATTCCTATCTTATTTAAAGTTCTGTTAATCAGCTTCCAGTTTTGGCAATGGCCACTAGGTGATTTGTACTAACCTGTAAGTAGAACTAGAGAAGTTGGACCAACTATATTTATTTCAAAAACAACAACGGGAACTGTTTGAAAACATTGGAATGTACACAAGATAGAAAAGAATTACCAGCATAGGAATGTAAACCTGGCTTTGGAGTATGCTTTTCCTCTGGGAGCCTTTGCCACTCTTGGTAGAATGGCTGAGAGCACTTAGGACAGCTTCACAGGGGCACAGGGATTGGAATCTAGTGCTCACCACTATGTGGGTGAACTTATTTTGGTTTAGGGCCCCAAAAGGGCTGTAGTCTAGGGTAAACCAGTAGAAGGTAAACTCTCATAATGATTGCAATGCCAGATCATATCAGTCCTGAAATTAAAATTAAATGATCCTCTATTGCTAGTTAAAATTAAATCCTCTTTGAAAGAAGGTCTAAAAAAGATCATCTGAGAATTTATTATTTTTTTTAAATTGCAAATACAGTAACTCTTAAGACATAATAAAATCACAGACATAGGAAAAGGCAAGATGTTATAAATAAATTTAGCATAAGCAGTGGACAACAGAAACAAAATCACAGCAACTCTGGATATTGGAATTATCAGACATAGCTTAAAAATAACCATGCTGACAATTGATAAAAGACAAGATTGAAAATTTCAACTTGGAACTAAAGAACTATTTTAAAAATGAAAATCCTAGAAGTAAAAAATTATAATTACTAAAATTAAGATCTCAGTGGATGGATTGTGTGGAAGAAAAGACAGTTGAAAAGAATCAATGAACTTGTAGTAAGTTAGAAGAAAATATACAGAAGAAAGCAATGGAGAGACAAATAGGATGAAAAAATGCAGAAAAGAAAAAAAGGATGAAGTAAGAAAGTTTAATATATTCAATAGAAGACCTAAAAGGAGAGAAAAGAAATAATACAACTGAAGCAAATATTAGAAGGAATTATGTTGAGAACTTTACAAAATTGATGAAAGACATCAAGGCAGAGATTCAATAAGCCCTTGTATCCCAAAGAATAAATCTACAATGTGAATAAATATTTAATATTATACTTGGACCATGAAGAGACTTAAGCTTGCCTGAAAATCTGACCTTGGGTCTGCCTTCTTATAGTACCACTTTGTGGAAATGTGCTGAATTAGGACAAACATGGAATGTTATTGTTAGCAGGCTAGTTCTCTCTTAAATTAACTATGAAACTCCATCTGTACTATTGCATCTGGACTTAGAGAACTGTGAGTTGGCATATTGACCTTACGTCTACCCAAAGTAAACAATATAAGACTGACAAGAAACCAAAGCACATCTCTGTATCTAGAACCTCATGCACCCTAACTGTCCTTGGCAACTGTGCGTACTCTTTGTGTGGGTTCAGGAGGGATGCAAGAAGCTATGCATGTATATAGTTGCTTGCCTTCCTGATGAGTTTGAAGATGTTGTGCATGACAAATTTCCTATCCTGTATACCTCTATAAAGCTAACTAACCTAGTGCAAGACTAAAGCTGTGTCTGGTCCTGTGACCCCTACTGGTGGTAGGACAGTCGCACCTTGACACATCATAATAAAACTATTGAAAATAAAATGCAAAGGGAGATTATTAAAATAAGGCAGAGAAAAAGTCACTGTCTTCAGAAGATCAGCAGCTAGACTGACAGCCAACTTCTCATGAAGCAATAGAAACCAGAGTTTGTGGAACCAGATCTTCACTGTGTAAAGGGAAATACTTCCCGATCTAAATTTCTATATCCAGTGAAAATCTCTCAAAACAAAAGTAAAATGAAGACACTTTTAGATAAATAAATATGAGGAATCTGCCACCATTAGACGTACACCAAAGAAAACCTGAAAGGATATTTTTAAGGCAGAAGGAAAAGATGCAGAACCTAAAGATGAAGGTCACTGATGTAGAAAGGAATGGGAAAAGATGAAGGAATAGAAATGGTGAAAAGGAATAGAAGTCATAATATGTAGTAAATCTAAATGCATATTGACTGTATAAAGCAGTGATGCCTTGTTCGATTTAATAAACACATAAAATTAAGTATTTGACAGTAATAACATAAGCCAGAAGGGTAAATGTGATTAAAATGTTCTCAAGAATTTTCCTTGTCAGGGAAGGAGGTAAAAAAACTAATTAATATTAGACTGAAAGGGATGCATATTGTAGTTTATAGGATAACCTTTCTAAAGTAGATTCTTAAAGTGTGCTACCTAGATCAACACATCAGTGTCACCTGGGAACTTGCTTTATTTCCCAGTAAAAAGATTAAAAGAAAAGTTATGTAACTCACTTCATTATCAGTCCAGATTTATCTTAAGTTTGATTTTTATATAACAGTCACTTTGATTAGGCATTGAAAAATAACTTCATTTCCTTATTTTAGATGAGGCAGAAAGTGTGAGAGACTGTTTATTTATTCTACAAATATTTATTATGTGCAGTCACAGTTCTAGATATGGAAGATAAACTTGAACACAACTGTAAGGAAAATTCTGGCCCTCGGAGACTTAAAATTTTATGTGCCAGAGGAGAAGGAAAAACAAAATAAATAAGTTGTTATATCAGAAGGTGACGAGTGACTTCGAGAAAAACAAAGCAGGAGAGTGGGACAAGGAGTTCTGGAATAGGGAGTTGTAGTTTTCAGTGGTGGTGACAGAATCACCTACCTGAGTAGCTGAATTAGAGCAAAGACAAGGACGTAAGATGTAATCCATGTTTAAAGGTGCAAGGGTATTCCAGGTGGAGCAAACAGTTCAGAGGCCTTGAGGTAAGAAAGTGATTAGTGTTCAGGGAACAGAAAGCAGGCCAGTGTGGCTACACTACAGTGAACTAGGTGGAGAGTAGTCGATTTCAGAGTGGCGAAGAAGAACCATTTCAACAGAGCATTGTTTACCGTCTGGACTTTGGCTTTTACCGGGTGTGAGTTGGAGCCATTTTAAGATTTTGAACAAAGGAGTGATACAATGTGACTTCAATTTTTTAAAAATCGGTTTGGCTGTTTGAGAATAGATTATAAAGTGTCAAGAGTGGAAGCAGAAAGGCTGTTGCAATAATCCAGGTAAGATAACATAGTGGTATACCAGTGAGAACTAGTCAGATCCCATTCATATTTTGAACATGGAACCAGTAAAATGCATGTGGAGAGTGAAAGAGAAAAGTCTAGGATGACACTGAGGATTTCCCCCCCATAACTTTAGGAGTGGAGTTGCTGGTAATTGAGAAGACTTCCAGAGGAAGTGTCTTAGAGGAGATAGGAGGTGACGTTTGGACTGGTTAAGTTTGAGTTGTACTTGCCTTCTAAGTGGATGTACCGAGTTTGGAGTTCACAGCAGATTGGGGCGCCAGAGATAGACATTGGTAGCTGTGAGCATGTGGTGTTTAAGCCAAGAAATTGGATGGTATCTCTGCAAGGGATTATAATTAGATATTAGAAGTCGTGTGAATACCATACTTAGGAGGGTGCCTTAGTATTCAGTGATTGAAGTGAGGAGGAGGAATCAGCAAAGGCTGAAAAAGAGTCATTCTCTATATGGTAGAAAACTGGTGCCTGGGAAGCCGAGTGAAAAAGTTTTTCAAGGAGGCGGCGTTGATTGGCTTTGTCAAATGCTACTAATACAAGTAAGATGGGTAAAAAGAAAATGAAAGCAGTGGTATGAGAAAAGCTTGATTGGAGTGGTTTTAAGAAAGAAAGGGAAGGGAGAAGTTGGAGATAGTGAAATACAGGGAGTTGTTTTGGGGAGTAGTAAAACAATACCATGTTTAATCTCGCCTAGATTACTTTGTTAAAATATGAAATCAATAACTGTCTCTAAAAAGACCAAACATTTCATTGTCTTTCTGTCCTTTTTTCTATTCTACCTAATTTTGATCACAAGAAAGAGATCAATTTATTTATTTATTCTTGAAAATTTTTATTTATTTTATTTTTAAAAGATTTATTTATTTGAGAGAAAGAGGGAGAATGGGGGGAAGAGCAGAGGTAGAGAATCTCAAGCAGACTCTGTGCTGAGTGCAAGCCTTACTTAAGGCTCAGTCTCAACATCCTGAGATCATGACCTGAGTGGAAACCAAGAATTGGATGCTTAACCAACTGAGCCACCAAAGCACCCCATAAATTTAGAAAAATTTTAAATGTAATCAGCCAAAGAGAGGAATGGAAATCTAACTTTGTAAATAAAAATATGATTCAATAAAGGGAAGGACATCTATCTCCAAATTCACCATAAAATGTTTTTAGTTCATTCTTTTGTAGTTGTTGGTCAGTTAGGTGTTAGATGGTTGATGGGACTGTTCAGATCTTGTCTTTACTGATTTTTTTCTGAAAGAGATCAACTTAAGAACACTTAGAAAATAGCTTAACTTTGAAAGTCTTTTTAGGTTTGGGACAAACATAAATGGTATATCAATTAGCTGTAATGAACTAAAATGATCTAAATTCTTCAATTATGGTAGTATAAAAATTGATTTGCTTTTATGTTATTTATGGCAGTGATTTAGTCATAGGGAGGGAATGAGAAATTAAAAATGAGTGGTAGAGGGAAAGGCACAAAGACAAATAGATACATTCTTTTAGGATAGTATCTCAATCTTAAAAAGGTTAGGGTAGTTTCCAGCAGATTAAATTTCCATTTAGCTTTGTTTTTTCCTATAACCTAGGTATCTATCTATCTATATATTTCCTTTTGGCCACTTCTAGGTGAAAATGAACCAGTAATTTCAAGCCCTATTTTGAACCATCAGCTAAGATCATATATAATTCCCATTCTTTTTATTTCTGCCGACCTTCATATAAGCTGGAAAGAATGTTATACACTGCTCTTTTTAAGATGTTGATCAACTTTATTGTAGTATTTATTTCATTTTCTCCTTTATTTCACAGTGCTATGGAAGTTAACAGCGTGCTCTCCCACCTTCCTGTTTGCTATGTGGTCTATTTTGCTTTAGGATTACAATTCTTACTTTTAATTACTCTCATTTAAAGATGGGATATTTTTAGTGTTTCCTTTTTTTTAAGTTTTTATTTATTCATTAGAGAGAGAGTGAGGGAAAGATCACGAGGGCGTGGGGGTTTAGAGGAGGAATCCCAATGAGGGGCTTGAGGGGCTACATCCCATGACCCCATGCTCGAGCCCAGGACCCCGGGATCACGACCTGAGCTGGAGGCAGATGCTTAACTGGCTGAGCCACCCAGGCGCCCCAAATGTTGTTTCTTTTAATCTGAGAGATGATACTTTGTCCTTTGTCTATTTTTCTTCCTTCCTATATTTTCCCTGTGTCTAAAAGCACCTTTATTCAGTCACTTTTGTGGTTGCTGACGGATCCTTCTGTCCTTTGTTCCTTAGTTTTGTCTGCACTGGTAATGGCTCTAGCATTTCTACCACTAAATGCCAAAATCTCTTCAGCCATATTTAATTTTCAAGGGAACTTTAAGATGTTTCATTTGAACTCTAGTGAAAATTCTTTTTGCTTTTTAGAAGAATTTTAATTGCAACTTAGGCCTCTCTAGAATAGAAATGGTAGTGATTACATGAATGAAGAATACAGAATTGTTTATTTTATATTTTTAGTTTATTATTTTAATTCACTTGAAGACATTTTAATTAAAGAAACCTTAGTAGTTTAGAGTTACTGATACAAAGATGTTCTATTGCCAAATTGTTAGGGTTTTTCTTCCCAAGACTAAATCTTATTATTTACATTGCCTATTTCAGTATTAATTTTCATGATTTTTAAAAAATACGGATTTGTGTGAAATAACTACTAGGAATAACACAGATCATTTTACCTTTGTTTAGGATTTCAAATTTAATTTCCTCATTGGTTATTTTTTGAAAGAAATGAGGAGAACTTGATCATATGTTTAAATTGGTGTAATAAAAGGAACTTTACTATCCACTTACTTGAAGAAGGAACTATAAATTCTAAAACTGTGTGTGAATGTATTGTATCTGTATTGCACATCCAAATACATTCCATTTGAATGATGATACAGAGTTTGAAGTAAATATGGTTTGCTATATTTCCATAAATAGCAGTCAACTCTATCCTTTTGAATATAGAGAATATGGGCTTAGTAGGCTGCAATTTCATTTTCTGACTCTACTTCTTTGTAAAATACCACATAATTTATTTGGCCTCTTGTATCCAGATGTTGTAAAATTTGCTGATACTTTTTGGAAACAGCCATTATCTGGATTAATAAAGCCTATAGGTAATCAGCAATCTATGTCAGTTCTAGTTTCAACCTTTCCTTCTAAAATATACTATTTATTCACAATTTTTGGTAGGTATTACTATGGACTAACATAAGTTTTGTTTTCTTCCTCCCTTCCTTTCTATGACATCCCTAAATCCTCAAATCCTACTTAAAAGGCAGTAATGATATGGTCAGGATATTCATTAACTAAATAATTATCCTCAACTAATTTATAGTTGATTCAGAGAAAAATTTTGCAATTTTAAGAGGGTGTGGGGGTCAGTGTGAATGTCCTTGGCAAACACTTTGATGGAGTATAATGTCATCATCTTGGAACATTATCTCTTAGGCTTTTTTACCAAATGACCGTTATTGTAGTTCATTACTCAAAGAAACAATTAGAAATGAATACACGTATATTTTAGAGAATTTATAAAAATGAAAAGTAGAAAAAAATAGTCTATTATCACTTTTCCCAGAAATAACCAATAGTAAAATTTTAATGTAATTAATCTTAATGTTATTTTCCATTCATGGGGACTGTTCTTTTTTTTTAAATAAAATTGTGTATTTTGCATATTATCATGTATTCTTTTATTTTTTTCCTGTATTCTTTACCTTTTGCCTTTTTCATTAACTCTTAATAATCTCTCTCTTTTTTGGAAGATTTTATTTATTTATGTATTTGACCGAGAGAAAGACTGCGAGAGAGGGAACACAGCAGGGGGAGTGGGAGAGGGAGAAGCAGGCTTCCTGCTGAGCAGAGAGCCCGATATGGGCCTCAATCCCAGGACCCTGGGATCATGACCCGAGCCGAAGGCAGACGCTTAACAACTGAGCCATCCAGTCGCCCCTATCATTAACTCTTGAAGAGAGTATTTTCAGTGGCTGCATATTATTCTGTTCTAAGAATTTACCATAACTGGCATACCATTGTTTTGTTGAGGATGTTAATGTTTACTTTTTACTATTACATAACTTTACTACTTTGAATACTTCTTCTTGAATATTTTTGCAATCTTTAAATTTCTAATTGTTTAGAAGAGAACCTTCAAGATTTATCCATTTAAAGAAAATGAATACTTTTAATACTTTTGATTAAAATTAGTTTGCCTTCTGGAAAAGTTTATTTACATTTGCTCTTGCACCAAGAAACAAGAAAGTCCAGGGGGTTCAGTTTCACCATGTGTATCAAACATAGGATATAATAATGCCAACTCTGCCAAGTTGAAAATATTTTGTTAGTAAATATGTAATCATTTTTTATTGTTTCCCTAAGCAATTTTCTGAAACATTAGCTTTTGATTTTTTACAAATTTTTTTTTTAAAGAAATTTTTGCTTGAAAGGGAAATACCATGCAATTGAGATAATTGT
Source organism: Leptonychotes weddellii (assembly GCF_054177405.1). Taxonomy (NCBI): domain Eukaryota; kingdom Metazoa; phylum Chordata; class Mammalia; order Carnivora; family Phocidae; genus Leptonychotes; species Leptonychotes weddellii. Next base: position 92,789,772 of record NC_138374.1, on the reverse strand, counting down.
TTTATAATCACAGTCTTTTGGCAATTTGGTGTTTGTAATTAAAATCTATTCCACTGTCTCCCACACCCTACATCCTCCTTGAAAGTAATGCTATAAAGCTAAGGTAAATTTGGGACACTACTGGTTAGTCTTGATTTCTGTTATATCTTTTTTATCGTCACTACTTTATTCAGAGACTGGAGTCAGGTAGAGGAGAATATGTGCTTTGTATCTGGATCCTTCTTTTGGCATGACCCTTAAAACTGATGGAATGAAACATAAATTGACTCAAGAATGCAAATGACTATTTCTGTTCTTAAGTGATCATATCTATTTAAAGAGACACCATATTTTTGTTGGAAGCAGATCCTGAGTCCATTGTAACTTCTGCTGAGACTGTAGGGTACCCCCATCATTGTTTTATCAGTTCTGAATCATGTCATACATACTTAATCTAATCTTGGGTCACCAATTCTAAATGGGTATCTATGGTAAAAGGCAATACTTATAAAGGACACTTAGCACTTCCTTAGCTCTTCAAAAATGATTGAAAAAATGTATACTCTATTCTCAGAAAAAGCATTAGTTATTAAGGATGGTTATTTTCTCTTGTGGCTTGAAACACCAGGAATCATATTGAAAGTTTCTGTAATTCTAGAATGAAGGATGTCAGGACAAGGACTTTCCTAATTTCCCTCCCTTGAAACCAAGTCCAGCAAAACTTGGCTTGGGAATCTGTCAACTATGTTATCATCCATACTGTACAAAGTTATAACCATACTAAGCAAGAGCATCCTTTTCAGTCATATAATAAAATACATTTTTTATATTCCTATTTCTAATGAATTAATTTAATAAATTTCTAACTTTATATAATGAAACACTTTTTTTAAGTGTTTCTAACTAAAACCTTATATTCTTTTTTTTTTTTTTTTAAGATTTTATTTATTTGACAGACAGCGAGAGGGGGAACACAAGCGGGGGATTGGGAGAGGGAGAAGCAGACTCCCCGCTGATGCGGGGCTTGATCCCAGGACCCTGGGAGCATGATCTGAGCTGAAGGCAGACCCCTAACGACTGAGCCACCCAGGTGCCCCTAAAACCTTATATTCTTAAGATCTTCTTTTCTTTACCTAAATCTCTCATGATTCCTACCCATTAAAAATATTTGCTGAATGAATTAGTATACTGCCTTATACTATTATTTGTGTTCATGTCTCTTATCCTCTGCTAACCTGCAAACTCCTTAAGAGCACAGACTATGGAACCAGGTCACCTAGGTTCAGTCAGATTTTCCACATAGTAGCTCTGTGACCTTGTACAAGTTCCTCAACTGTACTGTGGATCAGTTTCCTCATCTATATTTAAAAATTTTTTTTTTATTAAGTAGGCTCCACGCTCAGCATGGGGCTTGAATTTACAACTCTGAGATTAAGAGTTGCATGCTCTACGAACTGCGCCAGCCAGATGCTCCTTCCTCATCTATAAAATGCTGATGACAATAGTAATTTACCTCTTAGGGTTATTATAAAGTTAAAATAAGTTAAGGTACATAAAGAGTTTAGAATATTTTGGCATATAGTAAGAGCTATAGAAATGTTTGCAATTAGGGTCATTAATTTTTAAATTATCCTTAGCACAAAGCAAATGGTTTGTACCTAATGTGTAATTAGTATATAATTTTTGTAATGAATGTTACAGTCTTTTCAAGTCTTTTAGGCTTGTCCTTTATCTTATTTGTTTCATAATTAATTAAATACTAATTTTGAAACTAAAGAAATGCTGGAGTAGAGGTGGGAGATACTTCTAACATCTAATAGACTCACTTGAAACCAGTGGTAATATCAAGATTACATCAATTTAAGAAAACTAGTTTTTCTGACATCAACATTCATGGGTACCTATATAATTATTTTATAATTACCAGTTTGCCCCTTGGGATAACCTCCAGGCTTTTGTTTATTTTCAAAAGCAATGAAAATTTTAAAGTGCATGCAGCTATAGGGAAGTTGGTATTTATTATTAGCTTAATATTTTTGTTAGATTTATAGCCTGTTCTTCCCTTCCTCTCACCAATGCTTTTATTTTACAATTTAGTCTTCTCTCAAAAAGACTTAACATATCTATTTTTCCAATTTATTTGTTTTTATCTAAGAGATAGGCATTCCTCTCTGACTTAATAAACACTGTGTATAAAGCAGCAGATTGCATGCAACTAGGGAAGCTAAAGCACTGTAAAAAGCCAGTCTGCTTTCATTAAAGTGCAGAATGCATCTATAGTAAAATTTATTTATACCAGTGATTATCAGAATCATCTTGGGATCTTTCAAAAATATATATATATAACAGAACATCTATTATATAGTTAGATCCATGAAGCCCTATTTAAGGGGAGGAAGGATGGTAGGTGGAGACTTGTATTAAAAAGTCCTCCAGGCCTCCTTGGAAAATTATGTTACCACTGGAAAGAGATTTATTAGACATAGTAATCAAGAGGCATAAATGGTTCTCCAGCATCTGCTAATGAGGTAATGATTGTAATTATGAGTATCTAATATCTGTTAGATGTTGCTATTCCCTTACCCCCTTGGGAAGAGATACAAATAAAAATAATAAGATGTGGTCTTTTTCCTTTTCTTTAATTAAAAAAAAAAAGACCTTTAATTTATATTAACTTCCCACACTTCTAAGCTGTTTCTGATCCTGAATTCTTCAGTGAACACTGAGAAGACAACATAGGAGCTTCTTTTTCTTTCTTCTCTCCTTTCTTCATTTCTGTTTCTCTTTTTCCTTTTATCTTTCCTTTCCTTTCTTCTTTCCTCTAGCTGGATGGTTTATAACACTTTAGAAAATTTTCCTGACTGGAAGAGGGCCAATCTGAATGAACTCTTGTCTTGGGCGTGGAAGGAAAGAAGATGCTGAGCATGGACCCTGACTTCCAGGAAGACTGTGGCTCCCATCTCCTAAGTGCCCCACTCTTCCCTTAGCATCCAGGCTAGAGTGGGGTGGGGAAGTAGAAAAGAGAGGAGACAAGAAGGTGGTGGAAAACTGAAGCAAAGCTGTAATTTATTTCTTCTCTAAGTTAATTACATTAAGTGTAAATATTCCTTGACCTTAATATCCACTACTGTATGGGACAACCTCTGTGAAAACATTTGTTGCTTTAGATATTTTATGGTGAATATTGTAATGAAATCAACAAAATAACATTTAGTAGATCTGCCACTCAACATTTTAAATATATCATTATTGTCATTTTTCTATGTACTGTAATGGAATTTGACCTACATTAGAATGGTTCTCATAATTTTTCTCATTAAATATTTTTTTTGAAATAGTGTTGTCCTTCTGCAGTATGCCAATTTTGAAGCATAATATTGACAGAAATCTTTAAGCTACTTGGTTTTTGCTTTTATTTTTTATTTTACCTTGTGTGAGGGAAAAAAGAAATATATTAATTTGAGAGTGCATTCTGAATTATGCCATTAACCTATAAATAATTTTTCATTATTATCCCACCACACTTAAAATTGTCCAAAATATTTTGAGATGGGAAGGGATTTAACTTTGGTTTCTAAATGTTTATCTTTTGATAGTTCCTACTAAATTTCTTAGAAGTAGTAGAAGGCCGGAGAGTGAATACTGAATATCATTTCCTTGACATAAAAGTTTTTAATGAATACTACTTGAGTTGGTTTTGTATGCTGAGTATATGTATGAAAAATCATGATTATTATTTTCCAATTAAATAAAAACATAGTTAGTAATTACTTAAATCAGAATTAACCAAGGACAGCAACTGTTTAAGAGAAAAGTGTTTCCTGCTAATTCAAGCTTGCATCCTATCTGGGGAAAAGAAATATGTGTTTATATTTTACTTCACTAGTCTCACGGTAATCCCAGTTGTTCTCATGAAGTCTCTCTATTGATGTGATCCTTACAGCCTTTCAGATCTCTTACTCTCTCATTTCTTAAATCCCATTTTATGCAGCATTTTTCCAAATAAAGCTACAAAAATTGGTGTTGATATTTCTAGGATGGTAGAAAAGTTATTACTACTGAACATTGAAATAATTTGATTATGTAGATTAAAGAAAAGTCAATCTATTATAATTGCTGTAAAGAAGCTATTTAATTTGGGGCCTGGTTTTTTTTTTCTTTTAATTTAAGATTTTATTTATTTATTTGACAGAGACCAACACAGCGAGAGAGGGAACACAAGCAGGGGGAATGGGAGAGGGAGAAGCAGGCTTCCCGCAGAGCAGGGAGCCCAATGCGGGGCTCTGTCCCAGGACCCTGAGATCATGACCTGAGCCAAAGGCAGACGCTTAACAGCTGAGCCACCCAGGTGCCCCTTGGGGCCTTTTTTTACTCTAGATAAGAAGATTAATTTGGATGAAAATATAGATTCTTTATTTGAACTGGGATAACCAACCGAAAGGTAAAGATAAAGGCAGAAAATAAATCCGAATCATTTGGTTTAAATGACCAAAGTGTTTACGCATTGTTGAGAATTAAATAGACAGTTGATACTGCTTACGTTTGTCTTCAAGGTCTTTGACTTTGATGGAAGTTGGAATTTTAGGGATAGATTATATAGAAAGTAAATCTGACTTCAAGAGTCAGTTCCTTTTTGTTAATTTACTGTTTTAAATCCTAAGTATCCAGAGCTGTGGCTTTGTGGCACACCAAGTATATCTTTGTGAGTTGCTTCCCAGAGCTTGAGAGAGCAAAAGTAGTAATTGCCTTTGCTTTCAGTGGGTTTTTTTTGTTTGTTTGTTTGTTTTTATTTCTCACAACATTCCAAACATAGGTTTATTTTAGGAGACCCAAGAGTTTATCTTTTTATTTTTAAAAAATTGCTAAGAATTATTATATCTCTTATGGTTAATCAAGTAGTGTTATCACCTGATAGATAAAAAGTGAAATATTTTATTTCATGCCAGACTATCTAAATACTTTTGAAATATGTAGCTCAATATGTATAATTCTTATTTTTAGCAGCCAAGAATAATTTAGGTTTCACAAGTCATACTTATGTGCCCTTACTGTTTTTCACTAACCAACCAGATCTGTAATTCACATGATAATCCTTGATGTTTGTATTAATGGTAGACTATAGTGGTTCTAGTAAGTCCCAAATGTCAACTGATAAGAATGGATAATTGTTGTAGAGACTTACTGTGGGTATTTATATTTACAAGGAGGGTTTATGCCTCTCCCAATTAAAAAGTTAGCCTTGCCACTTCAAAATTCAATAGGAGTCTGTGTTTATGAGTAATATTTTCATTTCCTCAAAGTTTTGTTTTTTGTTTAAGACTTTTTAATTCTAAGCTTTTTACATTTCTCTGGATTTTTAAGATCTGACAATTGTGTTTTCCTTTACTAATAGAAAGGATGAATTACTGATGGCAAAACAAATTCTAGGATCCCATTATAGGGACCTTGCTGGTCTTTATGGGTAAGGGAAAGCCTGGTTACCCTGTAGAGTTTACATTCTCCATCCAAGTCCTCACCATGTTTAAAAATAGGTTTCAGTTTTTCTGTAATGAAGAAGTAGAATGAAGAAAACCACTTAATTTTGACCAGAGTTGAGATTGTTTTCTGTATGTTAGGGGCATTGCTTTTACTTATTTTTCCTTTTCCTTTTTATTCTCTGCTTTCCAAGCCATCATTTTAGGGACATGGAGAAAAAAATAACTTCTCAAGGGTAATAACTTGTTTGTTGGTTGGTTGGTTGGTTGCTTTTTGGCTTTTGTTTTTTTTGTTAGTTTTGTTTAAATCTCATATTAACTTTAAACTCCTCCATTTGATACAACCAATGGAGTGAAAGGGTTTTGTTTTTTGGTAATATTAATAAATTGTTTGAAGGTATATTTTTGCTGTTGACTGAGATTTATCAAAAACATAAGTTACATTTTAAGCTTGTGTATATCTTGTGTCTTTTTAGGTGTAAGGATTTGCATCAACCTGAGTTATTAAGAGTGAAACTCTTGGCTCAGAATAGATGTGAATCAACCCTTAGGAAGAGATTCTCTCACCTAGTTTAGGTGCCATGTTTCTTACTTTGTGATAGATAAGTGGCAATTACTTCTTTTTTTTAAAGATTTTATTTATTTATTTGACAGAGGGAACACAAGCAGGGGGGAGTGTTTGGGAGAGGGAGAAGCAGGCTTCCCGTGGAGCAGGGAGCCCGACGTGGGGCTCGATCCCAGGACCCTGGGATCATGACCTGAACCGAAGGCAGATGCTTAAAGACTGAGCCACCCAGGCACCCCCGCAATTACTTTTTAAAATAAGCATGAGGTTTTGGTTCTTTGCATGAACATTTGCATTTGAATTATTATGCAATTTTCTCTTATGCTTGCTAAAATATACAAGTTATATATCAAAAGACTCAAAACAAGTCAAAATAACTACAAGCTTCCTTCTCAGGCTGTAATATATAAAGTAATGCCTAACCAAGCAGAAACTTACCTTCAGCATTTGGACCCTCTAAATCCAGTTATATCTTATTCAGGAGACCAATGACTTTTTTTTTTTTTTAATCCCTTCATCATCTCTGCTTTAGAACGTTCTATTTTTCTCCACTAGTAAAGAACTTTTAGAAAACAGAGAATAGGGAAAATTTGCCCTGTAATAGTAGCACCTAAACAAAACCGCAGTTAATGTTCTGATGTCTGTCCTTCCAGTCTTCAGCCTGCATTTCTTATATAGTTTTACGTTATCAGTATGTTTTGTATTTCGTTTTTTACACTAACTACAGCTAAGCATTTCCTCTCCTTACATCATAATGTTAGTGTAAGGCATTTATATTTATTATGAATTAGTTTGTCTGTTATTATTAAACATTTAGGCTGCCTCTAAGTTTTTCATAGTTCTAAGTTTGCAATGTTTTGGGGCCTATTGTTTTTCCCCTTTTGTCTTGTAATATTATATTTATAATACAAAATCCTGTAAGTGGGGGAAAAACTGGATCAAAGGGTTCAGATTATTTTTTAGCTTTTGATATCTACTATTATTTTGATTTCCAAAAACAGCCCAGTTTTTACACTATAGTTTCTCCTTAGCATGCCAGCAGTGATTATCAGGGGTGGGAGGTGAAGGGACAAGGCAGTGAGGTGAGAAGAGGGAGATGAGGTAGGAGGTGTGTGTATTTTCATGTAGCACATTCTTTGAAATCTGATTGCTAGGTATACGCATTGGTTTTGTTGCTAGCTATGATACCTTTGGAAAATTCCTTATCCTTTCTGAGTCCACTTCCTCATTTTTGAAGTGGGTTAATACAAATATTTAATACCTCAAAGTGTTGTTAGGAAGCAAATGACATTATGCATATGAAACACTTATGCATGGTAAGTTTTCAGTAAATGGTAGCTACTACTAGTAACAAATTAATGTATAAAAGTTGGAAAATTAACATATTGAGCATCTATCCTGTCCTCCTGTCTTGCTCAGTATTTTGTGTAAATTCTGCAAATCTATTCCAGATATATTTCTAGGTAGAAGGAACAGCATGTGCAAAAGCTTAAGAATATGAAAGAGCCCTGTATGTCTGGAGCCTGCTAGGATATAACACGACTTGTGGGAGATGAAATGGGAGATGGTAGATTAAGAAGAGTGATTTTTTTTTTAAGGGTCATTCTGGACTTTGTTAAAAACCTTGAATCTTTATCTGTGCAACTATATAAAGTTAAGAAAAGTGATTGACTTCAACTTTTGATTTGTGGTTTTAGTTTAATTAACAACAACAACCAAAAAGATGTGGTAGGCAAGACTGCAAAGGCACTGGGGATAGGTTTTACTTTGGTCCAAGAATTTGGGAAATATATTTGAAGTTAAATTTGCAGTATCCACTGTTTTATTAGAGGGATGAAGACTCTAGGCTTACAGCAGTTAATTAGCTTTTTTTATTTAGGTAAGTCACCTAATATCTGAGTTTCATTTCCCTCTTCAGTTTGAAGGGGTTGTATATCAGACTTCTATTGCCAGTGGCTATATGTAAAACCAACTTATATGCTTATAGTAAGACCATATTGTTTACATGTATGTCCACTAATAAACTGAATCTTGTTTTATCCCATATATACAAACTCATGAAAACATTGTGTGAGAAACTCCCTGGTTTGCACTGTTTCTCTCTTAATTCAGCTTCTGAACTCACTTACAAATGGAATAACTGCCTCCAATTCTAGGATGTGCATTAGCTGTAAGGGAAGAACCCTTTTGCCAGTTAGACATATTGGCAAACTACAATCCCAGATGAGAAACTTTCTTGATGTTGAAAACATGGGGAAACAAGTTTTATAAAGGCAATTTTCTAAGAAAAATGGAATTTTCTTAAGCTAGAAATCCTTATTGAGCAAATTGTAACACCTCTCAAGGACTACACTTTTTTTTAAAGATTTTATTTATTTATTTGAAAGATTGAGAGAAAGAGGCAGATAGTGGGGGGAGGGGCCGAGGGAGAGGAGAGAGAGATCTCTGAGGAGACTCCACACCCAGCGTGGAGCCCTACATGGGGCTCAGTCTCACAAACCTGAGATCATGACCTGAGCTGAAGCCAAGAGTCAGATGCTTAACCTACTGAGCCACCCAGGTACCCCTCAAGGACTGTACTTCTAAAATATGAATGTTTTACATATAACAGTAGCAAGAAAAGAAATAATTCATTTTTTAAAAGCTCCCTCAAATTTGAACGTTTTTGTTCCCATATTCTTTTTTTAAAAAAGATTCATTTATTCATTTTAGAGAGAGAGAGAGAGCATGCACACAAGCATGGGAAGGGGCAGAGGGAGAGAATCCCAAGCAGACTCTCCACTGAGTGCAGAGCCCCACCCAGGGCTCAATCCCATGAGACCACGACCCAAGCTGAAACCAAGAGTTGGACACCCAACCGACTGAGCCACCCAGGCTCCCCTTTGTCCCCATATTCCTTACTAATTCACTCTTAATGTAATGTTTCTGATACTGTAATTACTACATTATGTTTTGCATTAATTTTGGCAACACTCTTATTGTCACAGGTTAAGAGAAAGTTACTGTATTTGAATTTATATTGCATTTTAATAACATCTGCTCTTATGTTCCTCTAATGAAAAGCTTCTGTTCTAATTACTTAATATTTTAAGGGATTATTATGTGATGGGAAAAATAAGAGACCAATGCTTTTTTCCCTTTCTGACATTGCTGTGAAGTTTTGATTGTGCAACTTAACCTATGTTTTAAAATGAAAGCATTGGTGCAGTAGCATTCTCATTTTTCTAACTGTATAACTGTAGTCTTGCATATTTGCATTAGTTAGCTCTGTTAACATTGAAATACTAACAGAAATGGTATTTCTTTGGGTTGGTAATTCTAACACTTCAGACTAGTACTTAGTTGATGTGATTAACTAGTTTTCCAGGACTGAATCCTTTTTCTAAAGCTCCTTGTTAAATCAAATATGTGTCTTAGTTAGAGTAGCAATTACCATAGTTGTTTACTCTTAATGGTCCTTTGGGGCTCTTTGATTTGTCTACTACAGAGTTCTTGGAATTCATGGAACCTACCCCACAAGGTTTTTTAGGATGTTCTTTGACCCACTAAAAACATATGAAAAAGTTTGTCATGTCCATGTGATTATTTTACTAGAGAGTTTATTGCTTTTATTAGATTCCTAAAGGGGATCAAAATATTAATGATTAAAAATTAGTGCTACAAAATGTAGTCTGGCAAGTTGACTTGATAGGACTGTGAAGTAAATTGTACTAGAATACCAATTACTAAAAATTATAAATGTTAATTTTCTGCTCTCACTTTGAATTTTACATTAATTCTTATATAGCTTGGCCGATTTAAAGATTTATTTATTTATTTATTTTTGCAAGAAGGAAAGGGAGAGAGAGAGAGAGGGAGCACGAGTGGGAGGGAACGGTAGAGGGAGAAGCATACTCCCAGCTGAGCAGGGAGCCTGATGCGGGACTTAATCCCAGGACCCTGGGATCATGACTTGAACCAAAGGCAGACACTTAACTGACTGAGCCACCCAGGCACCCTAGCTTGGCAGACTTAAAAGAAAAAAAATCACAGAATAAGTGTACAGAAGCTCTTTATTTTAATCCCTTCATTTTCTCCTCTACTTCTTCCAGTCTAGAGTCATATTAACTATTATTTTAAGAGAGTGAGAAACCTTAACCAAATCACTTTGCTTCTCTTTGCTTTCTCATCTTTTAAGAAAGGAAGCAACACCAGATTTACTGCCTCACAGTGCTGTCGTAAAACTCAAATGACATTTTTGGCTGTGAATAAGCATTTTAACCAACATCCTGTGACATTCACACAAAATACATCTGTCATATAAAGAACAGACCAATTATGTGAAGAATTCTGCACTAATTTGTTAATACATAGTTAAGAAACTAGTTAAGAACTAGAACAAATAATGCTAAAATTTGTATGGAATCACAAAAGACCCCTATTAGCCAAAGTAGTCTTGAGAAGGAAGAACAAAGCTAGAGGTATCACTATCCCAGATTTCAAGATAAAATATAAAAATGTATTAATCAAAACAATGTGGTACTGGCACAAAAATAGACACATAGAGCAATGAAACAGAATAGAGGGCCAGGAAATAAACCCACGATTATATGGCCAGTTAATCCATGACAAAGGAGGCAAAAATATACAGTTGGAAAAAGATGGTCTTTTCAACAAATGGCATTGGGAAAACTGGACAGCTACGTGCAAAAGAATGAAATGGACCACTTTCTTATACCATACACAAAAATAAACTCAAAATGGATTAAAGACCTACATGTGAGACCTGAAACCATAAAACTCCTAGAAGAAAACATAGGGAATAATTTCTTTGACATCAGCCATAGAAACATTTTTCTATGGCAAGGGAAACAAAAGCCAAAATAAACTATTGGGACTGCATCAAACTAAAAAGTTTTTGCACAGCAAAGGAAACCATCAACAAAACGACAAGGCACCCTACTGAATGGGAGAAGGTATTTGCAAATGATATATCTGATAAAGGGTTAAAAAGCCAATATATATAAAGAATTTCTACAACTCAACACCCCAAAAATAAATAATCTGATTTTAAAATAGACAAATGACCTGAATAGACATTTTTCCAAAGAAGACAAACAGATGGCCAATAGACACATGAAGAGATGCTCAATATCACTCATCATCATGGAAATGCAAATCAAAACTACAATGAGATACCACTTTTCACCTGTCAGAATGGCTAGAATAAAAAAGACAAGAAATAACAAGTGTTCGTGGAGGAACCTTTGTGCACTGTTAGTGGGAATATAAATTGGTGCAGCCACTGTGGAAAACAGTATGGAGGTTTCTCAAAAAATTGAAAATAGAATTACTGTATGATCCAGTAATTCCACTACTATTTACCCAAAGAAAACACAAACACTAAATCAGAAAGATACATACTCCTATGTTTTTACTGCGGCATTATTATAATAGCCAAGATATGGAAGCAACTCAAATATCCATCAATAGATGATTGGGTAAAGAAGATATAGTATACATACATGATGAAATATTACTCGGCCATAAAAAAGAATGAGATCTTATCATTTGCAGCAACATGGATGGACCTAGAGGGTATAATGCTAAGTGGAATAAGTCAAAAAGACAAATACCATGATTCCACTTGTGGAATTTAAGAAACAAAACAAGCAAAGAACAAAAGAGAAACAGAAAAACAGACTCGTAAATACAGAGAACAAACTGGAAGTTGCCAGAGGTGAAGTGGGTAGGGGGACAGGTGAAATACATAAAGAGCATTAAAAATATGTATATTATGATGATCAGTAAATAATGTATAGACTTGTTGAATCATTATATTGTACATTTGAAACTAACACTGTATGTTAACTGTACTTCAGTTTAAAAATTTTAAAATCTCATTTTCTATTTTAACAAAATACACATAAAAAAGAAAAAATAACTCCATAAAAATTGCTAATAATCTGCACATAATCTCACAAGTAAAGAGGAAGAGCAGGTCAGTAAGATTATAAAAACACCTTTTTCCCATCTAAGAATAGTAAATCTGTTTATTAAAAGAAGTTTCAATTGGGCTTACGTATCTCAGCCCGCTTATTAAAACGTTTTATGGGGTATGCCAAGAGTTATTAATATAACTTTGAATAAATATAAAACATGTTTTACTTTTTTTTTTTCATATTTTACTTTTAGCATGAGCTTTATAGGAAGAATTGTTTAGAGTAAAATATTCCTAATTTGAAATAAAAAGACTGCATCCATAATGTGTTTACTCTTTCTCACAGTTCGTTGATAATCAGTATGCCTGGTGGTGGGTCCTGAAAGTGTTGATAGGGAATATAAAAGAGGAATGTGAAATAGAATTTTCATGTTCTATGGGTAAAAACAGAAGATTCTTACTTGGGAAACTTAGTGAGTCAGTTGTTAAGAAAATAGAGTATACATTTTACACGAGTAGTTACACATGTTAATTTTCAATAAGGTTCTTTTTGTTGTTTTTTTAGTGTGCAAGGTTCAGTTTCCATCCCTCTCAAAACAATAGGAAAACATAGTTTCATTTTACTGTTTGTCATTGGGTGTTTTTACCTCATAGTGAAGGCTATATATAAAAATTTTTTAAATCTTTACCCTTTTAAAATTTGGAAGACATGTTTATTAAGTAGACTATAAGTTAAGGACCAGCATAATATTCTTTTGGTATCTAGTGTTTTCTTCCTCATATATTCTAAAGTGATTCAAATGTAGTATCTCAGATAATAAGATGAATTTTTCTCATTTGTGTAAGTATATCTCAGTTCTGACCTGAGACCTCTAGGTTTTTCCCATCAAAGATTTGTCTTGAATAGATTATTCCACCTGACAGGGAATTCTAGGCAAAAGTTTTGTGTTTGTTTTCTCTTTAAATATTGTGGGTGACAAATGTGAGTGAATTGATTACAATTTGAATTTGAGGTCCTGGAAGTAAGAGGTTATTATATTAATTTGACTTGCTAGTTCTTTTTCCCCACTTTATCACTGTTCAAAATATATATGGTATTTTGTGTTGAAGTGTTATCTTGAGCAATAATTATACTTTGTAAAATAACTGACTCACCAGTATAAATTTAAACTCACATTTTTAGGGAAGTAGAACTGTTTGTTTTTTTTTCTCCGAACATGCATGGGTATACATATATGTACACATTCATAATTTTTTCAAAAACCATTCAGATCCATTCATTACAAGGAGTAGTGTTCACCTTTGCCAAAGCACATAATGTCTTACCACATAACTTTATTTACTCTTCCATTCTTTCTCTCTTTGAAAGTGTGTTTTTGAAATATTCTGGAGCATCAGCATGTCAGTAAAAAGAGTAATAGGTAATTGCTATTCACTCTAGCTTTGTTGTGACTTCCACGGAAGAATCAACTTCAGCATCTGTACAGAAGGAAGTTTTAATGGTCATTAGCCTAGCATTTGAAATAAAATGTTAATGAACAAAGGGTATATAACAACTTTTCTTTAATGCATTCCCCTGCCTATTTACCACCTGTTTCCACCACTTCTGAAAAAGTACATCCAAAAGGAACATGTACTTAAACTGTTCCTTTAATTTTTAATTTTCATCCAGGTCACAAATTTTAAAATTTCTCTTGATATTTTCTGTTTGGCCTTAATATCCAAATTTGGTTTCTAGTTTAATTTTGTTGTGGTCTGAGGAATGAATATATGGCTTCTACTTTTGGGGGTTTAAAATTAGTTTCATGGTTTCAAATAGTTCCATGTGCATTTGACAAGAATCTGAATTCTGCTTTTGTTAGGTAGACTGTTCTGTAAATGTTAATTAGGTCAACTTTGTTGATAGTGTTTTGCAATTTTTATATAATCTTGCTAATTTTCTGTCTAGTTCTATCAGTTATAGAGTGGCAATTTTGAAATCTTCAGGTATAAATTGTTCAGTTTTCTATTTCTCTTTTCAATTCTGTCAGGTTTTGATTTATGTAATTTTGTGTTGTGTCCCATATATAATTATTATAGCCTGTGATGTGTATTGATTCTTTTATCATTATGAAATTTTCCTTTTTGTCTGTTGTCATATTTTGGGTTATAAGGTCTATTTTGTCTGATATTAATATAGCCACTCTAGCTTTCTTTCAGTTACAGCTTCTTTGGTATATCATATTAATACCTTTCAATATCAATCTATTTATGTCTGAATGTAAGGTATAGATGGCATATAGTTGAATGTTCTTTTGTTATTCAGTTTTACAATCTCTACTTTTTGATTGGGTGTTTAAATTATTTAATGTATTGATCTGGTTTGATTTACAGATAGTCCCAACATCTGTGTCATACCTGAATCTAGTTTAATGATTGTCTCATCAGATTGTTTTTTCCTGAATGCCTTGTAATTTTTGGTTAAAAGCCATACATATTGTATGGGACAGTAGATACTGAAGGAAATATTTTTTTTGCTTGTATGAGCATGCTTTTCATTCTGCCATTCCATTATGGGGGCTGTGTTAATGTTGTCATGATTTAGTTTTTTTTTTTTTTTTAAGTTTGTTCTTGCTATGATTACCCTCATTGGACCATATTCTAGTAATACTTTGTGTTTAGAGTCTTGGCTGCTTTGCCAGAGGATTTTTCTCATTGTGTTCTCTGTTGGGTTTTCAGCCTGCCCTTTGCACTGCTTCCCAGAACAAATCTGTCTCTTGTAGCAATCCTTGCTATATTCCTTGTTTATGTGGTGGGGGTGGTTATGAGAGGAGGGATGTTCTTTGAAGTTTTGATTAATCCTCATTCCAAGTCTGGTCCTGTGAACCTAGGTCTTGGGCGTGTGGACTTCACAATCATTTCTTCCCATCTTCCAAATGAAATGCTGGACCTAGCATATGTTCCTGCCTTTCCCCCAAGAGTAAAACATTTTGTTTCCTGTTCTTCTCCCTCAACTGCAGTAATTTCTACCAGTGCCCTCAGACTATAAGCCCCTCCACCCCCTTACCCCCAGCCCTTTCCTCTACAGACTAATCCTTTTGTTCTTTAGAGGACATAGTAGGTGTGCATCTGCATGGTTTTAGGAAATGGTTGTTCTCTTCCTCCAGCCAATACCACATGAGAAGTTTTCTGAAGATTCTCTCCATTCTTCCCTGGTGGGGATCATACAAGCAAAGTTTGGAAGAACATGCTACTCTCCCACCCCCAATGTTTATAGTTGCAGGGGCCTCACACTTCCACGCTAGCCACCGTATAACCTTTTGTTAAACATGAACTTAAAATTCCTACTGACTTATCCAGCTATTTCTGTTTCAGGTAAGCAAATACTCTGGCGTTCTCTCTCCTGCAGGTACCAGTTTCTTCTGGTTTTTAGATTGTTTCGCCTGCGACACAGGCAGGTTCAAGAAATGTCATTAATTAGCAGTTGTTCAGCTTTTTTTCTTGTTATCATAGGGGCATTGCTCTTTCCAGCTTTCTCCATTTCTAAGCTGAACTATGGTTTTCAGTACTTGTATTACTTCTACAGATAGAAGGGTTCTTAACAATCACTTTTAATTATCTTAGACTTACTTCCTGCTATTTAAATTTGTGTATTGTCAGCATATTTCAGAACTCTATTAATAGTAATAGGTTTTTTATTTCTTACATTTTAGGGATAATTATCTTTTGCAAAATATGGTTTATATGTTCATCTGTAACCCACCCCTCCCCTGCCATACCACATGTAATCATTTAGTTTAGTGACAAAAGTACTCTCAATTACAAAAGATAATTCAGTATCTGAATTGGTAGTAGCAATGAAATCATCTATTTGAAATTTGTTTGCTAATGAAAGTCTCAAGACCTATTTAGCCAGGGACAAGAATTTTTGAAGTGTGAGGAAAGTATTTATGGTATCTAGAAGTTATAATGTAATATCTTAACCCATTAGGATTTTTAATTATTGAGTCTCAAATAAGGAAATTTTCTATAAAGTTTGCCAGACTTTTTATATGTAACTGACAGTTGTGAAGACACATTTATGCCAATTTGGTATTCTACTTATGAACCAAGGGGATTTCTATAGAAATTCAGACAATACAGATTATTGCTATGATTTACTACAACATGGAAAATACTGGATTAATTTTTTAAAATTTTATTAAATACAATCCTATTCTTCGGTATTCTTTTTTTAAGATTTTATTTATTTGAGAGAGAGAGAGCACAAGCTGGGGGTGGGAGAGGGACAGAAGGAGGGGGAGAAACAGACTCTCTGCTGAGCAGGGAGCCTTGGGGGGGCTCCATCCCAGGACCCTGAGATCATGACCAGAGCTGAAGGCAGATGCTTAACCAGCTGAGCCACCCAGGCACCCCTATTCTTGAGTATTCTATAAATTTAAAATCAAATCTATTTAAGTACAAAGTTTTGACCATTAAAGAATGGAATCTTAGAAATTTTAGAAATCTGTTCTCATATTCCTTTTAATCTTGAATCCATCCTCTGTTTTGTCCCCTGCTACTCTGCCACTTACCCCTCCTAGTTCAGGCCTTCATCAACCCTGGCCATCACCTAGTAGTCCCAGGCTAATTTACCTGTGCTGTTTAAAATGCTCTGTCATGTCCTAATGGTTACAGAATAAAATCTAAGCTTTTTTATGTGACATTTAGCACCCTCTATTTAACACCTACTTCTTCATCATGATCACCTACCACTTGCATAGGCACATTTTACACTCCAGCAACACTGAACTGATTGAAGACCCTCAAATACCACATCATAGTTTGTTTGTTTACGCTTGTGCCTTTGACCTTGCTGCTCACTATGCCCAGATACGCTTTTCTGGACTTCTTTGTGTTACATATTGTAATGTCATTAGACAGGAAGTCCTTTAAGTACAGTGCTGAGTTTTGTAGCCACAGAAGTAGTAGAGTATTCATTGGGTAGATGATGACTACCATTAGATTCCTTACATTTTGCCCAGTGTAGAAAAGAATTGTATCACATTTCTAATGGGGTATCCTTCAAACATTTTGAATACTTCTGGTGGCCAGGAATTCCTGCTTCACAAGAAAGTCCATTATATTTTTCTGTAACTCCAAGTCTTACAAACTTGTCCCATAAGAACAGCTCCTACTTCTTCCCATCACCTCATAAACAATAAATATTTAAAAATGTGTAATGTTAAGACCTTGTAACTCCAAATGCAGTAAAAGTCAACATCTGAATTTTCATTGTGTTAACTCACTCTTTCCCTCAGTCTTACTTGAATCCTTTGCAGGTATATAATGTCACTTGAAAATAGAAGTGAAGAGTTCAAAACTGCATTCTGTGAAGTTGTGCTGATGTCGTGTATTTTCCTTTGTTATGGACTAGTTTAAAATACTGAAATGGGAGGATGAAAGAAAAGAGAATAGTATATTTACTTACTAGTACCTGTAAACCACACTAGTATAGGTAACAACCTAGTTCTCAGTTTCCCATTTTATTGTATTTATTTTAAATTCTCATAGATGTCCATTTGTGAGGTGAAATTTTCTACTAAATTTCGGTGAGCCACTTCTGTATTTCAAATTCCATTACTGAATATAATATTTTTAACTAAATAAACTTATATAGATTATGTAAAAAAGTATTAAATAAGCTTTAAATATGTAATCATTTTCATTGAACTCAAAAGCCTCATTAGGTTAAAAACTCTTGTCCTGTTCATCTTGGTCTTATCTTGGCCTTGCATGGGATCTGGAAAATAGGCACCCAGTAATTTTGTTTTTTTCAATTAACAAGTAAATCTTTCCACTTCCATCTCACCAACCCCTTGCCCAATAGCAGAAAAATGCAGACTTCTCCTTTCTCTGAATTCAACAGTTTGCACTGTCTATACTAGTGTTTTTTCAAAGTATGGTCCTACTGATTATCTACTTTAGAATTATTAATTTCCTGGGATTTGTATTAAAAATGCAAGTTTCTAAACCTCAGACTTACTAAGTTATAGTATCAAAGAAGGTGAGACCCAGGAACCTCTGTGGTGGTGGTGGTGTTTCTTTATGGAATGCATAATTCTCTTCTTTCTTTTTATTAAATAGCCTAAAATTACATGGGAGAAACAATGATCCCATCCCCAACACATCCGGTCTTAATCCCACCTGTGGAAATTTGTAGTGATCCAATAACGTATCCATCAGGGAAGGGGGAAAACAGGTGTTTCCAGCAGTGGCCACCACAGACCTGTTCTTCATTTCACAGGAGTAATTAGGTATTATTATCTCAAACCCTTCCAAGAGCCACATTAGGAGTCTCTCTAGGTCCCCGTGGAAGTTGGTCACTTTGGAATATGTTGTAAAGACCAACTCTAAGGACAACATTGGATAATAGGCTGTGATTCTTTCTGATCTCCTCAGTAGAACAAATAAAAGCTAGAGCGTTCTTGTAGTACTTGTAGTAAATCAGGATCTTAAAGCTGGAGTCAAAGATCTGTCTCCCAAAAGGTAGCATGTCCTGATGTTTAATCAGCCAAATTTGACAAAACCTTTACTAATTTATTATAAAGGAATACAACTCAGGGAAAGCCAGGGAAAGATGCACAGGGACGGGGGCCGCCGCTGCTGGTGGGGGTGGCGGCAGTGGCGGAGCACAGAGCTCTCATGCCTGTTCTGGGCAAGTCGTCTTCCTATCACCTGGATGACTTCACCAGCCTGGAAGCTCCAGAGTCTTTGTTTTTAACACACTGCTCATGGATTCATAAGTAATAAAGTACTATAAAGTATCAGTTGTTGAGCTTTTTTTTTTCTTCTTATATTTGCTTTGTAAGTATTTGCTGAATTAACAAATTTCATCTAACTGAATTTTCAAAGACTCTAAATGGCCACAAAAAGAAGTGAGATCTGTTTTAAAGATTTTATTATTTATTTATTTGAGAGAGAGAGAGAGAGAGAGCGCGTGTGAGTGAGGGGGTGGGGCAGAGAGGGAGAAGGAGAGAATCTCAGACAGACTCCATGTTCAGCGCAGAGCCCTACATGGGGCTCAATCTCACAACCCTGAGATCATGACCTGAGCCAAAATCAAGAGTCTGAAGCTTGACGGACTGAGCCATCCAGACGCCCTACTGTGAGGTCAGTTTAAATCAGTCATTGAGCTCAGGAATTTATTCTGTACAACCGAAAAATTTGTTATGAAATGCTATTCCTTTGATTTTTCTATTCAACTTTTAAAATACTAATATCCTTATTTTCTTTTGGCTGTACCTTCTTCCAAGTCATTAAATTTAAAAATTTCTGTATTGCCTGTCCTCCCTTTCCCATTTACTTAAATCCTCTCATCGTTTCCCAGCTCAGTCCCTACTTTTTTGTTCCCCTGTCCTTGGTTTCTGGTTTTTAACAGTTACTGATGCACCTATACAATGCATTTTACCAGCTGCCATCCAAGTATATTCTTCTCTAATTGTACTTCATTTAATGTTGCCCCTGTTATATTCCTTGCTTCTACTTTGAGAGCAAAAAAAATTACAATACCATTAGCTGCCATAATAAAATCTATTTAGTTTTTTAGGAAAGTTAAGAATAAATTTTTAAAAAAATTCTTTTATTGTTATGTTAATCACATTCATTACATCATTAGTTTTAGATGTAGTGTTCCATGATTCATTGTTTGTGCATAACATCCACTACTCCATGCAGAACATGCCCTCTTTAATACCCATCACCAGGCTAACCCATCCTCCCACCCCCCTCCCCTCTAGAACCCTCAGTTTGTTTTTCAGAGTCCATCGTCTCTCATGGTTCGTCTCCCCCTCTGATTTCTCCCACTTCATTCTTCCCCTCCTGCTATCTTCTTTTTTTTTTTTTCTTAACATATATTGCATTATTTGTTTCAGAGGTACAGATCTGTGATTCAACAGTCTTGCACAATTCACAGCACTCACCGTAGCACATACCCTCCCCAGTGTCTATCACCCAGCCACCCCATCCCTCCCACCCCACCTCCCACTCCAGCAACCCTCAGTTTGTTTCCTGAGATTTAGAATTCCTCATATCAGGGAGGTCATATGATACATGTCTTTCTCTG
>NC_138374.1:92755759-92769251 GCF_054177405.1 Leptonychotes weddellii | reverse complement strand
CTGCCTTCGGCTCAGGTCATGATCCTGGAGTCCCTGGATCGAGTCCCGCATCGGGCTCCCTGCTCGGCAGGGAGTCTGCTTCTCCCTCTGACCCTCCCCCCTCTCATGTGCTCTCTCTCATTCTCTCTCTCAAATAAATAAATAAAATCTTTTAAAAAAAAAATCTAGACAAAGAGGCAAAGAATCTGTACTCAGAAAACTATAAAATACTCATGAAAGAAATTCAGGTGTCTTTTTGTTACCGTTTTCGACTTTGGTTCCATTTGGTCAGAGAACATACTTGCATAATTTCAGTCTTTTAAGTTTACTGAGATTGGTTTAATGGTTTGGCACATTGTGTGTCCTGGTGAATAGTTCACATGCACTTGAAAAGAATGTGTAGTTTTTGCCATTTAAGTGAGGTTTATCTAAGTATTAATTTGCTCAATTTGGTAATATTATTCAAGTCTTCTATATCTTTGATTTTCTGTCTGCTTATTCTTTGAATTGTTGACAGAAGGGTGGCTCAGTCGTTAAGCGTCTGCCTTCGGCTCGGGTCGTGGTCCCAGGGTCCTGGGATTGAGCCCCACATTGGGCTCTCTGCTCGGCGGGAGGTCTGCTTCTCCCTCTCCCACTCCCCCTGCTTGCGTTCCCTCTCTCGCTGTGTCTTTCTCTGTCAAATAAATAAATAAAATCTTTAAAAAAAAAAAAGTATCGAAGTGTCCAAACACAAGTGTGGACTTATCTATTCCATTCAGCTCCATCAGTTTTGCTTTGTGTATTTTGAAGCTCAGTTTTAGATATATATACATTTAGGATTTTTTTAAATTAATTGACCTTTATTTAATTATAAAATGTCCCTTTTTATTCCTACTCATATTCCTTGTCTTGAGGTCTTTTTCTGCTATTTAGAGAGTCATCCCAGCTTTCGTTCTTTTTTTTTTTTTTTTTAAGATTTATATATTTGTTTGGAGAGAGAGAGAATGTGTGTGTGGGCATGAGTGGAGGAGGTGGGGAGGGACAGATGCAGAGGGAGAGAGAGTCTTTTTTAAGCAGACTCTGGACTGAGCCCAACACAAAAACCCTGAGATCACGACCTGAGAAGAAACCAAGAGTTGGATGCTTAATTGACTGCATCACCCAGATGCCCTGAGCCATTCCAGCTTTCTTATGATTAATATTTGCATGGTACATTTTCCTCTCCTTTTACTTTGTATCTTTGTTTTTTAAAATAAAAAGATTTAAAGTATGTTTTATGGACAGCATAGAGTTGGTCTTGCTGTTTTATCAAGTCTTACGATCTCTGCCTTTTCATTGTAGCATTTAGACCATTTACATTTTCTTATCAGTAAGGTTGGATATTTGTCTGTCATCTTGCTATTTGTTTTCTGTTTATTCTATGTGTTCTATGTCCCCATGTTCCTCATTTCCTTTTTTCCTTTCTTTTTTATTATTTTTATAATTCATCTTATCTCCTTTACTAGCTTACTAGCTATACTAATTCTTTACTTTTCTACTGGTTTCTCTAAGGTTTTTAATATTCATATTTAACTTACCATGGTCTGTCTTCAGATTGTACCTCTTTATGCATTATGGAAGAACCTTACAACAGTATACTTCTGTTTCCCTATTTTATCCCGTGTACTTTTGCTGTCATATATGTTACTTCTGTTTATGATAACCATAATGCATTGATAATTATTTTTGCTTCAAACAGACAATGATCTGTTAAGAAAATTAAAAAACAAGAGAGCAGATATCTTGTATATTTACCCACATATTGATCATTTACAGCACTCTTGATCTTTTTTTTCAGATCTGAGTTTTCATGTGGTATGAGAACTTTCTTTAACAATTTCTTACAGTGCAGATCTGCTGCTATCTCAGCTTCAGTGTTTTTGAAAATAATCTTTTACTTTTGAATAATATTTCTAGGTTGACAGTTTTCTTCTTTCATTACCTTAAAGATACTGTTTTATTGGCTTACATTGCTTCTGATGACAAATTGGTGATGTTGTTCCTGTATGTAATGTCTGTTTCTCCTCTGTCAGTTTTCAAGATTTCCTCTTTCTTACACATTTTTAGTAGCTTATGATGCGTGTCGATGTGGTGGTATATGTGGGTATTTTATGGTTTTCAGATTTGGAAAATTTTTAACTTTCTATCTTCATATACTTTCTGCCCTTTCTCCTGTATTTGAGATTCCAATTACACATTTACTAGATTGCATATTGTCCTATGATCACACAAATACTAATCTTTTTTTTTTTTTTTTTTTTTTACCTTCCCAGTCTTTTTCTCTTCTGCTTCCATTTGGATTTTCTTTTTCCCATGTCAGATTTATTGATGTTTTAGTCTCTACTGTTTCATCCATTGTTACGTCCATTCAGTGAATTTTTCATTTGAGATAACTGTACTTTTCAGGTGGAGAAATTCCATCTGGTCTTTATAATTATGTGTTCCATTTCTCTTACTAAGTTCATTGTTTCCTTTAAATACTTGAGTATAGTTCTGTCTGCTTTGTAAATCCTCATTTTGCTGCTTCCATTATCTTTATCATTTCTGGATCTGTTTCTATTCATTGATTTTCTTTTTCCCCCTGGGTCATGCTTTTTGCCTCTTGAATGCCGTACATTGTAAATGCTTCATTGTTGAGTGTCTGGATTTTGTTGAATGTTTTTAAGAGTATTAGAGTTTGAGGGTGTCTGGCTGGCTCAGTCAGTAGAGCATGTGACTCTTGATCTCAGGGTTGTTAGTTCAAGCCCCACATTGGGTATAGAGATTACTTAAAAAAATTTTTTTTAATCAGATATAAGAAGAAAAGAGTATTAATGTTTGGGATTTTTTTTTTTAAGATTTTTATTTATTAGAGCACACAAGTGGGGGGAGGGGCAGAGGGAGGAGACGCAGGCTCCGCACTGAGCAGGGAGCCCTGGGGGGGCTCAGTCCCAGGACCCTGAGATCATGACCCGAGCCAAAGGCAGACGCTTAACTCACTGAGCCACCCAGGTGCCCCAAAGTTTGTTTTGATAGAAAGTTGTTTTTGGAGATAAACTTGATTTTTTTGACACTTGTTTTTAAATTTTATTAGGGTGACTCTAGAGTAGCAGTCAGCGAACATTTTCTTAACCACATTGCAAATATTTTAGGCTTTGCAGGCCGTACGGTGTCTGTTGCAGTTCCTCCATTCTGCTCTTCTAGTGCTGGAGTGGCCGTAAACAGTATATGATCAAATTATCACAGCTATGTTCCATTAAGACTGAAGTACAAAATATAGGCATTAGGCTAGATTTGGCCTGTAAGCAATAGTTTGCTGATCCCTGGTCTAGAGAAACATTTACTTTAATGCTAATTTAGCCTTACCAACAAGGCACTACTATCTGCTAAATGCGCTAAATGGTTCAGTGAGGTTTCTTCACTGTGGCTGCTCAAAGCTCAAACATCTCCTAACTCTGTATGAAGTCTGGCGTTGGATAATGTTATAGATTGTCAGTAGTTGTACTTTCCCTCTTCATTGTTATTTTCCTGGCCTTGTGTAGTTTAATCCTATTCATGTGCAGTTTATTATAACAACATACAGTCAAAGAGACAGACCCCCATGTAGATTCCTGGAGCTCTACTTTATTTATTTATTATTTTTTTAGATTTCATTTATTTGACAGAGAGAGACACAGCGAGAGAGGGAACCACAAGCAGGGGGAGTGGAGGAGGGAGAAGCAGGCTTCCCGCGGAGCAGGGAGCCCGATGTGGGGCTCTATCCCAGGACCCCGGGATCATGACCTGCGCCAAAGTCAGACGCCTAATGACTGAGCCATTCAGGCGCCCCCCTGGAGCTCTACTTTAATATAACTTTCTCCTGTGGTACTTGGCCTACAAACTTCAGCTGCCCTACAGATACTCTGAACTTGTATCTGTTTCCTCGACTTAGTGAGTCTGCTGTGGTCTGCTTATAGATTCCTCTGTTTGGATTCCCCTTCTTGCTTTGTGGTTCAGAAGTTGCCTCTAAGCAGAAAGCCAGGGCAATTATAGGATTCCCCTTCTTATAAGGATCATAGTCCTATACGGCCTGTTATCCAGTGTTGTCTTACATAGTTTGTTCAGTTTTCTAGTTGCTTATAGTAGGACAGCAAATCCATTCCGTTTACTCTGTTCACAAGCAGAAATGGAAGTTATTTAACATATTCATTTCTATAGTAAAATTATTTCACATTCAAAATCATGTCAATCTCTAAGAATAAATCCTCCAGTTGCAAACTAAGTGAGCTTGCTTAGGATTGTAATATATTGATTATAATGGCACTTTTATAGGTAAGCTAGCTAAGAGAAAACTGTTCCAGTAGATGCTAGTTTTGTTTCAGTATAAGTTAGTGTGTTAGTATAGTATCACTGACTTTAAGCAAGTTGGTGTATGTTTGTGTATATGTCTTCTATTTTTATAAAAGACTTACTGCTATTTTTTCCATTATCTTTTTTAATCTCTCTGTATTAAGAAGAAAATAGTAGGTACATTATTAGCTTAACCCTGAAGAGAGTTTTGTAGCAAAACTGCCAATTTTTTTTTTTAAAGATTTTATTTATTTATTTGACAGAGAGATACACAGTGAGAGAGGGAACACAAGCAGGGGGAGTGGGAGAGGGAGAAGCAGGCTTCCCGCTGAGCAGGGAGCCCGACACAGGGCTCAGTCCCAGGACCCTGGGATCACGACCTGAGCTGAAGGCAGACGCTTAACGACTGAGCCACCCAGGTGCCCCCAAACTGCCAATTTTTTTGTTTGTCTAAACCACCAGTTTTTAAGAAAGAAAAAAATAATGAGACGCTGGCACTTTATTTAGCAAGTAAACTTATGTACATTAGGGCTGTGGCAGACTTTGGCTACAGCTAAGAATTACCAGTTATTCAAAATGCAAACAAGAATCACTCAAAAACTATAGTAATAATCTTGTGCTTATCACTTCCACACCTCTATGCTGAAGTAAAATATCTGGTTTTATTTTTCTGTTCCATGCAAAATTTAATTTATGTTATGCTAATATTTGGCTAAAAGTTTAATCCTAAATCCCATTAAAAATTCATGGTCTTGGGGCACTTGGGTGGCTCAGTCAGTTAAGCAGCTGACTCTTGATTTTGGCTCAGGTCATGATCTCAGGGTCCTAGGATCAGGCCTTGTGTTGGGCTCCTTGCTCAGCAGGGAGTCTGCTTGAGGATTCTCTCTCCCTCTCCCTCCACCCCTCTCCCCACCTCCCACCCCCACCCCCTCTCTGGCATACACTCACTCTCTCTGTCTCTCTAAAATAAATCTTTATAAAAAATAAAAGTTCATGGTCTTTAGAGGGAGGGGCATACTGAGATGTAAAGCTATTATTTTTCTTTCATTGTTAATTTGAATAGTTTTGAGTATTTCTAAGAGTTCTTAGTACACCCTGTCACCTATATATTAGTCCCACAGAGCAATTCCAGCTGGGCAGCTGTGTTGGCTTATTTGTAAATGAGATGTTTATTTCCACAGGAAAAGATGTTAGAGTTAACCCTCTGGTAGCATGTAATATGGTACCATCTATTAATGCCATGATAGTCCTGAGATTAGGAACAACATTATTCATTTCGGAGAGTTATCAGATATCTTCCTTCTTTGGTTTAGCTTAGTAATTGTATAGACTTCAAACGCCTCTTATTGGATAATCTAACTAGATTAGATTCTCTTATTTGTATTAAGCCCAGTTTTTCATACTGTATGATAATATTCCATGCTTTTCTAAGCTTTCCTTCCACCAAGAATTAGAAGTGTGAGTTACAGAATTCTTAAGGTCTGTAACTTGTAGAGGTAGATCCCCCCAGAGTAAGTCCTTATCTCTCCACCAGCTTTCTCTGCCTTCTTCGTTCATATTAAAGGTGACTAGAACCAAAATGGCAGAAAGAGAGAGTGCCTTATACATTTCTCATCCTCCGGACATTATTTGTTCCCATAGCAGAGGGAGTAATTCTTGGTGACTGCAGTTGCTTTCTTTGAGACTGGAGTCTTTCCTCAAGCAGAAATTAGATTGATCATTGCTGTTTGTAGCTTCATTTCTGGATGGTGTTCATGGAAGAATCATTTCTGGGTCCACTGGTTGCAGTTATGATATCACATAGCTTGTTTAAATTCTTTCTAGAAAGAAATTCATATGATACCACACAGTGCTGCTTTTGTTGTTTTCTGAGGCAGGCATAGAAATTCTGCCTTTTGACCAGCTCAGAGTGAGTTATTATATTGCCTAATGATACCCCAAATTCATTCAAACTAGTTTCTTAATTCAGGTAGCTAAAAGAGTAAATAAATCCCAAATTAATCTTCCTGCCCCCTCACCCCACCCCCACCCCCATATGGAAATATTAATTCTATGCTCGGTCCCAGAAGTAGCCTATAACTCCCCAAAGTAAATACTGAAACTAATTCTATAGTGAGTACTATATTACTTGTGTTACTGTTTTCAGAAATAAATGTGTTGATTTAAGGGAAGACCTCAGCCAGGAACGTATCATTGTAGGGGAAGAAAGAGTTTTCCTTAACCCTCTTAGGGTCCCTGGCTGGATCTAAGAACTAGACAAGACAGATTGACAGGAGAAAACCATACAAATTTATCTAATAGAAGTTTTACATGACCTGGGAGCCTTCATAAGGAAATGAAGACCCAAAGAAACAGACCTTTGTATTTTATGCTAGGTGTGATGAAGAGTGGGTAGTGGTGTAGAAATGTGGATAGATTAAGGAGTATGAGGTAATTGTTGAAAGTTGGGGGAAACTTAGCAAGTCCTGTTTGTTCAGATTCTTCTTGGTGTCCCTTTGTCTTTGGAGATAAGGATGCTTCTTTACTCTGAGTATAGGGAAGGCACCTCTCACATGAGGGTTTTATGACCTGTTTCAGGGGGAAAAGGGTAGAGTGAGTGGGAGATCAGAGTGACTTTCCTGCTTGTGCTGTTTTCTCAGACTCCTTCAGCTTAAAATATTCAAATATGTCAAGGTGCCATGTTTTGGGGCTGTGTTTCCTGAACCCCATCATCAGCGATTCCCATGCTCACCCCCAGAAAAAACATCTCTTTATTACTTCTTCATACTGCTGTGACCATTGATGCTCTTACCACCGACTACATCCAAGGAATATTCTGATTCTCAAAATTTTGGGGATAGTGGAAGAAATTATTTTCTCTTACACCAGTAGCAACCAGATGAGCATTTTTCAAGTCACTTTACTAGGAATCAAAGGAAAAGCTAAAAAATAGAAATGTATAAGTTTATAGAGCATAGATTTCTTATATCAAAGAAACTAAAGTTTAACTCATATTGGCTAAATTAACTTTCCCGGCATACAAATCAGTTTTTTTCTTCTCTTTCTCACCTTGTCATGAAGCCTGTAGGATATTCAGGCAGAACCTATCTTTCTTTGAGGTTTTATCACTTTATCTGTTTCTCATAGGTATTATTTGGACTTGGTCTTTTCCATCAGCCATGTGGCCTCTATGTCAGTTTTGAATCTGTTTACTGTAACCCTTTTAGCAGCCTACTCTGAAAAGCAAAAAGACTTCTATATACTTCCAAGCTCCAGAGCCCTACTAGACTCTCTGTTTCCAATAGGAAGTTTGCCCCAACTCTTCTTACTTACTGAGATTCTCTCTGGTAAACTCAGTTTTGTCCATTCCTTTTCCCACCCTTCCTACTCTTCAGAGAAATGGTTTTTCCTAAGGCTTAGAATATAAAGATACGTTCAATAAATAAATTCTATTGAAGTAATCACCAAAGTTATTAAAAATGCATATACTGAGTGATTGAATAATTAAAAGGAAACATAGCCTTTCTTCTGCCAGATGAATAGTCACTTTTTTTTTTTTGGTGGTGGTTTCCTGATATCAAATAGCTCTCCATAGAGATTATGCCAGAGATATTGATAGCCTTTACATCAATTGTTTCATGAGAGGAAAAGGACTGAAGGGAGAGTTTTCTGTGGAAAGGATTATGCACTTTGTTTTTCTCAAATTATTCTCATTTTTTGGTTTTATTTCAGTCTTTATTTCTCTTGGTTTTCCTTCCAGTGGTAATCTATTTTTCTTTTATTTTTCTTTACATTTGAAATTTTCCTACTCTGTTTCGAATTTTATTTATTTATTTTTAAGATTTTATTTATTTATTTATTTATTTGACAGAGAGAGACAGTGAGAGAGGGAACACAAGCAGGGGGAGTGGGAGAGGCAGAAGCAGGCTTCCCGCTGAGCGGGGAGCCTGACGCGGGGCTCGATCCCAAGACCCTGGGACCATGACCCGAGCCGAAGGCAGACGCTCAGTGACTGAGCCACCCAGGCGCCCCCAAATTTTATTTTTCTTATTCAAACTTAATCCTCAAAATATGGGATTTGGTGTTTAAAATTCATAGTTAAAACATGTTAAAGTTGGTTCTCCACTTTAGATTCTATTGGTGTTTTAGGGTGACGTGAAAAAAGAAGGGTGAAAGGAAATTATTTTCTTGTACTACCCTCCAGGAAGTCCTTCTCTATACTTTAAAAGTTCTTATTCTTTTCTAGGAGTCCAATGTGCTGATTGCTGCTAACAGTCAGGGTACAATTAAGGTAAGCTATGGTATACATCTTCATTTTAAATTCAGATCCATTTTTAGATTCTAACAGACTATAACATGGAAATACAGAGTTGTACTAAGCCTTAGAGATCATTCCAAGTCATGGGTCTCTGTCCGTATGAAATGGCTTTGAGGGGAGGTTATATGAATGTCGAATAGATTGATAGGTTGGTCAGAATGAAAAATAGATAAAGACTATTAAGTATTCACTGTGGGCCAAGCACTGCTGCTTCTGTTATGCAGGTGTAGTCAGTGGACAAAGTCCAAGAGAGAGCAGAGGATGCTGGGACATTCGCCAGATTTAAAAATATTTGGTCTTATTTTACTCTTCTCTTCCTCATGTTTGTCTTCCTTTTCTTCCCCTGATAAGTAGGGTTTTCCTCAGTTGCGAAGGGAAGAAAAGGTATTTTAGGGTTTCACTGAAAATTGATCATGTGATCATTCCATTAGTTTAATTTGGAAATTTAAATATCTCTTGGCACACAGTCTCAGTCACAAATTTTTTATACGTAGGTTTCCACATCCTTTTCTTTGTAGTTAGGAGCTCAAGGAAGTAATAATGTTATCTGATTATACTATTGGATATTTAGCACTTGAGCATGACACACTAGATAAGTAAATCTTGAGCTAAGCAGTGAACTTTTTAAACAAAACACCATTTGGGGAGAGGGTTTTAGTACATGAGTTTGATTAGCACTAGTTCTGTGGGTGCCAGTTCTTTCTACATATTCTTTGCTGATACAGAAATATCAGGAAGTGATCTTTTTTGTTTGTTTGTTTTAAAGATTTTATTTATTTGACAGAGACACAGCAAGAGAGGGAACACAAGCAGGGGGAGTGGGAGAGGGAGAAGCAGGCTTCCAGCGGAGCAGGGAGCCCAATGCGGGCCTCGATCCCAGGAGCCTGGGATTACGACCTGAGCCGAAGGCAGATGCTTAACGACTAAGCCACTCAGGCGCCCAGGAAGTGATCTTTTAAAAGTAATATGTATCTATGTCTTCTGCCACTTAGCATTAATTTTGCTGTGGCTTCCTTCCACTCATCCTGAGTGGAGAATGACCCAGCAACCAAGGGAGCAAATCCAAGCCTAACACATTGTCCTATGGTGATGAATTGAGCAAACTCAAAGCAGAACCACACTGTTAGCTGGTCATACTAATTTACATGTATACTCCTTTTTTTTTATACAGCTAGTTTCTCTATTTGGAAAGCCTCACTAGAGAGCCATGGGCAACTTAAATGAAAGCCAGGCTTTTGAACTGATTGTGTTATGTTCTGGAATCTCAAGCAAGATGGTAGAAGGTCTTGGAGTTTCTGTTTTATGTGGCTCTCTGTAGTCTCTCAGTTTTTCTTTATTCTCATGGCAAGGCATGTATTGAAAAAGCTGCACCTTATTCTTCAACAAGTTTGGCCTTTGAGGCAATTGAGATTGCTAACGTATCTGCAGAAAGCTCAAAACTACACATGTACTTATAGAATCTCAGTGACAGCTCTTAAGATTTTGTTCAACGGCATTGACCTCTTTTGTTGAATCGTCTACTTGCCAAATATAAAGACAAAAAGCATCATGGAAGCACAGGTACAAGTTAAGCCTTAGCAGAGCAGGAGGGGAAAGTTGCTCCTTTAGTTCTTTCCACCCAGGACTGCAGTCTCCATCAAACATAATCCTTTTGACAGTATCTTATAATTGTCCTCAGCTTCTGTGTCCTTTCTTAGACATTTCTTCAGCTGTTTTTATAACTGATCATTGCTGCTGCTGCTTATTTTTACTTTTAGCGGTATGACAACTTTCTTGTATGACAAGATAGGACTTGAACTCTCATAACTAACACAATAGCTTGACATCAGATGATTGACTTGAAAATGAATGAAGCGCTAGGAAAAGGCAAGATTTTAGGTCCTGTATACTTTGATTGCTATAAACTCTTTATCCGTGGAAGAAAGAAATAGATTAAAATCCTGAGCAGCAATACTTAAAATTTTCTTTAAGAATATGGAAAGATACCAACATAAATTTCAAAACTGTTCTATCACCCAGTTCATTTATCTGTATGTTTTATGTAGTTTAAAGGCTCCCTAGTTAACTGTGGAGCTAACTAATCTGAAAGAGTTCCTGCAACTGTTGAATTGAAAGGAAGGAAGGATCAATGTCTAATCCCTTCAAATTCTTTAGCATTTTAGCAGTTAGGACAATTTTCTTGATTTGGTTCTCCATTTACAATACAGTAAAGATTCATTAAACTATTTCCATATTTTAAAATGATTTTATTAAACTGATTCTTTTTTCCCTGTTTTCCCCCCAATTAGGTGCTGGAGTTGGTATGAAGGGTTTACTCAAGTTAAACTGTATTTGATCCTGCTGAAATACATCTGCAGCTGACAATGAGAGAAGACAAACTGTCATGTGATGTCTCTCCCCAAAGTCATCATGGGTTTTGGATTTGTTTTGAGTATTTTTTCTTTTCCTTTTCTTTTCTCCTTCATGACCTTTGGGACATTGGGACTACCCAGTGAACTCTCCACCATCAATGTAACTCTATGGACTTTGCTGCTGTTGGTGGTGTGATTATCTAATTTTTGTGATAGGGAAACAAATTCTTTTGAATAAAAATAAATAACAAAAAATAATAAAAGTTTATTGAGCCACAGTTGAGCTGGGAAAGTCTTTGTCAAAGATGGCAGGAGATAATCTTTTCAAGAAGTAACACACATGAACTATGAATAATTTGTAAGGTCCATATTTCCCAACCTCTTTGTAATTCTGCATATCAACTTAAATGTAAAGGTATATGGATTCCCTTCCAGGGAATTGTATGTTTATAGTAGGTGGGAAGATTAGTTAACTTTACCTTATGAATTCATTGACCAGATTTATATCATCAGCAGATACCATACTTCAGTCCTCTGGATCTGGCCAAGAATCTAACATTTTGACCAGTTGAGACCACATTCAAACAGAAAAGGAATAGGGCACCTGGCTGGCTTAGTCGGTAGAGCATGTGACCAGGGTTGTGAGTTCAAGCCCAGCTGGGTGCAGAGATTATGTTAATTAATTAGTTAATTAATTAAAACAGAAAGGGAATGTCAGTCTGTGGCAGCTATTGTCTTTGCCTTTGAAATGTTGCCTAGACATACTGTAAGCCCTAAATGCAGACAAACCACCTTCAATTTGTAAAATCATAGCTATCAGATAGTCACAGATATTAGTACCATCCTCAGCTGAACAGTGACTTTGAGCAGGGGTTAACAAACTTTCTGGAAAGGAGACCAGATAGGAGATATTTTAGGCTTTGAAGATCGTGTGGTCTCTGCCATAATTATGCAATTGTAGCAGGAAAGCATCCATAGACTTAGCAGGAAAAGAATTTGAGGCTCCATTTCCCAAATTACCAAGCCATATAATATCTTAAACTGTCTAGTTAATTTTATGTTATTTTCAATTTGTAAAAAGGAAGAGGTTAGTAGTTTGAGTAGCAGGTCAAGCAAAAATAATGTGAAGTTTTCTGTTTGAGCTACTTTAAAAGTGTGAGCACTTTTTAGAAAAAGATATAAACAGAATTATACCCCACGCATATTTTATAGAAACAGACACTTGGAGAAGCTTGGTATGAATAAATATATGAATGGTAAGGGTAATTGGAATATCCCACTGTATCCCTCTACACTCAAAATTATTGGGTCCACATTTCATTATCTGAAACCTTTGGGTCAAATGCATTTTGGAATTTAGAACTTTTTGAATTTTAGAAAAGTAATAGAGTACATATACTATATATTACATAACACCACCATCCAGCAGAGTCTGGAGCAATACTCTATTATCAAACACATTAATGTTTGTAGCAGAATGTATGAATGTTCACATTATATGAGATTAATAAAGGTTAAAAGTAGTCTTGTATCAATTCAGACAGTTTTTACCAGCGAATGAGTTTGCCTCAAACTTACGTGAAATTTTCAGTTTGCAGAACTTCAAGACAATTATATCTTACTAATTTTGGGGAGTGAAGCACCTGATAAACTTTTGGACTCAATTTTGAGAGGAAAGGTCACTATCATTCAAAAGTTAGACCTGTCAACCAGAACAATGTTAGGCAGCCTTCATTCTAAGATTAATGATGACCTTTTGCAAAGATGCAGAAAGAATATTCAAATGTAGATTCTTTACTTAAAGAACTTAAGCAGATATGTCCAGAAAATCATCAAAATGGGAAGCCTAGAATTAATGCCTCTTTGAATGCATTTAAATAAAAGATTATTATGGTTTTTAATTTGGTCTGACTTTTTTTATGTTTTATTTCAAGCTGTCAACATTGTAAGGTAATGTTAATTTCCATATGTGTAGAAGGATACAATAAGGTACCTTTATTAATTATCAAAGGGACTCAATTTTTAAATAAATTATTTTTAAAAGGCAGTGCTTTACTTAAATTTGTGTTTTTACTTTTTCTTGTAAATAGGGAGAAAGCTTTTTTTTTTTAAGATTTTCTTTATTTATTTGACAGGCACAGCGAGAGAGGGAACACAAGCAGGGGGAGTGGGAGAGGGAGAAGCAGGCTTCCCACTGAGCAGGGAGCCTGATGCGGGGCTCGATCCTAGGACTCTGGGATCATGACCTGAGCCGAAGGCAGACGCTTAACGACTGAGCCACCCAGCCACCCTGGGAGAAAGCATCTTTAAGTTTGAGTTAGTCTTTGAAAGATGTCAACATTGGGCGCCTGGGTGGCTCAGTTGGTTAAGCGACTGCCTTCGGCTCAGGTCATGATCCTGGAGTCCCGGGATCGAGTCCCACATCGGGCTCCCTGCTCAGCAGGGGGTCTGCTTCTCCCTCTGCCCTCTTCCCTCTCGTGCTCTCTGTCTCTCATTCTCTCTCTCTCAAATAAATAAATAAAATCTTTAAAAAAAAAAA
>NC_138374.1:92728909-92755659 GCF_054177405.1 Leptonychotes weddellii | reverse complement strand
GATGTCAACATCAAACTATATCACTGTTCCTTGGAAAAATAACATAATAGTTAAAACTTAATGATAATGTACATTTTTACCCCAAAAGAACTTCTAACTCAAGAAGAATATGGGTCCTCATGTTTTAATCTAATCTAATCTTTGTTTCAGTGGAATTGCAGGGGTTTCTTAGACATAGTTGAATTTATTCTCAGGCACACAACTTCTACTTAAACATTAAAGATTGAAGAACTTTGTAAAATTCTAATAAGAAAATTTAGCTACTAGACATCAAAAAAATTGTGGTACTGAGCCACAACTTCAGGAAGATGAGCATCGCTGGGCCATTAAGGAAGAGATGAGTACAGGATGAGTTTTGAAGGACTAGAGGAAGTCAATAGATATACAGAGCCTTCTAGGGCGTGGTTAAGAATTTGAATTTTGTTATAGAAGCAGTTAATAGGAAGGGTTAAGTGGAATGACATGATTTTTATGGTGAATGGATAGACAGGAACAAGAGTGTGATTAAGGTGATGAGTCAAGAGTTAATGGTGGCTCCAACTAAAGTGGTAGCATGATCCAACCTAAAAACCTACTTCAGCTTGATGGAGTTTACCACAGTTTTAATACCTGTATCTTGAAAGATTCTTGATTAAAGTCATTTTCTCATAATAATTTGTGACAAAGAATACAACTCAGCAAATTCATTTCTTCAGTGGTTATACAATCCTCAACCACAGATGTGGCTCTTGAGAACCTCATGGCTAAAATGTCTGTGTGCTGTTTTGGAAACCTCACTTCTCCAGTCTCAGAACTAGAAGCTCCTCAGCCTTGGTTCTGAATATAAAGGTAATTAATTGGCTATTGACCTGAATGTAACTACTCAAATGTAACAAGGATTTGTTAGAAAAGTCTGCTTACTTAGAAATGAGACTTGAGGAAGTGTTAACTTAGATCCTGAGCCTGTTGTGTTACATGACATTAAATACAACAGTAACACCTTATAGTTCCTCCCAGAGTGGTTAGTTACCAAGCCCTCTGTGGCTTCTGGTTTATGTGGGGCACTCTTGGATTTTTGGACTGAAGAGAAAAACCACAGCGATTGTTCTAGAGGTATTTGTTGAGATCCTGCTTTGTGTGAGGGAGCACTATATACTACATACTAGGCATAGAAAATAAAATATCCCTACTCTCAAAAAGCTCACTGTCCAGTGGGAGAGACAGACAAGTAGACTGTGCCTAAGTGCCGTAGTAGGCATAAATTTTAGGTAGATAGAGTGACAACATAACCAGAGTGGCGGGAGACTAAGGGCTGGGAGTAGGGGTGGTTATCAGGTGGTTATTATTTTCCTGGAGGAAATAACAGTTGAATCCTGAAGAGCAAGTGAGAGTTCAGGTATAAGAGGCAAAGGAATATTCAAGACCAAGGGAAGCAAAGAAATTGGTCCAACTAGCGGCCAAAGGTGGGACAATTTGAGCAACAAAATAAACTAGTATTGGAGTATAGATTATAACCCAAAATATAAAATAAGTATACATGAGTACTTACTGATGTAAATGATTGAATAAACAAAGGGAGAGATGTGAGAAATTACCCATGCAGAATTCCCAATTGTGTAAGGGGTTGGAATATAATGCCTTACTCCTTAAAAAAAAAAAAAAAAAAAAAAGACCTACTGTACTCTTTGAGAGCAAGTCAATATGAACAGCTTAGGTCTAAAGTTTTTATTTAAATGCTAGGTAGTTAACATACAGTGTAATAGTTTCAGGTGTACAATATAGTGATTCAACAATTCTATACCCAACGCTCGTCATAAGTGTACTCTTGATCCCCTTCACCTATTTCATCCATCCCCCCCACCCACCGGCCCTCTGGTAACCATCAGTTTGTTCTCTATAGTTAAGAGTAGAGTGGGGCACGTGGGTGGCTCAGTGGGCTAAGCAACCAACTCTTGGTTTCAGTTCAGGTCATGATCTCAGGGTTGTGAATTCGAAACCCCGAGTCAGCAGGCCCCCGCACTCAGTGGGGAATCTGCTTGAGGATTCTCTCTCCCCCTCTGCCCCCCTCCCACTCTCTCTCCCTTTCTCTCCCTCTCTAAAATAAATGAATAAATCTTTTAAAAAACTACAGTATGGAAAGAATTTGACAATGGAAAAACCTGACAAACACTACCTTACCCAGGTGATCAGGGTCAACATCATACGTTATGTCATGTTGGTAAAAGGGTACTCCTGATACATTGTAATGAAAATGGCACTTTATTTTTTTTTTTAAAGATTTTATTTATTTGACAGAGGGAGCGAGCACAAGCAGTGGGAGCAGCAGAAGCAGAGGGAGAAGCAGGCTTCCCCCTGAGCAGAGAACCTGATCTGGGGCTCGATCCCAGGACCCTGGGATCATTACCTGAGCCGAAGGCAGACGCTTAACCGACTGAGCCACCTGGGCACCCCGAAAATGGCACTTTAATTCTGTGGTTTTCCTCCCAAAAATTCATAACCGCAGCCAAAATGAGAAAAATATTAGGTAAAATGCCTGTTGAGGGACATCCTACTAAATACTCACTACTCCTCAAAACAAGGGAGGTGAGAAACAGTCACAGCCATGAGGAGTTGAGAAGACATGATTAATGTGATATAACATCCTGAATGGGATCACGAAACAGAAAAGGGCATTACATAAAATCCAAGGAAATCTGAATAAAGTATGGGCTTGATATTAACTTGTGAGTATCGATTCATTAATTTTAACAAATGTACCATAATAATGTAAGATGTTAATAATAGGGGGAAATGGGTGTAGGATATATGAGAACTCTTGCTTCCTTTGCACTTTTTCTGTAAATCTAAAAACACTAAAATAAAAAGTTTACCAACAATAAGTAAAAGGTATGAGGATAGATTCAGTATATACAAAACAAAGTCCAAGACAGGAGTGCCAGTTGAAGCTGAAGAAGTACACAGAATAACACAATGATCTGTTTCAGCTGTCACTTAAAAAAACAAAAGGTAAACATGGAGTTTAGAGGAGGTTTAAGTTGACTAAGAAATTGTATAGTTTTGCAAAACATAGTAAGCCTTTGTAGTCCGTATTTATCTCTCAATTCTATTTACTGAGGGGATGCCCGGCTGGCTCAGTCGGTAGAACATGCGACTCTTAATCTTGGGGTGGTGAGTTGGAGCCCCACATTGGGCATAGAATTTACATTAAGAAAACAATAGTAATAAATCCTGCTTACTGAGGATCAGGCTCTTATCTCTGTTAATAGATTTTACTACACATATCCTTAGTCACTCAGATATCCAACTGCCATGATTGGCACTAGAATGATTCCTTTCTTTTACCTGAGATCTTTACAGTTTCTTAATGTGAGAAGAAATCTTTCCATTTGTATATGGTTTTAATTTGTTCTCAGTTTTCTGTGAGTCATGTGTCCTTGATCAGTTTGAGAAGCAAAATCCCTAGTACCCAAGCTCCAAGCGAGATTTTGGGTTGGAACTGTGTAGAGATTCTCATGAACAGTCTAGGTTTACCAATTATTTTTTCTTTAAGATTATATTTATTTATTTTAAGCAATCTCTATACCCTACCTGGAGCTCGAACTTACAACCCCAAGATCAAGTGTCACACGCTCTACTGCCTGGAGCCAGCCACATGCCCCCCGGTTAACCAATTATTGTGCAAAATATTTGCCATGTCCCTGAAGATGATTTTAAGGATCTTTCTGTATGCACTGCTTTTGTCCTATGGTGGGTACTAATCTGTGATCAGAGGTTTAGGAGCTTTTGGAAGAACCACATAAAAAAATAGTCTTCAGCAATTTCAAGAGAAAGAACCAAGGCAAATACAAGTAATACTCTAAAGATTTGCCTTTAGTTTTATAGACCCAAAAGAATGTCTTATCTTGGAAACTTTTCTGCATGACCCTCAGTGGAATAGTGCACTGCTAACTGTTCACTCCAGTGGTAGTATCCTCAGTTAGTGGTCTGTGACGGATATGGGCTTTAGCTCAGAAGGGATGAGTAAGGTCGGAGAGCCGCTTGCATATGGTGGCTCGATTCATTCAACAAAGATTTGAGTGCCTTTTTTTTTTTTATAGCACCGGGTACTTTTATTATATAGAACTTAATAATTAACAAAACGATTTCCATTCTCCTGGCACTTTGATACGAGGACTTAATAAAAGAACAATATTGAGAAGCTCCCACTGTGGAAAAAGAATGAGGTAAGGACTGCAGCCTCAAGGCCTGGCGGCAACTGCTACCTTCTCTCATCAACACGTTCCAGAACAAGAAGCTGATACTATGCACTCACAAAGTCTTTCCTTCAAAGATTTCAGAGCCTTTTACGAAGCTCCATCTGCGGTATCCAGCACTATTAATCCCATTCAGATGTTCTCCTCCTCATGTAACTGTGTCCCTCACTACCAACAGCTTCATATATGTCCTTTGTATTCTCTTGTGTTGCATGTAGATAACCAATATACGCCACGCAAAGTGAAAGGGTTATCAATCCGAAAGCCATTACAGGGTGGTTAAGTTTAATGAAGAGCTCTGGATTCACAGCTCGAAATTAAGTTATTGCGCGGACCCCTCTGAGCCCTGGGTTTCGAAAGTCTTTCTCTCTGGGTGGTTCCTTTTTAAAGCCAGGAGATTCCGGTGCTGAAGATATCTTCTTGATTAATGATGATTTATTACCTGCCGTGAGGTCCCCTCCCCTGCGCGTCATCTCCTTGAGTGCCTAATTTGAAGTAGTATCTTCTAGGCTAAGGGGCAGCAGACTTTTCCTGTGAAGGGCCAGATAGCGAAGATTTTAGGTTTATGAACCATATAGTCTCTGTCACAACTGATGTGGGGAACAAAGGCAGAAGAAAAATAAATTTCCTTACTACCTACAGCCCATTGACAAATCCTTGAAACAGGCAGAGTGACATTCCTCTAGGGACTCAACTGCCTTGATGTTAATACTTTGCTAAGGGCAAAAGACAACCCTAGCCTGAACATACACACACACACACACACACACACACACACACACACATCTGAAGGGTTTCATGACTAAGGTTTTATTAGATGGTAATAAATGCCATTTTCCCAACAATAGCTAGCCCCCTCAGGGTCCTGGAAACCTTGCTTCCAAAATTCCTTAGAGACTTACCCTATCCCTAACTCCCTCCCAGCTTGAAAATATATAATGGGCCGCTCCTCATGACCCCGGTGCAGCTCGTTCTGCCCACGGGTCCTGTCCCTGTGCTTTAATAAAACCACCGGTTGGCACCAAAGGTGTCTCAAGAATTCTTTCTTGGCCATTGGCTTCGAAACCTAACATTCTTTCCTACATCAACAACTACTTAATTCTGTCATTGAAGCGTGGAAAAGCTGCCCTAGACATGTTCACAAAATGTGGACGGAAGTGGGGAACGGGAGAAAGACATATCCCTCTTCTGTCATAAAGATCTGTTACAATGCACTTAGGCAACCAGAGGTTGGGGGCAGACGCTGGAAAACGAGAACACTTCCTGGGGAATGGAACTGGAAAAAATGTTTTGGCCCCCACTTGTGGCTCTGTGGACGTGACTGTTTTTCTTGATAAGCAATCTCTTCCTCTGACGTGTGGTCCGCATTTCCTGTCCCTCGTCCCTTTGCTACCTGTGCAGAGGAAGAGAGACTGCAAAGACCCCAAGAGCAGTGATGCAGCTTTTCAAATCTGGCTCTCACCTCTAGGGAGAGAATGCACAGGACATGTGGTAGGAAAAGAGACATTTCAGAACTGTCAGTTTGGGTATTTTAAGTCAGCAGTGAGGGTAGCCCTTGACAGGTCAGCTCTCAGGCAGATGCCCTGTGCAGGAAGCACAAGGAATAATGCCGTTTTATGGACCCACTGGCCTTGCAAACAGCTAATCTAACCTTTCAACCTTTCATCCTTTTGTTGCTTGCAATTTTTATACTTTATACTTGATTATTCTTCATAATGGCAAAAAAATTGAAGAGGAGAGACTAAAATTTTAAGATGCATATGCTAATGCTACCCTGTATTCATGGAGTGCTTTT
Organism: Leptonychotes weddellii; assembly: GCF_054177405.1. Lineage (NCBI taxonomy): Eukaryota > Metazoa > Chordata > Mammalia > Carnivora > Phocidae > Leptonychotes > Leptonychotes weddellii. The sequence goes on along the minus strand of NC_138374.1, from coordinate 92,749,632 downwards.
TAATTTCCAAGGGTGCCAGAGGCCTTTCCAGAAAAGATCTATTACAGAAACTGTAGGGCAAAGCTTTGCAAGTCAGTAGAACAGGAACACCAAACCCCGGGTCTGTGAATAGGAGACTTCCCTTTCCCAAGGGGACCACAGGGCCCGTGAGACGTCTCTCCTGGGATCGGCCAAGCAGAATTTGGCAAGTGGGACTGAGGACTCTCATGGTATAAACACTGACCAGAGTTTGGTCTTTAAACATGAAGAATAGTGAAAAAATATGAAGTGCTTATTAACTGGGCTGGCTTTTAACAGTGGTTAATTTGGTTCATTTAGGTCATGCAACTGCTACATCTTTCAAAATTGACCCCCCCCAAAATTAGCCAGAGTTCAAGCATTAGCCATAAAATATGTATGAATACTTATAAGAGACTCAGTCATACCAAAATAAAAAAAATCAGTTGAGTTCCAAATTTTCACATAAGAGCTATGAACTTGAGAAACCTTCTTTTATATTCAGAAAGGAAATTTCAATAGCTCAGGATGAAAGAACCAGAAAGGAAAGAAAGAGGGGAAAAAAGCCAGTCTTGCAAAATATCCTCTGCTTTCCCACACTCACTCAACAGGCCGTCGTAAGCACAGACCTGTCAGAGTATTCGGTGAAAATAATCTCAACCCCAAACCTCTCAGGCCTCTCTGTTCAAGTGTACGGCATCGTAGAGATCTTCATATCCCACTCAGACAAGAAAATGTCTAAAATATCTCACTGTTGACCAAGCTTTAGCAGAAAAGAGAGTCCCCTGGTTCTCTGAAAATGCACAAACACATCACCACTGCTTGGGTGCACTCCTGTGGAAATCACTACACAATCCATCAAAAAAGCTTTTAGTCATGGGTGGGCCCTCCAAAATTCCAGGTTGCTGTGCTAGACACACCATCATGGGAAGAGATCATCACTGCTTGAGGGAGACTTTTAGTCACTAGAATGCAAGCTCAGGAGAGACTGCATTTTCCATGGTTTTTCCTTTTTTCCTGCCACGGCTGTATGGTGGAAGCCTAGAGCAGAGGTCAGCAAATGCTATAGCCTGTAAGACCCGTCCAGCAGGTGGACGTTTTTGTATGGCTCATAAGCGATGAATAGTTTTTACACTTTCAAATGCTTGAAAGAACAATTTTTAAACAATATTGTGATACATGACAATTAAATGAAATTCAAATTTCAGCATCCATTCATGCAGTTTCATTGGAAACTAACCACACATTTTTTCCAGTTTCGTTCCCCAGGAAGTGTTCTCATTTTCCAGCGTCTGCCCCCACCCTCTGGTTGCCTAAGTGCATTGTAACAGATCTTTATGACAGAAGAGGGATGTGTCTTTCTCCTGTTCCCCACTTCTTGCTATGGGAGGATGAGCAGTCTGGGGAAGCCAACTGTTTATTTAACTGTGCGTTCCTGTTTCTCCATATTCTGAGACCCTCCAGGGAACCTGGACGTTGGTTTCACCTCTCCTGGGGGCTGAGGCAGTAGGGCCAGAAATTTGGACGAATCTCTGGGCCTCATGACCTCAGTCTCAGTACATTACTTCTGTTTCCCTCTCAGAGTCAAAAGACTGGTCCCCAGAGTCCCCGGCTCTCTGCACCGCAACCAGCGAATGAAATGTCCTGCTCAGTGTCGGACCTCCTCATATAGCATCACCCCAAGGCCGTCTGCTAGTCTCCACTCTTATACTTCTGGCCTTTGAGAGAGCTAGCTTCCAAGTCTCAAAACTCAGGAATTTGGGAACTGAAGTTACTTGCTCTTTCACAGAAACTACCTCCCTTTCTCCGCCGCCCCCTTGTCTCTGCTCCTCCTGCCTCTGTTTGTCCCTCCCTGCGTCCCACGGACTCCTGAGCGGGGCTGGATGGGATCCTGTTGACCGCAGTTCTCTTCCTCAGTGGGCTTCCCCAAGAGGGACACGGCTTTTCTAGCTGGGCTTTCTAGCTGTGCGTTACCTGCCCTGTCTGACGATGCAAAACTCCTGTGACCCCTGGCTGAGCGCTGAGTCCACTTCGTGTCCTAGACCACATCCCGCCTCCAAGAATCCCTTTCCAGGCACAGGCCGCAGAGCTGGGAAGGCAGAAACGGTCAAGACCAATGACGGAGATCACGGGATGGAGAACCTCATATGCAGGCAGCAGGGTGGACAGTACGGAGATGTACTAGTGACTGGGCAACAGGCAAACACAAGGGGACTTAGGCTGATAAGCACAAATATGGGAAAGGAAACCAAGGCGCCGTATCATCCCCTCTTTCTCCCATTGCAATGTGAGGAGAACCAGCCCTTCCTATTTGGATCTCTAGCAAAGCTGATGGCGCTGAGAAGCTACCCAGGCCCCTTAGGCACAGAGGGAATATTTAGAATGCCATGCCCTTCTCCTCTCCTGATATCATTCATCTAAAGGGTGTGTGTGGTTTTTTTTGTTTTGTTTTTTGTTTTTTTCCTGGAACCCTGGCAAGATCCACAAAAGTTGGCAGAAATCCTCTGCAGCTTGTTTTCAGTTTACACCCCCCACCCCACAGGGATGTGCGCAGCTGTGGCAGGGGATTCGCAGCCAGCCCATGTCCCTCTGATGGGGCCAGCTCGTCGTGGCCTGGGAGAAGGGCGTGGAGAGAAGGTGAACGTCCACTACTCCCTAACCATAGCAGAACTAAGTGTGTTAGAGACCCCTCGAGAGGGGTTGCTAATGGCAGGACTCTATCTCTTTCTGATAAAGGTGAGCTGGGAGCAGGTGCGGTGGTGAGTCCTCAGTTGATTTCCATCCGTGGTTTGCCGAAGCTTCCTCGCGTTTTACTGGCGCAGACCTGGGACAGATCAAGATGGAGCTCTATTCTCAACAACCTTCGTCTTGGCTCTCTTGGCGACTCTCCAAACCCAAATTAAGGACTAGGTGGTAGGATGGCAAGGACAGACTATTGCTCAGCCCCTAGCCCCCAGCAGCTACTCAGTTTGGGGATAATCTAGAGAAAGACAAAGGAGGAAAGAAGAGATTGAGTAGCTGTGTTGGCTGTCTAGTTAGAACTCTTTACTAAAGCGAACAACCCCTCCCCTGGCCAACCCATGAAGATAGCAAAGGAAGAGGACACAACTGCAGGTCACTATTGCAAAGTGCCTGGAAGGACCGTAGAAGGGACTCTGGAGCCCATGGAGATTGCAGAGACAGGGTCATCAGGAAAGCCTGCCCGGACAAAACCCATAGCTAGGAAGCACTTGGCACGGGGCTCACATGGACAGATTGGGGAAATCTCAGAAGGGGGAGCTGGTGAGCCCTGCATCAGTAGCTTTTGTTCAGGTTCATCTATCCTGGCCTTTTCTGGTAGATCTCAGCGCTCCTCATTCCTCAGCTCCCTTAGAAATGTCCCCCTTTCCATCCGACAACAGAGAGTACAAGTCACTGGTGTTTTGGGTTAGCGCTCTTGTTTCTTTTCCTCTGTGATGCCCGTACAGATAGGTGCTCTTACTGAGGAACAGGAGGGTCTCCTTTCTTCTTTTTTTTAAAGCAAGCTCTATGGCCAACATGGGGCTTGAATTCACTACCCTGAGATCAAGGGTCACATGCTCTACTGACTGAGCCAGCCAGGTGCCTCTCCTTTTTTTTTTTTTAAGTAAGGAGGGCTTCCTTTCTCCTAATTGTCCTGTAAACCTACTGGGGAGAGATCTCCTGTGCCAACTAAAGACCCCTGTATTCTGTGCTCTGGGTGGAGTGCTCGTGGAGCTCCCTGAACAAGAAGGCACTTGGATTAGTCACTATCTCTCCCACCTCCTGGGAGAGAAGAGGGATGACAGAGTGGCAGACTCACACCCAAACCAAAACAAAGAGGTACATTGCTTTGCACCCTAGGGATTAATGGATTGGATTCATTCAAGATCTAGAACCAGTGAAAATAATATACAAGAAAGGTAAGTATGGCCATGTGTACACAATATCCTTTGTCCAGAGCTCAACTAGAAGGAATAAACCAGTTATAAAAGAATCAGAAAATGGGAGGGGTAATTAAAAAGGAATATTCACCCTGTAATATTCTTATAGTTACAATAAAGAAGGAAGGGAAATTTGGTAAAGACAGTCAACCACTATATAGATTTGTACAAGATCTTAGAAATAAATGCATTTTGTATACAATGTTGCATTAACCCCTGTGGTCTCTAACCCCACAACTACCCTCACTTTGATATCATCATCTGCAAAGTGATGTGATCCACCTATATTCTGCTTTTTTTTTTTCTGTCCTCTAGTGGACCAGTCTTACTTTTTGTTTGCTTTTTAATTATGGGGGAGCCCAATATTTATGGCAAGGAATTCCTCAAGGATTTCAAGGCTCCCCTTACTATTTTCTCTAGTTCTTTACTGAAAGACTTAGAAAAAGTTTTCCCACCAGAGGGATCCGTGAACATACTCTATGTAGACTTGCTGCCAACCTCAGAAACTACGGAGCAATGCAAGACTGATATTTTGGCTTTATTGCAGTTCTTGCTTCATAGGGTCATAATGCCTCCTTAGACAAATTGCAATATTGCCAAGCTGAAGTAACTATTTAGGGCATCTATCATCAGCTGAAGGCCATTAAATATTGCAATCTGGAAGTCAGCAAATTTTGCATATAAAATAGTGTACTCCAGAAAAGGGACTTGGGCCATTTGGGGGACTAGTAGGGTATTGTAGACAACAGATCCCAGCTTTTGTCAGGCGTGCGCAACCTCTGACAGAGCAATGTTGTGGTAACTCTCCAGACGCTCTGGCCGGGTCCTTAGAATCTGAAGAGGCTTTTGAACAATTGAAATTAGCTATATAGCCCCTCCCCAGCTTGGGGATTCCAGACTTTGAGAAACCTGTCCATTTTTTGGGCCTGAAAATAAAGGTGCTGCTCGTGCAGTATTAACTCAAAAATTGGACTAGACCATAGACCGATAGCTTATTTCTCCATTCTTCCAGATGCTGTTGTACTGAGGATGCCTGGCTGCCTCTGAGTGGTGGAAGCAATGGCAGCCCCCGGTCTTACAGAAGGGCCCAAGGTCTCACCTTGGGTCGTTTATGCCATGATAGTGATCTTACAAGTGCATTTGTCACTAAGTGTGCCATCAGATTAACTGCGAATAGGCATTATTGCCCAGTCCTGGTATTGTGGTCCAAAGGCGTACTCTCCTAAACCCAGCTACTCTCTGCAAGATTCTGATCAAATTGATGAACGTGATTGCACAATAGTAAGAGAAGATACTAGGCCCGATCTGACTTATCAGCTAACCTAATTCAAAATGCAGATTTGATCATGTTTGCTGACGGGTCATGTACCCGGAAGAAGAATGGCCAACTTAAGGCTTCCTACGCTTTAGTGACTTCTCATGAAATTTTGGAGGCTTATGTTCTATCTGTAATCAAATGGGCCCACGAAGCTGAGTCAATAGCAGGTACTAGAGCTGTAGTGCTTGGTTCTGGGCTTAAAGTGAACAAAGACGGTGATAGCAAATATGTGTTTGCTTTCTGTCAATGCAACAGATCAACATTTTAAAAAATAGAGGGCTTTCGACATCAATGAGAACGACAACAAAAATCTAATGTCAAATTGCTAGCTGATATGTTGGGGCTTTACGGCTGCCTGCTGACTTATCTGTAGTTGACTTTGCTGCCAGAGTTGTGAAGCCGCTGTTAAAACCTGGCGGGATCCCAACTTAAAAGCTCCACTGTTAATACAACAAGAAATGTTTGTTCATTTTCAAAATCATGCTTTGCAAAAGAAAATGGACAAAAGGATTATAAAAGGGGCTAAAAGAAATTTGTGTGGACTTTGGGAATTCCCTAACCTAATTCCCTAATTCCTATACCACAGTCCCTATTCGCATGGCTTAGTGTTCTGTCATTGATAAAATCACCCGAATAAAAGAGGGAATTTAACGGCACTGAACTCTTACTACACCTGCCTACCCAAAAGTTAAAATTATCCAAAACATACTAAAAAGAGATGCGCTATTTGCCAACAGAATTCTTCACAGGCCTCTCCCAAGGTAAGCACAGAAAGTTCTCCCTGACCAGCTCTCCCCAGAACCTGGAGGCAGTTGGATTTCATAGATTTGGTGTCTGTGAAAGGTAAGAGATCTTACCTTCTTATGGTTTGTATGATGTCTGGGTAACCTGGTCTTTCCCTCTTCATTAGGTGGTGCTCAGACAGTGGTAAAGACTTTTTTAAAAACTATGTGGAATCAGAGGAAGTCGCCTTATTTCTACTGTTGTCCAGGAATTATGCAAAGGTTTGCAGATTCCTGTAAGTCTCAGTCCTCTGGACAAGAGGAACAAGTGAAACTACACCCTAAGACTGAATAAGATTCAGCAACCCACCAGGTTAAAATTGCCCTAGAGCTTCACCACTAGCCTTATTAAGAATTAGAGGGACTCCAAAGGGAGGCAAGATGACCGAATAGTAGGGGACCTCGTTTCATCCAGTCCCTTGAATTCAGCTACGTATCTATCAAATCATTCTGGACACCTGTGAATTTAACCTGAGATGTAAGAAAAGAATTGTTGGAACTCTACAAATAGAAAAGCGACCACTTTCTGCAAGGTAGGAGTGACTCTGAGGGGATATATCAGAAGATAAACGGGGTGGGAGGGAGCCTCCAAAAGCCGGCTGCTGGGAAGTGTTACAAAATCAGAACTTGTAGAAGTCTGCTCCAGCGAGAGACATCCCTGCCTGAAAGGTGCTCGAGTGGTGAAGTGGGGCAGAACCCTCGCTGGGATAGCATGGTCTCAGGACTCCCCGGGTCACAGGAAGACAGGGGTGCCTGAGTGTGGCAGAGCTCCCAGGCATTGGAGCGGAGAAACCAGCTACAGTCAGCGAGCTGGGAGTGGCCCCTAGCTCGGTTTGCCATAAACCTCAAACCATGGCATGATCGGGTGACCACTCTCCATGTGGGGACCCTCCTCCTTCGCTCAGGAGGAGCGGCACCAGTGTGTATTGCAGGAGTCTGCAGAGTTTGGTGCACACAAAAATGAAGACTGCTTTTCCCTGAGTGTTTACTGAAAAATGGGGGCTGCGGTCTTTTAGCTCCGGGACTGATTGGGGTGCCACCATTTTTATTTTCAGCCTCTAAAGCAGCACAGAAAGACTTTAGGGAACAGAAGTCACCTAGAGCAACCCCAAGCAGCTTACAATGAGCCTGCCCCCCCTCCCCCTGCAAGGGGTGTTGCAACTCTGCCCAGGCAAAGACACCTGAGAATCAGTGCAACAGGCCTCTCCCCCAGAAGACCAGCAGGACCAGCAGGGGATACCAAGTTTACCCATCACTCAGAACTGAAAAACTCCTGAACTAGGGGAAAAGAGTCTATAGAATTCGAGGTTTTTTTCTCATGATTCTTTTATCTTTCAATTTAAAGTTTTCCTTTTTTTTCTTTTTTCCTTTTCAACTAGTTTCTTATTTTATCAACTCTTTGTTTTTAAGTCTTTTTTTAAATTTTCATTTTTACATTTACATTTTATAGATATATTCTTCATTTTTGGCTTCCTTTCACTGTATTCAGCTTTATTTTTGTATATATGTAAGTTTTTCTTCCTTTATAATTGTGGGATCAAGTGTTTTCTAACAAACAGACCAAAATACACCCAGGACCAAGTTGATCACCTTGTTCTGTCCACTTGTTTGATTATATTTTCTCTCTGCCCCCCTCCACCCCTTTTCTTTCTTTTTTGGCTCCTGATCTCTTCTGATTTGTCTAGTGTATATTTTGCTGGGGTCATGGTTGGTATTTTTATTTTTATTTTATTTTTCTTAGAGCTTTTATTTATTTATTTGACAGAGAGAGACACAGTAAGAGAGGGAACACAAGCAGGGGGAGTGGGAGAGGGAGAAGCAGGCTTCCCGCTGAGCAGGGAGCCTGATGTGGGGCTTGATCCCAGGACCCTGGGATCATGACCTGAGCCGAAGGCAGATGCTTAATGACTGAGCCACCCAGGTGCCCCTTTATTTTTATTTTTTATTTCTTTTTTTTCCCCTCATTGATCTATTCTTCTCTGGACAAAATGACTAGCAGGAGGAATTCACCACAAAAGAAAGAACCAGAGATAATACTCTCTGCCATAGATTTAATCAATATGGATATAAGTAAAATGTCAGACCTGGAATCCAAAATAACGATTATACTAGCTGGGCTTGAAAGAAAGCATAAAAGACACCAGAGGATCCCTTAGTGCAGAAATAAAAGAACTAAAATCTAATCAGGCTGAAATTAAAAATGCTTTAACTGAGATGCAGTCTAAAATGGACACACTAACAGCTAGGGTAAATGAGGCAGAAGCGAGTCAGTGACACAGAAGACAAAATGTTGGAAAGTAAGGAAGCTGAGGAAAAGAGAGAAAAACAACTAAGGGATCATGAGGAGAGGCTTTGAGAAATCAGTGATACCACAAAGTGAAACAATACTAGATTGATTGGGGTCCCAGAGGAAGAGAAGAGAGAGGGATAGCATGTATATTTGAGAAAAATCATAGCTGAGACCTTCCCTAATCTCTGGAAGGAAAAAGGCATTAAAGTCCAGGAGACACAGAGAACCCCCCTCAAAATAAAAAAATAGATCAATACCCCAACATATAATAGTGAAGCTTGCAAATTTCAGAGATGAAGAGAAAATCCTGACAGTAGCTCGAGGCAAGAAGTCCTTAACCTACAAGGGTGGAAACATTAGACTAGCAGCAGACCTGTCCACAGAGACCTGGCAGGCCAGAAAGGACTGGCATGATATATCCAGGGTGCTAAATGAGAAAAACATGCAGCCAAGAATACTTTATCCAGGAAGGTTGTCATTCAGAATGGAAGGAGAGATTAAGATCTTCCAGGACAAACAGAAACTTAAGGAATTTGTGATCACTAAACCAGCCCTGTAAGAAATATTAAAGGGGGTCCTGTAAGCGAAGAGAGACCCCCAAAGTAACATAGACCTGAAAGGAAGAGAGATGATATACAGAAACAGTGACTTTATAGGTAATACAGTGGCACTAAGTTCATATCTTTCTATAGTTACTCTGAATGTAAATGGGCTAAATGCTCCAATCAAATGACACAGGGTATCAGATTGGATAAAAAAGCAAGACCCATCGATATGCTTGTCTACAAGGACTCATTTTAGACCCAAATACACCTCCAGATTGAAAGTGAGGGGGTAGAGAACCATGTATCATGCTAATGGACATCAAAAGAAAGCTGGAGTAGCAATCCTTATATAATACAAACAAGATTTTAAACCAAAAACAGTAGTAAGAGATGAAGAGGAACACTATATCATACTTAAAGGGTCTATCCAACAAGAAGATCTAACAATTATAAATACTTGTGCTCCTAACTTGGGAGCAGCCAACTATATACACCAATTAATAACAAAATTAAAGAAACAAATTGATCATAATACAATAATTGTAGGGAACTTTAACACCCACTCACAACAATGGACAGATTATCTAAGCAGAAGATCAACAAGGATACAAGGACTTTATATGACACATTGGACCAGATGGACTTCACAGGTATGTACAGAGCATTCCATCCTAAAGCAACAGAATACACATTCTTCTTGAGTGCACATGGAACATTCTCCAGAATAGATCACATACTGGGTCACAAATCAGGTCTCAACTGGTACCAAAAGATTGGGATTATTCCCTGCATATTTTCAGACCACAATGCTTTGAAATTAGAACTTAATCACAAGAGGAAAGTCGGAAAGAACTCAAATACTTGGTGGCAAAAGAGCATCCTACCAAAGAATGAATGGGTTAACCAGTAAATTAAAGAAGAATTTTAAAAAATTCATGGAAACAAATGAAAATGAAATTGCAACTGTTCAAAATCTTTGGGATGCAGCAAAGGCAGTCCTAAGAGGGAAGTACATAGCCATACAAGGCTTTCTCAAGAAACTAGAAAAGTCCCAAATACACAACTAACCTTACACCCAAAGGAACTGGAGAAAGAAAAGCAAATAGAGCCTAAACCAAGCAGAAAGCAAGAAATAATAAAGATTAGAGCAGAAATCAATGAAACAGAAGCCAAAAGAATAGTAGAACAGGTTAATGAAACTACAAGCTGGTTCTTTGAAAGAATTAATAAGATCAATAAACCCCTAGCCAGACTTATCAAAAAGAAAAGAGAAAGGACTCAGATTAATAAAATCATGAATGAAAGAGGAGAGATCATGACCAACACCAAGGAAATACAAACAGTGTTAAGAACATATTATGAGCAACTATATGCCAACAAATTAAGCAATCTGGGAGAAATGGATGCACTCTAGAAACTTATAAACTACCAAAACTGAAACAGGAAGAAATAGAAAACCTGAACAGACCCATAACCAGCAAATAAATTGAACCAGTAATCAAAAATCTCCCAACAAACAAGAGCTCAGGGCCAGATGGCTTCCCAGGGGAATTCTACCAAACATTTAAAGAAGAATTAATATCTATGCTTCTGAAGCTGTTTTGAAAAATAGAAATGGAAGGAAAACTTCCAAACTCCTTCTATGAAGCCAGCATTACCTTAATCCCAAAACCAGACAAAGGCCCCACCAAAAAGGAGAATTACAAACCAATATCTCTGATGAAAATGGATGCCAAAATTCTCACTAAGATACTAGCCAGTAGGATCCAACAGTGCACTAAAAGGATTATTCATCACAACCAGGTGGGATTTATTCCTGGGCTGCAAGTGTGGTTCAACATCTACAAATCAAGCAACATGATATATCACATTAACACAAGAAAGGACAAGAACCATATGATCCTCTCAATTGATGCAGGAAAAGCATTTGACAAAATACAGCATCCTTTCTTGATTAAGACTCTCTGGGATGCCTGGGTGGCTCAGTCAGTTGGGCATCTGCCTTTGGCTTGGGTCATGATCCCAGGGTCCTGGGATTGAGCCCCACATTGGGCTCCCTGCTCAGCGGGGAGCCTGCTTCTCCCTCTGCTGCTCCACCTACTTGTTCTCTCTCTGTCAAATAAATAAAATCTTTAAAAAAAAAAGAAAACTCTCCACAGTGTAGGGATAAAGGGAGCATACCTCAATATCATAAAATCCATCTATGAAAAGCCCACAGTGAATATCATTCTCAATACGGAAAAACTGAGAGCTTTTACCCTAAGATCAGGAACACGACAGGGATGTCAACTTTCACCACTGTTGTTCAACATAGTACTAGAAATCCTAGCCTCAGCAATCAGACAATAAAAAGAAATAAAAGGCATTCAAATTGGCAAAGAAGAAATCAAATGCTCACTCTTCACAGATGACATGATACTTTATGTGGAAAACCCAAAAGACCACCCCAGAATTGCTAGAACTCATACAGGAAGTGAGCAATGTGGCAGGATATAAAATCAGTGCACAGAAATCAGTTGCATTTCTGTACACTAACAATGAGACAGAAGAAAGAGAAATTAAGGAATTGATCTTATTTACAATTGCACCAAAACCCAGAAGATATTTAGGAATAAACCTAATCAAAGAGGTAAAGCATCTGTACTCTAAAAACTATAGAACATGGGGAGCCTGGGTGGCTCAGTCGTTAAGCGTCTGCCTTTAGCTTAGGTCATGATCCCAGGGTCCTGGGATCGAGCCCCGCTTCCAGCTGCCTGCTCCGTGGGAAGCCTGCTTCTCCCTCTCCCACTGCCCCCTGCTTGTATTCCCTCTCTCTCTGGGTCTCTCTCTGTCAAATAAATAAAAGAACAATCTTAAAAAAAATAAAAACTATAGAACACTTATGAAAGAAATTGAGGAAGACAAAGAAATGGAAAAACATTCCATGCTCATGGATTGGAAGAATAAATATTGTTAAAATGTCTATGCTACCCAGAGCAATCTACACATTCAATGCAATCCTTATCAAAATACCACTGACATTTGTCACAGAGCTGGAACAAACAATCCTAAAATTTGTATGGAACCAGAAAAGACCCCACATAGCCAGAGAAATGTTGAAAAAGAAAAGCAAAGCTGGCGGCATCACAATTCCGGACTTCCAGCTCTATTACAAAGCTGTCATCATCAAGACAGTATGGTACTGGCACAAAAACAGACACAGAGATCAATGGAACAGAATAGAGAATCAAGAATTGGACCCTTAGCTCTATGGTCAACTGATCTTTGAGAAAGCAGGAAAGAAGATTCAGTGGAAAAAAAGACAGTCTCTTCAACAGATGGTGTTGGGAAAATTGGACAGCCACATGCAGAAGAATGAAACTCAACTGATAAGGAAAATCTGTGTCCTCAGATGGCCGACCGAGCCAGCGAGAGAGTCCCAGTCCTTGACCTGGGGCTCTTCTGGGTTCTTCTCCCTGCTCTGCTTCCCACATGGACCAATACAGGTTCTTTTCCCTGCCCCGCTTCACACTCACAGCGCAAGTACCAAGTATGAGGAAGTAGAAGTGTATAAATTGCCCACTTTGTGCTTGGGGCTGAGATCTTTGGAGATCACTCTCCTCTGAGCCTGTTGGCATTAAATAAACCTCCTGTCTTCTAAGATCTCTGAGTGCCACTTGGTTGTTCTGTTGGGCGATCCAGTCCAGGTTCTGTAACATTCAGTTCTGACTGGGAAACCCAACCACGCTGGCCCATTGTTGCCACCAGTTTGGGGGCAATGGCAGGGATGGAATGAGGGATTGTAACAGAGAAGGTGCACCCTGCCTCATTTTCGGCAGTCTCCCATCCCCGTACCCTTGGGCCAGCCCCGCTCCGCTGTTCCCACCAGACTCGAGGAGACTTGGCAGGTGAGGACCTTGTCCCAGTGTCAGATTCCAGTAAGGCCTGGGGCCCCAGGATCCAGACAGGCCCACCCCCATTGGGGTGGAAGGGGAGCCTGATCACCTCCCAGAGACCTCTTAGAGGTCTCACAGGTAGGAATTCCCAGGGAGGGAATGTAATAACTTCTGGAGTGTGAATGTGTGAGAGAATGTGCAGTCCCACCTGGCTTGCTCAAGCGGACTGATTCTGTGACTCCACAGGTGGACACCCTTAAGGTCCCCAGAAGACAGTGGAGTCTGAGTGGGCCCATCTGTGATTCCGTGGTGAATGGCATACAGTCTATGGCAGCATCAGAATAGTTTCTGATCATAAGTCACAACGCTGAGACCACTACGGCTAAGCCTCACCTAAGCTCCTGTGGAACACCACCAGACGGGCATCTGATTGGTCTCCTCATCTCAGGAGGCACCCCCCCCTTTTGTCTGTCTCTGCACCATCACACAGGGGGACATCACCATGGGGTCAGGGCAGAGTAAACCTATGGCTCTAGAGACCATGATCAAAAATTTCAAGAAGGGGTTTTTGGGAGACTATGGAGTCAGGATGAATCTCGGCAAGTTGAGAACCATATGTGAATTGGAATGGCCCACCTTTGATGTCAGGTGGCCTTCAGAAGGGACACTGGATGTCCCAACGATTTGTTGAGTATGGCGAGTCATAACAGGAGAACCAGGACACCCTGACCAGTTTCCGTACATTGACTCCTGGCTAGGAATTGCTCAGATCCATCCCCCCTGGGTGCAATTCTCTTGCAATATGCAGGGACAGGCTAGGGTCTTAACTGCCTCATCCAAGCAACCTAAAGAAACTCAGCAAAAGCCCCAGTCTCCACAAATCCTAGCCAGAGATCCCGAGGATGAACCGACCCTGCCCCCATCGTACACACCCCCAAGACCGTCTACACCTGTCCCTCCAGCTCCAGACATTCCGCCATTATCATTTTCACCAGTGCCCCCAGGCCCAGAGGATCCACCAGCGCCTCCAGGCCCAAAAGATCCACTTTCTCCAGGACCAGCAGCCAGGCTGTGCCCCAGGCTGGGCGCAAGCGCCCTCCAAATGCTGGTACAAGAGACGCGGGAACCCAAGAGTCACGATGAAGATGGGACGGTCCAACCTGGCCATTCCATGTTGTATTATCAACCCTTCTCCACCACCGACCTCCTCAACTGGAAACATAACACCCCATCCTACTCTGAGAAACCACAGGCTATGGTAGACCTCATAGACCTTATAGAATCCCCCTTCCAGACTCATCGACCAACCTGGGAAGACTGCCAACAGTTACTCCACACCCTGTTTAACACAGAGTGATGAACAGGTGCACACAGGTGTGTGGCAGTACCTGGAAGAGTACACACCAGCAGGAGTCATCGACCCTGCTGCCTGGGCTAATACGGCCGCACCCGAAGAGCGCCCAGCATGGGACTTCACCACAACCGAGGGACAGGCCCACATCCACCTGTACCAGGAGGCCCTCTTCTGGGGAATCCGGGCAGGAGCTAAGAAACCCATGAACATGACTAAGGTATCCTCAGTCACTCAACAACCAGGGGAGTCCCCCAGGGACTAATGCGAAAGACTGTAGGAAGCCTCCATTTGACCCCAAGGCACAGGAAAGCCAACAGATGGTAAACACCTCCTTCGTGCTCATGCCGCCCCAGACATCAGAAAAAAACTTCAGAAGCTAGAGGGTTTTGCCAGGATGAACATCACCCAACTAATAGAGATTGCCAATAAGGTCTACATGAACAGGGAGGTCGCAGCCGAACAGGAAGCCAACAAAAAGATGAAAAAGAAAGTCAGCCTCCTTGCCACTGCCCTGAAAGAAAAGGACAACCCAAAGATGAGGAAACCCCGATCACCGAATGGGGGGAAGCCCAGAACCCCCTTGGCAAGGGATCAATGAGCCTACCGTAAAGAGAAAGGGCATTGGAAAAATGAATGTCCCAACTGGGGAAAGGCTCAAAAGTCCAGCTGCTACAAAGAAGAACCCCAAGAGGAGGACCTCATAGGCCTTTTGGGAATGGACTCAGACTGAGGGGGACTGGGCTCTTTCCTCCTTGGCCTCCATGAGCCCACGGTCAATATGAAGGTGAGGGGCCAACTAGTGACTTTTATGGTTGATACTGGGGCTTAGAACTCTGTTGTCACCTTCTCAGGGGCCCCTTTCAGCAAAAGGACTGTGACCATCCTTGGGGCCACTGGGATGCGGGTGATACAATAGCCTTTTTGTCAGGCTCGCCAGTGCGAACTCGGGGGCCACAAGGTCCAACATGAATTCCTTTATCTGCCTGATTGCCCCATCCCTCTCCTGGGCTGAGACATACTCTCCAAGCTTAGGGCTCAGATAACCTTTAAGCCCACTGGACACACTAGCCTCAGATTGAACCCAAGGCATTAGGAGACATGGTCTCTAATATTAGCAATTACCCCGCCAAGGGAAGAAGAATGGAGGCTATTTTGTGCCCAGGCCCAACCGAGCAGCTCACTGGAGTTCAAACTCGCCTTCCCTTCAGTATGGGCTGAAAACAACCCACCTGGACTAGCCTGGAATTGGGCCCCTATCATTGTTGAACTGATCCCAGGAGCCCAACCTCAGAGACAAAAGGCAATATCCCCTTCCACAAGAAGCTAAGATCGGCATCCAAGAACATCTGACCAAACTTAAAGAAGCAGGTATTCTAGTTGAGTGCTAGTCGGCCTGGAATACCCCACTCCTGCCAGTCAAGAAGCCAGGAAGGGGATACCGACCAGTTCAAGACCTGCAGGCCATCAACAAGGTGAACATCTCTGCACCCAGTGGTCCCAAATCCATACACCCTCCTCGGCCAAATCCCAGGGTCGGCCAGATGGTTTACTTGCCTAGATTTGAAGGATGCCTTCTTCTGCCTCCGCTAAGCTCCCCAGAGCCAGCCACTGTTCGCCTTTGAATGGACTGAACCTGATACAGGGCGCCAGATGCAACTGACTTGGACGTGCCTCCCGCAGGGGTTTGAAAACTCACCAACCCTCTTTGGGGAAGCTCTGGCTGCGGACCTCACCAGCTTCCCAAGATAGGCCACATGATGCACCCTCCTCCAATATGTGGATGACCTCCTCCTCACCAGTGACACACAAGAAGACTGCACCAAAGGCACAAAGGCCCTCCTATAGCTCCTGTCAGACTTGGGATACCGAGCCTCATGGAAGAAGGCACAAATCTGCCAACAACCGGTCTGATACCTTGGCTTCCTCCTCACCCCAGGGAAAAAAGAACTAGGGCCAGAGAGGAAAAGGGTCATCATCTCCCTGCCACAGCCCCAAACAAAAAGGGGCCTATGAGAATTCCTGGGGGCTGCAGGATTCTGCCACATCTGGATCCCTGGGTTCTCAGCAATGGCAAGACCCCTTTATGATCTCTTAGGGGGACCAGATCAAGAACCCCCTGCCTGGACTGAGGAAGCAGAAGCCACCTTCACAGAGATAAAGACCGCCCTGGGGTGGGCTCCAGCCCTGGGCCTACCAGATATAGAGAAACTCTTCAATCTCTTTGTGCATGAAAAGGAAAAATTAGCGCTTGGGCTACTCACACAGACTGTCGGACCCTGGCAATGGCCAGTTGCTTACCTGTCAAAGAAGCTGGACCCTGTGGCAGCGGGATGGCCACCGTGCCTCAGGGCGCTGGCAGCCACAGTCCAACTCATCAAGGAGGCAGACAAACTTACCCTGGGGCAAGAACTCAAGGTCAAGGTCCCTCATGCAGTTGTGTCCCTCATGAACGCACAGGGACACCGCTTCCTTTCCAACTCTCAGCTAGCACAATACCAACGGCTCCTCTGCGAAAACCTGCTGGTCACCCTTGAAACAGTAAGGCCATTAAATCCAGCAGCCTTTCTCCCCACGGAAGAGGGGGAACCAAACCATGACTGCTCTGAGGTGACTGATGAAGTGTACGCGAGCCGTCCAGATCTGCGGGATCAAGCCATAAAGAATCCAGAGCTCACGCTGTTCAGCAATGGCAGCAGTTACCTACAAGAGGGTGCCCGGAAAGCGGGTTATGCAGTAACCACAACCACTGAAGTCCTAGAAGCTAAGGCATTACCAGCTGGATGGTCAGCTCAACGGGCTGAGTTATATGCCTTAGTCTGAGCCCTCACCCTTGGTGAAGGCAAACGAGTCAATGTCTATACTGACTCTCAGTACACCTTCGCTATTGTACATATACATGGAGCTATTTACAAGGAAAGGGGCCTCCTAACCACAGCAGGAAAAGCTATCAAGAACAAGGAGATACTGAGACTCCTTGAAGGCGTCTGGCTTCCAAAGGAAGTAGCAATCCTGCACTGTAAGGGACACCAGAAAGGAGACAACCCCATAGCGCAGGGAAATCATCTGGTAGATGAGGCAGCCAAGACCGCAGCCAGTGAGGACATGGACAGAGCCCCTTTCCTCACCATGACCCTAACACTCACAGAAGAAGTCCCTCCAGCCAGTTACACTAAAAAGGAAAAGGAATGGGTCATGGCTGAGGGTGTTACCCTGACTGAAAAGGGATGGGGGATGACACTAGACGGGCGCATCTTTGTTCCAACAGCAACCGGAGGGCATCTAGTCAAGGAACACCACCGACTCACTCATCTGGGAAAAATTACATTAGAGGCCCTTCTCAAGAAGCACTACTACATCAGTCAGCTGCTAGCACTATGCCGAGCAACGAGTGAACGATACATAACGTGCTAAAAATAATGCTCAGTCTGCACCACGGTCCCCCCCACCCCGGTGTCCAGAGGATGGGAGCAACTCCCTTCAAAGATCTAGAGGTAGACTTCACAGATGTGCAGCTGAGCAGGGGGTTCAAATATCTCCTAGTAACAGTATGCACATACTCTGGGTGGGTCGAAGCCTTCCTGACCAGGACAGAGCAAAGCCAGGAAGTAGCTAAAGTCCTCTTGCGGGAGATCGTGCCCCGGTTCAGCCTGCCATTAACAATCCATAGTGACAGTGGACCCGCATTTGTGGCAGACATTGTACAGCTCTTGACCAAATCTCTCAACATCACCTGGAGACTCCACACCGCTTACCGGGCCCAAAGTTCAGGGAAAGTAGAGCAAATGAATCGCACCCTCAAGGGAACCTTAACAAAGTTTTGTCAGGAGACTAACCTCCCATGGCTGGATCTGCTACCCCTAGCTCTCCTGCGTGCTTGCTGCATGCCCGGGACATCAGGTTTCCCCCATTGGAATTAATATATGGATGGCCTCCCCCATGCTTGGGAAGCCTTCCAGGAAACTTGCATCAGGTTGGAGATAAAGGGATAAAGGAGCAGCTTCAGGCCCTGGGGCCACCCTAAATAAATTACAAAAGTACACCACTAAGAAGGCCCCAATCTCCTTAGGGTCTCAGGTACACTCTGTCCAGACAGGGGACTCAGTTTGGGTCAAAGATTGGAAGAAAGACCCCCTCAAACTGAAGTGGACAGGGCCCCACACTATTGTTTTAACCGCCCCTACTGCCCTCGAGGTCTCAGGTGTCACCCTGTGGGTCCACCACTCCAGAGTGAAGAAAGCTCATCATTCAGATGCGGAGCCTCGCCAGTGGAGATTACAGCCAGACCTAACAAACCCACTCAGGCTTCACCTTCGATGAGACCCCACCAACTGATGGACACCTGCTCACTGTTGTCCCTGGCTCTCAACAGCGTGATTTCCCTCATCTTGGGAGTCAGACTACACTGTTGTCCCTCCTGACTGGACTTTCCCCCAGAGGCTTACTATTGTTATTGCTTATTGGGTCACCCTAGGGTGTATTACTGCACTTGTCCACAGGTTTCCTCTGCTGATGGGTTAGCCACGATGTCTTCCTCTACCTAAGGTCATAGATCCCACATTTACTGGCCCTCTGCTGTCTACTCCTGAGCGCATTTCACCATGGTTTTCCTGGCCCCAGTCAATCCCGGTCTTCTGTTACCTGGTGTGCTGTTCCTCCGCACTGCCTCTAGCTTGCCCGGCCCAGGCAAGGGGGGCAAACTCTTGTATCACTGTTACTGGCAAATGGACTTTCCAGCTTATCCCCCTCAATCCCACACCAGCGCCTCCACTGACTTCTTCCACCTGGGATGGGAACACACCAAAGGTTAACCTCAATTTTGATGGATGCCAGCTTCTTGATACCTCCTGGGAACCTCATAGATGGTGTTCCTACCATGGCCCTCATTCAGGTTACCGGCTGGTAGATATCTACATCTGTGGGGGCCCTACGCCTCATCAGCCAAACACCTGCCCTCAGTTCTGCTCACAAGCCTGGGGATGTGAGTCATAGGTGGTGACTTGGCTGGGAATGGAACAATGGTCCAACAGGTAGCCCCTCAAACAGCGCAGTGACATCCAGATTTCCTTGTCACCCAACGCCACCCCATGCTCTTGCCCTAACAATCACTGTATACCACTCACCCTCTCAGTCTTAGAACCCAATTCCACATCATGGGCTACAGGAATCATTCTCCTATTGGGCCAATATCACCCTATGGGGACCAACCCCATGGCCAAATTTATGATTAAGTCCATGTTCACTTCAAGCCTTACAGTCAACCCCCAGAGTCAGACAGAAAATAACTTGCCCTGGCACATCCCTGGGTCCCCCATCCACACACAGCAAGCATCTATAGCCAACTGTTAGGTATGATTAACACCTCTCACCAAGCGCTTAACCATTCAAATCCACCCCTAGAGTCTGACTGCTGGATCTGTATGAAGCCTGGTTCCGTCCAATACCTAGGTGTCATCCTCAACCAATCTACCATGTCACCTCCCACCTCGGCACTGGGGTCCTCAGATTATCCTTTTCTGGCTCCAGTACCACTGTATGGCAACTCTTCCTCTCCCATCATGGGCCACAGTCAGGTCTGTGCACATAACAACACTTTTCTGGCTTGTGATCAAGGTGTATACATATGCATCACCCCACACAATCAATCATGCACACCTGTCAGTCTCTTACCTGATCTTTCAGCCCTCCCCAGGAGTGATGCCCCACTCATATGGAGACCTCCTAGCCGCCCTCGACGCTCCCCCATGGCCATCCCTCTTATCGTGAGCCTGCTGGCTGCATCAGGTGTTGCCCTCAGCGCCACTGGCACCAGGATGTCTCAGGTTCAGTACCAGGGGTTAACACAACAACTCATGGTGGATTTTTCTGCCCTCACTCAGTCGGCCCTGGCCCTGCAGCACCAACTTGATTCACTGGCCTTAGTGGTCCTCCAAAACAGGCATGAGCTCGACTTGCTCACAGCCATGCAAGGGGGGCTCTGCATCTTCTTACAGGAGGAATGTTGTTTCTATGCTAATGAGTCAGGGGTGGTCCAAGAAACTCTGACCCAATTACAGGAATGAATACATCACTGGTGGGAAACACTCCAGCAGACAACTTGGTGGGATACCCTCTCACAATGGTTCCCTTGGTTCACCCCCTTCGTTGGCCCCCTCCTATTGCTTCTCCTCATAGTAGCATTTGGTCTTTGTATTCTTAATGCCCTTACTAGGTTTATCACTACTCAGATTGCTAAAACCAGTTACTCTTACTCACTATTGCCCCTTAGAAGATGAAAATGATATCCTCTAAACTAGGTGTTTATGAGAAAGATATGTATCATATGATCTCACTGATATGAGGAATTCTTAATTGTAGGAAACAAACTGAGTTTGTGGGGGGTGGGGTGGGAGGGATGGGGTGGCTGGGTGATAGACACTGGGGAGGGTATGTGCTCTGGTAAGCACTGTGAATTGTGCAAGACTGTTGAATCTCAGATCTGTACCTCTGAAACAAATAATGCAATATATGTTAAGAAAAAAAAAAAAGAAGAAGAAGAAGGTAGTGGGAGGGGAAGAATGAAGCGGGGGAAATCGGAGGGGTAGACGAACCATGAGAGACGATGGACTCTGAAAAACAAACAGG